>NC_134020.1:42866750-43616750 GCF_040712315.1 Castanea sativa
CTCATGAGTTGTGAAACGAAATTTATAAGCAAATTATCAATATAAAACTTCAGTATATTATTTTTAATTCTTTAGATGGATTCCATTCAGAAGTGTTATCGTGTTGATTCAAAGTGTCTTTAGGTTTTAGTCATGCATTAAGTCTTCTCCCACTACCACACTGCTCAGGTTGTATAAAAACTCTTTTGACTAGTCTAGCATGGAGACCAATCAACAAACCTAATGGTAATTAACTAATTATGTTTGTTGACGATGTGTAGGCCATTTGGGCTACGATTAAGAATGTTCTTAGATATTTTTTTTTTTAAATCTCTGATTTTCATAATAATGTATGAGTACGATTTCATTAATTCTATTATTTTAATTACTAGAAGATCTATGGGAAAAAGTAAGATTTGAATCAAATAAGTCCAAGAGTAGTGATGCTGTCGAATATAGGATGACATAAAAGACGATAGAATATGTCAAGGTATGGATGGAGTTCTTTTCTTGGCAAAGACTTAAAAATGATGGCTGATTTGAAACAATTACCAAAAATTATCAACTAAACTTACACATTCACATGCATAAATTACAAACGCTTGAACCATCTAAATGGTACATTTTGTGTGTATTCACATGCATAAATTACAAACACTTGAAACATCTAAATAGACTGGGCTCTATTCATGGAATTTTTAACCATATCATAGTTATTTGGAGGTGTTTCAGACTTTTCAATGGTTTCAGTGAATAGGTTTTTTTTTTTGTGGTGGTTTTAGGGATATTTTATATACTGAAGGTTTTGAATGTATTTCACTATTTCTGGTATGCTTGTAGGTTCGGGTGTATTTCAATTACTTAATTGGCTTCAATCACATTTTAGTCATTGTGGAAATTTTAGGACTATTTGCATTATTTTAGAGCTTTTATGGATATTTTGGTCATGTTAGGGGTTTCAAGGATATTTTAGTCACTTTGAAGGTTTTTTGGGCATTTTAGAGGTTATGAGAGTATTTTGGGTATTTGTGAGATTTTTGGAGTATTTTATGCAATTGTGGAGATTTTAAAGGTATTTTAGCCTAGTGTCTTTCATCAAAAGCAACATGTTGTGGATTCAAGTTCCATAAATTAAGGGTAAAAGCAACATGTTTTGGGTTCAAGTTCTGTAAATTGAGGATAAAGTTGTTTATCATGACTTCTTCCAAACTTCAAGAAGATGGGAGTTTTATGTGGTGGGTAGGAGCTTTTATGTTATATTTTTGTTAATCTAGAGAATTCAAGTAATATTTTGAAGGTTTTTAGCACATGTTTTACATCAAACAAACAAGGACTTATTTTCTGCTTATGGTTATTATGATAAATTATGTTTTACACATAAGAATTATAGACGATGAAAATTTTATTAGCCAATATTTTATATACTGAAGGTTTTGAATGTATTTCACTATTTTTGGCATGCTTGTAGGTTCGGGTGTATTTCCATTACTTAAATGGCTTCAATGACATTTTAGTCATTGTGGAAATTTTAGGACTATTTGCATTATTTTAGAGCTTTTATGGATATTTTGGTCATGTTAGAAGTTTCAAGGGTATTTTAGTCACTTTGAAGGTTTTTTGGGCATTTTGGAGGTTATGAGAGCATCTTGGGTATTTGTGAGATTTTTGGAGTATTTTATGCAATTGTGGAGATTTTAAAGATATTTTGGCCTAGTGTCTTTCGTCAAAAGTGACATGTGGGTTCAAGTTCAGTAAATTGAGGATAAAAGCATCATGTTTTGGGTTCAAGTTCCGTAAATTGAGAATAAAGTTGCTTACCATAACTTCTTCCAAACTTCAAGAAGATGGGAGTTTTATGTGGTGGGTAAGAGCTTTTATATATGTTATATTTTTGTTAATTTGGAGAATTCAAGTATATTTTGAAGGTTTTTAGCACATGGTTTACATCAAACAAACAAGGACTTATTTTCTGCTTATGGTTATTATGATCAATTATGTTAGACACGTAAGAATTATAGACATATGATGAAAATTTTAATAGTCAACTGCCACGACAGGATTATTACTCCAGAAATTATTTTAATCAACTCCAATTTCTAACATGATAATTATGTTTTTTTTACTTTTTCTTTGATAAGAGGTCGTTATCATTGAGTAAATTGTTATGGATTTTAATGATATCATGTCAAATTTTTACAGATTTGAACGTTTTTTATTTTTATTTTTTAAAACAAGCGTCCGAGTCTTCTGATTTTATTGGGTTTGAAAGATTTGATTTGCTAATCATTTTTAGTTTGCAAATATTGTGAATTGAATGAAAATCAATTACATCATCTTAGTTTGCCACCTTGAAGTTGGCATTCAAAGTCAGACTAAATAGTCTTTTTATAATCTAATTCTATACGCTAAATTTGTATTCAATTTTTTTGTGTGAAGGAGATATGAACCTTGTAGACACAGTCAATGCCTCCCCTTCTATCCTTGTTCTAGGAATGGGAGCCATCAATGGCAGATTTTAATTCGTTGTAAGAGAACATGCATTACTTTTCTCGGTTTTGTCCATCTAGATTTTTTACTGTTGGTTCTTCTAAATTCGTAGGATATATGTATAGATTATAAATAAGAAAGTCAAAAAACTGAGAAACCGCTTAATGAACACACAAATGAAATTATGATTATCTGTATCAGTTTGATGTAACGTTTTATTTATTTATTTATTTAAGTGTGCAAAAGGGAAAATGCCAGAGTTTAAAACTTTTTAACAATTTTTTTATATTATAAATTGTTGCTGTACTCAACGATAGCTCTAGAATTATTTTATAAGGGTGGTCAATAAGAAACATAAATTATAAAAAATTTAAAATATAATAAAACTTGAATATATTGACATCTCGAAAAAAAAAAACAAAAACCGAAATATATAAAAATTTTACAATACAATGTTTCATATTTTAAAATTGTTACATGATATTTTCATTTACAATCCTGTAAGGATTGAGTTTGGTGCCTAGGCCCACCAAGAACAGTGGAAGCTAGCTCAACAAGTCAAAAACAATAAATTTGTTAGAGAGTGAATCTTGCAAGCAGACTACTAAACCAATTAAGTGCAAGTCTTAAACAGATTGGATCCAAGCGCCAATTGTAAGGACTGAGTTTGGTGCCTAGGTCCACCAAGAACAGTGGAAGCTAGCCCAACAAGCCCAAAACAATAAATTTGTTAGAGAGTGGATCTTGCAAGCAGACTACTAAACCAATTAAGTTTAGGCCTTAAACAAATTGGATCCAAGACAAAAGGATTCAACACACAAATTGATGAAAATATCGTTCCTCAGTCTCTGAGAATGAAATGTTCTTATATTAATCAAGTTTATCTGTATACAAAGTATTCTTTTCTTCTTCCTTCTCAGACTTCGTACTCCATTTTTATGATGACCATTTCTTTATATAATCCATTCTTCATACATCTCAGCCCTCCACCTCTTCACTTTCTAGGAAATACCTTGGATGTTTGTCCCATCAAGGCCCTCCTAGAAGCAATGAGAAGAGCTGTGAGCTGGGATGACACTATTCAGGTGTCATTTCTTCATAAATGCAGTCAGTTCATTTGGTACAATGCATTAAATGTGGTGGTGACAGTCTCCTTCCTAGGGAAAATTATTAGGTACTCTCGGAGTACCATAAATGAGTACTTCTCCCTCTCACATAAATGGTGGATCCCATCATGAATTTAATTAGTAGGACCCACCATTCATATGAGAGGAGGGAGTATGCATTTATGGTACTCCGGGAGTACATAATAATTTCCCCCTTCCTAGATATTTCTTCTTTCGTTGTTGGTACGGCTCTGTTACTTCTCCTAAAGCTTATCTTTTCAAAATGGTTGACTCCCTAAAGCTCTCATGAGGTGGCCTTTGCTTCTCGGGAACCTCAGTTGCTTCGTTCATCTCCTCTTTTCTCCTCGGCCTACTGACTTAGGTTTGCACAAACCCTTTAACCATCCTCGGGTACCTACTTGTCCTCGAGCGTGGCTCACCACCCAATAAACGTGCTCGATTTGCTTGTCCTTACAAATCCTATAAGCTACATAAACAAGATCAAACAATCATTAATCCATTGATCTCCCATTTAATTAATTTATTTCAAATTTGTTAAGATCTAAATAAATGACATTTTTTTATATAGGACAGAATCTATAATTTAATTTTTGTAATTATTTATTTTTAATATTTTTATGTCAAAAAAATTATTTTAGGTTTAGGTGATTTATTTTCTTTTTTTTAAATGTTTTTAATGCTTTTTAGGCCAAATTTGGTTCCTATTATCATATTATGGTTAGGTATTAATTAGGATCTATTTTAGAATAGATTTTTATTGTCTATCAAGTTTTATAGCGCTCTTAAATAGGTCCCTAAGTTTGTACATGTTTTTCATAGATTATTATTAATAAAATAAAGACTTTTTGTCAAATTCTTTCTCCGGTGGATTCCAGTTTATCTCCTTATAGCTTCAAGGAACCCCTTGTGGATTCGAGGTTTACTACATAGAAGCTACCAGTAACAGTTTAGCTTCTATCCATCAAAGAGAACATCATGAGTGCTTTCTTCAAGCTTCTGCAACATCAATTGATATCATAGTCTTAACATAACCTAGTCTGATGGCTAACCGGTAAGACGATAACAACCACAACTACAACCACGAAGTTAAAGACGCAGTTCATACTAGGGTTGAGTTCCACCAATTTCATGAAAAGAGTCAGCAAATTATAGGTGAAATTGAGCAAATGATTGCTACTCTTCTCAGGGGTGGCGCTAGAGCTACTACAGGGGGTTCAAATGAACCCCCTGACTTGAAAAAAAGAAAACAAAATTATGTATATAATATTTCTTTTTTTAGTTCAATTTACCGTTAAAAATATTATTACACACCCCGACTTATTACTCACTCTATACATAGCACCACTAAGGCATGGAAGAATGCGTAAGTGATTGAATTTGGACTCTACACGTGGAGCAGCTGTGAGGGAAAAGAGAGTAGGTGTTGGCTAAGAGATTTTGTCTTGGTCAGTACTAAAGGCATGACGGCCTTGGGAAGGAAGTGAGATTTACAACTGACACGGTACTCAAGCACTCACCAAGAAGGGACATAATGACTTTTTAGGGTTGAAAGCTATGAAAACACCCCTTATTGGTTGAATGCACAATGAGTCACCTTAGAGACACGTGTACCAATCACAGTATTCCTGATGTCCCTCTTGATGACTAAGACCTGTCTCCCAAACAGTGGCAAAGCTACCTACTTACGGGTGCCAGTGCCATGTTGGCACAGTTTTTATCCCTTAGTCAACAGATGATATTACTGCTGTGAAAAGATCCAAAAGAGAATATAATGACTTAACACCTGTCCTTTGTACTTAGCCATATTCCTCAGAGTATAAGAGGAACATGTAGCTGTGCTATTAAGGCAAGAACCCAAGTAGATATTTTGAGATGAAAGTGGAGAGTTGGTAGAAAAGAAAGAAAACCTCATTGTAAACTAATCTCTTTCTCATACCTAATACAAGCTGAGCTGAGCAAGAATGTTATGTTCTTGCTCAAATCGTGGTTTTTTATCCCTTCTTTAGGGTTTTCTACGTACATCTTGTGTTGTTTTGATAATCAGCTTCTTTTTCTTGTTTAAATGTGCATCTTTTTCATATCCTACCAATACCATCACTTTCTTTATTTCTTGTTTGAGTGTCATGTCAAAACTTGCATCTTTTTGAGCTTTCTCATGTAGATGTACTGTTAGATAACTTATTTTACTCCCATAAATAAGCTCAAATCTAATTTGCACATACACACTGTAATCTCATATCAGCCTAGTCTAAAATCAAATAACAACACAAATCATAGATCTCTCTTCAATGAATCTCATCTCATTCTTCTCTATTTAACTATCTAAGTATCTTTCAGCTCTAAGATTAAAGAATAAATATTTATGAGTAATAAGTGTCTCTCTATTTATTATAAATTTAGATTGTGTGCATGTGTGTGTGTGTGTGTGTGTGTGTGTGTATGTCTAATATGTGCTTTATTTATTTTTATTTTTTTTGTTACAATGTTATTTGTGTAAATTGTGATGTATGTGAATATGTTCATTTTTAGTATAAATATTATATAACTTTATACAATTTAATAATTAGAAAATATAGAGGGTTTGGGGTTTGTCACACATGTGTATATTGTTATCATGTTATATTAATTTTTTGTTATAAAGTTAGTGATTGTTCAAGAATTTGATTGGTTAAATAGACACTTAGTTTATTATTTATGTATGGATGAGTGTGGCTTTGTCGATCTATAATTAATATAGTGCAAGGGAAATGAGTTTTGTCATTTAGATTAAAACATATTTATAAAAACAATGAGAAATAGATAATGGAAATTGCATAAAAATAAAAAAGATATATAAACCTAACAAAATAAAATGGTCACACTTAGCTATATTGACAATAGATAATGATAACTGATAATAAACTATCATGTAACAATTTTAAAATATAAAAACTCGTAGAAGGAAATTAAAATTTCATGTCTTTGCAATATTTTTTTTATCGATAACTAGATATATTCAAATTATATTTAATTTAAGTTTCTTAATAACCCCCCTCAAAAATATTCTTGGAGCCGCCACTGACTCTTCTTTATAAAAAATCATCTCACAACAACAATGATCAATATATTCAAAGGCACACTCCTAACTATAAGAAAATTCAATTCTTTGATGAAGATATGTGTAAGTTGAATTTTATTGACTGGCTTATTAATTTGGAAGAGTATTTAATTTTTGGAAGATTTGTGATGAAGAAAATGTGCGGCTTGCATCTAATAAATTATACGATAAAGCAGAGGAATGGTGGCAAGATATTCAAATCGATAGAAAGCAGCGAGCTAAGCATCCAATTTGCTCTTGGCAAAGAATGAAAAATGTATTATTTGATTTATGGTTTCCTAATAACTATTGTGATATACTAGATTATACAAGTGTTGATTATAAAATTGTATATTCAACCACAAAACCAAAATTATCACAGGCAAGTCCATGTGTCAAGTAAAGGAAAGGGTTTAAGGGTTGAGAAGAAGCAACCTATTTCTAAAGAAAATTTTGAAGTGGTTAAAAAAGATCAAGATTTGCAACAAGTTATTGAATTGAAGATTAAAGATACCACTTGTCAAAAGTTTGATGAATATGTCAAAGAAAAGAAGGTTGGGTTGATTGTAGATAATGACAAAAATCAAGAGACGATAATTATTGAGAATATTGTGGAAGATTCAATTAAAGTTAAATATGATGATGAATCCATCATCCACAACCCTTAGGTTCCGGTTGATTTGTTGAAGATGACTACACAATATGTTAATTTTCTTGGAGTAGAAAATTTTATTTTTATTTTTTTAACGTTTGCTGATTGATGTTGCAAATAAATTGAACGCAGATGAGAAGAAATTTTATGCAATACTTTATGAAGAATTTAAGTTTCAAAATCGGATCAAGTTATTAAAGCATTCAAAGTATTTATTCAATTGGAGTGGAAGATTTTAGATTTCGACCATTAACTCGAGGATGAGTTTGTTTCAAGTGAAAGGGTCTGATGTAGGACATGGTTTAATATTTAGTATTTGTAATTATTTAATTTTAGTATTTTTATGTAATTTTTGTTATTTTAGGTTTATGTTATTTATTTCTTTCTTTTGAGGTGCTTTTAATGTTGTTTAGTCAAATTAGGATTTTATATGCTTTCATAGTTGCCTCAAGGTTTCTAGTTGCCTTAGGTTTTGTTTTTAGTATTTATACACATTGTAGCCTCCAAAGGCAATTCAGTTTTTAGACTAATATTAATAAAATTGCAAAGTTTTGTTCCCTAAACCATTATATGCTTTCGTAGTCACCTTAGGGTTTTTAGTTGCCTCAGGTCTTGTTTTTACTATTTAAACGCATTGTAGCCTCCAAAGGCAATTCTGTTTTTAGATTATTATTAATAAAATTGCAAAGTTTTCTTAAACTTTTCTCAAGTGGATTCTAGTTTATCGCATCGTGGATTCGTGGGTTCAGGAAAACCTTCATGGATTCGAGGTTTACTAATAAAAAAACTAACAGTTTAGTTTCTGTCCATCAAAGAGAGCATTGTATGTGCTTTCTTCAGGCTTCCGTGACATCATTTTTCTAAAGTTTAAGATTAACAAATTTCTACTTTTGTTGTTAGGCTTATTAATATATATATATATATATATATATATATTTTTTTTTTTCATATTTTAGATCAAATTGTTTGTTATTGATTACATTTGATATGTTTTAATATGATTTTAGCTTGTTTATTTTTATATTAGAAGCATGTTAGGTTGTTAGTTTTATTGTTTTAGGTAATGCTCTGTTTTCTGTATTTTCTAGTTTCTGTACTAGGGTTTTCTGGGTGGTATGCATATGCATGCTTCTTGCATGTGTACGCAGACTTGAAGTATGCGTACGCATACAACTAGGCTGCGTACGCAGGCCTATGTCTACGCACACATACTCCTACTCAAAAAGCCTAATCTGAGTTTTCTGTTTCTTTATTTCTTTAATGTAATATGCCTCTACTTTGACCATTTCTTATGTTTTTGAGTCTTTGTCTCTCTGTTTATTTTTTGTTTGTTCTTCATATGTTAGAAGGGTTTCCCTTCAATGTTTTCTTTGTTTTGCCATAAACCTGAATTCATATGTCCATCCATTAATGCATTGGTGCTGCGATGTAGTAAGGAAAGTGAGGTAAGTCATGCAATCACATGAACATGCATTTTGGATGATAATCACAATGAATATGTTTGTTTGATGCTTGGATACTATGTTTAGATGTTTGAGTTATATTTGATTTTAATACCTTGCTGCCATGTCTATGTTTCCGCCATTGTGATATATTGTTTGTTGGCTACCTTAGATGAAATGATATGTTATGCATGATAGATGTATACTAGGTTTGATATGAGTTGCCATGATAGATGTATATTAGGATTTTGAGATGATTAATGCCATGTTAATTGCTAGATGTATGCTAGTGTGTGAGTATAGATAATAATATTGAATGAACCTTTAATAAGATTAAAACATAAGACACAATGACTGAAAATTGACCCATGGGTTGGGTGGAATTGGATGTCTAAGACCTTTCCATCCCCACATCTAAATTTTGAACTCATACTCTAGTAGTAAGATCAATTATTAATTCCACATAATGACACTAAATTTATGATTTTTAGACTTAATCTAGGTAACGACTCCAATCTTTTCTTTGCCCCAATTCACTCGGCTAAGGCGTACTCTCCCTTTCCTAAGGAGGAAATCGTTGAAAAAAATATTTTATGAAAATATATTTTGAAAAGAGTAGTGCATTAGGTATTATAAGTTTTATTACATTTGTTTTGCAAATTTATGCTTCATCAATTAAGAAGAGTCAATTTAAAATTTAGCTGCAAGGTAATTAAAACGGTACATAAATATAATCTACTAATTACATTAATTGTCATGTCTCCCTAAAAATAAAAAAATATTCATTAACGTATCAATTTGTAAACTTTATACAACAAAATATTCATTAACATTTTTTTTTATAGTAATTTTAACATTTTTTTATTTAAAATTTGAAAAAACGAAACACTTCAAATTTTCGACCAGCGCGCTCTCAAACCAACCCGCGAATCTCGAACTTCCGCTAAAACACTCGAAAATTCAATTTAAGAAAACCGCGGGTCACCTAGGTAATCGCAAAACCAATCCTCACCGTCCATTAGCAACAAACGAAGATCCCACACTCCACGTCATCGATCCGCACCTCACGAAACTGACCAATCACAATCCACTTCCACTCTGTATATAAACATAACACAACCCACACTATTCTCTTCACAGTCTTATCAAAAATCAATCTCTCTCTCAATTCAAAGCCTCAGAAATTTCATCATCAGTTTCAGTGTTTGAAGCTTTGGAATAGCAATGGCACCAAAGGCAGAGAAGAAGCCAGCGGAGAAGAAGCCAGCGGAGGAGAAGAAGGCCGAGAAAGCGCCAGCGGAGAAGAAGCCACGAGCCGAGAAGAAGCTGCCCAAAGACTCGTCGGAGAAGAAGAAGAAGCGGTCGAAGAAGAGCGTAGAGACTTACAAGATCTACATCTTCAAAGTGCTGAAGCAAGTGCACCCAGATATCGGAATCTCGAGCAAAGCCATGGGAATCATGAACAGCTTCATCAACGACATTTTCGAGAAGCTTGCACAGGAAGCGGCTCGTCTCGCGCGATACAACAAGAAGCCCACTGTAACTTCTCGCGAGATTCAGACCGCTGTTCGTCTCGTTCTTCCTGGGGAGCTCGCGAAGCACGCTGTTTCTGAGGGCACTAAGGCTGTTACGAAGTTCACAAGCTCTTAGGGCTTGTTTGGGTGTTTTTTTTTGAATTTTAGGGGTTGTACAGTCTGGCTTCTCTGTGTTTGGAGTTAGATTTGGTAGGGTTTCTCTGTAAGTCTCTGTTCTTAGAAATGAAATTTAGCTTTTGTTTGGAATTTTGTGCATTTTATGTTTGATTGGGATTTTGATATGAATTGCAAGCATTGTTGAATGGTTAGGTCATACTTTACAAATGAAAGTAAATGATTTTGTTACTAAGATTGAACAAAGAACTTAATAACATTGAAATTTTGGGTGATATAATGGGTATAGAGTAGCAATGTGGAACGAAATGCTAAATTTCAATTGGCCGGTGATTATTTTGAGGTAAGGTTTTTTTTTTGTGGTTGTTGTTAATTACAGCAACTGGGAACCTGTGAATTACTATGTTTTTTATACAAACACACACACAAAGGGGCAAGAAATGTTTTTTTTTTTTTTTGAGAAACAAGCAACTACTAGATGATGTGGAATATGAAAGTCTGTTTTTTGGATTAAGGATGTAATTCTAGGTAAGTCATACTATATATATTGCAAACACAGGTATTGCTTGTTATTGTTGGTATAAAGAACATCCACTATTTATGGATGTTTTACTTCTACACAAGTTAGGCATGTTCACTGCTAGCTTGTTATTATTGGTACAAACTACAAAGAAAGAACATCCACCTTTTATGGATGTATTTTACACTTTAGTTAGATTGAAGTAGTTAGAAGGAGGAGGAGGTTTGGGACAATGTGGTCCAAAAGCTAGGTCGCAAGGGGCACCCTCTGTGAAATCACAAACACATACACATTCATCGAATGGAATTCCTTCACTGGCAGGGCGACAGAACAAAGTTAAAGTCATTTTTGTTCATAATAAGCGCAATTCACTAGTATTCATTAGTTAACTTCAAATCCCATAAAGCTTGGTTATCATTTTTCATGAACATGTTCAAACATCTATAACTCTATGCGGGGTTCAACATAGAACTGCACAAATTCTACATATCTGGACAAATATTGATTTGAAGATAGTTTTTAGTGCCTATACGTTATAATCGTTTCAACCAGTGGAAAGCACCCTCGCTCTAATCAATTTCATTCAGCATGTGCATAATCAACAAACACAATTTTTCTGTAGTTCATGCAAAGCAAAAGCCAAGCCAGCACTAAGAAGCTCAATCCCATAAAAGATTATTTTGGGGGTGGTGCTTTCAATTATGCTAAAGGTAATTTGTAACTTGTATTAATATGCCCAATTTTATGTCTCAACTCTATGCTCAAAAGTGAAAACAGAAATTAGAAGAATTCTAAGCACAATATACAGTTGCTTTTTGTTTTTTGTTTTTTTTTGAGAAACACACACAAAGCTGTATGAATGTTTTATTATTGTTATTTTTTAGTTTTTGAGAAACAAGCAACTGCAAGGTGATGTGTGAATATGAAAGTTTGTTTTTTGGATTAAGGATGTAACTCTCGCTAAGTAAAAGTCTTACAATACAAGTATGTTATGTAACTGTGTATATCTCAGATTAGATAGTTTCTTTACTGGCCTTTTTTACTTAAGAAGTATCTTTGCCAAGTATTTTTTTTGTAGTGCTGAGCTTCTCGGTTCGGGTCGGTTTCCAGCCACCTGCAACCTGACCCGAAATTTCCAGGGAACCCGACCCAACCCGAAGATTTTGGCCCATGTTTGGGTCGGGTTTTGGGTTTGTCTCAGGCAGGTTTTTTTTTTTTTTTTTCGTTCCTGCTACTGGGGAAAAAAAAAAATCATCTAAGAACAAAACAAAGATAAATTTTAAGATACTTTCTATAATTGATTTTTAGGAATAGTCAAAATAAATTAGACATTTATGGTAATAGTTAAATTTTCATTAAATAAAATGAATTCAATAGAATATGATTTTTTTTATATTATATATTGGATACTTTCCATAATTGATTTTTAGGAATAGTCAAAATAAATTAAACGTTTATGGTAATAGTTAAATTTTCATTAAATAAAATGAATTAAATAGAATAGGCTTTATATATATATATATGTTATCATACAAGCAATTGGGATTGATTTGCAATTGAGTGCATGTTATTTTGAACTCCATAAATTATGTCCATAATTTAAAATAAAACTTAATTAGATGCAAATTTGACTAAATTAGATATGTCACACATGAAGACATGACTCAAAAGGAAACTTGACTTTTCAAAATGACAAATTTGCATTAGGAAAATTTCAAAAAAAAAAATCGGTGAAAGCAAAAAAAAGAAAAAGAAAAAAAAGAATTATCATATACAATGACATCCCTATTTCGGTTTAAATTTTAATTTTTTTTAAATGTGAAATTTTGGGTCCAATGCATGCTGCCTTGTGACAGCGTCATTTTCTGCCTCGCCTCCTCTTTGTTTTTAAGTTTTAAATTTTAAACACAAAATAGCAGCTAGACCCAACCACAACCACTCAACTCACACCCAACCAACCAAAGCCATCACTATTCACTAGTTCATTAAAACCCTTACCCATATATCTTTTACGGCTAAACTCTTATGTGGCGTTTGATATAAGATAATGTTTTAGGATTTTTAGGAATGTTTAAAGATTCTCATATTTGGTTGTAAATCAAACTAGAGAATCAGATACCAGGAGAATCTGGATTACCCCCTTAAACCCTTTTCAGTAGGAATGTGGATTCCCTTTAAAATAGGTGGGAATCCAGATTCCCAAGCTTAAAGGAAATTGTATTTTTTATAAATTAACAATTTTAACCATTTTTCCTTATCATTTAAGCAATTAAGATAAAATCTCTAATAGTTGAATAAGAGATTTAGGGTTCAATTTTCATTTATACTAAAAATCGATTGATATTTTAATCTGATGAAAAAAAAACAATTATGTATTAGTGAATTTAAATTTGACTTGCATGTGTAATCATGGATGACCAAATTTAAAATGGGATTCAAATTTAGAAACAA
Source organism: Castanea sativa (assembly GCF_040712315.1). Classification (NCBI taxonomy): domain Eukaryota; kingdom Viridiplantae; phylum Streptophyta; class Magnoliopsida; order Fagales; family Fagaceae; genus Castanea; species Castanea sativa. The sequence continues at coordinate 42,880,134 of NC_134020.1, forward strand.
GGTTTAATGGAGGAAAACATAACTAAAAAGGAAACTTTAATTTTCAAAAGGTTTGCATTAGGAAAATTCCAATAAATGGTTATGGCTGGCAAAGAATTTTAAGGATAATTCTTTTTTTATTTTATGAACAAGATAGTTCTTTTTTGAATATTATATTAAGAATATAAGTATATAAAATCACACTTTTAGGCATGATAATAATAAGTGAAAGTCATTAAAAACACGAAACTAGAAGTCTGGAATAATTCCAAGCTTTCCTTTACCACTTCCCAAAGCTTTCAAAACCCACATATATTTGTTCATAAAAAAAACCCCACCTCTTATCAATTGCTTTCAAAGTTATTTTTCTGTCTCACTAAAGTAAACAGAAAAAAAATATCCCTCAGGTAAAAAAAGAAAACGAAAAACGAAATTTTAATGGCTATTCACTGCCAAAGAAATGACACATCATATATATTGCAAACACAAGTACTGCTTGTTATTATTGATATAAAGAACATTCACCCTTTATGAATGTTTTAGTTTTACACAAGTTAGGCATGTTCACTGCTAGCTTGTGATTATTGGCACAAAGAAAGAACATCCACCCTCTATGGATGTGTTTACACTTTAGTTAGATTGAAAGAGTTAGAAGGAGAAGGAGGCTTGGGACAAGGTGGTCCAAAAGCTGGGTCGCAACGGGCACCCCCTGTGAAATCACAAACACATTCATCAAATGGAATTCCTCCACCGGCAGGGCGACAGAACGCGGTTATATGCCCGATACCCCGGTAACAAGGAAGGCATGTTTCTCGACATTTTTCGGGATCAGGACAACCACCACCTGTCACTGCTAGTTGACATGCACTCGCCATTGGAATCATTGTTTCTACTGCATACATACATACATGCATACATACACCAGCAAAATCAAATTAAGGCGGCGTATTGTATTGTAAAAAAGAAAGAAAGAAACATAGCAGCAAATTTGTGAAGCATGTAAAACTTCAAATCAGTTCCAATCGAATTTTCACTATCTTTATCTGATTTAAAATATGTATTATATATAGATATTTTAGTTGTTCTAAAAAATTAAACTGTTAACTTGCAATGTGCATGGGGTTGAGAGCTTAAAGTGGAACGTCCTATACTAACGAAGAGTCAAGCCACATCCATTCATTCTAAATCGAAAATAATTTAGCATGTCTGCTAGAAGCTGATTTTAACAAACCTGAGATGAACACCAAGACCATAAGCAAGTAAAAGGAAGCAGAGAACTTGGCCATCTTCGTTCCTCACAACCGCAAAAAGTGTGGACAGATGTAGATAGTGGGTTGTGTAATTAGGTTGGGACTTGGGAGCCTATTTACTTGGCCTTGCACGGGTTGGGTTTTTATATTACTATTCATTAACCCTAGCATTTAATAAAATATGATTTATTTCAAAAACAAAAGATTTTAAAAAAAATTATTTTTGGTATATAAATATGAGATCCATTTGATAATTATGATATTTATTTATTTATAGAATAAAACTTAAAATCAATCTAAAAATGTATATTAAAATATTTATGGGTAGAATTTTAAGGACCCATAAAATAAGATCAATCAAAAAGTTTAGGGAGAAAGCATTTGAGTCCCCTAAGGAAAAAATCATATATATATATATATATAAAATTAGTAGGTACTCTCGGAGTACCATAAATGCGTACTCCTTCCTCTCACATAAATAATCGGACCCACCGTTCATGTGAGAGGAAGAAATACGCATTTATGGTACTCCAGGAGTATACAATAATTTCTCTATATATATATATTTGGAATTTTCTTTTCAAATATATATATATATATATATATATATATATATATATATATATATATGAATTTTTCTTTCCATTATAGCATCCTAATTAATCAATAGGTAATGTATACACCGAACTTATAAGGCATTAACGTGTACATAGCTCAATATTAAAATATTATGGCTATGAAATAGGATGCGCTTTGTATATTCGGTATCTTAAATTCTATTACAATTTCACTTATATACTTGGTCCTAGACCACAAAATGAGATACGCTAGGGGGTAATTTTTTTTTTTATAAAAATACAAGATAGAATTTCTACTCTAGCTAGTTAGGGGTAAATTTTAATTCAACCCAATTGTGTTAGGTCAAAATTAGGTTTAAATTAAGAGATTAAATTCTATAAGGATGAAGTGCAAAACCCATGTTTTACACCATCCAATAAGTAATTGTCACATCAGCATTTTACTTAAAATTCAATACATCTTACCACACTTAATAACATCTCAATAGATTCCCAATTTAATTGGATTTATATATGGGTATTAGAATTTATTGAGTGTGATTGTTTTTATTCTTAAATATGTGATAATATGATGTGGCATGTTGGGATTGGAAGGGTAAAATATGAGTTTTACACCACATCCTTATAGAATTTAATCTCTTATTTAAAAATTTAATAGTAACCCCCAAATTAAAATGTATATGATCAATCATAGCATCCACAACTATAAATTCAAAATTCATTTATTTTTGTCATTGCTTTGACCTCAAGATAAATAAAATGCAGTTGCAACCTTTAATATAATGTGTGATAATAAATCAAGAGAGAAATTTTTATTTCTCTTAAAGAAATGATATATCCACAACATTTTTACAACAAATTCTAAGTGGCAGGATGTTACTGGTTGTTATTGTTGGGGCAAAAAAGTAATCTTAGTATTATGTTCAAATTTGAACCAATAACAACTAACTACATATGATTTGTTGTAAAAATATTGTGGACGTAACACCTCTCCTTGTCTGAATGAAGAAGTCACTGCCTCATTGCTTCAAGCATTGAACACACCAAGGATCTCTCTTTTTTACTATATAAATAATTAAATATAGACTTTCTCGTTTCCATATCACAAATCAATATCAACAGGTTCACCCTAGCTCTTTTGTATGGCCGCCAAGACCAATCCCAAATGCAATAGCACCAGTATACGTACATGCATATATACATACATACAATATTCTCTATTATTGGTAGTGCTATAGCATTGAAGCAAGCCAATGGCATATGCATCTATGTAATGATATACATTCAAATCCTACATTTCATGCATGCTTTCAAATATAAACATTAAAACAAGGATTTTGCTAATGTGTGCTTTAAGAACACACAATAATTAATCATTTTTGAAAAAAAATTTCTCAGGAATTGAAAAAATATTGACAACTTTTTCAATTTTCGAGAAAATTTTACAAAAAATAAATGGCTTAATGTGTGCCCTAACCGGACCCTTAAAACAATTAATGCATGAAAATCACTACCTTGCTTCAACTTTCAATCCCTGTAGGGGGTTTTGGTGCGCCGCCAATGCTTCAGCATTGCAGAAGATAGCTTATAATGAGAATAGGGAAAAGTCTGCATGGGGCTTAGAAATCTTTTTAAGGTGGTCGCAGTAGATCTACATGCACAATGGAAATTAATTGTTTGAGATCTACTAAAACCTGAAAAAAAAAATTACTTAATATAATAATTCCCTTACTTGCTAAACAGTAAGACTTTACTGTATAACAAACATATGCAGCTAGCTAGCTCAAAGTCTCTCTTTAATCATATCTTGTGGTCTTATCTCTCAAATTTTGTAATGAAAAATGAAAAATCAATAAACAACCTCCTTGATGGAAAAAGCATATTGGGGACCTAATCTTGTTGAAAAATCCACCATAAATAAATTATTACAACAGTTTATACTCAATAAAACCATTGCAGTATTTTTATATATTAAAAAAAAATATCTTTGTAGTATTCAATCTCTATGTATCCTTTGTAAATGTCCTACTTAATTGCTTTCCTATTGTAGTAGTCCCCAAAACCACTAAAATCCTTTTATAGTGATTTTCCCCAGGAATGCACCTCATCCATGTAAATTTGAACGTCACTCACAAGACTCAAACTCTATCGTTTACAGCTTAATACTCAAGATGTATAGGAACACGTGATGGTTTTTCTAGTTTTTGTTTTAGGCAAATAATTGGTTTTCTCTATTTAAGCTCGGGAAGAAGGCTTTACGATTTGAAGGTTTTAGCTCTGTTATAATATATGGTGATGTTGAAAATCGTCAGTAAGCTACACGGTCCTTACACGTTTCAAGCAAGACCTGCACAACACAAAGAGAAGAAGAAGACCCTATGAAGAGTACCAGTGTGGTACCGGTCAAATACCCTCCGAAAGTTAAGTCAAAGAATTTTTACAACTCTAGAGTGTCAGAGCTGAGGTAATTTATGTGTACCTTAGTTTGCGAAGATTTTGGAGTTTTTATAATAGGTAGGGTTGACATTTGTTCCTTGGCATAGAGAGCTTTTCCTTGTAAGAAAGATCTTTATTATTGCGAGTATCTTACGAGATCCTTTCCTTATAAGGATTCCCTTGATTAGGGTTAGTCGTGGAGCACAAGATATTTCCTTATATACTCATGTGTGGAGGCCAAGCAAAGCCCTATCAGACCCGTCAGGGGTTTCTTTATCCTCGTCAACTTCCTCCTGTCAGCTTCCCATGTCGTTTAGGTGTTCTGGTAGTCCCATACAAGTGCCGTGGTCTTAAGGTGGAGTCGTCAGCCTTGAGGTAGCGTTGTCCACAACTTTGAGTGCATAGGTAAGACTAACGAGTTTATTGGGACTGTCGGCCCCATCTTATGTAGACGAGTTTATCATCCTTTTAGAATTATCCTCATCAATATATAACCTTCCATCCCTATAAAGTCATGCATGCAAAATGTGATTTATTTAGGTGCACAAAGTAGGGTTAAAGCTGAGCAATAATCCTTTTTCTAGAAGTATTTGGATCACAAATCCAACGATTTCACTCAAGCAAATGTCACACAAAGTTTTATCTTATTTAACGTTAATTTCAACATTTAATGAATCACTCGTGTGTGTTTGGATACCAATGCAAAATTAAAATTATTTTACTATTCAACTTATTTTTGCTACTATTTATGGGCTCCACTGTACTTTTATGTACTATTCACGGACCCTGTTGTACTATTTCAACTAACTTTTACCTTTATTTACAGTACTTTCAGTAATAAGTTTTCAGTTTCAGCAAAATAAATGGTATCCAAAACTTTTTGCTGTACTGTTTGGAATTCGCTTATTTTGCTGAAACTAAAAACTTTTTGCTGAAACTAAAAACTTTTTGCTGAAAGTACTATAGATAAAGGTAAAAGTTAGTTAAAATACCTAGTACAGTGAGACTCATAAATAGTACCAAAAAATGCAGTGAGGTCCATGACTATTAGAAAAAATAAAATAAATAATAAATTAAACTTACTTTTTAATTTAGAGCCAAACGCACACTCAAGCGAGTTTCGATTCACTTAAGTGAGACGCATTTCACTCCATAGCTTAAATTTCTTCTTCAATTAGCATCACATAGACTTTTGTGCTAACCCATGTCTCAAATACATTGAAATTTAACCCTTGATTTTGTTGCATAGAATATGCCAACATCTAAAACCTAACATTCTATGTAATGGTTGCACACAATCAATCTCTCGTAATATGTGGAGTTTACCGGTGTGTAGTCTCCACCAACTATGAGAAATCTTGCATGTTGACGTATATGATAATTTTTCCCACCGACCCGCAAACCTCCCTAGGTACCAACCCACCTGGGACAGGGAGTACAAATTTAAAATGTCATTCTCATACACACTCATAAGCCCTTCCCTTCAACGTGTAGACTAATGGAAATAGAAGTTAGTCATTTACAAGGAAGTAGGTTGCAGAGATTGTGTGAAAAGGGGCTTACCAGAAAAGGAAGATAACAACATCTTGTTGATAGCTGTTCTTCATTTGGGAGGCGCTGAAGAATTTGATTTGAAATAGCTGAAGTCAGTCATCTTTTGGAATATTTGGATACCTAAACCTTTCATGTTACTTTTAATGATCAATTCATGACCATCTATCACCGTCAATAATTTCTAATTTGGGGGTCCATATATGCATGCATCCATTATAGATACAATAATACCTGACAAAAAAGTGGTCAATAAACGTTATTAGTATTATACATTTTTACACTTGGTTGTCAGGTTGTCTAATACTATCAAATGTACCTATTAATTTTTCTCTACCACTCACAGTTTATCACGTAGAATAGTTGTAAGTTGTAACAAAGTGTGTAAGAAAACTTTGGTAGTTTGGTACTATTATTCAAAAGTGGTGATGTTATTGTTGGAAACTTCGCAGTAATTAAGTGGAGCTATCTTCCATACTAAGGGTGTGTTTGTTTGGAGGTGAAATAGGGTGGATAGAAAATTTTGGAGAAAAAATGGAAAGAAAAGTTTTTTGAGTATTTTTGGTTGGGTGGGGAGGAAGGAAAATAAATGGTGGGGCTAAAGTTTTTTCCTCAAATCCACCAAAAAGTTTTTTTTCTAAAATGGATAGAAAACTAAAGAAAGAAAATGAGGTTACTTAATGGACTAAAATGCTTATGTCCACTTTCTTACTTTTTCCTTGTGTTTTTTTGTTGGGCACGTTGCCTCTCTTCTTCTTTTTTTTTTTTTTTTTTGTTTTATTAATTTTTTGATTTCCTGGGCTATGGCTGTGGGTGGGCACATTACCATTTTTTTTTTCTTTTCTTTCCTAGACGTTGCTTTTTTTTTCTTTTTTTTCTTTTTTTTTTTTCGGTTTAACTAGACATGATTTTTTTTGGAACATTATTTTTTAAAAAAATAAATTAGGTGATTGCTTTTTTTTTTTTAGTTGTTTGTCACTTTTTTTTTAATTGGTCATCATTTTTTTAACAAGAGTGTATGAGTAAATTTATACAAACTCATTTTTTCCACTCCCAACCAAACAAAAAAGAGAGAAATTAAAATATTTTCTATTCTCTCACTTTTCCATCCTTACATCATTTTCTATCCTACCACTTTTTCACCCCTCCAATTAAACGGAGCCTAAAAGTATTACTTACTAGTCCTCTCTCACAAGTGTTTAATTTAGGGTAGTCAATACCGTACTGGTACCAGCCAGAATCGAAGCACCAACGTTTCGTATCGGTTTAAATACCGGTCATATCGGCAATGTACCGACTGATTTCAGGCATTACTAGCCGGTACCGGGTGTACCGAACGGTACAAGAAAAAACCTTTTTTTTTAGTTTTATAATTTTTGAATTTTTGTAAGGGCAGAATAGTAACTTATTTGCATTAACTTATTAGTATTATTTTTTTTCTTAGTATGCAATGAACAATTAATCTTTCTATTTTTTATATTGTGTTTTTTCCTTTTTAATTGATGCTAAAGTCTAAAATCATGAATAATTTTTTTTGAATTGAGGTAATATTTTATGGTAAACTTTTATATTTATTAATATAACACACACACACACACATATAATAACAGTTAACCCGAAACGGTACACCAGTATTGATCGGTACTGATATATATCGTTCCACTAGTCAAACCGGTACAACCTCTGGTACGAGATTGACTCTCTTGGTTTAATTAGAATTTTCAAAAGACACATAATAGTTTATCATTTTTCTTTGAAGTTTCGCAAAGGTGAAGCTATGTCAAGATGATTAGTTTCTAAACTCCTATCTCACGTGGTGAGAAATTTTAAAGAGATACTTGAAAGTATTGTTTTGCTCTAAATTTACATGTTTAAAAGCATTCGCATTAGCTTGTATAAAAATTTCTGTTTATCTTAGTATAAGAACCTTTTATTATTATTTTTATATTTTAACATAGTCACTTTTCAAAATACCTCATATCAGATTATCTATTTTGTACACTACATTTCATTAAAATATCAATTTTTCTTGATTTTTTTAATTGGATCACTTTCTTCACACATAACAACCATCATCCATTCTCTTCCTTCATTCTCAAGATACGTAAAAAAAGAACAAACAATTAAATGCAAAATGAATAGTGTCATTGTAAATTTACACGATTACTCTAGCAAATTTCTAAATTTACACAATTATATACGGATTGATGTTAGTCATTTTTAGGTAAAACTGTGTAAATTCTACGTCTTTTTGTACTATACAAGAATTGATGTGAATCCTCAAACAATGATGAAGCTATATGTTGTTAGTAATTTCGAATGGCTAATGCTATTTTAATACCAAAGAGAGTTGCTTTAATTTTACCTCTTTTAAAGAGAAGGCGAAGAGGCACATTTGTGATGTGGAAATCCGATAATGTGAAAGAGAAAGAGAGGATGTAGAAAAACACTTTTTTTTTTTTTAGTGTTGAATGATCTAGAAGAAGTAAACACCTTTCAAGTTGCAACCTTAAATTATTCAGCAAAAAAAAAAAAAAAGAAGTTTCAACTTTAAATTGCCATTTTTCTTTGGCAATACCTAAAGTAGATGGATGACAGAAGATTGTAGAAAAACAAAAACAACACAAAAAAAGATATACGTATCTAGTTATATCGTGATAGCTTATAACATATATCATTCTTTAAAGTTCATATTCCTCACTTGGTCTTCTCAATATCTTTTGTGTTACTTGTTCCAATTCTATTCTATAATAAATAATATATACTGCATGACTTTAGCATTTGTTTAAATCTACATACGTTACTTTACAAAATATGTCAACAAAAATAAATGTTTTAGTCAATGATGGACTTAGGTGGTAGTCCAAATCCTTAGTCCTCCCTTTAACTAGCAACTATCCAACGCAAAAACTTAACAAAAACAATAAAAACATTCACAATAGTGATTGTATTTTATAAAATGAAGGAAAAAAAAACTATTTTACCACCAAAGAACCAAAAAACCATATATTATTAGAGAAACTAAAACTAACTTTTTTACTATTACAGTAAACTAGTATAAATATTAGATGACTATAGCAAATTATTAAAAATAAAATAAAATATTTTGTTAAGATTATCTCTCTACCTTCAATTAAAAAAACTCAAATTCTCTCTCTTCTGTTATTATTTTAATGAGTTGTTCATATTATTTTTTAAAAAGTGGTAAAAAAAATAGAGTATTTTATGTTGGGTATATTGTAAAATGAGGTGGTAAAGTTGATAAATCAGCCATTTGAGGTGCTAAAAGTGAATTTTTTTAGCACCACTACTAAGAATGCTTTAACTTCAAAAAATAAAATAAAAATCCTTGCTAGTCTAGTATTAATATTTTTTTTGTTGGTAGATAATTGTATTTTAATGTATTAAGAAACAATAATTTTGTATATTTATAATTTGTTAATACTATATGGATGTCTATTTGAATTTTTTTTTCTTATACTCTGGCCCCTTCTAGCTTGAAATCCTGGATTCATCCTTGATTTTAGTTAAACTCCCTTATTTTTTTCTCTAATTATGAAATCGCACTTGATTGTCTTTACTTTTAAAATACTTTTTTTTAGATATGATAGATTTTTTTTTTCTTTCTATTGTGTTACTTGTTCCAATTCTATTCTATTATAAATAATATATATTGCAACACTTTAGCATTTGTTCAAATCTACATACGTTGTGGGTTTCAGTTAGCTCAACTGGTAAAGTCTCTGATGGTTGTATAAGAGATTTGTGGTTCAATCCCCGCCTACACCAAAAACTGATTGGTGTCTTAGTTTGATAATAAATAGTTATTATCAGGAGCGGACGCCATAGGTTGAAACTCCTACATACGTTAGTTTACAAAGTATGTCAACAAAAATGAATGTTTTAGCTAAACCCCCTTCTCTTCTTCTCTTATTATGAAACCAAACTTGACTGATTTATTTATTTATTTATAGATATGAATATACGATAGATTTTGATAGCCATTTTTGATGGCCACATAAATATATTTTTTGTGACTTTTTGTAATTATTTTTTAATGTAGTATAAATTTGTGTAAAGTGGGGATCATTTTATTGTGTTATCCTATATCGTCATTGATGACCTAAATATTGAGAAGGTCTTTGATTTAAGGAGGCTGAAGAGAAAAGGTGAGACCTGGTGTAGGTAACATGTTAGAGGGTCGTAATTAACGGCCCAGGATTGGATATAGTTCGGGACCAACAATAACATTTGTATTATTATTTTATAACATATAAACATAATTCACGGTTAGCAAAAAACAAATATAATCATAGTTCACAGCACACTTTTGAGTATTGAATCTATTGACTGACTTACGTTTGCATCCAAATTTCTTCAAGGTCGGTCTCAACACAAGTGAGTTATAATTATATACTAATAACTTTAGTATCAGCGTACTACACTTTTATCAGGAGCGGACGCCATAAGTTGAAACTCTCTAAAAAAAAAAAATCTACATACGTTAGTTTACAAAGTATGTCAACAAAAATGAATGTTTTAACTAAACCCCCTTCTCTTCTTCTCTTATTATGAAACCAAACTTGACTGATTTATTTATAGATATGAATATACGATAGATTTTGATAGCCATTTTTATGGCCACATAAATATATTTTTTTGTGACTTTTTGTAATTATTTTTTAATGTCGTATAAATTTGTGTAAAATGGGGATCATTTTATTGTGTTATCCTATATCGTCATTGATGACCTAAATATTGAGAAGGTCTTTGATTTAAGGAGGCTGAAGAGAAAAGGTGAGACCTGGTGTAGGTAACATGTTAGATGGTCGTAATTAACGGCCCAGGATTGGATATAGTACGGGACCAACAATAAAATTTGTATTATTATTTTATAACATATAATCATAATTCACGGTTAGCAAAAAACAAATATAATCATAGTTCACAACACACTTTTGAGTATTGAATCTATTGACTGACTTACGTTTGCATCCAAATTTCTTCAAGGTCGGTCTCAACACAAGTGACTTATAATTATATACTAATAATTTTAGTATCAGCGTACTACACTTTTATACATATTTTGCCACAAATTTCTGTTTTATGCAGCACTAAAATTATCCAAATTTGAATCTATTGACTGACTCACATTTGCATCCAAATTTCTTCAAGGTCATTTTTTTTGTTAGTCGTTAATACATTGACTGACAATTTTGTATTAACAATTTTTTTTTCACTACTCATATGTAGTCGGTCAATAAAGATGATTACGATAAAATATGTGTGAGGGTGTAATATTAGAATTATTCCTTTCCTATCAATCATGTGGAGCTTTCATTCTTACCAAATTTATCACACTTTTTGGGCTTTTCTGAGTGACCCAAATTGGCGTAGATCGATGCACCACCACATATTCATATACACATAATTCAGCTTACATTGAGCTTTTTCTTTGACCTTAAAAATTAACCGGGTTTTTCTTAGCCCAATTTGTGAGGTCCATAGAAAAATATACATGTCTTGTCAAGGTTGTCAAAATCGAGATCCTACGTAGGATCGTGGGAGGTAGGTAAGATCAGATCGTGGATCGTAAGATCCTAACTATTTTCATATTTTAAGCAAAAAACCTATTGATAGTGACTTTGTATGTTATACAATTACTTAAAACATGAATTCACCCATTAAAAAAAATTGCATCATAAAATGTAATTTGCACGCACTACATCGTTCTTATGTCATTCTAACGAAGCAAAATATATTTAACTTTTGACATAATGTATCTAAAAAGTTTAGTATATGTTTAATTAGCAACTAAGTACCAAAATATTATCTACACATATGGAAAATGTTTTCCAAATTCTAAGTTCCAAATCCAAAATAAGTTAGGCTAGTTAGCATATAAAAACTAGCTAACTACAAATTTACAATATGTAATACAAAAGAGAATTCTCAAACTAATTCATCATCACTGCCATCATCCTCTTCTTCTATAGTATACCACATTTTCTTTTTTATAGATGCTTCAGCTTGGGCATTCAAAAGAGTCACAAATTTTTCCCTCACCTTTTCTGGCACACTAGAACAAACTAAAACATTTTTTCTAGTCCCAGCTAAATGATGCTTCGGCCAATATATACCCCCACTATGAATTTCTCTGCAATAATTACATAGAACTTGCCTTGAACCTACTTCAACATCATGATCCCATCCCAGGTCAGACCTATTTCCTGGTGCATTTTTTCGCTTAATTTTCTTTCTAGCCAAAGTAGACATTGTATATTTGTACTAGAGCTGCAAAAAAAAAGACACCAAGATATAGAGCATGCTCAAAAAATCACACAGAGAATTCATCAAACAGGTTGTGTGCAATTCTAAACTACTAATTATGTTTACTAATATTTCTCAAAGAATCAAACACTGAAGATCTTGTTTCATAACTTTTCAAATTTTACTTAACTTAGTTAACAAAATAGAAAAATAAAAACCTTAAAAGCTTTGTCAAAATCATCTACACAACACAGCAATATGGAATCAAGCTATCAAAGTACAAATAAATGATAAACTACTAACTACCAAAACAAATTACTAGAAAGCTTAAAGGCAGCGATGGCCACGGCAACATCATTGAGAGGGCAGAGAGGTGTTGGGTTTTTGACAGAGGAGGGAGGAGGCGTGGGACTGAGGTGCTGGGTTTTTGACTGGGTTTTTTTTTTTAAACGTTAAACTTAAGTTAAGAAAGCTTAAAGGCAATGATGGCTCACCATTAACAGGGCTGAGAGGTGCTAGGTTTTTTATAGAGGGCTGAGGAGGCGCAGGACAGAGGTGTGTGCTAGAGCTTTGTGTTTCTAAATAGTTTAGGTTTTGTTTTTGAAAACGTTAAACTTATACCATAGGTTTTTTTGAGATTTTATGTTGACATAGGGGTAAATTTGGGAGTTCAATTCATTATTGGGCTTCTAAAACCCGTTGGGCTTGTGGGTTTAGGTTTACCCAAATGAATCCCACTTAAAAAAAAAAAAAAATTCAAGCCAAATGTTAGGATCGGTAGAATCCCATACGATCCTACCTACGATCCTAACATTTTTACGATCCTGCTACGATTTTAAACTTTTTGGTGAGGTAAGATCATAAAATCGTGCGATTTTACGATCTGGATCGCGATTTTGACAACCATGTGTCTTGTTCATACTTGTGTCTGCATGGGGGCAGAGCGGGGGGGACCAGGGCGGCAATAATGGGCCCATGTTCCCTTGGACTTTGAAAATCTCCTACCACTGTTTTTTTGAGAATGCCTTCATATGTTTTTTTATTAGAAATAAAAAAATTTATGTGAAATATCATTAATGGTTCTCCTAAATTTTAACAAAAATGCTACATTTAATGCTTAATTTATTATTTTAAGGGATTTTTTTTTGAGAAGGTTTTAAGGGAAATGTTAATTGAACCATTTTAGGATAGTTTTTATGGAAAAAGAGAAAAAATCATTAATATTTTGATAATTTTTTACTTTTTTCAATTTTTCATTAAAAAGATATAAAAAGTTTCTTAAAATGATTTATTAACAATTTTCCTAAGGATATCCATTAACATGACCATTATTTTAATTCTTATTATTTATATGTCATATAGTCATATGTAACTTTTAAAAAAAAATTTATATAGAAGAATGTCATACATAACTCATTTAATTAATATGTATTCGAAGTTTACATTCTTAAAAAATAATAATAATAATAATATATTGCCGCATAAAAAGATTAGAGGAGATTCCTATACACTGGTTTGAAGGAAATCACATTTGCATGTAAAATTCTGTGTATATTATAAGAACATTGTATATATTCATTGCATGAGATATTATTATCTTATTAAATATCTTATTAAATAAGATGATGTGAAACTGAAAAACTAGTTTTAACATGTTAATGATTTTGATCTTATTATCCTTAGGAATCATTATTTCTATTTCTTTTTTTAGAGATAATTACAATATGTTACTAACCCCGCAGCTCGAACCCTTTCCCCTCTAAATTTCCAAGCACTTTGTGCATAGAGAGGTTCCAATTCAACTACAAAGCCTTTGACATGCTACATGGATATTGTTTAGATTATTAAATGGTAATCTATCCCCCACCCACCCACCCAAAAAAAAAAAAAAAGATTTATTATTCAATAGCAAGTTTAGCTTTGGAGCAATGAATATGCTACACCTTCCCATCACACTTACATTTATTGGAGCATTTGATGTAGAGGACCACTTATGTCAAAAGAATGGTTGGACTCAATTCATACGAAGTCAACCAAAGAAATTAAGATTTAATAATACCTAACAAATAATAAAAGGAAAGATTATTGGTTTTTTTTTTTTTTTTTTTGAAGAAGGCTATTGGTATTTTGTTTTATCTGAACTCTGAAGATGTCTTGCTATGGCCTAATGAAAAATGTGCTCCACAAAATGCATCAAATCCTATGATTTGATAGCATGACCCATCATGTTCAAGTCATAAAGTCATGCCCCCATCTTGAAAGTTAAGAGAAACAATTGCTATTTTAGTAACTAAACATTTAAATTCATCCTCCATCGGGTATGTAAATCTCACTATTCATGGTATTGTAACTAAAAATTAGTTTTTTAATCTCATACTCTTTCTCTTCCTCTCACTTTCAGGGTCCGTCCGTTTGGGTGGAAAATAGGGAGGATAGAAAATAGAGAAAGGAAAATAGAGTAGAAAATATTGTTTTCCACTGTTCGTTTGGAGAAGGAAAATAGGAAGAGAGAAAACTGGGGAGAAAGTTTTCTCTCCGGGCCCACTTTTTTTTTTTTCCTGGAGAGAAAAGTGTTATGGTAGCACTTTTACAAAAATACCCTCTTTCCACCTATTTTTTTTCAACGTTTTCTCTTTTTTTTTTTTTTCATCGTGACCTGAAACAACGTTCCCTTCTCCTTTTTTTTTTTTTTTTCTTCCAACGTGACCTGATCTTCAAAGTTCTTTTTTTTTTTTTTTTTCAACGTGAACTAATCTAATTTTTACATTATAATAATATAAATTTATATATATGATGTGATAAATTTTATATTATGTAATGAGTACAAATAAATCTATTTTTTCCATATTATGTAACAAGGGTATAATAGTCAATTTATATAAATTACTTTTTCCATTTTTCTATTTTTCTCTCCAACCGAACAAAAGAGTTTTCCATCCTCCCATTTTTCCACCCCTCCAACCGAACACACAAGAAGGAAAACTAAATATTTTCCATCTTCCCACTTTTCCACTCCTCCAACCGAACGGACCCTCAAACTTTCTTTCTTTTCACCTCTCTTTCTCCCACGGACTCTCCTCTCTTCCTCTCATGGTGAAAGCTTCTCCTCTCTCTCAATATTGGCTTTTGGGCTTTAGATTAGCATGGCACAGATTGACATGGAGGCTTTGAGTGGGTGGGATTCAAATCGTTGTGGGTTGGTGGGTGGTCGTAGGTGGTCGTGGCTCGCCGTGGGTGGGGTGGTCATGGCTCGTGGGTGGTAGTGGTTTTGCTCGTTGTGGGCCACCGTGGGTCTTAGGTTTGGTGGTTGTGGGTGGCCATGGGTTGAATTGGTCCTTGCTAGGTTGGGTTGAATCGATTGTGAGTGAATCCATTGAATCAATTGAGTCGGTTGTGGCTGGGTTGGATTTGATGGTGGTTGGGTTGGCTTTGGTGGTTGTTGGGTTTGTTTAGGTGGTGGGTTTAGCTGGTGGTCATTTCAGTGGTATTTGTGGTGTTGTGCAACAACTATGGTCGGTGGGTTTGACTATATGAGTTTGATGGAGGAAGAGAGGGAAGAGAGAGATGGTGGTGTTTGATTGGCGGTGGTGGCTGGTGATTCGGCGGTGGGTATGGTTCTTGATGGTTGGTTGTGGTTTGGTGGGTGTGGAAATTTTGTTGATATTCTTGGGTTTGTGGTGTAGCAATGCTATGTTAGTGGTGGTGGCTGGTGATTCATAGGTTGTTGTGGTTCGGTGGTGGTGGTGATGGCAGGCTTTTGGTGGTTGGGTTAAGTTTCAATGGTAACTGGTAGGTGGTTGATGGCATTGGTGGGGTTGTTGTTGGTGGTGGTGATTGCTAGTTGTGTGTATTGTGAGAGATCTGAAAAACTTGGGTGCTCTCAAAAAAAGGGGTTAGCCATCGGCACCTTCCATTTTCAAGATTATGTATGGAGTCGCCACTTATTTTTTATAAAAAATAAAAATAAAAAATATAATACACAATTCACATGTCCAAAATACCTCAAATTTCATTAATTGATTATACAAATACAATTTGGTAGAATATTTTTACAAGGTTTTGGTCCTAGATACAATTTATGTAGAAGAAATACAAGGCTTTGACCCTAGATACAATCTACCAAAATAAAATAAGACACTAAATCTACCAACCTAAAATTCTAAGGTTCAGGGGTTAGGTTACAAGATGGGAATGTGTTAGGCACCCACTCTGCCCAGACAAAGTCTGGTCTTCTAAACTCTTAGTGACCATTATATACCCATATTCAAAGTATGAAATGTTATGCAACAAATGCTATATCAAATCCTAGATCTAGAGTTAAACTTTTATTTAAGAACCTTAGATCAGCCATTTTATTTTGTGTAAAAATTTGATGATAATGATTAATGAAAATTTTAATTTTTAGTTCCCATAAAAGAAAAAAAGAACGGATTTTTAACAAAAATTCAGATCTAGTTGGGATTTTTAAATATGAGGAAAAACATATTTTTCTTTGAAAACACAAATTTTTTATTGAAAGAAAAGAAAAAAACAGATCTAGTTTTTAATTTAAAACATTCAAATTTTTATTTAAATAAAAAGCTGTAGGGGTATTGGGCCCAGTAATTTATGAAGGACGGCCCAACGAAGTCTTTTGGGCTAGAAACCCAAATCCGAAAACATCAAAATGATCGTGGAGTATTTAAATGTCCCAAAAACGTCCGAGGAGTAGATTTGTCCTCGGAATGTCAAGCCGAGGACATAGGAGGAGAAATTTAGTGTCCCCGAGTTAGGTTATAAAGAGTCCTACAACTATGGGGATACACAGTATACGTGGAGGACAATAAGAAAGAGCGGTGGAATGTCTAAAGTAAAGCTGCTACCACCGCCCATACATTAAAAGCTCTGTAATTGATACGCTGACTGTATAGATGGAAGGATGGGACCTGAGCATAGAGCTTGGAACTTGGTCCCTAATCCCAGCGGGCTTTAGGGAAGAATGGATGGGACAAGTATCCAAAAATGAGGATCGCAACCAGAAAGTGGAAGATGATGAAGAGAAGGGAAAGAATATAAATGGAGGGGAAGGCATACGAAGAAAGGAGAGGCTTTTTAAGAAAGAAAAAGTGTATGATAATCAATATTTGTATCCAAACTTGAGAAATACTATTATAAACTATCCTCGGAAACAGTCCGATGAGGAATTCTCAGTCTTACTCTTTGCAAACGATTCTTTGTTTTGTTCCATTGGGCCCAAAGCCCGTTCTTTTTGTAATTTTCTAAACCATCCTTGAAGTCTAGATTACAAACCCATCCTCTACAAATTCATTGTGAAGAAAGGCCTTTCAAGCCCATTTCCTCCCAGTCGTGGTTTGGGAATTTGAATTGTGTCCTTACAAAAGCAATTCAGATTTTTATAAGCAAAAATGTAGATCTGATTTTTTATTAAAAACATGACAAATTTTTATAAGCAAATTAGTTTTTTATTAAAAAGATGGCAGATTTTTATTTGAAAAATGCAGATCTAGTTTTATTATTAAAAACATGCCAAATTTTTATTTGGAAAATACTGATCATATTTTATTAATAAAATTTAGATCAAACTTTATGAATAAAATTCAGATCTGGTTTTAGTTTGAAAAAGAAACGAAGAGAAAAAAAAATGCAAATCTACTTTTATTTTTAAAAAAACATGGAGAAAAATTGCAAATTTGATTTTAGTTTAAGGAAAACACAATGAAAAATTGGAAATAAAAAATTCTAAGGAAAGATTCAACCCTAAATCTAGACATGCTCATCAATCTGGGCTCCTTCCAGATCTGTCTTCCATAAATTAGGTTTAAATTAAAATTGAGATAGGTGGATAGTGGGGATGACGGGTAGGTGGTGGGGTTTGAGCCACAAACCTTAGTGCACCACAGAGAATGCTATTATGTGACAAACACATCAGGTTGGGTCAATTGGGTTTTAGTCAAAATAGATCTTAAATGAGTTAAAAAGGGGTTTGGTCAATCGGATTACAGGTTGCACCTTTAAATTTGTAAATTTTAACCTAAACCATAAATGGATCTATTTTAATTATTAGAAATTACCCCAATATTAAGGGTTGGATGCTCTTAAATTTTTGAAAATGCTTTAAATATTCTGTTGTGACTGAGAGTCTGAGACAAGGATTAACTATTAACACAAGGGAGAAGTCAAGACAAACAATAAATAAAAGCAAGAAGCATTTTATTTGTTATAATCCGACAAGTCTAAGGAGTAAGTTTTGGCAAGTGATAAGACTTTAATGTGGATTGGATTGACTAGAATAAAGTTCTGTATTTTTGGTGTCTTAAATTCTATTGCAATTTCACTTATACACAAGGTAGTTTGGATCCTATGAAGGATTATGGAAGACCAGTGGATCATGGATTTTAAGATCAGATTGTGAAACGTAAGATCCCACTTTTTTTGGAAAGTAAAAACAGAAAAACACATTAATAGGGACTTTGTACGTTGAATAATCACATAACTTATGAATTTATGCATTAAAAAACAAATACTTTCATCAATATGATGTCATTTCTATACCATTAATTGTTGCGGCTTATGCTAAGCAAACAAATATACTTAAATTTTTACACAATATATCCAAAAAGTTCACTAAATATTTAAGTAGTAACCATGTGCCAAAATAACTATCAACTATCAACACATTTGGAAAATGTTTTTAAAATTCTAAGTTCCAATTTCAAAATTCAAAATAAGTTTACAAATGACGACTAGCTAACTATAATATAAAATCCAAAAGCAAAACAAAAATAACAATGGAGTGAAGATTTGATCATCCACTCTAAAATTCTCATCATAGCCACCATCATAATCATCATCGTCATCATCTATTTCTTGAGGTTCTTTCTTTTTAAAATATAGTTTTAGTTCACATTTTTGACACTTCAACACTGTTTAGGGTCTATTAGGTCGTTTCTATCCAATGGCTTGATTGAGCATTTGTTTTTTTAAGCCAACCCCAATCAAATTTGGGTTTTTAGTAGGATAGTTTAGGATTGTAGTATCGGTCCGAACCTACCGATCCTACACAATCTCATCGATCCTACGTGCGATCCTGAAAAATTCACAATCCTAATTGTTTTAGCCTAATAGAATCGTATGACCTGATTCCCAATTCTAACAACTATGCTTATACACATGCATTGGGCCTAAACCACACAATGAGTTAAACTTGTGGGTAAATTTTGATTCAACCTAATTGTGTTGGGTCAAAATTAGGTTAAAATTAAAATTGAGATAGGTAGATAGTGGGGATGGGGTAGGTCACTAGGTGCTAGAGTGTGCACTACAAAGAATGCAATTATGTGACAAATGAGTCGGGTCAAGATAATCAAGTTTGTGTCAAAATGGGTCATCTTAAACGTGTAAGAAATGGGTTTAGTCAATCAGATTATGGGTCGAGTTGAGTTAATCCACTCAATGCACATTTAGATTTGTAATTTTTATCTAAACCATGAAATATGAATCTAGTTTAATTAGAAATTATCCTAATATTCAGGGATGATGGCTCTCAATTTTTTTAAAATGCTTTTAATATTCTGTTGTGACTGAGACAAGGACATACAACAAACAGAAGCAACGAGCAGGCAAGTTAAGGATTATTTATTATTATTACTATTATTTTTGATAATCTGGCAGGACAAGGAGTAGGACTTGGCAAGTGATAAGACTTTATTGTGGATAGGACTGATAAGAATAAAGTGCTGAAGATTACTTTTGGGCTTGTTTCAAATAATGATATCTTTGCTTTGGAATTTAAATTAGCTAGATAAAAGTTAGTTGCTTAAAATTAGGAATTTTTGTGAAGAGGTGAACCTATATCTTTGTTAATTTATTATTTATGTAAGCTGAATGGGCAAAAAGAATGCAAGAAGAATTATAGCCCACTCATTCTCTCTCTCTCTCTCTCTCTCTCTCTCTCTCTCTCGTATGAAGGAGGCTGGTCACCTAGATTATGACTAAATTTTCATTACACACTCTTGATGACAATCCAAGTCTTAACATATTCATTGGATTCACAAACATTTATATCTATATAATATCCAAAATCTAAAACTTAGCATTTTAGTCAATTTCAGTCCGATTTGATCAATTTTGGTCCATTTAGATCTAGTCAGTTCAATTTGGTCTATTTCGGTCATTTCTGTTAAATTCACTCCAGCTAGGTACATTTCGGTCAAATTCGGTCCATTAGATTCTTTCTGTCAAATTCAATCCATTTCGGTCCGCTACTGTCTATTCGGGTAAATTCGGTCCATTTTGGTCTATTCAGTCTGCTTCAGTACAATTCTGTCTATTTTTTACTAATTAGGTCCTTTTTTTTTTCTTAATTTTTGGGTTGAAACGTTTGAAATTTTATACTATTTTGGCCAACCTTTTTAGTATTTGGCTAAAAAATATAAACAAAATAGGCATTAGAAATTAGAAATATGGATTCCTAAAAAAGAATTAAAAATGATAATTTTCACAATATTATATTAAAATTCAAGTGTCAATAACATAGACATTATACTTATATTTGAAAAGAAAAAAAAAATGCTACAATTGCAAACGACTCAGGGTATATTTGGTAAACTATAATAGGCATTGTAATGTAATAGTTATTACTACAGTTTAGCTATTCAGTAGTTTGGTTATATTTTTATTACAGAGAGTAGTTATTCTTTAAAATGTGGAATAACTATTCATCTTTAAAAGGATTGTAATGGCTATTCCTTAGTAGGTGTATCAATTTCCAAAATTAATATGTTTCCAAATAAACAAATTTTCCATATGCACATAACAATTATGAAAATAAATATTCATAAAAAATAAATAATCTCTCTTTCAAATTTAAAAAAAAAATTATTTTTAAGGAAAAATAATTATATGAGTAAGATATTTCCTAAAATATATCTTAAGTTTGATTTAAAATTTTTCATTCCATTGTTTTTAAGGCTCTATTATTGTGTTGTCACTAAACAAATGAGTAATAATAAGTATTACATTACAACATCTTGTATTCCTTGTAATACATACTCTTAATCCTATGAAATTATCGTTACAGTCTATCAAACGTGCCCTTATATAATAATTTAAATTTAATGTAATATGTTGCAGGTGTGCCATGGAATGCGGGTGCACATAATTTTTAATATTCTTGGATATATTCAAATTAGTCAACCGATTATAGTAAATTTAAAAAATTATTATTCTAATAATAGTTTCTCCATTGAAATAAAAATATTATAATTATGTAATTTAAATCTTTTTATTAAATTAAAATTTTCATATACACACACACATATGTATGTATGTATGTATTGTTGTTGAATGCAAAATACAATATATGTTCTATTGCATAATTTTTTTTTAAATAGAAAATACTCTTAAATAACATAGGCACTATTTAACCTATAAATTTTACATTATATTCTTATAAAATAATTATATTATACTTTTTCACTCATCTACTAGTTTTAATAAAATACACGGATGCTTCCTGTAGAATTTTATCTATTACATTGATCACCTTAAAATCCTATATTAAAAACCTCTCATTTGTCTCTCTTCAACCCTTGTTGCGAAAGACTTGTGGCTATGCTTTTTTTTTTTTTTTTTTGTTCTTCTAGAGTCAAGGATTTCAGAATTCATTGTGTAATTCTCTAGTACAATTTCTTTGTATGCTTCACCTAAATATGTAGGCCAAGAGTCTAATTATATAAATTTAGTGGGCTAATCGTGTCATTGTACCTTTGTTTGTTGGGATTTTGACGCACTAAGCTACTTTCGTAAAATATCATCCATCCCATGCCTGGCCATAAGCCAAAAAAGCTCTAGGAATATACATATTCTTCTTTTTTTTTTTTACTAACGTGGGTGTTCAAAGTTCTCGCAATATATATATTCGACTAATAGGGAGAAATCCTAAAGCAGACGGATCCAATTAACGAAGTCAGCCATAAGCGACGGGGTCACCAAAAGAGACGGTCTAGTTAGTCTAACAATCAAAGAACTGGTAGACAGACTCATAACCTAGATGGAAAGGCAAGGAGACAGATGGACTCTTTAGAGTGGACGGATCCAACGGTGACGGTTTGTTGAAAGCATGTGACACCTACGTGGCCTAAGTAGTCTCCAAGGATCTTAATCTGGAAATGTCTTGCATTCTACGCCCAACCATAGTCAGAGGGATCTCTACAAGGAAAGAATCCCACAAAATATGAGTATTAACGAGGATCTTTTCTACAAGGAAATACCTTCTCCATAAAAAAACAGAGATCAACTCTACACTATTATAAAAACCCCAAAACCCTCACAAATCAAGGTACGCATAATATACCCTATTTGACACTCTAGAGTGATAGAGAACTCTCTTTTCTAACTTAACCATCGGATGGTCTTTGGCCAATACCACACCGGTACTCTTTGCAAGGTTTTTTCTTTATTTGTGTTTCGCAGGTCACCAAGGGCACGTGAGAACTATTCGGCTTACTGACGATTTTCAGCATCATTAGTTGGCGTCGTATGTGGGAAAGAGCGATAGTAGCCACATTGCCACTTTCCAGGCAAAGAGTTGTATGGTACTCACACGCTCAATGGCAACCAATAACAATCAAGAAAGTGAACCACACGTTGCTGTCCTCAAAAAACAAGTGCAGACTTTGGCCGCGACTATGGAACGCCTTACTAAGCAAAACCACGACTTGGAAGAACAGCTGCGCCAAAGGGACACTGAACCCCGTAATTAGGAGGAGGAATAGGAGGGTAATAGTCTCCAACACACCACCGATAGGCGCAATAGAGAAGGACCAGACGATAGCAATGCCTTAAGTAGACCAGAACGACAAGACACCAGTCGACCATCTATCACAGATACAACCACCGCCACATATGGTCATGGAGATGCAGATGATGAAAGAGATGGTGGACTTCATGATGAATGCCCTCAAGGGACAGGTGTCAAATAACCTCGACGAACTGGTCCACTAGACGGATTCGCCCGTCACTTCCTTCCCCCTCCCCGCAAAGTTCCGTATGCCGCAGATAGAACCCTATGACGGGTCCAAGGACCCCTTGGATCACTTGGAGTCATTCAAAACCCTCATGCACTTGCAAGGAGTTCTAGATGAGATTATATGCTAAGCATTCCCAACTACGCTAAAAGGTCCCGCCAGGGTGTGGTTTAGCAGGTTGATGCCTAACTCCATTAGCCCATTCAAAGAGCTAAGTGCACAATTTACATCACACTTCATTGGGGGGCATAGGTACAAAAAATCCACTGCGTAATTGATGAGCATCAAGCAATGGGAGGACGAGACGCTAAGATCCTACATAACACGCTTCAACAAAGAGGCCTTTTCGATAGATGTAGCTGATGACAAGATACTTGTTGTTACTTTCACCAATGGCTTACGGAAGGGAAAGTTTTTATTCTCCTTATATAAAAATGACCTAAAAACCATTCCAAACGTACTTTACCGAGCCACTAAGTACATGAACGCAAAAGATGCAATACTGGCTTGAGAGGAAAGTCCCAAGAAGAGGGATAGGCAGGAAGATGCATGGCAGGAGAGAGGATGGAAGACTACTAGGACCAGAGATCGACTGGAGGATAGGCACTCCAAACCGACCACTAAAAGGTTCGTGAATTTCACCCCATTGACTGCCCCGATCAATCAAGTTTTGATGCAGATCAAGGACGATATGACCTTGACATGGCCAGGCAAGTTAAAGGGAGATCCCAACAAGAGGTCCAGAGACAAGTATTGTCGTTTTTATCGTGATCACAATCATGACATATCTGAATGTTATGACTTGAAGCAACAGGTTAAGACCCTCATTAGATAGGGAAAGCTACAATGATTCGTTAGCAAAGAGAGAATGAATAATGACCCACCGCAAGAGCAGCAAGCTGGTAGGAGGAATGGCAAGCGCCCTAGGGGACATTAGGATGATAGTAAGGGGCACCACAACAGCTAGCTCAACCAGGAAGGTGCGAAAAACCTAACTCAAGATGGTTCAGAATATCCAGCTAATGGGATTTGTCCCAAAGATGGCATAGGTGGACAACCCCGTAATGAATGCATAATTGAGGTTCCCCTTCTATTCCTTGAGGGAGAAATTATCTCATCCATTGGATATGTGTATCCTCCCTCTCACAATGCGTAGGTCCCACATGATCGTAGGGCTCACATTTTAAGAGGAAGGATGCATGAGATAATTATTGTCTATAAGGAGTGTTGTAATTAGTTTTTTGTTGTCTCAATCTTTTAATAGTAATATGTCTCTGCAAGGATCACAAATTGATAGGGTAGGTTAGTATGCACAATATATGTGAAGTTACCAATGCCATTAATTTGATCTAATTTGTCCAATGGTTGACTTTTCTACTTACCTGAAATGATTTTTGAGGCTCTAATTAATTTAAATGCCTTCAGGTTGGATGATCTGGATCCACATTCACTACCCTCATTTGGATAAGGACAGTAACATTGTACTGATCTTCATACTATCTAAACCCCTTGATTCTTCCATAAAAAAAAAAAATTTTAAAAAAAAATTGTGTTCTCTTAAAATAAATTATTTAGCACCAGCATTCTCGTCCCTACTTGCAGGCAGATGCACCTGGTCTTTTCCATGTTGCAGTGATGCTCATCAATCTGGGCTCCTTCCAGATCTCTCTTCCATAAATTAGGTTTAAATTAAAATTGAGATAGGTGGATAGTGGGGATGACGGGTAGGTGGTGGAGTTTGAGCTACAAACCTTTAGTGCACCACAAAGAATGCTATTATGTGACAAACAAGTCAGGTTGGGTCAATTGGGGTTTCGGTCAAAATAGGTTATCTTAAATGAGTTAGAAACGATCAATCGAATTACAGGTTGGATCAAGTCAATACACCCAATGCACTTTTAAATTTGTAAATTTTAATCTAAACCATAAATGGATCTATTTTAATTAGAAACTACCCTAATATTAAGGGTTGGAGGCTCTCAAATTTTTGAAAATGCTTTAAATATTCTGTTGAGACTGAGAGTCTGAGACAAGGATTAACTATTAACACAAGGGAGTAGTCAAGACAGACAATAAAGAAAAGCAAGGAGCATGCAAGTCAAGGAGCATTTTTTTTTTTAATAATCTGGCAAGTCTAAGGAGTAAAGTGATAAGACTTTAATTGAGGATTGGATTGATTAGAATAAAGTTCTTTATTTTTGGTGTCTTAAATTCTATTGCAATTTCTTATACACAAGGAAGTTTGAATCCTATGTAGGATTGTGGTATGTAGGATTGTGGAAGATCAGTGGATCATGAATTGTAAGATCGGATTATAGAGTAAGATCCTACTTTTTTGGGAAAATAAAAACAAAAAAACACATTAATAAGGGTTTTGTATGTTGAATAATCACATAGCTTATGAATTTATGCATTAAAAAAATATTTGCATCAATAAGATGTCATTTTTATACCATTAATTGTTGCGGCTTATGCTAAGCAAACACATATACTTAAATTTGTACACAATATATCCAAAAAGTTCATCAAATATTTAAGTAGTAACCAAGTGCCAAAATAACTATCAAGTCTCAACACAGTTGGAAAATGTTTTTAAAATTCTAAGCTCCAATTTCAAAATTCAAAATAAGTTTACAAATAACAACTTGCTAACTATAATATAAAATCCAAAAGCAAAATGGACAGTGGAGTGAAGATTTGATCATCCACTCTAAAATTCTCATCATAGCCACCATCATAATCATCGTCGTCATCATCTATTTCTTGAGATTCTATCTTTTTAAAATATAGTTTTAGTTCACATTTTTGATACTTCAACACTGTTTAGGGTCTATTAGGTCGTTTCTATCCAACGGCTTGATTGAGCATTTATTTTTTTAAGCCAACCCCAATCAAATTTTGGTTTTTAGTAGGATAGTTTAGGATCGTAGTATTGGTCCGATCCTACACAATCCCAAAGATCCTATGTACGATCCTGAAAAAATCACAATCCTAGTTGTTTTAGCCTAATAGAATTGTATGACCCGATTCCCAACTCTAACAACTATGCTTATACACATGCATTGGACCTAAACCACACAATGAGTTAGGCTTGTGGGTAAATTTTGATTCAACCTAATCGTGTTGGGCCAAAATTAGGTTAAATTTAAAATTAAGATAGGTAGATAGTGGGGATGGGGGTAGGTGCTGGAGTGTGCACTACAAAGAATGCTATTATGTGACAAATGGGTTGGGTCAAGATAATTAGGTTTGTGTCAAAATGCAAGGAGCAGGCAAGTTAAGGAGTATTATTATTATTATTATTATTATTATTATTATTATTATTATTATTATTATCTGGCAAGTCAAGGAGTAGGACTTGGCAAGTGATAAGACTTAGGGGTGTCAATGTTCGACCCAACCCGTGAACACGACACGAACCCGACACGGGTTTTTTCGGGTTAGGGTTGGGTCTTAATGGGTTTTGGTCTAAAATGGGTCAACCCGAAAGCGACACGATAAGAAATGTATCATAAACGGGTCAACCAGCGTAACCCCGCAATAGACACGTTTAACACGTCAATTTATTTGTGTCAACCCGAAATTACCAACTTAACACAACCCGTTTAACTCGTATAACAAATAAACATTTATTTTATTTTAGATTTGTCAAATACCTTTTATATCCAACATATATTTTAAATTTTAAAAAGAGAAGTGACTAATTACAAAAATTTACAAGAGATATAATTGGAAATTGAAACTTTACCGACCCTAGAACTACTAATACTTCTTTTTTTTGGCATAGAACTTGCACAAATGAAATTTGATGAGCTTGTGGAAGATGTTATGAATTTGGACATCAACAAAGAATCTATGGATAATAATCGTGGTCATAGTCAGGATTAGTCTACTGTTTGCTCAAATTCTTTCAATATTGATACTTAGCATTTGGCGAGTTCCAAGGATATTATATTTTTGTTGAATTATGTTATTTTATTTTTGTTAAACTTTGTTATTTTGAATTTGGGTTAAAATGTATACACTTATTTTGGAGTGTAAAGAACTTATTTCCAAATGATTGTTATATTTTTGTTGAATTATATTATTTTGAATGTGGGTTGAAGACTTGAAGTGTATGCACTGCTTTTTGGGATGAAAAAAAAAAATATTTCTAGATGGATGTTATATTTAATATTGTGCAGGTTGAAATGGGTTGTGTTACATTCGTGTCAACCCAACACGACTCGTTTATTAAGCCTGTCAAATGGGTTGGGTTAGGTCAACCCGCCTTATTAACAGGTCGGGTTAGGGTTGAAGGATCATGACACAATTATTAAATGGATCGGGTTAAGGTTGAGCCATTTAGTCAAATACCCCTACCTCGACACGACACGAACCCGACACGCTAACCCGAATTGACACCTCTATTAAGACTTTAATGTGGATTGGATTGATAAGAATAAAGTGCTGAAGATTACTTTTGGGCTTGTTTCAAATAATGATATCGTTAATTTGGAATTTAAATTAGCTAGACAAGAGTTAGTTGCTTAAAATTAGGAATTGTTGTGAAGAGGTGAACCTATATATCTTTGTTAATTTATTATTTATGTAAGCTGAATGGGCAAAAGGAATGCAAGCAGAATTATAGCCCACTCATTCTATCTCTCTCTCACGTATTAAGGAGGCTGGTCACCTAGATTATGACTAAATTTTCATTACACACGCTTGATGACAGTCCAATTCTTAACATATTCATTGGATTCACAAACATTTATATCTATATAATATCTAAAATCTAAAACTTAGCATTTTGGTCCATTTCAGTCCAATTTGATCAATTTTGGTCCATTTCGGTCTAGTTGATTTAATTTGGTCTATTTTGGTCATTTCTGTTAAATTTAGTCTATTTAGGTACATTTCGATCAAATTTGGTCCATTAGGTTCTTTCTATCAAATTCAATCCATTTCGGTCTGCTACTATCTATTCGGGTAAATTCGGTCCATTTTGGTCTATTCAGTCTGCTTCAGTCCAATTCTGTCCATTTTTTATTAATTAGGCCTTAAATTGACTCTTTTTGTAGCTTACCTTTTCAATTTTTGGCTAAAAAAAATTATTTTTTTCTCTTAATTTTTGGGTTGAAATGTATGAAATTTTATTCTATTTTGGCCAACCTTTTTAGTATTGGGCTAAAATATACAAACAAAATAGGCATTAGAAATTAGATATATGGAGTCCTAAAAAAGAATTAAAAATGATATATATTCACAATATTATATTAAAATTCAAGTGTCAATATTATAAACATTATACTTATATTTGGAAAGAAAAAAAAATGCTACAATTGCAAACTTAGAGTACGTTTAGTAGAGTATAATAGGCACTATATGTTTAGTAGAGTACGTTTAGTTTGATTATGTTTTTATTACAGGAAATAGTTATTTTTTATGAATAGTTATTATTTAAAATGTGGAATAACTATTCATCTCTAAAAGGACTGTAATAGATATTCCTTAATTTCTAAAATTATTATATTTCCAAATAAAAAAACTTTCCATATGCACATAACAATTATGGAAATAAAAAATCATAAAAAAGAACTAATCTTTCTTTCAAATTTAAAAAATATTATTTTTTAGGAAATATAATTATATAAGTAAGATATTTCCTAAAATACATCATAAGTTTGATTTAAAATGTTTTATTCTATTGTCTTTAGGGCTCTATTATTTTGTTGTTACCAAACAAATGAATAGTAATAAGTATTACATTATAGCATCTTGTATTTCTTATAATACATATTCTTATTCCAATGTAATTACCATTACAGTCTACCAAACATACTCTTATATAATAATTTAAACTTAGTATGATATGTTGCAAGTGTGCCATGGAATGGGGTTGCATATATTTTTTTTTAATACTCTTGGATATGTTCAAATTAGTCAACCAATTATGGTGAATTAAAAATAAATAAATAAATTATTTTAATAATAGTTTCTCCATTGAAATAAAAAATATTATAATTATGTAATTTAAATCTTTTTATTAAATTACATTATATATGTGTGTATATATTGTTGTTGAATGCAAAATACAGTAATGTTCTATTACATTAAAAAAAAATTAAATAGAAAATACTCTTAAATAATACATGCACTATTTAACCTACAAATTTTACATTATATTCTTAAAAAATAATTATATTATATGTAATGACACAATTTTGACCCAAACCCACAGTAAGAAGGGGATAAGCCCAAAGAGCCCAATACAATGAAATTTGTAAAGAGTGGGCCTGAAATCTAGGTTTTAATGATGTTAGATAATTAAAATGATGAGCTCGATCACAACATTACACACAAGGAACTGTTTATATGAAAGAAATTTGTCCTCGGACACAAGCCAAGGATGATTTATATTATTTCTTTCAAAAATAGATTACAACTAAGGATGGTGATGTATACAGTGTTCTCTCTCTCTTCTCTGAGCTCCTGCCTCTTCCTTTTATATCACCTCCCACCTATGAATCAAATTCTTGATCTAGTTACTTGTCACATCTATCTCCCCCCAAGTCTTTGGAGGCAGCTGTCAGGCTGAACCCTGATACTCAGGCCTCACTTTCCCATTAATGCGGCCAGAGAAGCAGTTGCAGAGCATTCAATGTAGTGGCGGTGGTAGCAGCTTTATTTTAAATATTCCACCACTCTTCTTCTTATCTTCTACGTATATCATGCTTACCCTTATTTATAGGATCTTCTAGAATAGTATCTGTGGAGGTCAACTAGCCTTTCTTCTACCTCGGCTTTAGATAGCCTAGGACATATTCCTTTTCGGACCATTCTCTTAGATATGCTTGATCAGATATCACATCTTTACCTTTTAGCATTGCTTCGTGGGCTGACATTTACACATCCTCGGACCATTCAGTGTCCTCGGATTGGGCCTTTAGCCCAACTAATACCTTTGGACCAAACCAACATATATCCCGGAGCCCATTGACCCTACATTATATTTTTTTTCACTCATCGACTAGTTTTTAATAAAATGCATGGATGCTTCCCGTAGAATTTTATCTATTACATTGATCACCTTGAAATCCTATATTAAAAACCTCTCATTTGTCTCTCTTCAACCCTTGTTGCGAAAGACTTATGGCTATGTTTTTTTTTTTTTTTTTTTTTGGTTCTTCTAAAGAGTCAAGGATTTCAGAATTCATTGACTATTGTAATTCTCTAGTGCAATTTCTTTGTATGGTTCACCTAAATATGTAGGCCAAGAGTCTAATGATATAAATTTAGTGGGCTAATCGTGTCATTGTTCCTTTGTTTGTTGGGATTTTGACGCACTAAGCTACTTTCCTAAAATATCATCCATCCCATGCCTGGTCATGAGCCAAAAAAGCTCTAGGAATATACATGTTCTTTTTTTTACTAATGTGGGTGTTCAAAGCAAGGAAGTCAATACCGTACCGGAGGTTGTACCGGTTTGGCCAGCGGTACGATATATTTCGGATACCGGTCAATACCGGTGTACCGTTTCGGATTTACCGCTATTTTATATATTTCATATATATACACACATACACACACATACAAAATCTCTATTTACCACAAAAAAAAAAACCCCAAAAAACTTGATTGTTAATTGTATAAAAAAAAACAAATAATACAAATAATTAAGTTAACTCAAATTACATAGATCATCTTCTATATTAAAATTATAATATATATATATTAATAAATTTAAAAGTATATATATAATTTGTATATTTATAAATTTACTTATTTGGTAAAAGTTGATTTGTTAAAAAGATAAAACTATTTAAGCTTATAAGTTTATTAAAAAAAATAAGACAAAAAAAAAAAAGAAAATCAACAAAAACTAACGTCAAATGCCAAAGAATAGATAATAAGTGGGATGGGTTTGGTAGAATCAAATAAAATAATTAGAAAATTTTGTTGGTAATAAAGCCAAAAAACTCAAAAACATCAGTTGCTACACTTTTCAATTTTTTACTCCACCACAATTTATTTTTCCTCAACTGTCTTGTCTAGTCAACTTCATCTTTTTATTTATTTACATACTTTTTATTACTATCTCATTTCTCTTTAATTCTCATCCACACATTTTCAAATTGAATCTTGTCTTAAGATCCCTGCACAGTAACCCACGTCCTTCACCTTCAGTACTTCTCCGGTTCACCCTCACAAATCTGCTTCTCTCATTCTCTCTCTAATCTCTCACGCATACTTTTCTCATCAAAAGACTTAAAACTAACCCATAAGGCCATAATCCCACTACGATCTATTTCTCTCTTTCCCTCACAGATCAGTTTCTCTCCTTCTCCCCCACTCAAATGTTGCATCGGCTGGTCTGAGCTACACTGCGCTTGAGCTTACTGCCACTACCGTGCCTCCTTCTCTTTTTCTTTCTTTCTCTTTCTCTCTCTCTCTCTCTCTCTCTCTCTCTCTCTCTTTTTTCAAGTTGCAAAGGAATTACATTCCGGGCCGAAACGCATTTTTTGGCTGGAATGACCGAAATTCGCTGGAAAGGCCGGTACAAACTGGAATAGTCTGGTATTTAAAACGAAACGAAATGAAAGTCTACTGGTACCGGATTGTTCACCGGTACGAAAAATTCCGGCTATCTCGGCCGGTACGAAACGGCATTTACTTCCTTGGTTCAAAGTTCTCGCAATATATATATTCGACTATAGCCTGGTGAATAATAGTATGAATTAGAAAATCACATTAACTTAGAAGAACCAATATTTGAGTTTTTTGTTTTATCGAGTGGAAAAAAAAAAAAAAAAAAGTCTTGCTTAGCGTAGTATTAATTGCATCACTGATCCTGGCAGATGGGTAAGTCCAATTCACTTGTATTCATTAGTTACCTTCAAATCTCATAACGCTTGGTTACCATTCATTCATTTGTCATGGCAAGTTCAAAAGTCTATTAACTCTCTGTGAGGTTCAGCATAGAACTCCACAATCTCAACAACAACAATTTAAATGTGAACTCTGTACAACTTACATATATTTGGTATAAATTCTACATATCTGGACAAATATTGATTTGGTAGTTTTTAGTGCCTATACGTTTTGACAGTTTCAGTCTAATCAATTTCAGCATGTACATAATCAACAAACACAAAATTTTTCTGTAGTTCATGCAAAGCAAAAGCCAAACCAGCACTAAGAAGCGCAATCCCAGCCAAGAAAATCCGCAAATTAATTTCTAAAGGAATCCCAGCCGTTGCACAGCAAATAACTGTTGCACCAATCAAAAACTTCTGCAATGCCTGGAATGCTGTATATGCTTCTTTACATGATGAACATTTAAGAGTGTGCTGCTCAAATCTATCCAACATCTACAGAACACAATGATAATAGAAAACTGAAAAAATCAGTAACAACATCAATATGCCCGTGGGACGTCCGTATTAAAAGAATAGGCATTTTAAAACATCTAACATACATATATGTGTTTGTGTGTGTGTGAGAAATTATAACATATACTTTCAAAAACATTTCCATTTTATTATTCCTAGCATCTAATTAAAAAGGGAAAAGATAACAGGATCCGAATATTACACTAAAGACTCCTGCTCCACATTGTTATAAAACTCTTTAAGATTTTACACTCGTCTTAACAACTAAATAGCACATCTATTGTTAGAAACTTAGAATTATGGTCTTACCAAAAAAAACTTTAGAATTATGATTAAATGAATTCACCATTTCCTTATAATTTAAACTTTTGGGACCAATGGTAATTTATCATGGTATCAAAGCAAGGAAGTATTGGATAAAAACTGGTAATTTATCATATACATTGTATTTTAAGACTTAAGTATTTATTGAATTATTTTATTCTTGTTTCTAGAATTTTTTTTTTTTCTTCTTTTTGGGGAAGGTAGAAGGAGCTGGTGAAATGTAAATGACTATTTCCACACCTGACGTTTTGATAAAACTGTTGAGGGCAGAGGTAGTTGGTTGCTCTTGCCAAACCACTCAGGTTGGCTGTTGCCATGCCTCCTCAGCCAATTTCGAAATGCCAAGACAAAGCGATCTGCTTGGGTGGGTGTAAATGTGATATTTGTATACTGCTTATTAACATCAGCAGAACCCTCCAATGTCTTTGAAAGAAAGACCTTCTCTTGACCCTGAAGGACAATCATGTCCCCATCATATACCTTATTTGAAGTCCAATGCTCATGCCATCTAGGAACCACCTAACACAACAACATACATGAGAGTAACTGAAGTTATAAGGATATAACCATTTCCTTAAAATGGAAAAGATTCAGATATTGATATGCACACTCACTTTAAGGGTATCAAAGGAACATAAATGAATAACTTGAAGTAGATAAACTATCAGAAAAAAAGGCGGTGAAAGAAAAGTGAGAAGAGCATGCTTTAGTTCCTCTCACGTGCATGTGGGTGTGTGTTAATTCTATAAATATAATCGCATATATGACCCCATATGTATAGCACACAGGTCCACACTAATTACAGCTGATTTCATGCCGCAACCAAACATAAAAAAGAAACAGGTGACCATGGAGAAAATAAGAACTCCATACGTCCATTAGTATCTCATAACCATGAATATTTGAAATCATGTACATTTTTTTCAAGAAACAGCCACAACATTTTGACTTCCACTCTTAGGAGGCAATCAGAAAGCTAGAATTCAAGAAAACCACACAATATTTCACCTGAGGTTCCGCATATAAACCGATGCTGAAGAAATAAAGAAATTAATCTGTTAGTGGTAATTCACACTTGATAATTTAATTCCACCCCCCCCCCCCCCCCCCCAGTAGCTAATTCTGAAGAGGACATGAGAGGCAAGATAATTTAAGTCAAAATAGTGAATATTGAGCCTTCCACCCTTTCAGTCATTCATGTCATACTGCACTCTCCTAGCATTGACTCCTCAGACCAAAGTTGACACCACATTCCCACCTCCTGACCAGGACCACTCTCTTCCAATATCAATCCAATCACTAAAACTGCTTCAAACCAGGAATAATGCCCCTTTTAATATTAAGTTAAGCATCTTTGGCCCCAGAATAAATCAATGCATCATCAGCATGAAAGAGATGAGGAATGTCGTCTTGCCCCATCCCTCCAGCTTCCACCCTTAAATAAGATTCCCCAGTAATTAATCCTTCCAATTGAGTGTCTGCACAGAAGCTAATCTCCACAAACCATTGCCTCCCCCCATTCATGCTTTCACGCAAGTCTAAGATGTAAATGGGAAGGATGAGACTTGGAACATTAACTTCACAAAAAACTCAATGGTGGATGTTGACGTAGATTGCATCAGTGCATGGAATTCCATGCACCATGCCACACTAGGTTGAAAACCAATTATTTTTCAGTTAACACATAGCTGACTCTGGCTATGTCTCAGATCTAAAGTTTTACTATATCAACACGTTTCTTGGTG
Organism: Castanea sativa; assembly: GCF_040712315.1. Taxonomy (NCBI): domain Eukaryota; kingdom Viridiplantae; phylum Streptophyta; class Magnoliopsida; order Fagales; family Fagaceae; genus Castanea; species Castanea sativa. Next base: position 42,914,668 of record NC_134020.1, read on the forward strand.
AGGTTTATGCTGAATTTGGTGTTGTATACCTATTCAGGCAGCTAACCCTTGTAAAACTCTCCAACCGTAGACTTTGTAAATTGAGAGAAGGAGCTCTTTGGGTATATTTGGGGTTTGGGTTTTGTGAAAATCTTTGTGCCACTATGGTAATCTCCCTACTTTGTTGGTACAACTTTCTCCTCAATGCTGCCAGTGGACGTAGGCCTAACGCCAAACCACAAAAATCTTGTTTTTCCTATGTGATTATTTGCTCTATTTTTCTCTTCCTCTTTCCATAAATTCAATATAATTAACTACATTCACAATATGAGATATGATTCATCTAAAACTGAGATTCACAGTGGTGCATCATTGACTCTTCTATTCTATTCTTTTTTTGTTTTTTCACTTTTGATTTAATCTTCCAAAGTTACAATCATCTTGATCCCAGCTATGATAGAAAATGTCAATTGAGTAGTAAATTCCTATGCATCCAAGATTTTTATACTTTCTGAAATCGTTAGTTATGAAGGACATGAGCTGGATTTCAGCACCCTTTTCATATTATAATAAATATTACCCATCGTCAGCATCTTAGACAGAGTAAAAGATGAATATATCAACTTAAGCTTCAAAATTTGGTAGTGCAGCCTTTAATTTGTGCCTTTTCCCTGATGATGTCAGCCACATCTTGTCGTTTAATTTTTTTTAAAAAAAAAAAAAGGATTAAGAGGAAATCATCATACCACAGGAAACAACTGTAATACAAGATCAGACCGGGTTTGATACTTTTCACAACGGATATGATTAGACAACACAAGTTTACTGAATCTTAGAACAAGCAAGTATAATAATTTAGAGGATAAATTACAAACTATTGTCAGAACATAACTAAAAGAATAAAACGATTGGGACACCCATGTTTTTGCTATCAAATTATAAGTCACATAAGAAAAATGATCAAAGAGTTCTTACTTGCCACCAGGCACGCCCTGGCATTGTGAACTGGAAGAAGTTTCGAGCACTACACACAATAGATCGGGTCTTCCCAGGTGCCATTGGCACATTGAAGGAACAAATCCATATTATCCATTTTTGATCACCAACAATTGGAAGCTTTGTGTCTATTTCTATTCTGTAAACAGTCATTGCAAGTATGATTAAGATTCAGATATGTGCTTAAAAAAATTTATAAAATAAAAAATAAAAAAAAATAACCCTACAATACTTTAGCATCTAGGACATGGAAATGGTACCCTGGGGAACTGATTTTAATAAGACAAGACACTATGTCATAGCTTTTAACTTGAAAAGGTATCATAAGTACATAGTTCTCTAGATAGACTTTTCACAGGGTTATATATGCAGGGATAAACAACAGAGTAAAGGAATGCCTGAACCGCATCTTATCTGGATCTCAAACTGAAGGTGCCAGTTTCCTTGGCCACCTAGTCTCTTGAGTCTTACACAAGGCCTAATATCAACTCAATGGCTATCTGCTATTGTGAATCCTTTAGGTCCTAAATGCGTCTAAGAAACATAATTATCTCAAACTTTAATAGCCTCATGACACTTTACACAGGAACTAAAATCAACTCTCTGGCTATCTCCTTCTTTGTAGCCTACAGGTCACAATGGTCATTAATGGTCCTAAATGCATCTAAGAAATATTTTATCTCAAACTTTAAAAGGATGCCTCTATGGATAGTCTTGAGGTATTGAAATTAATGTGTCGAAGAGGGCCTTGTTGCTTAAGCCTCACATATTCTTTTCTCAAATATGTGTTAGTGATGCTTAAAACATATACACTGCAACTAAGAAGCTGTGCTAATCCTGAGCAATCACATACCAGAATCTTAGACATGGGATTTCATTTGTATCATGCAACCAACAAATAATATAAGTAATAAACTAAATGTACCAACAAATAATATAAGTACTAAACTAAATGTAAGATGTATGTAGTCACATTTTAGATGTATGCAGTCACATTTTAGATGTATGCAGCTTTAACAGCTTAAGTGGGAGTGATGAACTTACTTATTAATATAATAACATGGTGCAATAAACTTGGCACTGATCTGTGGATTCCCATCATTTGCTCCAGCAAAACCCCAAGGACCACGAGACTCTAACTTGAAAGGCAAAGCCTTGGCTCTGTCTCTCCTTCCTGTAACCTGTAGATTGATTAATCTTATAAGCAATGTGAAAAGTTATCCATTTATCAAATGGTCTTTGGGCCAAATGGAATCTCCACCCATAAGTTTGAGGTGGTGGGTAATGTCAGGGTATCTGACTCCACTTGGGTGTGTAACAGTGAGTAAATTTACCAAGTGAAAAAAGAAAGAAAGATGAAGAACGAAATCATTAACTATTAAAACTAGTGCAAACATTTAACATTATTCCTTATCTAACACTACAATATTCCTGTAAACTACATGGCTAAGCAAGTGTTTGCATTTCTATTTCCAAAAACTTATGCACCAAATGTTCAAGAAGAGTAATCTAGTAACAAAAGCAACAGGGCAACATATATACAGATTCAGAAGTCACAGACAGTTAAAACACTAAGCCAATTTCGTTGTAAGCTTCAAGCTTGAAAAAAGTACAGTGTGGTTCTGTCCCACTACATTCATCAATAATTTTTTTCCCAACAGCAACAGCATTGTTAAATATTATTGTTTATACTATTTGAGAAAATATGTATCACCATAGTCAGCCACTGAAAAAATGACAAAGCTGTTGGCAATACAATATTTCATTTCACAAGTAAGCATTGCAATCTAACATTTCCCAAGCTACATAAATTAATCACTAATTTATACACAGCTACCAAATAGTAGTTTATTGAACTAAAAATTGATTGTTAACAGGTTCAACTATATACCTTGTGATGAGCAAAATCAATGTGGGAAGGATCAGAGACATTCTCCATGAGGGTATCATAGCCATAGAACAGATCACGCTGAATTGTCACCGATGAAAACTCAGGTTTATCAAAGTCATCAGGCAGCCTAGAAAACATCACAAGTTTTTTTATTAAATTATTTATTACATTGCAATGAATTACATCCCACAACTTGTACACATTTCATTATGGCCCCCTATCATTAACTTCAATGATTAAATCAGCATAAAAAAACAATTTTAAACAATTATAGATATAAAGTGAATCAACTCATCAATTACATGGGAGGCTTGGTAGCACGAGCTCTTTCCCAGCCATTCTCATCCGGCCAAACAAAGAGCAGACCTTGAGACTGCATTGTGGGAAACCTGGTAGCGCATGCTCTCGGAGACCGAAGAGCACGAGCTTCAGGACCTTCAGATGAAGCCTGAGGAATCTTAACACAAGATCCACATCCATCAAATGACCAACCATGGTAAGAACACTGCAAGTTGCCAGCTTCATCAATCCGCCCTTCCTACAAACCATGTTAATTAATCAGGATCATGAAAACCCTCCAAGAATCAAATTCCTCACTCAGTTGTAGACAATTCAGAAGAATTAAAAAAATCCGTGTATTGATTTTAACATATTCTATTACTTCCAGACCGTAAAAGGCAAGATTTCCTATAGAAACTAAAACAACAGAAATAAAAAAGTTCTGAACTTGTGAGACACTAATAACATATATCTTAAGTAAAAAATGTTCTCAATTATCAACAACCAAAACCCAAAAAAGGTTGAGCTTCAAAAAGTCCCCATCTTTTGTTTTTTGTTGTTTTTTTTTTTTTTAACTTTCCTTTTCCATTTTCTTAGCAAGAAACAGAACATAAGTACAATTAGCACAAGAATTGGAGCATGAAAAGAAGGGTGTGAGAAAGTTACAGATAAGGGGGCGAGACGGTGGGGGCATTTGTCATCAAAAGCGACCCATTGACTGGAAGAATTGTCAAACCAGAGCACGATATCTCGACCCAGAAGCTGAAATGGGGTTGGGAGCTGAGGGTCCAAATCTTCAATCAAAGAAACTGGGTACCAGTGATCCCTCCAAGAGAACTTGGAAGATGAGCTTTCTTCACCATCCTCATCCTCGACTCCATAATCTTGCACATCTTCTTCAGGATTCTGATCCACTGGTGTGGTTGGTGGTGGGGTAGTTGGAGTAGCTACACGTAGAAGAGAAAGATGTGTGGCTCTACTATTTTGTGATTTTCTTGAAAAGTTGAGTCTTGGGGTATTGGTGGATACAAAAGGAAGGGTCTTGAGTGCTTTATTGGTTGGTGAAGCTGATGATAATGCAACAATTGTAGCTGAAGCAGAGGTTGAGAGTAGCAGTGCCATTATTGGGTTGTGTCTATTAGCACTAGTTCACTCCAAGGATGTTTTTTCTTTAAGCTTTAACGAGAGAGAGGTTGGTTTGCTTTTTCTCTAGGGGGGTCTAGAGCTTTGCGTGCAAGTTTGAAATGGCTGTGTAACTGTGGGCTGTGTCCGTTTGCGGCTCTTTACTTTCCAGAAGTGAAAGTGAAAGTGAAAGTGAGTTTTGTTTGTGAGAACTGATCTGAAATGATCACTTCACAGTTCACATTGTTGAATGTTTTAAGTGTTTAGGATTTTCTTCTCTGGTTTTGGCTTGTTTGTTTCTCCGTTGATTAATCTCAATAGTCAGTAACACGTGGCCACACCATGAACCACCAGCTTAATGGTAATACCAGGAGGGAAAGTTGTGTGGAGAGCAAATTACAAAAAGGGCCTCTTTTCTTAGAGTGGGTTAAATAATTGTTGAAAATTCATTGGTTTTTTAGTCTTTGCAAGTATAGGTAGGACAATGCTATTGTGAGAATTGAGAAATTGGTTTTGGCAGAATTATCCACGTCCACAATTTTGAGGGACTGACGAGACTAGAAAGCAGTAAAAAGATCAAATAAATGACAAATTGAGTTAGCTTAAGTTTAGTTAGTTTAACTAGTAAATTTTGTCGATTTAATTAATGAATAAGAGATTTGATATAAAATTATCAAAGAAGGATGGAATATCTATGTTATGTACTAGGCTTATAGCCGAAGTGGCATACGCGGCAAAGCTGTTGCTGGTTTTTTTTGAAATCGTGCACCAGTTTCTAGTTAGGAATTTTTGTAATAGCTCAATTGGAGACAGATTCCAACCAAAGAAAAAACGAGAGAGAACAAAATTGAATATCGGATTCTTCGCCAAGATTGGCTTTTAGCCAATTCCGTTTTTGACATACCATTGGTGCTAGAGCAAGCTATCTCTTGGCTAACTTAAAAGCAATTTCATACTGTCCTGTGCTTAAAAATGTAGCATTTCAACAGTCAACTCCACGATTTTCTTCAGGCCAAACTTTAGTCTAATGGACAGCATTTTTCTACCTTCTAAACACTATCTCAAATGGTGATTTGTTTTGTTCAGCTCCACCTGCTATAACTAACACTATATTCATCAGAGAGATGATGGGATTTTTTGCCTCCAAATTTTCCAGTCTTGCATCGTAGCCTCGAGAGGCCGCTGAAAAGTCCAATTTAAAGGTTAATTCAATTCAAATGAGTAAAATTAAACACTTAATTCTTTATTAATTCAGACATGATTCACCTCTCTTAGTGAAGAAACTAAACTCCATGCACAAATTTGACTATGGGTTAATGGAACCCAATGTCCACAGAGAGCTCAACTACAACACCAACCATGGACCAAACCAAATGGTGTGCTCGGTGCTCCACTTGACATCAGAAACAAAACCAACTTCGATTGGTAGCTTTAGCAAAAACAAAAACTATTTTGATTTGTAGCATTCTCTGAGCTTCAGAGTGTTGCATGCCACGGAATCAAGGTTCATAGAACATAATTTAATCAAAACCCGAGGGTACCAAAGTTCTGGTGCGGCAAGAAGTTGTACATACTACATGGAGGCAGAACTGAAATAATTTCAATAAGAATAACCCATTTGAGAAAGTCACATCACAACTGACTTTTAGATTTGCTAAATTTGTACGATTAGACTAATCCTCATTCCCACAGGTTCAGTAAAAATATCCACTAGAAACCATTGATGAACTGTTTACATAATTCCCTTCAGTTTTCCAAGGTTTAGTCTCAATTTCACAGCCACACACACACACACAAACAGAGAGAGAGAGAGAGTGCATATGCTGCTAACTATGGTGATTAAATCACACATAAGACAGATATTTATTTATACACCAGAAGCCCAACATTTCTTTCTAGCAGGAAAACAGAGCAACATTACAAAATTGAGTGCTCAGACTTGTATTTATCCCTCTTTAGAAAAATTATGAATAAGATTCATAGGAATTTGTTGTGTCTAACTGAAGCAGTAAAATCTGTGATGTTCTTGTCACTTTTCACATATCAGTCCCAAGACAAAAGGATATCTCATAATCCCAGTCCGTGCATGTTCAAATAGAATGCTGGATCATGAGAAAAAATCTTAAGCCCACTCATTTAACTGTTATATCAAGCAGACTCCAGAATCCAAACATGACCATCAGTCTGAAAGCCTAACTGATTCAAAAAGATCAACTCAAACAAAATACACATAAATGAGCACATAGTTTACGTACACCAAGAGAAGGTCGTTCACAAAATTAATCACTTCTTTGGGTAAGTTCGATGGTCAGGTCCAACGTCACGTGACCCAGTATTTATATAAGGCCCTCGGAAAGTTGCCTGAGGTGGCAGTGGCTTTGTTGAGTCAATAACAGGCCTTCTTGAGGACCTGTATAATACAAAACATGTTACTCTAACTCTTGCAATCAAATACAACCATCTGCAGTATACACATCATAGAGAGAAATTTACGTACCCCATGTAAAAGGAAAATGCCAAGCCTGCAGCTGCAAAAACTACTAAACCAGTAGCAACAATGGCATTGCGTGCTTTTGTCATTGAGGCCACCAAAGCAAATTAGAAGTATGACCTGAAAAATGGACAAGAAAATATCACTGATAAGCGCCACCTTTTAATGTCAAGGCAACTGTAGCAATTTATCTTAGAACAATTTATCTAAATACCATGCACACACAATCAAATGTTTTTAAACATGATTCAATATTGCCTATTAACCTACAGCCAGTAATCCATGGAGAGAATGAATGACCAAAGTCATCTACCAATTAATGTAACCACCAATCAAAGTTACAAACAATTAAATAAGAACAAATAATGCAACATATAAACATAATTAGGTCTTAAATTAGATCGCATATAATTGCTAGAAAAGGCATAATATATAACATATAAGTTATTGCTTATTGGCTCCTCTCTAAAATGCAACCCACAAACAACACACCTTTCAAGATTTTAACTTCTGCGAAAAAAACATTTATATAAATGTTAGCATTCAAAATGTTATCACAACCATATCTATAGGCTGAGAAGACGGGAAAAACTTAAGACATTCCTAATAATGGCATTCAGTTGCTTCGATTCATAGCTCCAGAATGCCTAACAAGATCTCAATCGTTCCAAAACAACACGCTAATTGTATAGCTCTTAGCAACAAATACATACACAATAGAAAACCCATCTAATCTAAAGACAAAACGAACATAACCAAGATCACATTACTGCAAGAAGACTAATATGCAATCAAAATGATAAAAAGATCTAAGGATAGCTAATAACATATGGTTGTTTACTTGTTTAAACTATATGAGCTAAAAAAAATTCCTATAAACATCACAGATTACAACTATCCAAGAAATAAGTTCTTGAAAATGAATTACTCCCCTCTTCACAACAATTACAAATTTACAACTCTATCAAAATATTAGACCAAATCTACAATTACAACAATAAGTTTGTGAAAAAAAAAAAAAAAAAGACAATGACTTTGTTGTTGCTTCAAAGTGGTCTGCTGCAACAATCACCAAAAAGTAGTTTCAAATTTACAAAAGCAAAATGGTAACTTTAACAAACCTTAATCTTTCCGATCAATGTTTAAAACGAGGTTAAGAAAATGGGTCGGCCTAAAATCCTAAACAAGCATTAATTATAGTGAATCGTGTCTTCCATCATCATAATCATTAATTGGGAAATGAAGAAATCTAATAAACCCTAAAAAGAAAAAGAGTAAAGTGGAGAGCATATTGAATCATCTAATTACAACTTACCTCGTATGAGCTTTTTCTTTTTCTTTTTTTGGTACTTCTGTTTCTGACTCGGATTGGCCGACAGGGAAAGTATTAAAAAAACAAAAACAAAACAAAATCGTTAATTTTACAAAAACAAATGGGAAACATAAATGTTGTCGCAGACTCACGGCCCAGGCTTGCTAGAGGGATCACTGGTTCACAGTGGGTTTTGAATCGGATGGGTCGCACGGCCCACGGTTTGGTAATTTGATTACTTAAAAAAGAATGATAATAATAAATTTTTTTTTATTTGATAGAATTATATGATTTGAAATAATAATATTTTCTGGTTTACTATAAAATAAAAAAATAAAAAAAAAGGAAATCAATGAGTTCAAATTTAACCATTTATGTGTTTTTTTAAAGAAAATTTTTAACCATTTACGTAAATTGTTCATGAGTTAATAGAATGATGTTTTGCATGTGGTTTATACTTATATTAGTGGCGATTTTAAGAATTTTTTTCACGGTCATCGTTAAAAAATTTTAATTGGGTAAAATCTAATAAAATTAAAACTTCATATGTTGACAAAAAAAAACACGCAATTATATTACTGGACAGTTTCATTAGTTTTCATTGGTCATCATATTACTGTCTTCTTTACTTTTTTGCACTAAGTAATATGATTGCATGAGTTTAACCTAAATCTAAAATATCAACCTAATTTACTGCTTAGTTAATTGATTAGGTTAAACAAATCTAAGTGTATAGGGCTCTCTCTCTCTCTCTCTCTCTCTCTCTCTCTCTCTCTCTCTCTCTCTCTCTCTCTCTCTCTCTCTGTGTGTGTGTGTGCGCGCGCGCGCGCGTGTGTGTGTAAGTTTTGATCATTTTTTAGTTTCTAATAGGTCTCATGTGACTAGTCTATTAATATATTCACGACAGACTAAATTAAGTACTAATCTCCATCAATGACAATCTATTATATGTTATATGTCTAATATTTATGTATTTTGAGATTTGATTACTTTAGCCAAAGGCCTTGTAACTGCATTGGCACTTCTCATGCACAAAGTGCTTAGGGGTCTAAGAGGGGAAAGGGTTCGACCTATAGGGTTAGCAGCATATTGTAATTATCTCTAAAAAAAATTGATTACTTTATGAGAAAAAACAATGTGTACACCATGCTGCAATTGATGAATCATATAAATTTTGATTATCATCACCCTTCTTCAATAGTTCATTTAATTATTAATTGATCTTATTTAAAAAGTTATGAATTAATCCTTAATGAGTTTATGAAGAATCATAATAAATTATAACTACTCTCATAAAATCATTTGACCCTAACCAAAAAACATTACTTTAAGCAAATATTAATTCCTTGAAACGGTGATGTTTCCAAATGTTTGGTAAACAATTTGCTCTTTTAAAATTGCTTTAGATTAAATCAACTTGCACACACTTCCAAAGGAAACTATATATATATAGGGTTAGATTCAAGTTACACCTGATGTAACTCTAAGCAATGTTATACTAATCAATATTTTTTAATCGAATGTAAATTTTGACAAATTGACCGTCGGATAACATTATCTTTGTATACTTTCTATGCTTGCAAGATTTCAAAATGATCAAAAATCAATAGTCATGTTATCAATTGTATAAATTCAAGTTTTTGTAATTTAAAATAATGCATAAAAGATAATTTTATGGATCAAATGGTAAATAACATCCGATTGGTATGAAAATTGGCATGCATGTTTAGAACATATAAAGCATGTAATCTAACGATGAAATTTTCAAAATATAATTTCATTAACAAGTTATTGGGTGGTGTAAAGGGATTAAGTCATACAAATAATTTTTGAAAATTATGAAAATTTCTTTCAATTTCATTCCTTGCCCTTAAACATTCCAGTAGAAGACTAAAGGGGTTAAGCCATACGAATAATTTTATATAGTAAAAGGGCTATAAACTGAAGCAGAATTGATGAAAGAAAAATGTATGAAAAGCATTATGTTTCAGATCATGGAGCTAATTATCCTTATTTTCTTTAAAGTGCAAGCTAATGATCATGTGCTTAATGTTCAACTTCACCCTTCTCTTCATATCCATCATTCTCGTCACGCTCAACTTGACAAGACTAAAAGTAATGACCTTAGTCCATTAGGTCGTTGCGTCCGATAACATGAGCTAGTATCTCATGCCTCAGCCTCTCACAAGTAGGTGGGTCCCATACATGTGGGGCCCACCTACCTGTGAGAGACAAGTTTCATGCGCCTGGTGCATGAGAAATTTTTCCCTAATGATATATTCAGTATTGTCATAAAAAAAATAATAATAAAAAGCACCTCTGCAAAAGCCTCGAAATGTGTATTTACTATGCCATTATCAATTGCCATTTTTTTTTTCTTTCCCCCGTGATGAAATGCGTTCTATAGTTAGAGACTGGGTAGAAATATGTCAACAGAACAAATAATTTGGACAAAAAACTACTTGCTTGTTGGAATTTTTTGTAAATTTCGTCAAATAGCACACAGAAACGTCCATAGATGAAGAATCTTTGAGCGCCAATTTTAGATTTTGTAAGAAATTTCCTAACTTGTCTCTCTCCTATTCATGCGTATCAATATTTTTAAAAGGTTGAGTTATGTCAACATTTGCCATATCAAATTGCCAAAATAGATCAATTGGTTGTGTGGTTATTATAAATCGTGAAACGTTAAAAAAATTTAACTATGAGAAAAATCGTTATGCCAAAATAGCACACTTGTTGTTTGGCGGACTTGCTCTGGATTTTGGTTCTAGTTCAACTTTGTTTTACTATGCTCAGAAACGCATTGATTTCAAGCTTGATTCTTATTGAAAATAGTGGTGCATTTGTTTTAATTATTTAATACGGATGATACTCCTATAACTTACCTATTTCTTCGATCGATGTCGCCACGCCAAGGAAGATTGTTCCATTTCTATATTTTCTTCCCAAGGAATCAATTAAAGTTTGGTTATCCATTATTAATTTTATTCTCCACAACGTTCCTTGTTGTCTAAGTTTTTGATCGACTTCAGAGTTACTTTTTGTGGTTTAATACTGAGAAAGTGGGAATTGCAGGTTAGGGAGCTGGATGTCAGAGTTGGTGCGGACAAAAACTTCAAATTTTATTGCTCATTTTATTATACTTGCTGTACCTCTTATATTTTGAAAATAAATAGACAGAGCTACTACAATCAAATGTTATGTTCGAATTATTTGGGCATTTTTTGCCGAATAGCATAAATTTTATGAATAATTTAGGAAAAAAGCACCAAGCCAAAGTTATTTAGTTATATGGCATTTTGTTTTTAACTCGAGTTTGTCAAAATTGAATTCCAAGTGAAACTCAAGTTCCAAGCATTACAGCAATCTAATCAAACATAATGCTTGGAACTCGGGTTTGACAAATAATATGTCAAACAGATTGCTACGCAACTAAATAAGTTTGGTCATGTTCTATTTAGCAAATTTTTCCTAAAATTATGACATTTAGCAAATTTTTCCAATTATTTGTGTTCCTAGTGTGGGATTGATCGCTAGATTAGTTTGCTAGGGTTATGTAATGATTTTTCAAAACAGTTTTATTCTACTAATCCCTTTGATGCAAAGGTTTTATTTGGTTAGTTCCTTTTTTTATTTGGAGATGATACTTACATTATATTTAATGATGTTTGGTGATTATGATGAAAATTGGTCTTCCAAAATCCAAATATTGCTAATATTATTGATTTGAAATATCATCCATGTCTAGTTTTAGTCACATAATCTTTCTAATGCGTTATGTGACTTATTTAAACATTACTCATGAATAGGAGACCAACTTTTGTTCTTTAATGAACAATGTAATAAACACACTTAAATGATTTTATAAATTGCCACAATTACAACATATCATTTCAACATGGTTTATTGGAAATTTTAAGTAACGCTTACATATTATTTTACTATGCTTACATATTATTGTATCACCAATTACACAAAAATATTAAAAAATTTCAAATTTTCATTTAGAAGGTAGTTAAATCCCACCAATCACATTTATTTCCACATCATTGACTTGCATAAAAAAATCTTGTAATACATTTAGCAATTTTCAGAAATTTTTGTTCACACTATGCACTAATTGGGAGCATATCACCCACAAAGGGTGAATACACAATCCCTATAATGCGTCCAAACCAACCTCACAAACTAAACTTTCTCCTTGTAGCCGAAAAGCCAACACAGATCTCCCTCTCCCATAGCCAAACCCAAAATCCATAACAAGTTGGGTTCCAATTGAAGGCATTGCAAAGATCGCATACTCACTTGTTGCAGGTGATATGCCCTTCTAGAATGTCTGTTTAGTATACGTTTGAATAGAAATTATTTCTACCCACGTCTACATTTCTAGCGTTTTGTGGTTTCAGCCCTTTTAATTTTAGGCCAATAAACAGTGATTTTCACATATTAAAAAATTATTTTACTACAGTATTTTTCAGTTTCACTTTTCAATTGTATTCAAATAGACCCTTAGTAAAATCTTAGAGTTTGGACAGACACTAGATTGTTATTTCAATAGTGAGTCTAAATCATATTTAGAAATAAAAAGGAATGGAACAAACTTCCATGTGATGCCCAGCTGCACCATAGCTTTCCTTCGTACTTTCAAAAAAATAATGGAGAAATTAGTAATACAAGAAAAAGGGCCAAGCTTAACCACCACAATTTTCTCTACTTATTGTTGTCCTAGATCTTGAATGTCAACTAAGGAACAAGCATCTTTTACACAATTAGGACCATATATTAATCCATTATTTAGAGATTTAAAAAAAAAAAAAAGGCAAAAACAGTGAGAACACACAAACATTATCCTACTTTTGTGATCTCCAACAACAGAAAAACCAGCACCACAGGAAAAACAGAACCATAAAAGCAACACCATCAATCGAAATCCGCCATTAAAAGCTAAAATCCACAACATCCAAAAGAACACCTTATGTAAGCACAGTTCACCAGAGGTACACCAACATATCTCTATGCAGTACCCAAGACAAGTATAAAATTCCCCAAATAGGAGAATTAACAGTACATAGCCAAGTTCCAAACATCCAAACTATATTTCTTTTATCCAAACAGAAACCCTACTAACCATTAAACATTTCACTTCTAGAGATTAAAAGCGAACTAAGCGAAAAAGTTCACTTGGCAAGCATGTTCTGCTGGGCCTGGTTCTCCTGCTGCTGCTGATAGTTCAGAGGCCTCCTGAAGAGCATGATGTGTGGCTCGGGACGGTGAATTGCATAGTGGACCCATCCACGGCTCTGCTGAACCCCAATTGCACGCCACTCGTTCTAAAAGTAATGTCAAAAAATAAGAACAAAACTCAAAATAAGCGCTCTAAAAATAAACATTATTTGCATTTCGTTTTCGTTATTCACAATAATATTTAATATTTATGGTTCTTTAACTAAAGGAAAACAAGAAAATCGATAGTCTTGGTTTGCAATAAACAAATATGAGAAAGAAATCGACAAAAGTCCATCATAAAGTCATTGGAAGAGCATATTGATACATTCAGTTTTAGGGATAGACAAACTGAAAAACCTATTCGGGTTCATTACTCGATAAATCAAATAGCAAAGAAAATAAGGTCAAAGTTTCAGACCCTTGTATTTGTTCATCAACCCGAGTGTAGAACCATGTTATACCTAACTAGAACCTTATTGTCCATTCTTATTTAGCAGTTTAAATAAGAACTAAACCAGATTAATTAAATTCCAAATACTTAATCCACTTTAGTAAAACTTGTTAAGCTTCTCTCTGCAATTAAAGAGTCCATTTGGTTAGGCGATTAGGGAGTCTAAAAGCGCATTTTTTTTTAAATCCAACCACAACTAGTTCTCGTTTACAAACGCTCATTTTAAACTCAATACACTGATTCACAACAGTTTATACAAACGCACAGAAAAAAAAAAAAACGTTTTAAATATCTCAGGTTCAAATTTCCAGTGCCGATTCTACTTTATCATTAACGCAACAAAACAAATCAAAACGAAACGTTTCGAGTATTTTATAAATAAAAATAAAAATAAAAATAAAAGCCGAAAAATTATGGAAACCCTAAATTGCTTACTTCAGAGAGAAGACGATTCTTGGGAAGCAATTTGGCCACTTCAGGAGGTAGCACCACATGACTGTACGGAAGATCGCAGATTAGAAAAAAACACACACACACACACACTCTCTCACCAAAATTTTCATTAAAATAAAAGGAGAGAGAGAGAGAGAGAGAGAGAGAGAGTAGGAAATGGTGGTTACCGATACTCATAAGTGTCATCGAAGTACTTGTCGGAGTACTGGATCTGACCCATTTTTCTCGCTCACTGAAGCTTTTTGCGACGATTAGATTACTGAGGATTTCCGATCTGTGAAGAGATTGACACAATTTTAATATTGGAATTGGAAATCGATTCAAAAAATTTGGAAATCAAAGGATAAAGAGAAGAGTCCAACCTTGGAGGGAGAGAGAGAGAGAGTGAGTGAGAGACAGAGGAGCACAAAAGAGGGTTAGAGAGAGAGAGAGAGGGAGAGAGAGAAATGCGGTGAAAGGGTATTTCAAAGTAAACAGAGGGAAGTGAGGGAGCACAATGTAAATTTGCTTTCCTATAATTTGTGTTAATTATAAGTGGAATATTTTTTATATTTGGAAAGTAAGTTAAACGGCTTTCTCGTGAGTTTTGAATTTCAAATTTTCTCAATTTTTCCCGCTTTTAAGCTTTTGCCCGATTGATTAATAATGGGTCTAGAATTTGCTTCCGAAACTGCTTTGAGCTTTCTCAACGGTAACAAGAACTTTTTGTTTTTTTAAAAAAAAATTTTAAATAGAAAGTTTTAGCCAACAGCTTTTGTCACCAAGTTTTATGCTGTCTTGGATCCTGTTTGATTAAGCTTAATATTTTTTATTTGTAAATAAATGTAAAATTTTCTATAATTATAAATATAATTAAACTACTCAGTTCACACATTATAAAAAAAATTAACTAAATAAATAGGTTGCACATCATATCATAATTTTATAAAATATTTTCATTAATTTAATAGGTATTTTATGATCACACAATACTTCTGATGCACATCTTCACTACATCCACCTTACTTTAATCCAATGATTCACATCCTTCCCAATCTTTACATTTTTATGAATTATTTATTCAAGATATCAAGAGTTTTGCTCTTTAGCATCTCTTGGTCATCAAGTCTCTTTACATTTTTATGAATTATTTATTCAAGATATCAAGAGTTTTGCTCTTTAGCATCTCTTGGTCATCAATTCTTATCACCCTTTCATTTGTATTTCTATTTTTACTAAACTTACATTCTATGTACTCTAATTTAGTCCAACTTAATCAGTTTTTAACTTCGCTTCTAGTTTCATTTCATGCACTAAACATATATCATATGCAAAAATCAGACCAAGAGATTTGTAAGTTCATACATCCCGGGTGCAAAAAGATGCATTCTATAAAAATCAATTTAGTGAGCTCCTCCGTCCCTTGTGCAAAAAGATGCATTTTATAAAAAAATATTGCTTTATATTGAAGTGAAACTTTTACTAAAAAGTAATAAACTTTAATAATTCATAAATTCTCATTAACTTAACTTTTCGTTAACTTAAATAATAAATTCTCTTATTATTAAATAACAATTCAAACCACACCTACCCCAAAGACTAATAGATAGGTTTGCCTAATAATAAAAGGTAATCATTATTCAACAGATGTCTTAGATTGATATTATATCGATCCTGATAGAATTCGGATTACTGGTCGAGAAACTGATGGTTCTCAAAAAATGAGGCTTAACTAGAAAGTCTTCATCAGATTGAGATAATGGCTGAACAGTGTTTTCCTAGGGGATTTTTCTTGGGAAGGTGGGTGTTACTTAGGATGGTGAGAAATAACACTACTGCAAGCAAATGGATTATAGTACAAGTTAACCCAAGACGTATATAATTTACATATGCATTCAACGACAAGCCCCCTTGTTTTCTTCTCCATACTTAAATACTATTGCAAGCCCAAATCTGAAAAGGAAAAATTCTGAAGTTCATTGCCAAAACCAACAACAGTTAGGACCCTTCACATTTCAAAATTTTGCAAGTTCCCAACAACCTGCTCTAGTTTTCTACAATTTCCACTGACTAAGATCTCTCCTCTCATATCTGTGCTACAAAAAATATATCAGCTTGTAAATAGAGGTGTAATGTCTACTTTTCTGTACACCAAAGACAAAAAGATCCTATACATCTTAAAGGAAAAGCCTCCGCAAAATAATGCCTTCTCCATTTCACCAAAAAAAGAAAAAATCCAGACAATCCAACACCTTCATACCAATAATTCAGCAAATTCAGGGACTGACTTCTGCAGCACTGATGTCCCTTGGAATATAACAGTATGGTAATGTTTCTTCAACTTGTTGAGCTGCAACATGGAAAATGAACACATCAAACTCAATCCTATATTTGTTATGCTCCAAAACTGAACATGTGAAGAAACACGCACCTCATCTTGGGTTACTTTGTTAAAACCAAATTTATTTGTCCATATTGATTCTGCTTCATCAGCCGCTGGTAGCACAAGGTTTCTCACATTTAAAGAGCTAAGCAGCCTTTCAATGCAAGAAAACAAGGACTGGAAGTAACCCTACCAAAACAATGTTCATCAAGTCAGAACAGGTTCCACCATCCAGAGCAAAAAATAATCATCCCAGCAGTAGATAAATTACCTGTCCTTGATAATCAGTATCTGTTGCTACTAAAGGAAGCTCTGCCACTTCCTGCCCAAATATACGAAACATTCCAGCTGACACAACTGATTTGCTGCATAATGAGGAATAATTATCAGAATAATATTTCTGCTCTACAAAATTATTTAGTAAAACACTTTGGAGACATGATTCTTACTTGACCGTTAGTACAGCACAGTAAACCCCCCCAAAGTCTTGGCCTCGGATATTCCTTCTGCAAAACAATTTAATATTAGATTCAATTGGGTGTTCTATAAAACAAAGAAAGAAAGCATGGAGGTAGAATAAATAAACACACACATATGTGTTGAAGAGGGAGAATATTAATGCTCACCCATATATCATTGATGGAATAAAGTCACGACCTGAAGCGGAATCAACTATAGGATCAAAACGTTCCTAGAGCATGTCCAAAAAAACCCAATAAGTACTTTAAAGCAAAATCTTTCCCCTCAAGTCAAGACAAAATATGTCAAAATATCAACATGCATTACGAAAGCTAAAAGCAAATCAGGCATGACCAATGCATTAATATTATGTGAGAAGTTGCATGACAACAAAAGATGTAACAATTTGATCTACCAGAAGCATACTATAATAGAACCTCACAAATTTTTTTAGGTAATGGAAAATCACAAATATAAATATAGAAATACATAATAACTCACATGGAAAATGGATACAGCCTTAGATAGCAACTGTCTAGTTTCATCAGAAGAAACCAATTTCCAATTAAGAACCCTCCATCTTATATCAAAATTAGCACCACTGTCTGAACCTTTCTCTTCATGCTTCATCCTTATAGCATTCAGAAGTGAGTCTGGAAGCATCTGTTCTCCTTCAACAACCAAATTTTCTAAGGCAGAATGAATCTTGTTGCACTCTATGCAACAGAACCACTTCCCTTTTGGCAATTCCTGGTGGAAAAGTAATGTCAACATTTGCAAATAAGAAATAAGTAATTATGGTCACAATAAGAAATAAGTAATTATGGTCACAATAAGCTGCAAATCTTGATTAATAAAAATTCACACCTTAAGATTCTCCATATTGTTATCCTTCAAACAGCCAACATGATATTCCCTTTCACACTGATGGAAGAGTGCACAATATCAGCAACGTAAATAAACAAACTATAAATGCAAAAGCACTTCAAAACTAAGACTTGACAAGTCCAGACATGATCTGAAAATAAGATACCTGGTCACAGAAAATAACGGTGCGAGGACCAAAACTTTTGCTGAAATCATGGCATCTGCAAGAATCCAATCAAACATATCAGAAGTTGTTAAGTTGAAGGTGTAAACGTTGATAATGCTAAATGAACAATTATTAACTCCATATCTATAAAGTTAACAGGTAAATTAGCTCTTCAATCCATGTCAAAGAAATACATCAATAGAAAATGTAAATTGACTAATTTACCTTTATCTTATATAAAAATAAATAAATAAATAAATAAAATAAAAAACTTAAAAGAGGTTCATCATTGTGAAATAGCTTGTGGCAATCAAATATAGGGAAGAATGGGGAGTTGGACATCAAATCCAGCTAGAAGTAAGCATGAAGTGGGAGTTTGGAAAAGCAATACAGCTGGTTGCCACTCTCACTCATTAACAAAAAATGCAAATCTGTAATGCTAGAAGAGCAAGTTTTTGGAATGATATATAGTATGCTGATCAACAACTGAAAGCCTTATTTCCATAGCTATTTATGCTTGCTGCAAATAAATCAGCTATGAATGAATATATAAAGCTCGCAGACAGTATGGAACATTGGAATCCTATCTTTGTGAAAGAGGTTCAAGACTGAGGGTTGTGATCAATTAACACTTTTTTACTTACTCTGCTCTATCAAGAAAAATGTTGGAATAGATAATAAACGTGTTGGAAGTTTTTCTGAAATGGTAATTTCAAATTCCAATCCTATTATGAGTCTTTAAGAGAAATCATCAATTCATGTCTCCCTTGAAAGGCTATTTGGATGGTAAAAGCACCTAGAAAGTTGCATTTTTATTTTTATTTTTTTGGGTTGCAACTTAGGGGAAATATATTTCAATGCTTTGTGGGTAAAAAGTTATGGAATTTACTGTTTAACGCATTGGTATGAGATGGGTTATGCCTAAACCAGTGTCTGCTTTGCTCAAAATGTAAGTGAAGAAAACCTGTGTTGTTTAGGATAAGATCTTGGAATGTGATGCCTTTCTATGTCATCTGGACTATTTGGAGTGAAGCAAATAGAAGGCATTTGAGGTTCAAGAGATTTCTGTTGATAGAATCAAGTTGTCCTTCGTCCAAACTCTCTTTTCTTATTCACTGTCAAATGGAAGTAGTCCATCCACTTTACTTGATATTTTGGATCTTTCTATCTGATTTAAATTTTCGTGAGTACCATAGTCTACAACCTCTTTTCTTATTCACAGTGAAATATTCTTGGCTATATTGCTGGTTATATGATATTGGCTTTTCCATTTAGTTTCATTGCAATTAACCAGAAAACTAGACAGGAATATTGCAAATCATATACTACATAATAAGGTTAGGTCTTAGAAGCCATCGTTGTGATAAGTGTACCCCTCTCCTTATTGCACTGAATAATAAGAGTCCACCTTGCACGTAAATACATTAACAGTATTAAGCTAATTCAACTCTAGATAAAACTCTTTTACTAAGCTAACTCTACTCTAAATAAAACTCCATTACCCATATTCCAACTATTTCAATTTAAATTCTATTATAAAAAGTTTGGAAATTCTTAAAAGAAATTAAATTTCATTATTTTATTTTACATTATTATATCATCTACCATAAATTTTAGTTTGATTTTAAAAAATAAATCATTTTTCATTTTTCTTAATTAATTCATAGTTTTGACTCTACCAATATTTGTGACTTTTCCTTACTTTACATATGAATTTTAATTAATCTGTGCATCACACAGGCACACTGCTAGTATGAATAATTTTCAGAAGTACAAGTGCTGTCTATTTTTTACTAAGTACAGGGAAGGCAGAAGAAATTAACCTTAAGTTTAAAATTATTTCCCAAAAAATGGGTAGAAGAAAAACACCTCATCATTACACACGGCAACAAACAAATCTGGTCTCGATTAAATCACAAGAAATTGGTCAATCAACAAAAACAGATGAGTAATCATTGAAGGCCCTTCAAGTTTCAGTTACAGATTGCTGATAGCCATTAAATCATCAGGTATAGCTAAAATTTCATACTATATGTGCTGCACCATTATATTTCCGGGATTCATGCATGCAAAGAAATTAAAGGCAGAAAAAAATTCTGAACCTAATATAGAAACTTCTTATAGCAAGAACAGTGAATAAAGAACCTGCATAATGCACATCCACCAAAGTCAACCTCTGGAGTTTTGACAATACGAATGCATCGCATGGTTATCTGTTCTATAGGATCAACTCCGGCAACCCTTCCAGCAGCTACAGCATTAGCATTACGCTCCACAAATTTTTCTTTCTGGAACACATTCTGGCAATACCTACAGTACCAAGTACCACTCGGAATTCTTGGTAGAGGGACGCACTCTGCAATTAGCCAAATTAACCAACATCACAAATGCAACTCAAGCAGATTGGAGGAAGAACCACAATTATTCCAAATTGTGCATGCTAAACAGTGATTAATAAAAAAGAGAGATTGGCCATTCACACAAACAGTTACAAGAAACTCAAGAACGCAAACCTATATATACATACATATAGGTGCTAAATTATGATGTCCACAGTTTCACAGAATTTTTTTTTCCCAAAGAATTAGGCAAAAAATAAGTTACAGAAATATATATTTGCAACTCAAAACACAATATGCACCTCTCCCTCTCAGTATAATCCGGAGGAATTTCAGCACATAACTATAATATACGAGAAATTGGATCTTTACTATCAGGTAAAAGGTTCCAATGATCCAATCACACAATGTATTCAAGAAAAACAAAATCTCACCTATGTGAAAGGCCCGCGGGCATCCATCACAGCACAGGAGATCCCCTCCATCCGCACAGATGGTGCAGAGATCATCATTTTCATGGGTAGAGAATTTCCGATCTTTTGAAAGTGATATAGACAATTCATGCAGAGACACTCCATTAGATGTGTAAATGTGTAGGTAACTGCCAAACAAACAAGAGCAAGTCAAATGAAGATATAATAAATAAATAAAGAAAACTAATACAACTTATTTCTTGTCAATTTCTAAAAATCCTGTCTCCAAAATATGCATGGACCCAGCCCATGGAAGTCTTGCCAGAATCATGTCAATTGGCAAATAAGGAAACAATTGATTTGGACTCAGATGTACACCAACTACAGGACCACTGAGAAGACAATACCACATGATTTGACCTCAACCACACAAATGAGTAGAACAAATACTCACGGCTTGCGACGTGATGCCCAACCGGCATGAGCTTCAAACTGTGAGGGGCTGACCTGCTCAAAATATGCCAATAAGATTAATCTCTGGCACGCACAATATTCAATAGAAAATATAACAGCTCAGAAAAGATTCCAAAAGAAAGTGAACATTTCTGGCATACATGATAATCAGAAAAAACCAACTTACCTCAGAGTTGCAGCAAGTACAATAGATTCCAATTCCCTTTTTGTAACCGACCAACAATTTCTGCCAATAAATCACTACTCAGAAAGAAATCTAACAAATTAATGTATTGGTGCATGCGTGTGTATGTATATATATGTGGTTTGTTGATATTCTAGTCATTGCTACAACCTGTCCGCGAGAATAATATGCCACTTCTGTCCCATCTGGCAGAACATCTTCTTCAAAAACCAACTTATGCAAGCGTAGATCCCTTTCAAAAGAATAAGGAAAGGACAAAGTTTAACATTCTAATTGGAATCACTACAAAACAGAAAATTACTCGACGTGTATCAAATTGAGCAGAATAATAAAATTAGAAAGATACTTACTTTCTAGTAATTCTTCCCTGGCTCTTACTTCGAGATGAGGTACACTTTGAAACATTGTCAAATGACTTTGAAACATTGTCAAATGACTTTGAAACATTGTCAAATGACTTTGAAACATTTTCAGATGACTTTGAAACATTGTCAGGTGACTTTGAAACATTTTCAGGTGACTTTGAAACATTTTCAGATGACTTTGGAACCAAAACTGGTTTTGGTGATCTGAAATAAATTGAAAAAAAAAACAATTTTTAAATATCAGAGTTTATGAAAATAAATCAAGAAAAGAAAACTGTTGCTTTTTAATTATAAAGATGATATTTTATTGAAGAATATGGGAGGGAAAATTCAAGTAATCAGCAGGTGTACAAAAAGTGCGCCTATAATATAATCTAAATTTAAAAGGGTAAGAAAATCTAGGAATGAAAAAAAAAGGCATTATAGCAGCCTACAACTACCTCATTTGATTATATCCCAAAACTATTGGTACAACAATGATTATATATGCCACCAGCAAGTACCAGTCATCCACGTCATATAATAGGAAAATAAACACCAATATAAACGCAATCTATGTGTCACCATTCTACTTTACCTACACCTACCTTATTTAATCATATAATGTGAGTTTAACTGTATAAAAAATGCCAAGTTTTAAAACCATGATGAAGGCAAAGTATAAAATCCTAGAATCGGATTAGGTTTTGCAGGGCACAACAAGGTAGCATCATAAACTTAACTAGTAAGTTTAAGCTTTGCTCTAAAGCACCTCCTTGATAATATAGCCTATTTGTGTTTCTTGATTTTTTTTATAAGAGCTATTTCTATTTCTTTATTATACTCCCCATCTATTAGCGTTAACAGACATTAAGAACAAACTAATGAAGGAAAGTCCATAATTAGCAGGGAAATTTGAAAGACGAGCAATTTTTAAGAAGTCTTAAAAATAAGGTAATGCATTTAAACTCAATACCTATCTCATCACCACTACAATGAAACTTATAATTTGCCAAAGAAATCACAACTCCATAATCGGCCCGCTAAGCATCATGTCTGAACACCATCTTTCCTAATTGAAGACTTCCAGAAGGTTCCTAGTGTATATGCATCTGGAAATTGCTAAACACTAATTTCACCTCAGAAATGTGTGCTAACAATTTAATATCTATAGTACTAAATAATAAGCCTGCCAATTTATTGTGTTAAACTGTTACACGCAATGTTCATGATGAATTCTATAGTTCAAGATAATCAAAATCTAACAAGCTCTAGCCATGTTATAAACAATGTCAACTCAGCAGTGCCAGAAAGGTCTAAAACAATATAAGTGCAATGGCAGGTTATTAATAATGCATACCTATTGCTGGTATCAATAGTCTGAGCTAGGGTGACTTGAGACTTTTTCAACTCCACACATGATTCACATAGCAGCATTGACTTCCCATTGTAAGATTTAGGAATAGGCCCTGCAATCCATTAAACATCCAAAACATTACATTTTTTCCAGGAAAACACACACACATGCAGATGAACACTAAATCCAATTAATGGCGGGTAAAAGCAACCTCTGCAATTCAAGCAGATGGACGATTTCTTTAAAGCAGTGCAACCAATAGCATTTTGGACAAACTCATCCAAAGTGTCCAACGAAGCATTTAGGCACGCATTCATGACATCACGAAGAGTGTGCCCATTCTCCAGGTAAATATACTCCGGTGGACGTTTATTTGCACTGCCAGCATGCAGCTCAAACACAGTGGGTGTAAGAACCTACATTCAACATAAAAATAAAGCATACAATGATTCATAAGAACAACTACATTAATGGGTTCTCCAAAAACTAAACTTGAAAATAATAACCAAAACACTCACTTCAACCCCTTTGCATTTGGCACAGAAACACAATATCCCGGAACCTTTAATCACACCTTTCAGCCCAGTTTCTCCAGCTGCTCTAACCTGCAATACAAAAAGACACATAGCCAATACTTCATACCCAAAACCACTTTAACTTATTCACACCCATAACCAAGCAATGTTAAAATTAATACCTTGGCACCCCGGACATACTTAACTGGCATTCCCTCGAGAATACCCATCTCGAGTAAATCCTTCAACTTTGATGGGAACTTCTTCCATTTCAACATTCTCATATCAGCCGAAGTCGAGGCAACCATACCCGACGAACTACCTACTCCATCATCAACATTTGCAACCACTATCTTACCACTCTCTTTCACAGCACTCTTCTCTTGCCGCGGCTTCAATGCCGAACGAGTAAACCTCCTTGAAGGCGTCTCTAAAACCACATTCTTCGGCTTAATATCTTCGTTAATCAAAACCCCCTCAATCTTCTCATCCTTAACCAAATCCTCATTCGTTTTCTCGACTCCCGGCTCCGCCTTCATCTCTTCATTCACATTCGGCTTGCTTTCACACACTAATTTCTCTCCCTTCACAAGACTCTGAACCGTTTCAACCACTCCACCCTTCAATTCCTCGTCGAAAACCGGCATCGATGTGTCCTCCTTGGAACCCCCTTCTCCGACCGATTCCGATTCTACAACGTGACCCTTCGGCTCGTCGTCGCTCGTTAGGTCCACCACGTCGCTTTTCGCTTCCTCCTCGCTCATCGAATCGCCCGAATCTCCCAAATCCTTCGCCTTCTGATCCATAATCTCGTCGTTCTCGGCGTCCTTCGGATCCGACTTCTTCAATTTCTTGCTTCTGTTGGTCGCCACAGCCTCATTCCGGGTCTTCCTGGACCGGGTCCTACCCAAGGACCCACAGATCTCTGATTGCGCCTTCATTGCGAAGGCGAACTCGCGCTTGTGACCCATCCGAACCCGAGATAGCAACACGAACTCCTCTGAATCCGTACCGTTCGCCATACACACACACACAAAGATCGATTCAAATCTGATTTTTCAAAAAAAAAATAAAAATTAGAGGAATTCAATAATACAGAGAGCAAGAAACAAATACGTGAATATTGAATTGGAAAGAAGATTGAATTAAAGAACAAACCTGTAGCCTGGATTGAAGGGATTGAATATTCTTGAAGAAAAAGATTAGGGTTCGCGAGAATAGAGAGAGAGAGAGAGAGAGAGAGCGAGAGTTTGGGGATATTGGAAGAGACTGTACGGCTCGGTTTTCTTGGTGTAATTGAAAGAAGACTCGGGGAATGAGAAAGAGAAAGAGAGAGAAAGAGAGCACACCTGTAATTTGGCATTACCGAAAGTAGCCCTGGGAGATGACAATTTTTGTCTCCTATGGAAGGCGAGGTTTACCGTATTCAACTTGGAGGTCCTATATTTTTGGTGAATTGTATTTGTACTACTAGACTCCATTTTTTCTTTGCTTTTCAGCTTTTCTTTTTCTTTGTTTTTTTTTTTGCTGGTTATTTTTTATTAAATAAATAAATACTTGGAAGGATTTTTTTTTTTTTTTGAAAGAAAGATTATCACATCTAAATTCTAATTTCCTAAGTTATATTATCAAAATATGTTTCTTTTGTATGCTATATTATTAATATATTATCTAAATATGTATTTTTCAAATAGACCCTTAGGATTTAAATTTATAGTGAACACTTTTTACTGTTCGCTTTATCAAAATGAATATATATATATATATGAGACAAATTGAAGTTACTTTATTAAAATAAATAAATATATTTTAGTCTTGTTTTTCTATGCAAAGATTCGTTTTATGTGTCTCCAAGGGCGGGAAATGCGTAACTGTGTTTTCGAAACTCATTCTAGAATGGGATGGAAGCTATTGGCCTATTGCAGATTCAAGTTCTACCCCACTTTATGTGATGTGTTTGTACTGTGAGGTTAAATTAATAGTATGTGTTTTTTGGGTCACTTGTGCTCTATTGCTCCTTATGGAGTAGTATTTGATTATTTTATTTGAGGATAGCTTGTTTATTATTTATGGCCAACTTGCAATTGTTGCAATACCAAAATAAATGTGAGTTTCTATCAAAAATTTAAATAAATAAACTATGTGAGTCGGAAAACAATCATTGAATTGTAAAGAACAAGGTTTACAAAATAGAAATAATTACATGGCTTTGAGCCTTTGACTTTGATGAGTGATATCAACTTATCAAGAGCTTTAAAAATTTGTGGCGTGGGTCACGTGTGAACTAGTATAAGTTTGTCATATTCATAATTTATAAAAATATTATAAAATAGTTTTTAAATGTAAAGTTATAAGAGCATTCTTATTAAGCCTCTCAAATGCTAAAAATCATATTTTTTAGCATTTTTGAGATAAAAAGACCACTCCATTAAACCGGCTAAATCTTAAAGTTTTAAGATTCAAGCTACATAGCAATCTTATATTTGAGACCGCACTATAGCTCCAATTGTAAAACAAAAATGATTTTTTATTCCCTTAGGCTCTGTCTCTCTTCTATCTTTCTCTTTCCTCTCTCCACGTCTTTCTTCTCTCTTCTCTCTTTGTGGTTCGCCGATGAGTGTGCTCTACCGATAATTGTGCTCCGCCGATGGTCATGGGTCATGGGTTGTGGTCTGATGTGCTCTAGCGATTTTGTGGGTCTGGGTCTGTGGGTCTGAGTTCATGGGTCTGGGTTTGTAGATCATTGACGTGACCGGGGTTGAGATCGGGGCGGTTGGTTTTTGCTGGGGTTGAGATCGGGTTTTGCTTGTCGTGGCCGCCGTGGGTCTTGGGTTTGTGGATTTTGTTCGCCGCTCTATCTCCGTCTCCCTTTCTTCCTCTCACGATGAGCTTCTCTCTCGAGTTTAGTTTAGTTTAGTTTTTGTTGTTGTTGTTGCTTTTTTTTCTTTTTTTTTTGGCTATGGGGTTGATTTTTGGATATATGCTGATTGTGGTGGCAGTGGGTTGGCCGGTCTAGGTTTGCTGTTGAATGTTAATGGTTTATGGTGGTGGTGGCTGACAGTGGCTAGCCGTTGAGAAGAAAGTGGTGGAAAGAGAGAGAAAGTGGTAAAAAAAATTATTATTATTTAAATGAAGTTGTAAAAAAACTATAATGTTTGATGTTTGATGGATTATAAAATTGTATATTAAAATTCATAAAGTAGGTTTTTGAAGTGTTAAATGCTAAAATATTTAGCATTCTTGATAAGAATGATCTAATTTATCTTATCCTACTAGGGTGGAAACAAGAAAAAAGCAACTCTAAGTCTCCAATCTCTCTCTCTCTCTCTCTCTCTCTCTCTCTCTCTCTCTCTCTCTCTCTCTCTCTCTCTCTATATATATATATATATATATAGGTGAAATTGAGAAAAACTCAAATTAAAATTTCAATTTTGCACCATGTGTCTTAAATTATTTATTCTTAAAGAGTTTTATTTCTTAATTTTATAATTAAATGTAAGACCACATCATAAATATTCATCCAAGTGAGTTATTAAGTACAAAAACCAAAAAGTATAGAATAAATGAATCATAAAAATAAAAGAAAGTGCTTCACAATAATAAAAATTAAAAAAATATATGGACAATTTACATTTTATCCTAATAATTTCCTTACAATAAATTTTAAAGAGTTAACAAAATATAAAAATCACTATCAATATTATTAAATTATATATATATGAAGTATATTCTGCATCTTATTGTATATCTTTAAGTATATTCATACATATACATATACATGGAGTTACAAGCTAGTGTGTGTGTGTGTATATATATATATATATATATATATAGGCAAAACTGAGAGAAATCCAATTAGGCTTTAAATTGGATTCCAATTGTTGTCTAATTTTATGCCACGTGTCCTAAATTATTTATTCTTAAAGAGTTTTATTTCTTAATTTTATAATTAAATGTAAGACCACATCATAAATATTCATCCAGGTGAGTTATTAAGTACAAAAACCAAAAAGTCTAGAATAAATGAATCATAAAAATAAAAGAAAGTACTTCACAATAATAAAAATTAAAAAAATATATGGACAATTTACATTTTATCCTAATAATTTCCTTACAATAAATTTTAAAGAGTTAACAAAATATAAAAATCACTATCAATAGTATTAAATTATATATATAGGAAGTATATTATGCATCTTATTGTATATTTTTAAGTGTATCCATATATATACATTGAGTTACAAGCTAGTGTATATATATATATATATATATAGGCAAAACTGAGAGAAATCCAATTAGGCTTTAAATTGGATTCCAATTGTTGTCTAATTTTATGCCACGTGTCCTATTTAAAGTTTTTTAATTTTTGTTCTAGGTGAGTTAATTAGGTGCAAAAAAATGACAAATCTAATATAAATAAATCATCCAAAAAATCAATAAAAAAAAAAAGTAATCTCATGCGTATATCCAAAATAAATTTTTAAAAATAAGAGAGAGAGAGAGAGAGTATAATTGTGTCGTGCATATGCATGGGTTATGCACTAGTATATATAATGAGAAACCATTATATATTTTAGAAACACATGGTTTACAAAAAAGTGTAAGCTAATACCATGTATAATTTGAACATCTTCTAAAAAAATGTATAATTTAAACTGTATAATTGTGGTTGTTTTTAATTTTATATATATATATACACACACACATATACATGAGGTTACACACTAGTACAACCATAATAAAGGAAGTATAATTGCCTCCATATTAAATATATTTAGGATTTAATTATTTACTAAAAAAATGTAGTTTCAATTTAATTCTTTATGCAAATTTTTTTTTTTTTTTAAAGGTTTCAACCTATGATATTTGTTCCTAATGATAACTCTTTATATATATATATATTTTTTATAACTATAGCTCTTTATACAATTTTAATATGCATTTATAGTAACAAAGGATAGAATTGCCCATATAAACGCATCAACATATTTTAAATTAGTTCAATCAAAATTAATGGGATGTTTCAAAAGACGAAAATGAATTTTAGGTTGACCAAAACAGTACTTGCTTTAATGTGGATAACCTTTCTGTAAGTGCACAATTGCACCTGGACCCAAGAACAGTTATGGGCTCAGGCCCAATGAGCCTTAAACAATGAAAATTTGTAGAGAGTGGGCTTGAAACCCAGGTTAGAAGTGAGTGAAGATTAAATGACAAACTAAAGATTGCCAGTATTAGGAAACAGCAAAGAGTAATGTAAATAGGTCTCCTCGGACGTAAGCCGAGAGCTGTTCTTATATTATCTCTCTCTCTTTGTCTTTTTTTCTTTTTAGGTTACAAAAAGTTCCGTCCCCATTACTGTTCTAGGTCCTCCCTTAAATACTCTTCTTCTTAATACTTTATACACGTGTTGCCCCCAACTCCTCCCTTAGTATAGATATTTCTTTTCTTAGTGCCTTTGAACAGTAACTAGAAGTTTCCCTTCCACTGTTCAAGTGTCACCTCCCCATTAATGCGGCCGTGGTGGTAGGTGCGGGGTCTTTAATGTGGAGGTAGCAGCCTTTGTCTTTGACATTTCTTCAACACTGGTGCTTCTGGGGCATTCAAGGGTTCACCCCTTTTAACCATTGGTCTTGACCGTGTCATTCCCTAACCTGTACCATGAAGTCCCGGGTTCTCTGGTGTCAGTCCGAGGGTAAGTTCACCTTCGGCTGGGTCCTCGGACCCTCGGCGCATGGGCCGACCCATAGTATTAACAACTTCCAAACCCAGGGTCAGGTCGGCCCTCCTTAACACGGCCCAAAAGGCCCATGTTCCCATCAGGATCTTTTTACCCCCCACAATAGCCCCTCAAAACTCTAATTTTCAACGTCCGAGGAGAAAAATAGGGTTTTGATCCGACGAGAACCTGCTCTACACACTTTATAAGTGATGGCACGTGTGGAAATCGTTTTGCGTCCCAGAAGATGACACTTGGCGGTTTTATTTTCGAAAACGCGCGCATTTATTACTGTAAGTTACTCTTTGTCTCCCACGTTCAACGGTGAGATGGGCATCCAACGGTTCTCATTACTTCACGAAATTTTAGGCGGGACAGACATAATTTCGAGGCCGCCTTTTCGCACGTCGTGACGCTTCGGGAACCCGCGCCTTCATTTAATTCCTCAGGGGGTAATCCCATCAAGACATCAGCCATCATACCTTACTCTGCAGAAAACCGTGGAGATTTGCACATCTTCAACCTTGTAAGTTCTTGCTCCTATTCTAAACCTTTTCTCCTCAATATTTGTCCTCGGCTACCAATACAAACACTCTCCCTTTTAAAGTTTAGTCTATCGTCTCTCTGTAATGGGAAAATTCAAGTGTCTAGTTGATACCGCCGCTGGGATGGAAGGCTTTAGAGCCAAATACCATATTCCCAGCGACGTAGGGTTAGAATCTTGCCGCAACGGCCGTGGCCGGTTCTAGGAAAGAGGGAGAGGTTATCATCCCTATGATAGCCTTCATAGAGGGTGGGATGACCCTTCCAATGAAACCCGTAATGAGGGAGTATCTTCGCAACCACAGGTTGTGTCCCGACCAATGCCTTCCAAACGTTTTTAGAGTTCTAGGTAGTGTAGATGCTCTAAACGAGCAGATGGGTTTAAACCTCACATGGCACGATGTCGTGTTCCTATATGAGTCCCACAAACTTTCTAAAGTAGGTTATTATATGAAATCTCGGTCTAGCACCGTTAGGCTAATCTCCTGTCTGCCCAAATCAAACAAAGGCATGAAGGACGACTACTTGATCGTGTCCGGGAACTGGCACGATGGCTTTCACTGCCCAGTTCAGTGGGGGGATCCAGGTGCGATGTCGTAGGATTAATCTCCCCACAACACAACTTCTCCTAACACACACACAGAAATGCGTATTTGTATTTACTTAAACTTGTTAAATATTTGTGTGAATCTAATCAGGTTTGTTTGTTTTGACGTCTTTTTTGTAGATAAGCAGCACGTGCGTCCTCGCCTGAGTCACTGTAACGTTGCCGATTTAAACCGAGTACTTCGCTCCGAGGTGTTCGTTAGCGAAGACTTACAACTCCGGGCGGCTCACCTCATTCTCGGATACACTCCCCTTTCCAAAGACTTCCAAGAGATAGAGGACGCCATTATTGCAGGCGACCGAAGACGGAAGAGGATCAACGTAGCTCGGCGCCATTTTTTGGACGATCGTGACCTCCCGGACGCTCCTAACACCGTTCTGTACAACCGGGCGATAGCAGCAGTCCCCCTTGCCGTGCATGCACAAACAGCTGTCATTCCAGAAGAGCAGGTGTCTTCTTCACACACCCTTGACGACGAGATAGATCAATTCCATCTCGAAGACACCGAGAGACCTCACGGGAACCGGTTGTAGTGCTTTCCGACGAGGAAGAAGAAGCAACCGAGGCCTCGGAATTGCAGGGTTTGTAGTTGCCCTTCTCGAGGACGAATCCGTAGAAGACATGGGACGAATGGAGGGTCTTCTCACTAATAGGGCTGCCAAAGTTGCGAGAGAAGAAGAAAAAGGGGACGTCCCAAGTTCTCCCGCTTTACCTCCTCCTCCTCCTCCAACTGAGCCCAAACTGCTAGCCGAGGATCCCAAGAAGAAGAGGAAGCGGGATCATGAGGGGACGACTCATAAAGAGCCCAAGAAACCACGCCAACAACTACCCCCGGCCCATCGGCGAAGGCCGGATAAGGGCAAGGGTAGATCCCGTTCGGTTGAACTCGGGAAATCGTGGGATGAGGCCGTAGTGCACCGAGCACCGGCCACCCGGTCCCCCGATCTAAGGCCGGACGGCGCTCCTATCTCCTGCCAGTCCAATATAAGGGCAGTTCAACAAGGCCACGCCCACCACTTGGCCGAGGTCCTAGAACGCCCTCTTCTGCTGCCCAAGGACATGGAGACCTTGGAAAAGATGGGCCAACCACAACTATTCCTCTCTCTAAAAAGAGACTTAGCGCTGGTAAGTGTTTCTCCCTTCAACAATATTTATAAGTAAATTAGTTTTTGTTATTCCTAACTCCATCATGCTTTTTTACAGGCTATTCAGGAGGTCTTTGTAGCTGAAAAGTTTATTGAAGACGCTCGGAAAGTAGCCAGGGCTGAGCTCGAAGTGAGGGTGGAGACTAAGAAGACCTTAGGTACAGCCCTTGCCGAGAACGAGAAGCTGACCTTGGAGGTAGCAGAGCTGAGGAGAGAGAAGAATGGGGTCGAGTCAAACTCGAAGACCATGAAGACCCAGATAGAAGGACAGCGCAAACTCCTTAAGGAAAGAAATGAAGAGCTCTCCCAAGCTCAAAGGGAGTGCTCGGATCTGAAGAAACAACTGGCTCTGATGAAGGAAGAAGCCAGCTCCTTCCAACTCTCTCTTCAAGCTGCCAAGCAGGCAAGTTTTGACGAAGGGGTAGCGACCACCGAGGAACAGCTGACAGAGGAATTCGCGGCTTTATGCCGCGAATACTGTCAAAAATTATGGGGGGAAGCTTTAAACGTAGCAGGAGTTCCCCAGTCTTCGGATTTGAGGAAGTCCGAGAACGTTTGGCTTCCCCTAGAAATACAGGAGATTGAAGATGCTCCTGCCGCTACTCCTACCCCCGAGACAACTCTTCCGTCCTACCTCCGATGGTCCCACAGCAGATTCCCTCGATCCTACGGAACCTTTTGGTTCCAATAACGAAAAGGAAGGAGGAGTAGATGCAGAGAAGGACTTGAACCAGATAGTGGAACCCAACGTCCTTCCAACAAAGACAGCGGATAAAGGAAAGCAGGTTATGACTCCTTTTGAGCTGGAGTTGAGAAAGACCGAGGGCACTAGTACCTCTCAGCAAGATCCTCCTCCAACAGCTTAGGACTTAGCTTAGGGCTTCTCTTTTTCCATTCTTTTTTTGTTTTTGAATTATATATTGTAATGTATATTCAACTTGATTAATGAAGAACAATTTCGTTTGCTTTTCACTTGGATTGTGTCTGCTTTTTCTTTATTCTTTATGTACTTATTACAAAAGTTTTCCCATTAAGTCATATCAGAAGTTTCTCAGAGCATCAAAATATAACTCCAAGGATTGCATAGTCATAACTTTCACATAATCATGCGTATATTATTAGAGATTTAATACAAGGTGACATGGTTAATTCATTTGAATAATACCTCGATTAAAAAAGGAAAGAGGACTTCATATAATGATTAAGCCTTCACAATGCATAACACTGTTTCTGTAGGATGTAAGATTCGAGGACCATTCCTTACACAAAATTGCTTAACACTTGGAGATATGAAACTTAAGATCCGAGTTTAATAAACAGTAACGTATTAACGTCCAGACACAAGTAAAAGTTAAGTTTAAACAAAGTCATAGTCCGAAGATAAATCTTAAGCAATCTTTAGTTTGATTCTTCAAAATTGTAACTGTAAATGGTAAGGCACCAATTTCCACAAGGTTTGTGGTCCGAGGACTGCACTTAACCAAGTTTCCGTTTGATTCTCAAAAATTGTAACTTCAAATGTTAATTTTCCCAAAGTAGGAGGTCCGAAGACCCGGCATAACTAAGGTTCTGTTTAACAAATGACAAGACATCAATTTCCACAAAGCTGGTGGTCCGAGGACTGCACTTAACCAAGTTTCTGTTTGATTCTTAAAAATTGTAACTTCAAATGTTAATTTTCCCAAAGTAGGAGGTCCGAAGACCCGGCATAACTAAAGTTCTGTTTAACAAATGACAAGACATCAATTTCCACAAGGCTGGTGGTCCAAGGACTGCATTTAACCAAGTTTCTGTTTGATTCTTAAAAATTGTAACTTCAAATGTTAATTTTCCCAAAGTAGGAGTCCGAAGACCCGGCATAACTAAGGTTCTGTTTAACAAATGACAAGACATCAATTTCCACAAGGTTTGTGGTCCGAGGACTGCATTTAACCAAGTTTCTGTTTGATTCTTAAAAATTGTAACTTCAAATGTTAATTTTCCCAAAGTAGGAGGTCCGAAGACCCGGCATAACTAAGGTTCTGTTTAACAAATGACAAGACATCAATTTCCACAAGTCTGGTGGTCCGAGGACTGCACTTAACCAAGTTTCTGTTTGATTCTTAAAAATTGTAACTTCAAATGTTAATTTTCCCAAAGTAGGAGTCCGAAGACCCGGCATAACTAAGGTTCTGTTTAACAAATGATAAGACATCAATTTCCACAAGGTTTGTGGTCCGAGGACTACACTTAACCAAGTTTCTGTTTGATTCTTTAGAACAGTAACTTCAAATATGAGAGCCAGCCATAACTTTGAAACATTAATTGACAAAAGCTTATTTGATTAATAATAATACCTTCTAAGATTATTTACATTCCATGGACGTGGTACAACTCGTTCATCCAGGTCAACTAACCTATACGACCCTACGCCTGCTATTGAAACAATGCGGTAGGGGCCTTCCCAGTTAGGTCCTAGCTTACCCCATGCCGGGTTCTTAGAAGTGCCTACAACTTTCCTTAATACAAGATCACCGTGCGCAAGTGGCCTTAGTTTCACGTGGGCATCATGTCCTTGTTTTAGTTTCTGCTGTAATAAGCCATTTGGACCATAGCTGCCTCACGCCGTTCTTCAAGTAAATCAAGATCTCTCTCTAGAAGTTCCTTGTTATTCTCTGGACTAAAAGAACTTGTCTTTAGAGTAGGAAATCCAGACTCCAATGGTATCACCGCCTCGGCTCCATAAGCCATAGAGAATGGCGTTTCTCCAGTGGACCTGCGCGGAGTGGTCCGATACGTCCACAGGACATGAGGGAGCTCTTCTACCCATCTGCCTTTCGCATCATCCAACCTCTTCTTGAGCCCGTTGACTATGACCTTGTTAACGGCCTCGGCCTGTCCATTTCCTCGAGGATAAGCCGGGGTAGAGTATCCGTTTGTGATGCCCATGTCACTACAAGCATCGCCTAAAGGCGTTGCTGTCAAATTGAACGCCATTGTCCGAGATAAGAGTATGTGGTATACCAAATCTAGTAACAATATTCTTCCAAATAAACCTCTTGGAATCAACATCTCGGATATTGGCTAAGGGCTCAGCTTCGACCCATTTAGTGAAGTAGTCTGTCCCTACGAGCAGCCATCTTTTGTTTCCAGCAGCTCTCGGGAACGGCCCTACAATGTCCAAGCCCCATTGTGCGAAAGGCCAAGGGCTAGACAGAGGATTAAGAACCCCTCCAGGTTGGTGGATATTAGGGGCGAACCTCTGACACTGATCACACTTTCTGGCATAATCCTGAGCCTCCCTCTGCATATTAGGCCACCAATAACCCTGAGTCAGGGCTCTATGGGCTAAGGACCTTCCCCCAGTATGACTCCCACAAATTCCTTCATGCAATTCCTCCAGTAATGATTCTGTTGATTCAGGGTGTACACACAACAAATACGGTCCCGAAAAGGATCGTTTGTATAGCTTCTGGTCCTCGGACAACCAAACGCGGCGCCTTTCGACGTACCTTTTCTGCTTCAACTTTGTCTTCGGGAAGGATGTCATTTTTGAGAAAAGATATGATTGAATCCATCCAACTAGGACCAGGCCTTATTAAATGGATGCGAGGTGCGTTAGCAGCTATAAGAGAAGGTTCTATCAAATCCTCAACGAGAATCACCCTAGGTAGACCTTGAGCCGAGGATGTGGCCAATGTAGCCAAAGAATCTGCATGAGTGTTTCCACTCCTAGAGACATGAGCTAAGGCAAATGAGTCGAATTCAGCTCGCTGACGTTTAACCTGGGCCAAATATTCTTGCATTCTGGGGTCTCTAGCCTCCATGGTCCCCATGACTTGGCCGACCACTAATTGAGAGTCCGAGAACACATGGATTTCTTTGCCACCCATCTTATGTACCATTTGCATGCCTACCAAGACTGCTTCATACTCGGCCTCATTATTAGTAGCCGAGAAGGCCAATCTCAAAGATTTTTCAAAGACAATCCCTTCAGGGGACACTAGAACAAGCCCAACACCAGACCCTCTTTGATTAGCAGCCCCATCCACGTGAACTCTCCAAACCGAGGGTGATACATCTGTGATCACACCAACTGATTTTCCACCCATGTGTGCTTCTTTTGAAGTTTCTTCTATCAATGGTTCAGTAAACTCTGCCACCAAATCTGCGAGGACCTGTCCCTTCACCGATGTGCGAGGCCTGTATTTAACATCAAAGGCTCCCAAAATGGTTCCCCATTTTGCCACCTTGCCAGAATAATCAGCACTACGCAACACAGCCTTGAGAGGCAGCTGGGTCAAAACAACCACAGTATGAGATTGAAAATAATGAGGGAGTTTGCGCGTGGCGTGGACTACAGCCAGAAGTGCTTTTTCCAAAGGCAGATAGCGCATCTCGGCCTCATTCAAGGACTTACTAACGTAGTAGATCGGTCTCTGTAATCCATTTTCATTCCTTATGAGGACTAGGCTCACCGCGTGAATGGCTACGGCCAGATAAGCGAATAAAACCTCGTCCACCTTAGGGCGAGATAAAATGGGTGGCCGAGAAAGATATTGCTTAAGCTGTTGGAAAGCTACCTCGCAATCCTCGGTCCATTGAAACCCTTTCCACTTGTTCAACAACTGAAAGAAAGGACGGCACCGGTCAGCTGACCGAGAAATAAATCTATTCAGCGCAGCAATCATTCCGGTCAATTTTTGAATATCTTTTGGGTTCCGAGGCGGCTGCAAATTCTGAATAGCCTTAACCTGCACTGGGTTCACCTTTATGCCCCTATGAGTGATCATATACCCTAGGAACTTTCCGGATCCCACACCAAAAGAACATTTGGAGGCGTTAAGGCGCAACTTATACTTCCTCAGCATTTTGAAGGTGTCGGCCAAATCTGTCATGTGCGAAGGTACTGTCTTACTCTTCACCACCATATCATCCACATATACTTCTATGGTTTTCCCCAGTTGCTGTTCAAACATTCGGGTCATCATTCTTTGATAAGTAGCCCCAGCATTTTTTAACCCAAATGGCATGACCTTATAATGATAGTTCCCCGTTGGAGTAATGAAAGCAGTCTTCTCCTGATCCTCTAACGCCAAGGGAATTTGGTGGTAACCCTGAAAGGCGTCCAAGAAACTCATCCGAGGATGTCCGACAGTGGCATCTACCAGTTGATCAATCCGTGGCATTGGGAAAGAATCTTTAGGACAGGCCTTGTTCAGATCAGTAAAGTCCACACATACTCTCCACTTGCCGTTTTTCTTCTTAACGACAACAGTATGAGCCAACCATTCAGGGTAGAAAACTTCTTTGATAGCCCCCGCCCTTTTGAGTTTAAGAACCTCTTCCTTCACAGCCTCAGAATGTTCTCGGGAAGATCGTCGAGGTGGCTGCCTCCTCGGAACAATGGCCGGATTGACGTTTAAACGATGACAAATAAAGCTCGGATCCACGCCTGGAGCCTCATAAGGGTCCCACACAAAGACATCTATATTTTCCTTTAGGAATTCCAACAACTCCATCTTCTCTTGGTATGGCAAAAGTATGCCAACTTGGAAGAATCTCTCTGGATCATCCGCTATTACAAACTTCTCTAACTCCTCGCAAACGGCCTCATCTTCGTCATCGCTCCAGCCTCCGAGCCGTTAATTGCTATGACTCTGGATGGGCAAGGTTGATAACTCGACTTCGACCGACGAAGTACCGCCGCCGATATGCATTGCTCGGCCACTACCGGGCTGCCGAGGATCTCCTCAACGTGTTCCCCCGAGGGGAATTTAACCTTAACGTGCAAGGTAGAGGAGACGGCTCCCGCAGCGTGCGTACATGGCCCGGCGAGGATGGCTGTATATGGAGAGTACGCGTCAACCACAATGAAATCTACTTCAACCGTTTCGTGCCGGATTGAACGGGTAAACGGATCCGTCCTTTTGGCACAACGGCTCTCCCTTCAAAGCTGATAAGAGGTGAGTCATAAGGAGTTAAATCTTCCAACTCCAACCTTAACCCCTTAAATAGATCAGGGTACATGATATCTGCACCGCTGCCCTGATCTATCATCACCCTTCTCACATCATAGTTGCCTATTCTGAGGGTAACGACAAGAGCATCGTCATGGGGCTGGATAGTCCCTACCTTATCCTCCTCGGAGAAACCCAAGACCGGTAAGGTGCTCCTTAATCTCTTCGGCTCGCTACCGACATCCTCGGCCTGCGGATGAGAAACTGCCATAATCCTAGTGGGACCTGAACCGGTCCTACCAGGTGCAGCGAAGATAACATTAATTGTTCCCAATGCTGGCCGAGATGAACTGTTCCTCTGGTTGTTTGAACCAACTTGACTTACTTGCCCAGTGGGCTGACACAAGTGCTGCTTTAACTTTCCCTCACCGACGAGTTGCTCCAGATGGTTCCACAGGGTCCGACAGGTTCTCGGCAGTATGGCCCACATCCCGATGGTACCGACGGAAAAGGTTTTGATTTCTTCTCGCAGGTCCCCGCCATCTTGCCGGCCATCTGAAGAAGGGCTCCTTGCGAACTTTTTCTAATAACTGATGCACTGGTTCTCGGAACACAGTACTTACAGCCTGGGGTGCTGCCAAGCCGGATTGTCCGATGTAATCCCTCCTCGGCTTGTTGTTGTGATATCTTTCTGACCTGAAATCCCTTCTCTCCTGCGGGATAACCTTCTCCTTTCCTTTTCCTTGCTGCTGGTCTTCCTCTACCCTTTTATATTCGTCGATACGATCCATAAGACGGCGTACGCTGCGGACGGGCTTTTTCGTCAAAGACTTTCTTAGGTCGTGATCAGTAGGGAGGCCTACCTTAAAGGTATTAAGCGCCACCTCATCAAAGTCGCCATCTATTTCATTAAACATCTCCCAATATCCGTCGGATTATGCATTCAGTGTCTCCCCCTCCTTCATGAACATGGATATAAACGAATCCAATTTCCGAGGGACTATGAAACACGTGATGAATCTCGAAGCAAATGCCCTAGTTAACTCCCCAAACGAGCCCACAGACCCCGATTTGAGACCGTTAAACCATCTCATAGCCACAGGTCCCAAGCTGGAGGGGAAGACTTTACACATCAAAGTCTCGTTATGAGAGTGCACTGCCATCCTTTGGTTGAAGTGACTCACGTGTTCCACCGGATCAGTCCGGCCATTGTAGATGGTAAAGGTGGGCTGGGTGAACCTCCTGGGAAGCCTTCCCCTCTCAATCCTCCGTGAAAATGGAGATTTAGAGAGTTGGTGCAACGCTCTACTCATGGTATCATTGCCTAAGCCCCTAGAACGAAGCTTCTTACGTCTGCGAGTTGATTGGTCGTCCTCCTCGCCGGAGGATGTTGCGCTAGTGGGGGAATATGACCTTGAACTGTAGCCAACTCCCCTATCCTTCTCTGAGGAAGAACTAGATGAGGACGGAGAAACCTTACGTTTAGCACGGCGTAACTTCCTCTTCAAACGATTAATTTCCTTCTGCATGGATTTAGAGCCCTCATCGTGGGTAGTGCTACCCCTCCCGAGTATGGCTATCCCCTGGGTATTCTGTATGGACGCTTCCCTCACGATCCCTATGACGTTCAAGACGTTCGAAATGATCTTCCGGTTGTGATCCTTGTGACTCTGCATGGTGAGAGCCTAAGCCTGCCATAATATCTCTACTACTTCCAGACTAGATTTCCCACAGACGGCGCCAATTGTAAGTGCACAATTGCACCTGGACCCAAGAACAGTTATGGGCTCAGGCCCAATGAGCCTTAAACAATGAAAATTTGTAGAGAGTGGGCTTGAAACCCAGGTTAGAAGTGAGTGAAGATTAAATGACAAACTAAAGATTGCCAGTATTAGGAAACAGCAAAGAGTAATGTAAATAGGTCTCCTCGGACGTAAGCCGAGAGCTGTTCTTATATTATCTCTCTCTCTTTGTCTTTTTTTCTTTTTAGGTTACAAAAAGTTCCGTCCCCATTACTGTTCTAGGTCCTCCCTTAAATACTCTTCTTCTTAATACTTTATACACGTGTTGCCCCCAACTCCTCCCTTAGTATAGATATTTCTTTTCTTAGTGCCTTTGAACAGTAACTAGAAGTTTCCCTTCCACTGTTCAAGTGTCACCTCCCCATTAATGCGGCCAGGGTGGTAGGTGCAGGGTCTTTAATGTGGAGGTAGCAGCCTTTGTCTTTGACATTTCTTCAACACTGGTGCTTCTGGGGCATTCAAGGGTTCACCCCTTTTAACCATTGGTCTTGACCGTGTCATTCCCTAACCTGTACCATGAAGTCCCAGGTTCTCTGGTGTCAGTCCGAGGGTAAGTTCACCCTCGGCTGGGTCCTCGGACCCTCGGCGCATGGGCCGACCCATAGTATTAACAACTTCCAAACCCAGGGTCAGGTCGGCCCTCCTTAACACGGCCCAAAAGGCCCATGTTCCCATCAGGATCTTTTTACCCCCCACACTTTCCCTATCCTTGCAATCATAATTCGATTTTTTTTTGAAAGTCAATCATAATTCAATCTTTAACTCTTTGTTACCTTGATTCTAAAAATAAAAAAATAAAAACTCTTTGTAACCGTGATACGTTTTTTTTTTGGGTGAATGTAAAGACAATAGGAAATTTTAATGTTTAAAAATGCAAGAGCGATAAAATTGATATAGCCAAATTTGTAGTTTAATTTTAACATAAAAATTTTATTTTCCTTATTTTTAAAAATATTCTCTCTCCCTTCAACACTATCTATGCCTCTGCATTAACCGCAACCCATATCACCACTCACACTTTTGCCTTGATCTCTACCAACATCTTTGCCCTCGTTGTGAGATGTATCATTGCCCACACTACATCTCTAAGAGCATCCACAGCAGTGGAACCAAAAATTTAGCTATTTGACATCACAAAAATTATTTTATCTATTTTACCTACACACATAGTGCAGCAGTAGATCTATTTTAGTCAACACAATAAAATAATATAAATATCACAATAAAATAAGATATCTACTACAATAAAATAATATATCCACTACACACAACCATCACAACCACACACACAACCGGGCAAGGAATAAATTTTTTATTTTATTTTTTTTAGCTCTAAGTTACAGTGCACATCTATAGACAGATGTGCACTGTAGCAATGCAGCTAAAAAAAATAGCTATAGCTTCATTGCTGGATGGTGGTTTTTTGTATTTTGGTGGAGCTAAAATAGCTATATAGCTTTTTAGCTCCACTGCTACAAGTGTTCTAAGACATTGTTGTAGGTACATAGTAAGCAATTTGAGGGCAACAACGTAAGATTCACGTGTAATCAGTAGTGGCTTTAGGACTTAAATTTTTTTAAGATGGTCACTAAGAAATTTAAATTATTACAATATTTTTCTTGATACCATTTTTTAAAGAAAAATGAAATTATAAATTATTTTTATTGAATAGGTTGAACAAGTTACAAATTCTATCTTTTTGTTTTATAATAGGCTTTTTGTTGAATAAATTTTTCACTTGTTGTTGTTTGGTCTTGTCTTTTTTTGTTTGGTTTATGTTTATGTTTGTTATTATTTGAGCTAATATTTATTGTTGTTATTTAAGCTTTTAAAAAAAAAGGAATTAAGAATTATGTTTGAATGCGGAATCAATTTTGGAGTAATGCTACGTCTACATCATTTTTATAATAAATCTTATGCAAAAAGTTGCTATTAATGGGTAAAAAAATAATATTAGTATTTGGCCCAAATTAGAATTGGTAACAGCTTACTTTATTAGATTTGTTGTAAAATTATTGTAAAAATGTTGTAAATGTAATAGCACTACTCTTATTTTTGTTGAATCTAAATTTTTGTAATTTTCAAGTTAGGGTGTTGAAAATTTTTATTAGGGTAGTCACAATAGGTTAGTTTAGCATATAATATTTTGTTAGTAAGTGTATAAATATTTTTTTTTTGCAAGTCAGGGTGATCCTATGACCCCTAGCTTACATGTAGAGCCGCCACTGTATGTAATGTCTTAAACTGAGATTTAAAAAAAAAAAAATTGGAACTTTATCTCTCTTTCCGCCTTCTCAATTCTTAAGACAAAAAAAAAATTATAACGAGTTGTTTTAATTAAATGAAAAGGAAAATGAAGTTTGTAATGTATTATGTATTTGAACAATGTGTAACTAAAATATAAAAGGTGAGAAAAAAGAGAAGAATTATTAGTTATTACATGTTAGTTGCAAAAACGAAGTAAATAAAATTAGAGTAAACTATATTTTTTGTCTCATACTGCACACTATATTTCAATTTGTTCACTAACTTTTCAATTGTGTCAATTTGGTCCCTAACCTTTCAATACCGTGTCAATATAGTCCTTGCTGTTATATTTTGGATGAAAATTGATGACATGTTTTAACTTTTGTTGATGTGAGAATAAACTAAAATTTTATTTTGGTCATTTGCTATGTTAGTAATTTTCATTCAAAAATATAACTGTAGTGACTAAATTGACACAACATTGAAATATTAGGGACCAAATTAATACAATTAAAATTTAAAATGTTAGAGACCAAATTAAAATATGGGGTAAAGGACAGGACCAAATATGTAGTTTACCCATAAAATTATTAAAATTAGCAGCCCTTTCTCTCTCTTTCTTGGTCTTGTTCTTTGACTTATTTCTTAAATTAATAAATGTTAGTTAAAATAAGGGAATATTGGTCTGTCTAGTCTGGTTTTTGCATTTCTTGGGACCAAACCAATTCGTTCAATACCATAAAGCCACGACCGAACCTACCTGGATAAGTGTCCGGTCTTAATCAATCTGGGTCCAATTGGTCCTAGTCAGTCCAATTCAAAGTTTCAGTCTTGGGGTTGCACTATTGGGCTTACAATTTTTTGGTCTTTTCCAAAATAAATATGGATTTTTTTTATTAAAAAAAAACTAATTAATTCGAAAGGCCAAATATATGTTCACTTGTATTACAATAGAATGGGAGGAAAGAATGAGAGAGTTAGGTTATTAGAGTTATATATATATAAATTTATATGTGCAC
Organism: Castanea sativa; assembly: GCF_040712315.1. NCBI lineage: Eukaryota > Viridiplantae > Streptophyta > Magnoliopsida > Fagales > Fagaceae > Castanea > Castanea sativa. The sequence goes on from NC_134020.1 coordinate 42,957,372, forward strand.
AATTTTGGTTTGGTTCGGTTCAGTCCTTCCACTTTTTTTTTTTTTTTTTCGTTGCAAAACTGGGATTGGGACCAAAACCCAAAATTTTTAAAATGGAGGACTGAAATTGACCAAATGCTTTAGAAATTCGAACCAACCCAAATTTTCAGTCAGTATGGTCAAAAATGATTTTTTTTACGGTCTTAGTTAAAAACAATTACAACATACATATTGCAAAAACAAATTTGGATTACACAATGTTTTGATGTTCCCCAAATATATTTTAATTAAGTTACATAAGGCCTTCAAATTATTTTGATTTCGGAAATGATTTAATAATATTAATAAATTAATTAAAAATTATTATAATAAAAATACATTTTTCCCATAAAAAAAAAACATTTTTCACAAAACTTTTCCTAATATTATACGCATTGTCAAATAAAAAAAATAAAAAAGTGCTTAACAATAATAAAAATAATGAACAACTTACATTTTATACCTAATAATATCCCTACAAAGTTTTTTAAAAAGTTAACAAAATATAAAAATGACTATCAATATTATTTAAATTATATATATAAAAATTATATCATGTATCTTATTATACATCTTTAAGTGTATCGATGTATATATATGAGATTACAAGCTAGTTCAATATAATAAATGTAAATTACCCAATACATAATAATTACATATAGCTAAGGAATAAGTATTCTCCAACTTAACATGAATGTTTGCTTGGCCCAAAATATTTTTTCAGTCCTGACTTTTTTTTCTTTTTTTTTTAATTGAGTTCATGCACTATTTACATGATTATCCCAATTGGTTTATTAGCAGATCGTCTTATGAAACTCAAATAACCATATGTAAATAGAGAGTTTATAATTTTTTTAATCCCAGCAATATTACCTCAGGGGCCAAAATGAGAGAAAACACACTTAACCTACCAGCTTCACAGTAATATCAGAAAGTACAGTGGCATATAAGCAAAGTTTTGCATTGTTTTGGGAGGAGAGGAGTTAGTGACAATTTAAGCCATCATGTAGGGGTAATATCGTCACGAAGCTAAAAAGTGGGTGATCCTTATCATAATTTTTCTGTTTCCCCTCTCATATTTCCCCAATTTTTTTTTGAAATTCGCGATTTTTCGCGGCTTATTAGCCAGCCAATTGAGAATAGTGACCAAATAACAAATTCATAGTCGCCAAGTGTACACGTCTGGTTTTGCTTAGGATTTTACCGAGGTTGAGACAGAGAGGGGGCCACGCCTGAACTTACGTCAAGCCCACGTAACAAGTGGCACGTGAGTGTCACGTAGCCCCTAGCTCTTTCTTTATCGGAGTGTGAACATCACGCTCTTTAAAAGGAGTGGGAGAGAAGTTTTTGGCTTAAGTAATCATGGTGGTAAAATTGAGAGGGTTTTTACTTTTATTGGCAAATACTGTACCTGCTCATAAATCTTAATTTTAAACCTTTTAAAATTTAAACCGCCCGCGCCCCACCCCCTCCCCCAAAAAAATAAAAAAAAACCCTATGTAATTTAAATTTATACAAAATAAAATCATCAAAAAATTAAATATTTTTAATAAAAATAGGAGGAAATATTAGGAAAGTTATTTAGAACTTGTGCCCATTAATTTCTTATGATTATATTTAGAAAACACTCAAATTTCTATTAACTTTACTATAAAAGGCTTATATGTGATAATATATAGGAGCGGCCATTCGTGTTAATGGGTCGGGTTTGTGTTGTATCGAGTCATGAGTATTCGGCTATATGAGTTGATTCGAACCTGATCTATTTAGTAAACGTATCAAGAATCCTCAACCCGAACACGACCTGTTTATTAAACAGATCGACCTGACACGTTTAACTCTTTTAATTAACAAATCATGTAAAAGTCAATACAAATGACTTATTTAATAATCTATTTTATTAATAGGTCATACTAAACCTATATAATTTTTATCAATTCACATATATCTAAAATTAAAATACACTTTCAAAATAAAATTAAATAACAATTACAACTATAAATATAATAATAAACATAAAAAAACAACCATTAATTAAAAATAATATCAAAATAACTAATAATTTTATAAGCTAAACGAGTCAAACGGGTCAGACGAATTCGCATGTTGAACACAAACACGATCTGTTTATTTAATGGGTTAACCATGTTAACCCGAATATGACTCGAACCCGTTTAGCCTCAGCCCATAACCTATTTATAAACGGATTAGCTGTGTCAGGTTCGCAGGTCATGTCAGATTTTGCCACCTCTAATAATATACATAAAGGTAAACTACGTATTTGATGTCTATTATTTATACTATATTTCAATTTGGTTCCTAGCCTTTCAATTAAGTTAATTTGTTTTCTAATCTTTCACTATTGTGTCAATGTAGTTCATGACTTTATTTCTTGAATGAAAATTGTTGATATGACTAACAACCAAATTAAAAAATGCGTTTATTTGATGTGGCAATAAACTAATTTTTTATTTTAGCAGTTTGTCACGTCTTCAATTTTCATCTAAGAGATAATATTAACAACTAAATTGACACACTTTGAAAAGTTAGTGATCAAATTGACACAATTGAATGTTAGGAACCAAATTGAAATATACCATGAAGAATAAGTATCAAATACAAAGTTTACCCTATATATAATTAATGCCACTTCAATAATATAATACCAGCCTCATCACACGCGCTTCGCACGTGCGATGAGGGTTTTTTTTAGCAACAAAAGAAAAAGAAAAACTCTATGTTTTTATTTTATATATATATATAATTTTTATTTTGTGAATATAATTTATAAGTGGATAAAGTAATTGAAAAATTAACAGGATAGTATTTTTGTTAGCAACAAAAAAAAAACTCTATATTTTTATTTTATATATATAATTTTTATTTTGTGAATCTAATTTATAAATGGATAAAGTAATTTGAAAATTAACAGGAGAGTGATCCTATTTTTTAGGCAATGTTTTAGTGGAAATTAGAGTTGCATTTTTACTAGATTATCCTTTAGTTTCGTCTCTATTTAAATATAGGGATGTAGGGGCATTTTTGAACTAAAAAAAAATGAGGAATCCAAATAGGGAAAACCCTTTAGGTGGCGTTTGATACGGGGTAATGTTTTAGGATTCTCAGGAATGTTTAAAGATTTCCATGTTTGGTTGCAAATTACGTTAGGGAATCAGATGCCAGGGGAATCCTTAAACCCCTCTCAGTAGGAATGTGGATTTCCTTTAAAACAGGTGGGAATCCAGATTCCCAAACTTAAAAGAAATTGTATTTTTTATAAATTGACAATTTTAACTCTTTTTCCTTATCATTTAAGCAATAAAGATAAACTATAAAACAAATTATCAATATCTTCTCTCTTCTCTTTATCTTTTCCCGCCAAAACAACATAAACAGGATAAATAACTCTGCTAATAGTTATTTTTGTATTGTTCTTGTCATTTTGAAATGTTAGATCACAGTTTTAATGAATGTGTTGCTAATTGATAGTTTATATAATGTTTTTTTATTTATCTATTTAGAGTAAGATATTTTTTTAAAGGACTAATTAATAGTTTATATATATTTTTTCATTATTTATTTAAAGGAAGATTTTTTTTTAATGGGCTTGGTACTTCACATTCAAATCTAAAGACAAAATGGGAAAAACAAATAATTCATTTAAGATTCCTAGGAATACTCCAAACATTATCATCTCACATTCTTGGGAATCTCCCAATAAAACCAAACATAGGAATAGCTACATTCCTGGGAATCTAGATGCCAGGAGTAATGTGGATTCCCCGTACCAAACGCCACATTAAAGTTCGAAGACAAACACGTAGTAGGGCAGGCAAGTAGATTTATGATCCGAGAAAGAGGACTGATCATAATGAACAAGTGATGTTATCCGACAATAATCCCTCCTCGCTCAAACAGAATGGAAGCTTAAAGTCCAACGTGAGAGGTGAGTCACCAGAGAGGTGAGAAATTTATGGAAAGAAAGCCGCTACCACCGCATTGAATGCTTTACATCTAACCCATTGGCCGCATTAATATGGAAGTGATACCTTAACAGTAACTTTCAGCCTTACTACCCACAAAAATTTGAGGAATGTGCTAATGTGACCAGTATCAAGGTTATTAGTAATCTAATTTACACGCGAAGGGCTAATATGAAGGGGGGGAAGAGAGTATAAAAATGGAGAATTCCATTACAAGAAGGGGCATCTAAGACGAAGAGAGAAAAAAGTTTTTGTGTAACTAAGAACTTATATATTTGTATAAGTTTAGAGAAATATATACGAATATATCATCATCGGACTTGACCGATGAGTATTTTTTCTTTTTAAGCTATTTATCTTACTCATTGTCACTCCACCTAGCCCACTTTGATTCATATTTGACTCATTGAACGTCCAATTTCTTGCCCATTCTCTAACAAATTTATTATTTTGAGTTTGTTGGGCCATCATCCTAACTACTTGGGCCGGTGGGTCAATCTGGGTCCTTACAACTATATATTATATCTTTTTTTTTAATAAACACTATATATTATACTTAGTTATCAGTTGTTTGAAAGATAATTAGTGATGAATCTCCAAAGTACATACTATTGAATCATCATTAATAAAGGTTGCTATATCTCAAAAAAGTACTTATGAAATTTTATTTTATATATTCTTTTTACTGTACTTATGATTTATATATCTTTTTACTGTGCTTATGATTTATCTCAATAGTACATACTATTTTATTTTATTTTATATATCATCATTAATACCGGTGAATGAATTTGTGTCCAAATGATAATGCGCTGTGGGATGATTAGTTTATGTTTGAAATTTTGGCGCTCATGGGCAATCTTTGTGGAACGCAACGTGGAAAAAAGGGATAATTTGGCCGTTTAAACGTTGAACATTAAAAGTTCAAATTTTAATCCCTAAAAAACTATGTGGTAGGGAACTAGGGATAGGATGACAGACACATGGTATATTATTGGATGCGTTCTGCTATTAGCCTATTATTACTAGAGGTGGTACGAAATATAAATGAGATGCCACACTTTTACACTTGGTATTAGTCTCTAAATAAATAATTAAAAAAAAAGTAAAAATCATATTTTCGTTCTTATATTTTCACGTGATTTCCACTTTAGTCCTTATATTTTATTTTGACCGCTTTTACTCTCTATCCTGAAAAATACTTCTCATTTTTGTCCTTGCTGTTACATTAGAGATGGAAAATGCACACATGCCAAACGGCAGAATTAAAAAATATTTAAAATATTTTATTTTATTTAAAAATAAAATAAAATTTTAGTTATCATTTAATTATTTAAATAATAATTGTTCTTCCCCCAAGAACATGGTTGTCTAAAAAATAAGAAATTCAAGATTTTCTTATGTTTTTTTGCATTTTCATAGCATTCAAACAAGCAAAAACATATACAAAACCATGATCAAACTCAGATATTCTAACACAATCAATTAACAAAACCCAAAACACTTAATAAAAAAATAATAAATAAAACAAACGAAACCCAAAACACGGTCAGATAAAAACAAGATGAATAATACACATAAAAACTAAAACAAACTTATCTCCTTTAATCTTTGGCCAGTCATCATGTGGCATCCAAAGCAAAACATAAAAACTTAAAAAGCAATAGAAAAACGGTAACAAACCCCAAAAGAGATCCGAGGAAGAAAAAAAAAGGAAGAAGACAGGGAAAAAAATGAATAATACACAGAGACCAGGAAGTAAAAGATCTAGTGCGAATCAGAGGAAAAATTCAAAAACATTAAAGAAAAATAGAAGAGACCAAGATCTGAAATTTGGGGAGATATCTGGTATCAGAAATCTGTGAATCAGATTTTCGGCCCCCAAACACAAAACTCAAAACCCAAATTTTCTTATTTTCAGAGAAACCAAACGGAAACCTCAAATCCAAACCTTAGAGCCAAAACCAAACCACTTGCAACCTCAGATTCAAAGCTATCAAATCCAAACGGAATCAACCTCAGACCAGGCAAAACGGAATCAACCTCAGATTCACTGCTTTCTTCTTTCTCGTGTTTCCCTAGGGTGTGGATTTGAAAGGAAAAGAGAGACAGAAAGGATGGGATTATGTGGGTTTTAATGAAAAGGAGAGGATGAAGAAAAGGAAAATGTTGTTCTTGTATTTTGTAAGGTTGAAATTTATTAACCATTGTGTTGGTTTTATTCCGTGCCAATTTGCTTGTAATTCAGCACTTAGAAATCCTGTATTTAAGTGGGATTCATGTAAGGGTAGTGTGTGATAGAGTGTGAAGAAATGCTCAAGAATGTGCAACAAAGCAGGGACTTGCGGCTGGATCTCGCAGATGGCTCGCGACTTGCAAGCCGCTAGATGATGCACACGAGTGAAGCGTGCTGAGAAGTTGAATAGTCACGCCAGCTATAGCACTACAGGACAAAATATCCAGTGTGGCCATTCTGTTTTCTCACGGCTTGAACTCGCAACTCAGTCAAGTCGCGAGGCCAAGCCGCCAGCTAGCCTTGTTTGGGAAAACTTGTCTCTTCGCATTCTTTTCTCACCCCAGTATAAATACCCCTTATACCCACGAAATGTAGAGAGCTCTTAGAGAGAATTTTAAGAGAGAAACCCTAGCGAAAAACAAAATTGACTCATCAACAATCTTCATATAGAGACTCTTCAAATTCCTCTACTCTCTTCCTCTCCATTGTTATATCCTTAAGAGGTACATTACCAAAACATTTTCTCACCATACCCATATTTGTGAGAAGGCAGTTTGGTGCTTTGGGAAGCAGTTAAGAAGGGACCAATTTCATATTGGTTGATGCTATGGGCTGTAGTGGAATCCGGTAAGCTAAAGAAGAAATAGGTTCGGCGCAACCTCGTTGGAGTAGAAGCTTGGAGGGCTTAGGTACACTGGGTAGATTAGGCTTAGAGGGTCTTCTGTTGTCCATGTATCCCAACTACATTCTTTAGTGGATTATTAACCGCTTGGAGGGCGGCAGAGAGGTTTTACACCGAGAGTTTCGGTTTCCTCTTCGATAACACATCGCTGTGTTGTTCTTGTGTTTGCATCTCTCTTCCCTTAATCTTTGCCATTTAATTTATATTGTGGATGTGATTTTATTTGGTTTAGATTGTTTATCAATTCTGTGTTAAGCTTTTGTTCATATTCCGCACATTAATTGTTTGATATTAAGCTTGAATTGGTAATTTGTTATTTGGGTTCTAAACGTTCATAGTGTTTTACCCGCTATTTGAACTTTCATATTTAAATCTGGGTTGGTATTTTTGTTGTCCTTGTTCTAGATACACTTAGATCTTGATTCATGTGGTTTTTGGTTTTTAATTATGTTTTTAGTTTTTTTTTATTTAGTTAAAATTGATAAATTAGTTTTTAAAATTTAGATGTTGATGTGGCATTTTTTAATGCCAAATAACAATTTTTTTTAAAATTTGAATGACCACGTTAGTTTTTAGTGTGCCAACAGTGCACTCCGTTTGTCATGTGTGCATTTTTCGTTTCTGATGTAACGATAGCGACAAAAATAAGACGCGTTTTTCAGAATAGGGAGTAAAAGCGGTGAAAATAAAAGATAGGGACCAAAGTGAGAATCGTGTGAAAATGTAGGGAGGAAAATGTGGTTTTCGCAAAAAAAAAAAAAGTATTAGTCAATAACCCCTGCATGGTTGCATTAGTTTAATAAACTATATACTTTTGATCTATTTTATCTCTTGTCTAAATATGAAGTGATAATTATTGTAATTATTAATATGCTTGTATTATGATTGTATTTGTATCTAGAAGTAGAAGTTGAAGTGTGGGTTCTAGTTAGCTCAATTGGTAAAGTCTTTGATGGTTGTATAAGAGATCTGGGGTTCAATCCCTGCTTACACCAAAAACTGATTGGTGTCTTGGTCTGATGATAAAAAGCTATCATCAGGAGCGGACGCTATAGGTTTGAAACTCTCTCTCAAAAAAAAAAAAAGTAAAAGTTTTTTTTTATTATTTTTTATTTTTTTTTTATAGAGAATACAAGATATTTTTAACACACACGGAAAGTAGAAGTAGAACCATCAAATTATCCAAACATAAAATAATAAGGTATAAAACCATGACGTCTTCAAAACTTATGTTGCAACAATATTAACCAAATGACGTCTTCAAAAAAAAAAAATGATGTTTTCCATTTTATATATACTACGGATTTGGGGTAAAGTTGTGGCTTCATTGGTTTACACACACACATACACATTTATTTATGTTTCATTAATATTGGACTCTTTGGCTTGTACATGGGACAAATCACTTTGCACGAAAAATAAAAATTTTAAATTAGACATGTTGCCCAAAATTAAGCTAAATTTGGAAGCTAATTAATACTCTATTTGGATTTCAATTGTGCTTATAATATATAGTATGTGGATTTTTTGGATGAGTGGAAGCAATAAAAAAAAAGGAAGAAAGAAAAGAATGGTGAAAACATAAGAACATTAGCATTCAGTTTTTAAAAAATATATCATTTTACCATCTTAAAAGCTACTTTATCTGTCAAAGGTCTTGTAGCTGAATTGACACATCCCCATGTACAAAGTGCTTGGGGGTCTAGGGGGGAAAGGCTTCGAGCTGTGAGGTTAGCACTATGTTGTAATTATCACTAAAAAAAAAGCTACTTTATCTATTGTACTGTATGACTTTACAACACACCCAACATCTCAACTTTTATTTTCCTATACTACACATTAAAATAATATATATACACAATTAAATATATAACATAAACCATCTCTCTCCTCTCTCTAATTTTTGTCTTTCTCCCTCCCCCCATCCCCTCTCTCTCTCTCTCTCTCTCTCTCCTCCACTATGAACAAACCCAAAACCCAACACAACCATATCCAAACCCAACCACCTGCCAATCATCAACAACACAACAGCCACCACTACCATCATCAACACCACTGCTACACCACCTGCCACCACCATCATCAACAACACAAACTGCCACCCAAACCCACCACCCACCACTACTACACCACCCAAATCAACCCAATAAATCACAACAAACCCATACCAAAATCACCAACAAAAAAAAAAACCCAGCAAGATCACAACAAATCCATACCAAAATCACCAAAAAAAAAATCCAACAAATCCATACAAAAATCAACCTAGCAAATCACAACTAACCCAAAATCCAAACCCAAACCCCACAACACCACCATAGCAACCACCACACTACGCCCCTGCCACCCATCAACCTAAAACCCACTTCTGCACAAATCACAACCCATAAAAAACCGACATAAGGCGGCAAATCACAAATGATCCATGGAGAGAGAGAGAGTTTGAGAGAGAAGAAAGAAACCCACGTACAACGACAAAACTATGCTACCACCGCCTTCAACCAGAAATAGAAAGAGAGAGAGAGAGAGAGAGAGAGAGAGAGAAGTGAGTCGGGGAGAATAAAAAGAGTATTTTATTATTGCAATTGAGTTACAATGTCTTCTACATTCAGGATGGTACTGTAGCTCCGTTGTAATTTTTTTTATATATTTAATTACAACTTTGGATAATGCATATTTTTAGTGGTTTGATACTAAAATTTAGCATATCCGAAGTTTTACAACTCCAAATATTGATGCTCTAACAACTGACCATTGGTAATGTTGAAAATATAAAATCTTGGGCTTTGTATAATAAAACCCTTGAACTTGAGCTTTTGGGTTGAGACAAGATTTTACTTATTTTTTGTGGAAGGATCATATAACTATCCCAACTTTAATTTTAGGTTTAAATCAATTTAAAAATAAATAACCAATCATACATTAGAATGCTTGTGATTGATAGCAACTTCATTTACTTCACCTATAGCCTACACATGATCATTGTCCCATACATGCGAGGATCACATGCAAGCACACCTCCTTAGAGACATGTGTATCACTATGGATGGGTGCTTAAACTAAGATCAAGTACCAACCTAGGAATTTTACCCCTTCCACTACTTTGTTTTAGAGATAATTACAACATGTTACTAATCTTGCAACTTGAACCCCTTCTACTACTTAAAATGTAAAAATTTAGTATTTTATTTGGCTTTCTTATTCAAAAGATGGCAAGTAATTAAGATAACTTATTTAAAGATTTAAGAGAGTGCATGATTCGATTAACATGGCCTTTGTTAACTCAATCAAGAGTCTTTTTTTTTTTTCAACCACATTGTTGAACCATGTAGTATGGATAAGTAGTTTCATAGATAATTCTTAATAACTAATTCCAAAATTCAATTTTGAAAATCACCATAAAAATCTGACTCAAGTTATATATGTTAAGACCTTACCAATTTGACAATTAATTTTTTTCTATAAGCGATTCACTTGGAAATGATGAGACGCTTGTGCAATTCTCATTCAATTAAACAACTTTTTATCGAAAATAAACATATTCAATTAATTAGTATTCATTTTATTATCAAAATGCAGTAACATGTTTGCTTGTTACAAAATACTCCATTATTGAAGGCAAACTGGCAAAGTAATACTTTAAGAGCACCAGCAACCGAAAAGGGTAAATTGAAATTATTGAATTGATTATTAAGAGGCCACTTATACCATGGCTTTTGATTTTGTATAAAGGTTTGCTCAATTAATTAGTAATTTAGTATTCATTTTATTATCAAAACGCAGTAACATGTTTGCTTGTTACAAAATACTCCATTATTGAAGGCAAACTGGCAAAGTAATACTTTTAAGAGCACCAGCAACCGAAAAGGGTAAATTGAAATTATTGAATTGATTATTAAGAGGCCACTTATACCATGGCTTTTGATTTTGTATAAAGGTTTGCTAGGATAGACATTCAATATTAATATATTATACCCATTAAACAATTAGTAATTAATTGACATGGATAGCTACGTGGGAAAAAGATGAGACGGTTACCAACTCTGCATTATATATGTCATTTTCTAGTACTGTTGATAATGCTGCCACCATTTGGTAGCACAAAACAATACCAGATTGGTTATATATTTCCCAGTGCACTAACCTAAATCCGCTATGTAAAGGAATTAGCAGCAGTGTGTGTAAAGTTTTACAAAATAAAAAAAATTGCAAATTTTATATATTTAGAACAAAAAAATACGCACATCAGTGAGTGTAAAATTATGCATTTATGCACCGTTGCTATAGTAACCGTGCATATATTCACAACTTTTTTATCTATTATTTTATGTTTTTTTTTCTCTCTCCTCTCCCTTGCCTTGTCAAACCCTCTCTCACCCACTTTTCAATGCCAAGAAGAAGAAGAAGTTCACCATCACAACTAACCAACCACCACCACCACCACAACCAACCCATTACAACATCAATTTAATCCAAACACAATCAACCCAAAATTAATGAAAATCATCACAAACCCAACTTAAAATCATCAACTCAAAATAAAATACAACAAAAAAACCATTTGGCAAAATACAAATCAACCCAAATCCCAAGCCTGCCACGAGAGAGTGAGTGTAAGTGTATTGACCCATGGAAGCTTGGTAGAGAGAATTTTTTTTTTTTTTTCAATTTTGAAGAGAGCACTAATTTGATAGAAAAAGAGAAGGGGGAAAGGGAAAGATTTTTTTTTAGAAATGAAAATGAAGAAGAAGAAAGAAAGAATAGCAAAAGAAAAAAGAAGAAGAAGAAGAAAGAAAGAAGACGCTGAAGAAGAAAAACGTAGAAGAAGAAAGAAGGAGAAGTAAAAAGGATCAAGTAAAAAGAAGAAGAAGAAAAAGAAAGAGAGTGTTTCAGAGAAGTGAGGTAAGGTGGTGGGGTCGTGTATGGAGTTTTTTGGCTAAAAATTGTAAAAAATGGAGTTTATTATTGTTATAGGTACTGTTCAAAGTTATTTAGCAAAATGAGGAGAGAGATTGAATTTCGGCAACGGTATTGCCGAAATTGCAAGAAAAAGTAGAATGTGTCAGGGGAGAGAGGAAAATTGAATTTCGGTAATGAGATTACCGAAATTATTGTCCTGCCCTTTCTTGCGAGCCTGCCCGTGAAGTGCCCAAAATGCTGAAATGAAAAACCAATTGTGGCAATGGCATTGCCGAAAATGGGAGGAAAAAAAAAATTTGTGGCAACCAAGTTGCCGAAAATGGAGGGGGAAAAAAAATTCTACATCCACAACATTTTTCACAACAAATTACATGTGGTTAGTTGTTATTGGTTCAAATTTGAACCTAACACTAAGATAACTTTTTTGCTCCAATAATAACAATAAGTAACAACTTGTCATTTATGATTTGTTGTAAAAATATTGTGAAAATGTTGTGAACGTATCATTTCTAAAAAAAATTGTGGTGCCGAAATAGAGCCACATTGCCACTTTTTTTTTTTTTTTTTTCTTTTCCTTCTATTTCGGCACCACAATTTTTTTTAGAAATGATACGTTCACAACATTTTCACAATATTTTTACAACAAATCATAAATGACAAGTTGTTACTTATTGTTATTATTGGAGCAAAAAAGTTATCTTAGTGTTAGGTTCAAATTTGAACCAATAACAACTAACCACCTGTAATTTATTGTGAAAAATATTATGGACGTAGCATTTTTTTTTCCTCCATTTTCGGCAACTTGGTTGCCACAATTCTTTTTTTTTTTTTTCCTCCCATTTTCGGCAATGCCATTGCCACAATTGGTTTTCCATTTCAGTATTTTGGGCACTTCACGGGCAGCAGGGCAGGACAAGAATTTCGGTAATGTCATTACCGAAATTCAATTTTCTCTCTCTCCTGACACATTCTACTTTTTCTTGCAATTTCGGCAATACAGTTGCCGAAATTCAGTCTCTCTCCTCATTTTGCCAAATAACTTTGAACAGTACCTATAACAATAATAAACTTCGTTTTTTGCAATTTTTAGCCAAAAGACTCGTCGTGTATGAGTAAGGAAAATGATAAAAAAGAAGTAAAAAAAGTATTCTTTTAATAAAAGATGGTATATTATAAATAATATGGGTGTTTTTGTAAGTTGATCTATGAAATAAAAAAGGTTAAACTACATATTTAGTCCCTAGCCTTTACACCATATTTTAATTTGGTCATTAACCTTTCAATTGTGTCAATTTGATCCTTAACCTTTTAATGTCGTGTCAATTTAGTCTTTGTCATTATATATTAGATGAAAATTGTTTACATAACAAATAGCCAAAATAAAATTTTAGTTTATTATCACATCAACAGAAGCTAATTTTTTATTTTGGCCATTAGACATGTCATTAATTTTCATCCAAAAGATAACTGTAAGATTAAATTGACACGGTAAAAAAAGGTTAGGGACCAAATTGACACAATTAAAAAGTTTGAGATCAAATTGAAATATGGTGTATAGAATAGGGACCCAATACGTAGTTTACCTAATAAAAAAATAAGTTTTTATTGTAAAATAGAATTAAAGTTTTGCAATACTGATGCTAATTCTCTAAAACCATAAACTCAACCTTATACGTCCATTGAGGCTTGACCTCTCTCCATTCACGACATTGTGTTCTATGGATAATGGATTACAGACTCAGGTACAGGTGTCAGATTTTAGAATATGTGCAGGATATTCTTCTGGTTTCCAAAAAATCCTCCACTATGTTGAAGTGTACGTGCATATGTAGCCATATCCTTATCCAAGTGAGGTGAGTGCCATATAGCTATGGTTAACAAGGTAACTCGCATTTCTTTATTTCCTTTTACTCTTTCTTATCTCATGCCCTTTGCCAATCTTGTAGATGTATGACATATCTGTTTTTGGTTTCTATACTTATATGTCTCTACGATTTTTTTCTTGGTTTATTTATTTATATAGATAGTGGTGACTGTGAAGAGAGATAGATAGAATTAGAATCAGAGACATATGACATCGCAAAAATGTCAGCACAGTAGTTTTTTTTTTTGGGAGGAACAAACACACATACATATAAGGAAAAGAGAAAGATATTCTAGCATAAAATTACTCCACAAATTCTACTAAAAAATCCTGATAACTTTTAAGGGAAATATCATCACAATTGGCAATTATTTTGAACCCTAAAAGTTTGGAATACCAATTAAATTGATAAAAGAGGGAATATACTTCATATAATATGCTTTTAGCTTTAGGTATAACATTATTTAATTAAGAAAGGAAAAGCATAATACATATCTTAGACAATCATCTCTGAAGAAAGTTTTAAGGCATATTTTTTATTTTCTTCGTTGCCAATGAACTAGCAGCAAGAGCAGAAATGAATCAAATGATTGGTAATCTTCTGATCACGATCGGATCACTGATTAGGCTAAATCCCCATCAGAGTTGACTTTAATTTATAGAATGCTATTTGGGTTTGGGTGGAGGGTGGCCCTAGGGAATTTCATGCTAGTCATCTCTTAATTGAGTTTGTAATCGCATGAAATTGACTAACCATGGGTTTGTACTTTGTAGTCCCATGAAAGTGCCATTAATCGCTTGCTTTCTGTACAGGTCAGCATGGGATATTCTCCATTTTGAAATCGGTATATTTGTTCTTTAGTTATTATTGTGTTAACAATTGATTCCTACGCAGCTAAAATTTGCAAGTAGCTCCTCTTGTATATATGTGGTATTTTAAATAGGGGTATATACTACCTGAGGCCATGATTTAATGGTAGAAAATTTTTGTGACCTATTACACTTGTGAGTTTAAGAATTATGAGTTTGAGTAGTGACAAGCCTCGTTATTGTTGTAATCCCACTTTATACAGGAGTTGGGTTTAAGTATGCAAAAATATAAAGTTTAAACCAAATGATACAAAAAGGACTAGTTTGATAAAAATTATTTGAGTAGTTAATATAACATATATGGACATGGCTTAATCTAAAAGATTAAAATTTATGAGTTACGTTATATTAATTGCTCACTATTGCCATTATTATTCTAATTATATAAACTTCATTTACTCCGCAAGTATAAGTGTTTGTGGGGTGTGGAGGGCACGAATTGAGCCGGAATTCAAATTTTCAAGAGAAAGTTTCACACATATATCAAGGAAAGGAGGATTTTTATCAATATAAAAAAAAAACAATTTTAAATTTTAAAGACAGATGAGAACTTGAATAGTCAACATATAGACTCATCACCGAATCTCTCCTGCGCTGTGAGTGCGCTGTGCGCGTGTTTGGACAACTAAATGTGTTACCGTGTTACAACTTACATCAGATGAAAAGGCAGCACCAAATTAAAGCTTAACTCCATTGCTGATAGGAACAAACTGCTCATGTCAGTACTTTGTGTTGGATCATAAAATATTGTGTTGCTCTTACAGTCCGTGAAAGTGATATATCCTTTTAATAATATTTGAATTACCACTATGTATAATCCATCCAAAGATTAATTACTAAATTTTAGAGGGAAAAATAAAATAAAATAAAGAAACACACAGCTAACACTCCTTGGCCTATAATTTGAAGACCTTAAAGTGGCTATTGAATGCCAATTGAGCTATATATGCCATAATTAAGTTCTTACTTTCTTAAATTCTTGTATCAAACTTCTTATTAACTAAACAGATGCATTGTAAAGATTATCGAATAGTTTCTCCTGCCTCAAGTTTCCATAGGTTTCTTAATTTGCATAATACCATTAATTATGTCATAAAACCTTCTAATATCTCTTGGCCTCTTGCTGTGAAAATGAGCCAAGTTATCAAACTAATTAAAAGCATGGACCAAAAAATAGTTGTACAGTTCCTAAATGCACCGACCATGGAAATGAATGCTTTCTTCTCTGAAGAGACCTCAACAAGGTTCGTAATATTAATGCGATCACATGATGATGCCCCAGTTGAATCTAAAATACCATATTGAATTACGCAGCTTGATAAGTATTGGACTAATTAAGTGTGTAGCCTAATATTAGGTTTAGACTTAAAGAGTAAAGGGATTTGAATGTTCAACCTATCATATTCATATACCGATTTTTTTGTTAGTTTAGTGGTATATACTTCTCTTCCTCGTAAAAGAGGATAAAGTTCAAAGACTAATCGTTAGCGTGGAAGTTGTAATCCGCAGTGTAAAAAAAAAAAAAAAAATTACAACAACGATAATGAAAATCAATAACCATCATAATAAAATGCACATCGAGTTTTCATTACCACCTTGTATGCCAACTCCTATTACATTATTCAACAAGTGGGAAAACAAATTAAAATCACAAAAAAGAAGCTAATTAATTAACATCGATCCACGTATATAGGTACGTAGCAACATACTAATCAATTATTCCATTGATTTTTGAAGGAGCAAGAAAATAAAATACAGCAAACGTAAGAAAATTGTCTATATCTTACAACAGAGAGCCCTAAGACCTCCGAACCTTGAAAAAGTGTTAAATGCCAAAGGATGTGGATTGCCCTGTGGGAGAAACTGGCCAACCAGGAAAGGCTGATGATGGATATAAATTTCCAACCAAAACCCCATTTCTCCCAAAACTAGTAGCTTTTCTTAGCCACCTCTCACCATTTCAGACCAACCCACCAAGCCATCATGGTCGAACATGGTGGAGGTGGCACTCTTGAACTAAGAACACATGGGACTAGAAATCTTAAAGTCACTCATCTAATCAAAACACACACACACACACACACACAAAAGTCAGCGTTGTATAAGATTGCTAGGTAGATATCAAGTGAAGGGCATGAAAGAAATGAAAGGGCTTTATATAAAGGATGAGAGAGTGAGTGTAAAATTTTGGTTTCTTTTCTCGTGAGTAATGTGGTAGCATCTTCCAAAGGATATGCGGCGACCACCACCACTGCTCCACAATTCATGACCACAGCTTATACTTTTCTATTTTTTTTTTCCTCTTTTGGCTGCTTTAACTTACTATTATCAATAATTATATAATTATTATTATCCCCATCCTAGTTTTATTTGAGACTCACACGTTCCACGCGCCTAGTGTGATTGATACTTGAATTGAATCAAGCCAGTTTACATGTGCTGAGTCGCTCGTGCTTGGTACCAGCCTCTCCCAAATGGTCTCACACTCTTTAACAATGGTTTTGCTCTTGCTTTTTCTTTGTCTCCATTAATTCTTAACCTAGAGCAATGCTTTTCATGTTCTAATAAAAAAATGTTTTTGTTTGATCTATCGGTAAAGTCTTTACTTTTGTAGGGATATCAGGTGGTAGATTTAGTTTAAAGTGTGAAATAAATCTAAAGATCACAAGTTCAGTACACATGGCCATAATATTAATACATGAGATTTTTAGGGTTCTTCATAAACAAAACTGCAATGGCCAAGGACTAAAATAGTCTAGCCCATGGTTGAGATAACATTATTTCTTTATATAATAAGATAAATATTTTGTTATCGAATAAGAAATGTGGGTTTGAATTTTATTTACATCAAAACCAATTTTTTGATGCGTGTAACAAGATCAAAACTTCAAATCCTATTATATCCATTAAAAAAATATTCTTTAGTAACAGATGGGAGAAGAAGAGACATTCTAAAAGTGATTTAACATTAGTTTATATTCATTAATTTATTTTACTTAAAAAACAAATAAAGTCGATAAAAATACATCTGTACCTAGAAAAATCCTAAACCAAGCAGAGCCTCAGTTTCATCTCAAACTCCACTAGTGGCGTAATGCATTTGACAAAAACAAAGTAGTAATGGATTTGATTTGTCATGTGAAAGTCATTAATATAATACATGTAGTACACAACTTTAGGTAAGGGCACTAGGAGTTCTTTTGAGACAGATGGTACCTAATTCTAATTATTTTGGTTCAACTTTTTCAAGTTATGTGGAGCCACGTGATGAAATTGATTCAGAACCATTTCTGACCGTCGATTCAAAATGTTGCTACCAATCTAGTTGAACCAAGCATATTATATTCAATCAAAAATCAAAAATAGAAAAAGCCCAAAGCATATTAGATGGTTTATTCGGTTACCTATTTGAAGATGACTTTTTCGGGTAGATTTAGAATTTATGGTCATGGACACTCTTTTACCTTTTTCTTTTTCTTCTTTAAATAAATATTAAAAGTTTAATGAAGATGATTACTCCCTCACATTATCAGTGTGATGGTCACTCTTCAAGTACAGATTTTTTATGAGGTGTGAAGAACAAGGGTCAGATTTAAATTTTTTAAAAAAAGTTTCACACACACAACATATATATATATATATATATATATTTTGTTACTGATGAGTTCTATTCTATATAAATTAAATTACAAAGTGATAAACACTAAATAAATATAAGTTCAAATCAAATATAAATATCCTGACTCCCAGAGATAAATACTTGGATATTTATATTTGATTTGAGTATTATATATTATCTAATTGCTTTATTTATATTTCAAGATAAATATCCTAGTATTTATCTCTGCAAGTCAGCATAATACTCTTACTATATTATCAAATCTAGGATATTTATATTATCTCTGGGAGTCAGATCACTTTGATAAGGTCTTGAAATCATTTAAATTTTTTTTTTTTCACTACACGGTCCAGAGCTCGCCAAGCAAGTATTTCTTATTCTTTCAATGATACCACATTAGAGATCATAGAGTAATTATCGGTGTTTGCCAAGTGCCATGGAGATCAACTGAGGTGGGAAGATATGTGTTTATGTTGGAAAAAAGAGACAAAATTAATTATAAGAAAACTTGGTGGGGAAATTATAGTAAAGAAAGGAAAGTTTTTGAATTTTACAAAACATTTAAAAAGATGCTGGAGAGTTAATGACACTTTTTATCTACCATTAGACTTAATAAGAATCAATGGTTTAAAAAGGAGGTAACTCTTGTAAAATTACACTAGGTGTAACTTGAACCCATCTCATATATATATATATATATATATATATATATATGGTAAAATTTAGGTATAGTTGCTTAGGTCCAGTACATTAGGTTCCCTACTTAAAATTAATGACACTTTTTATCTACCATTAGATTTAATAGGAATCAATGGTTTAAAAAGGAGGTAACTCTTGTAAAATTACACTAGGAGTCCGTTTGGATAGAACTTATTGCTGAAAACTGAAAACTGAAAACACTGTACAAAAATAATTTTTTAATGTGTAAAAATTACTGTTTATCCCAAAAAGTACTGTTCATTGGCCTAAAATCACTGTTCATGGCCAATGAACAGTAACATATGCGCGTGGAAAAAAAAAAAAAGTGGACGCAGCTAGAAAACGCTGCATCCAAACGTATTCTAGGTGTAACTTGAACTCATCTCATATATATATATATATATATATATATAGGGTAAAATTTAGGTACAGTTGCTTAGGTCTAGTACATTAGGTTCTCTACTTAAAATTTTGACACTTGTCCAATTTAATAACTAAGCAAATGGCGTTAAAACTAACCTCTTTTTTTTTCCTGTGTTGCAAAACCCAAAACAGAAAAAAAGAAGAAGAAGGAAATCTCATATCTTGCCCCCTCTCTCGGTGTGTGTGTGTATGTAAGTGTCTCTTTCCTTTCTTCTTTTCTGATCCTTCTCTTCCAAACCCAAAACCCAAAAAAGGAAAAAAAGAAAATCTCATGTCTCTCTCTCTCTCTCTCTCTCTCTCTCTCTCTCTCTCTCTCTCTCTCTCTCTCTCTCTCTCTCTCGGTGTGTGTGTGTAAGTGTATCTCTTTCCTTCTTTTCTGATCTATGCTTCCTTTCTTCTTTTCTGATCTATGATTCTCTCTCTCTCTCTCGGTGTGTGTGTGTATGTATATGTATCTGTTTCCTTTCTTCTTTTCTGATCTGTGATTCTTTCTCTCTCTCTCGCTCTGGACAAATTAATGAAAGAGGCTGTGATAATGGCTTTGTTGATGTTAAGAGTGTGGAAGTTTTTTTTTTTGATAAACCATTTGGAAATAACTTGAATGGGAAGCAACAAACCAGAAACCTAAAAGATAAAAAATTTAACTATAATATAATAAAAGGAGATTGCTTATGGCCCGGTGATATTATTATTATTCCAAGTTAGCTTTTCTTGCTCTTTGCAATGTAATGTAAGTGTGTGCACTTTGAACATCATTTTCACTATATTTGCAACCCGTTGGTGTAAGAGTTAAAGAACCAGGAACCTATAAATTTATTTCGTTGAAGTGTTCTTTCTTCTTTTCTTTTTTTTTTTGGACCGAAAATGATAGAAGTATATTTGATAAAAAGAGAAATACAAAAGTGTCTGAAAAACTAGTACAGGAAATGGTCCAGCGTAGGCTGGTACCTAGCTTCAACAGATGGAAATGTATTGCACCTGATGCGATTGTAATTAATGGCTGAGACTGAAAGTTGAAAAAACAACTTTCAATCTCAACTATTAAATAAAATATAATAAAGGAGAGTTAAAAAGTAAAAAATGTAAAAAAAAAGTTATGAGAGAAAGTGGGTGAATTACATCGGGGATGGTATTGCACTTGATCTTAATCTAGGTAAAATAATAAAATAAAAGAATACAATGTATTAGTTAGCCTAGTGGTTTGACCCATAGGCTTAACTGGGGGGAAGAGAACTAGCTAATCTTTGGTACTCTTCAAGAAGCGAGGTGGTTGATTGGACAATTGCAATAGGGTGGGAGTGCATTTTGTCAAACTGAACCCGATTTCGTGCATTCCACAATGACCAGCATATCATCAGCCATTGTTCCAACTCTCGCTTAAACAATCTATCCACCATCTATGCTTAAGGTCGAAAAAGTTCTCTGCACTAGAGCTACTTTTTTGGATCTTTCCACGTAGTAGCACCCACGTATTCTGAGCAAGGGGGCATTGCCATAAGACATCACAAATCGTTTTATCCTGTTGGGTATAAAATAGAGCACTTGGGGTCTACCTGAATCTTTTTACGGGCCAAGTTTACTTTTGTGGCTAGAATGTTAGAGCAAGCCCTCCATGCAAACATGCAAACCTTGGGGGGTATATTTAGCTTCCACAACTTCTTCTAGACCATTCTATCCCTTCTAACTTGTGAATGTTCTGTTGCATTTGGCTGTTGAAGTCAAAGAACGACGTGGTATGCTAACTTCACTGTGAACTTAAGGGCTCTATTCTCCGTCTAGCAGAGCCCATCTCTTGTTGGCATGTTTCCTAGCATAATCCTGAGAATTTCAGTACGTGTACTGTCATGAAACATCTCCTAGATTATTGTTCTGTTCCATTGATGAGTGCCAAGGGTGATCAAGTCACTAACACGTAAGCTCAGGTTTGCACCAAGATGAAAGCTAAGGGGGTGAGGCAGCCATTTGTGGCCTTTTACTCTAATTGTACAGCCATCACCAATCTTCCAAGTGCTGCCCTTCTTGATTATGTCTCGGGCTTGAAGTAAGCTATGCCATACAAAGGAGGGGCTCGATCTAAGTTCAGCCTCCATAAATGAGCACGTGGGGAAGTATCCCGCCTTATACACTCGACAGAACAATGATTGCGGCTCCATGATGAGTACCCAAGCTTGTTTAGCGAGCATCGCCAGATTGAAGGCATTGTTATACCTGAATCCAATGCCTCCCTTTGGCTTCGGCTTACATAGTCTTTGCCAATTGATCCAGTGCACCTTCTTCTTAGACCAAGTTTGTCCCCACCAATATTTTGATAGCGCCAAGTTAATGCTATCACATAAAGTCTTGGGTATTCGAAACAAGCCCATCGAGTAAGTTGGGATAGACTGTGCAATGGTCTTCATCAAGATCTCTCGGCCCACTTTAGAAATATACTTTTCTTTCCACCCATTGCCCTTTTAGTGATGCGTTCCTGAAGCTCCTTGAAGGTTGAAATTTTCGACTTGCCTCCAATCATGGGTATACCTAAGTACTTCTCGCCGTCAGTCATCACCTATGCTCCCAATAATCCCCAGATGACTTCCTAAGTCACTGGGTTAGTGTTTCGACTGAAGAATAAGGTGGTTTTCTAGCGGTTGATTGCTTGTCCAGAGGCAGCCTCATAGCGAGCTAGCAATGCCATTAGCTCTTGGTAGTCTGATGGGGTTGCTTCACAAAACAATAAACTGTCATCGACGAACAAGAGGTGGGAGATTGGGACTTCTCCTCGGCATGATGTAATAGCATGCAGTTTATTCGATGCAATGGCCTGTCTCAACAAAGAAGATAACCTTTCAGCATAAAGCAAAAAAAGATATGGAGAAGTTGATCACCTTGTTGGATTCCACGTGTGGGGGTGATGTAGCCTCTTAGTTCTCCATTTAAGAGTACGGAATAGGTTGCTGTGCGCATTGTGTTCATGGCATGATCCACCCATTTCTCCTGCAGTCCCAACTTAAGCATAATTCACTCAAGAAAACACCATTCAACTCTATCATATGCTTTACTAATGTCTAACTTCACAGCTATATGTCCAATCTTCCCCTGCCGTCTATTCCTCATCCGATGCAACATCTCAAAGGCCACCGTGGTGTTGTCTGTAATCAATCTATCCGGGATGAATGCAATTAGTGCATCGGAGATAATGTTTGGTAGAATGTTTCTTATCTAGTTAGCTAGAACTTTTGAGACCAACCAGGAGATAACATTTGCTAAGCTAATGGGTTGATACTTCGTGATAAGCTGCGACACATTCTTCTTGGGGATAAGCAGTATATAAGTGAAGTTCATTTTCCGTAGGTTCTTGACTGAATGAAGAACTGAGAGCACGACTGAGGTGACATTCGGTCCAACAATGCTCCAGAATTTTTGGAAGAAGAATGGGGACATCCCGTTCGGGCCTGACGCCTTTGATGGGTGCATCTAGAAAAGTGTTGTTTTCACTTCCTCGGCCGTGTAGGTTTGGAGCAATGAATCTCTCATGCCATTTGTGACCACCTTGTCAATTGAGTTCAGGACGTCCTCTAGTTGTGTGGGGTGCCCAGAGGTAAACAGGTTCTTATAGTATTCCTCAGCCATATTCGAAAGTTCATGTTCATCCGTGTGCTAGACCCCTGCCTCATCTTGTAGGCCCTTTATATGGTTCTTCCGTCTACGCTGATTGGATCTTTGATGGAAAAATCTCATGTTCTTATCGCTTGTAGGTAGCCATAACGCCCTGGATCGCTGTTTCCAGAACACTTCCTTGTGGTGCAGAAGCTCATTCACTTCTCTTTTTACTGCAGTAATCCGTTGCAGGTTATTACCATAGTCAACCCCTAACTTGTAACTCCTATTGTTTTTCATTTAGGTGTGTGCAAGTGTTCCCAAATGCCACTTCTCTCCAATTAATAAGCTCCATACGACAGGCCTTTATTTTTTCAAATAGGCAAAACATTGGGCTCCCATTTACTTGGGTTTAGGTCTATGAAGATCGAACTCTTTCTTCACGTTCGTTGTTAGAGACCCAACGTTCCTCAAAGCGTTGTAGCTTTTTCTGTTTTTGTTGTTAATTCGTGGCTGCTGTGGTGGACAACATAATGGGGTCATGGTCTGAGTAAGAGACTTGGAGATGGGTGATTTTGGCCACAGGGAATCATTCTCTCCACTTTGTATTTGCACATGCTCTATCTAGTCGCACTTCAACAAAGGCATGCCCTTGCCTGCCGCTGCACCATGTGAAGGGGTACCCTTGATACCAAAGTACTGTTTTCAGAAACGGACCGGACTGGGAGGTCAAATCTTGAAAATCAGGAACCGGGATGAAAATCGATTTTTTAAGCATAAAGAACCGTATTTTTAGTCAATTTCGTGAACCCCTAAAATAGGGGTTGGACTGCACAAACCAGTGTCAAGAACTGTGCGGTCCAACCCCTTAGCAATTTTTTTTTAAAATTTTTAAAAACAATTTAACACAATTTTATTTTACTTAATTAAATTATCTATTTCTTACAAAGAATAAAAAAGAAATTATAATTAAAATCCTTAAAAGATATTCAACTTTACTTAAAAAATTAATCATAAATTTTAATGTTTTCATGGTTATTATTTTATTTTATTGACTTTCTTATTTAATTATTAAATATATGCTTGAAAATCATTAAATTTCCCTTACATATGTAGATATATTAGTCAATTTTGCTAGTTTTATAAATTTAATATTTATATTTTGGCTTTAATTAATTATTAAATTAATTATGACATTATTAAGGTTTGACGTCGGTTCAACCTCGGTTTGACCTCAAAAACCTTGAACCTCTCCCTTTTATGGTTCAATGAATGATTCGAGTTTCAAAACTTTGTACCCAAGGTTAGTCAATCCATAGTCATGCAATGCATCATGGAACATTTGCATGGGGCCTAGTGGTTTGGAGGTGTCACCATTATTTTCCCCGAAGACAAGAATTTCATTGAAATCTCCGATGCACAGCCAAGGTAGAGAAACTCGTGCATGGAGGTGACAGAGTAATTTCCAAGTTTTTGTTTTTCGCTACTCTTCTGGGTGGCCGTATACACCGGTCAATCTCCATCGGTCCTGCACATGGGAAATAATATGCACATCAATATGGTTAGGCGAGGAAGTCTGATGATGGATCTCAATTTCATTTTTCCACAGAAGAGCCAGTCCACCCTTTCTTCCATCACAAAAGACAACCAGCATGGGTTGGAAGTTTAGTTTATCTTGAATCAATATCATTTCTCTCACAGTCAATTTTGTCTCCATAAGAAAAAAAATTGTGGGCGCTTTCCTTCTCACCAAGTCGGCGAGCACTTGAATTGCCGGTCAGTTCCTAAGCCCCCAACAGCTCTAGCTTATCGCAATCATTGGGCTCGGCAGGGCTGGTCTCCAGCCTTAGCCATTGTAGATGAGAGAGCAACAACTGCCTTTTCTGTTTTGGTTCATTTCTTAGTGTCAACATCTAAATTTGTATTGTCTTCCCACAGGTCTACATTCTTCCTTTTGTGTCCCACTTCAGATAAAGAAGTTTCTGCATGTGCCTAGGGTTTAGTTTTGGTGGGCCGCGTGGTTTTTCTCCTAGTGCCAGTCTTCGTAGGAAGCGTGCCTTTGCTAGTGTCCATGTGTTGAATAGCGTCATGCAAAGCATTCTCTCCCATGGCCCCACTTGATGAGTCAGCGTCCACTACTGCCTGCAAGTTTTCTATATGAAAAGCACTTTCCATATCCATCTCCTGGTTAAGCTCTCTATTTTTGGTCTGATTATTCAAATTAGAAGGGCTCGCAATTCTCGGCTGTGATTTTTGATTCTCCTAATTAAGAAAATCCAGATTTGGCTCATTTCCAAGAATATCGCCACTTTTGGTCAACTGTGCATTCCTAGACCTAGCTTGCATCGCCGCTTGGTTCATCCATGTGGGCTATGATCTTCCTGGTGGGTTGTTCTCCCTGTGGTTTCCTTCATCATTTCTACGCTTGCCTCCAACCCTTATCCAGTCATCGTAAGGTTGCTCGGTGCCACCGATGTTTGATGTCTTCTGGTGACAAGCTTTCATCTCATGCTCGAGTTTGCCACAGGTAAAGCAAAGTCCATTGATGCTTTCATAATCCAAGGCAATCCACACTCCCCTCAGGACTAAGCGTAGGTCCTCCTTGTCGGAGTGGTTTGGATAGTGGAATATCAACATGGATGCAAAGGAAACAAGCCTGTTTTGAGTTGAAGGCTGTATTGTCAATATCCACTACTGTTCCTAGGCCTTTCCCAATGTCTCAAGCCACGTCTTCCTTGATTAATTCAAAAGGGAGGCCCCACACTTGGACCCACAAGGGTATATGGGTGAAGCAAACATTATGTGGGGTCATACCCTTAGTCCACTTTCTGAGTACCAGCATGTCGTTATCAAAGCTCCAGGGGCCATTGTCTAGTACCCAGTTTAGTTGGTTCTCCAATTTAAATCGAAATTGAAGTAGTTCATCGCCTACCTCGACTATTTTCAGATCGTTGCCAAACTTCCATATTGAATGTAGGAGAGATTTTGCAGCTCTGATGTTTATTGATTTTTCCGTAAGGAATCTACTGAAAAGGCTAAGGGCACATTCCTCCAATGTTCAAGTACGGTGATCCCAGTTAACAGTAATATCAATCTCTTCATCTGCAGTGAGGGTTATATTTTGTAAGTTTTCAAGGAAGTCTAAATCCATAAGGTAGGTGTTTAGGCTATGGTTCAATAGGTGTAGACACTGTTGGGGGTAGGTGTTTGGGGTAGTGGGTAGTAGGATAAAGTATAGAAAAAGGTTGAAAAGACTGAGTGGCAGGTGAGAGAGCAGTGTTGATAAAAGGGGGGGGGGGGAAGTGGTAGGAGAAGGTGATAGGAAAAGCTCACCCTAGGTGAGAGGAAAGGCTCCTACGGAGAGGAGAAGAAAGTTTCGTTGAAGTGTTCTAACATCAAATATATCTTGCATAATTTTCATAATGAGTAATTCTTAGGTACTCTCAGAGTATTAAAAATTGTGCTCTATTATCTCAAATTCATGGTAAGGTCCACTCATTAAATTCATGATGACGATCATCAAGAATATAAGAGGAGGGAGCACTAGTTCTTTGGTCTCCGGGAACATCTGATAAATTTCCCTCCAAACTAGCTTGTTTAGTCTAAGTGGTACCTCCTATATATGTACTAAGTGCATGGGTTTAAAGCGGGTGGGTCGAGCAACAAATTGATAGTGTAATTTAGATTAAAAGCAGAATTTGTTAGTGATTGATTGATTGGTCTTTGTTAGAATGCTTTGATATCATTTTAAAATTAAGAGAGAATATAAAATAGATACAAGACCAAAAGCAAATAGAAAAAAAGAGAGAATATGAAGTGTGGATGGTGAGCTCCCTTAGAAGGTATTGTCCGCTTTATGGTGAAGACCCTCGTGGTTTTGTCCCACATCGGGGAACTACAGCTCCTCCCTTGACTTATAAGCGTTGGGCCTAAGTAGGGGAGTTCCAATCATGTGAGGCCCTACTTAGGCCCAACGCTTATAAGTCAGTCAGAGAGGGGGGGGGGGGGGAGGCATAGTTCCCCTATGTGGGATAAACTCGTGAGGGTCTTCACCCCAAAGAGGACAGTACCTTTTAAGGGAGCTCACCCTTCCACTCGAAGGTTACGTGATTCAGCTTAATGGCTTACAACCACATCTTTATCGTATGATAAAATGTCATAATATGAAAAAACTTTAGTGGGATATATATAAATGCTACAAGATCTAGGATTAGGTGTAGACCGGCTTCACACAAAATTGAGCATCTCTGGCCTTTACACAAAATAACCAACATATTATTATCTTTAACAGTCTTATGTCAAAACCTTTTTGCTAATGGTCTTATCAATTCCCCTCATAACCTTTTTCTCAAAAAAAATCCCCCCATATCCTCGTGGGGAAATTAAAAACAAAAATATAATATATAGTTGCTCAAACTACTAATCCAATCAAATAAGATTTAAATAAATATATTATGTACTTTTGAGCCCAGATAAGCAGATTTTGATATGAAAACATGAAACAATTTGTCTTGATTATAAGATCAGTTATGAGGACAGCTAAAGATGACAACTTCCAGCATAACATGCCTAATAAAATAGCACCCTGACATCAGTAGCTCAAAGTCGAACCAATATTCCACTTTGTAACAATGTGTGGATTTCTATGATAAACTTTCTGAGTTGCTTTGTCAAGGCCCCAGGCCTTGTATACCATATTCAGTTACCTTTTTAAACAATTGTACCAGACTGCCCTTAAAGTTATGTTCGATTGAAGAATTTGAGGTATAATCGCATAACTGCAATTCCATTAAAAAAAAAAAACTGCAATTCCATAAGTTTATTTTTCTGTGCTGGTGAATCAGTCATATATAATAAGCCCACTCCTTGAGCCCATTATACTGATTTACTTCTATCCTGGCATAGCAAGAAATAAATTCTGGCATTTCGTTCTACTACTAGGGCTGAATACCCTCTTGTCGACGCTACCTTGAAGCTCCTTTGGTTAAGTTATCTTATATATGATTTGGTTGTCCTCCTCACTTAATTGTGCTACTCTTCTATACCATGACAGTAAAAGTTGATGATACAAAAAATCGTTAGTTGTGCTCTTGTCTATACTGATGGATGATGACAAACAATTTCACTCGTCAGCTTGCAAGGAAAGACCACAAAAGGATAGAACACCGGTGTGGTGTTGGCCAAGGGCCCTCCGATAATATATAATTAAGTCAGATTGAGGTGAAATTATTCACTTGCTAAAATTAGATAGTCAAATGGCTAGGAGTTGTGAATATGAAATTGTGTACATTTGTCTCTTCTAGTTGTGTGGTTTTTAAAGCCCTTGTATTAATTCTTGGAATGAATATTTGCATTTATGAGACATTGATTATAAGTATTAGACTTTATTGTACCTCAATGGTCATTTGTCTGTTGGAGTTCATACGTTACTCCTGAGCTGTCTCCTGCATTTAATGGTATTTATGGGTTTGTCTATATGACTAACCGTTACGACTTGCATTTAATAGCATTTATGAGTTTGTCCACTGTCTGATGGACAATCTTGATAAATTTACACTTATAGTGTTATTTAAATTGCTCATAATGACGGATCAAGTGTCAACGAGATTGATTGCCACATTGTTTGGCATCACCTTTTCAAGGGCTCCCTGCAGGCTGCAGCTTCACTTTATCTTGTTCAACTTGTAGTCTATAGAGATATATTCATCAGGTAACAAACACCCTAAGACGTTTCTGTGACCTGATATCTAAACTCAAGCTAGTCTCTCATTCTTCATCTTGAGTTTTAGGAGGGTTATTATAACTAATAGTGTATTACTCCCAAGTCCAATCTTTAGGCCCACTATACTAATGTACTTTACCTAATTAAAATATCCTAACTTTATTATTAAAGTCACACTTATGATCTATTCTAAATAAACTGCATTGTACTATTACCTTGGAGGCAAAGAAAGAATCATTGAAGAAGAATAAATATTGCCAAAGATGCATGGTATTTGAAAGGGACATAATTCTTGAGAAAATTCTTCCCTTTGTAACGCCTTAGCAAGTTTTTTTTTAATTAAAAAAACTTGTATATGGAATCAAAATAATTCTTTGAAATTGTTGAGTCTTTTTTTTTTTTTTTCTTGGAAGTGAAAATTTGTTATGAAGTTGACTAGAGCATCAGTTGCAGGAGTTGACTTTAATTTGTGTAAATGCTCAGGATAGAAGCTCCTGATGAACGACACATCGCAGAGCTCTCTTCATCAGCTGCACGACATGGCGTTTAGTCATCATTAGTTGTGCGATGAGTTAAACCCCTAGTCGTGTATTTAGAACACACGTGTACCATGCTTATTGGTTAATTAGATAGATTAGTGGAGTTAGATAGAGGTAGTGGAGTCTTAGATAGAATTAGTTAGAAGTCGTTTTTCCTGTTCAGTTAGCCAACGTTATTCTATTCCCTTCTTTTTTTTATTTTTTATTTTAATTTAATGGAAACCGTTGGTCTTATTTATAAATTAATAGTTCATACATCACCAACATTTAGCTGTCGGGCACAAAGTCGATTAGTCTTCAGGCCTGCCAAATCCCTTACATAACAGGCATATACAAAACTGGGACATGAGCTATAAACATACAAAATGTGTTGTTGATGAGCTCCCTGCTTCACCAAAGCATCCATGCATGCATTTGCTTCACGGTAAGCGTAAAACACTTGTACCTCCCATTTCCGGTCCATGAGGTTCTTGCAATCACATATTAAAGGTATCATATTAGAAGAATAATACTCTGTACAAAAAGTGCACAAAAGACACTCAAATTCGGTGAATTGAATGTGCAACTTTTTTTATTCTTCTTTTATTCCTGCACTCTTCTCTTGTCTCAGTTTCTTTGTTCTCTCTCTTACTTTAACATTAAAGTAATATTATTTTAATATGATGTAGTGTAAAATAAAAAATATGATATAAGATTTTGTAAAGTGGTTATATAAAATAAATAAATAATTTTTTGGTAAGGTAAAAAGCTTTTTTTTTGTGCATAAGCAGATGAAGATGAAAATGCTCTAAGGACCCAAGTCAAATCGTATCATAAAACCTAAGGTTAATCTTGCCTCCTGTACTCCCTATATATACTTGGATTTATTGTAAAGGTAATTGTTACTTTGTTAGTCATTGTAATTAATTATTTAAGCTGAGGGTTATGCCCAAAATACTGAAACGTACGTAGAAAAATCAATTAGCGCACACTACTTGTTGCACACACCATTCACATAAGATATTTTTGAATTAAAAACATGACTTTCTTAAAAAAACTTGTGTGTTTGTAATAGGACATTGTATAATAAACACGGCCCTTATTGTAATAAACGATTGAGAATATGGTAAAAAGCCTTATCATGTCCCATTCTCTCTCTCTTTTTCTTCCGCTTCCGCATCTCTCTCAACCATGCATGCATTTAAGGGCAGTGTTAAGAAGTGATTCCGCTAATACAATATTGCTTTAGTTGTCATGTCTATATGGAGTATTATATAGAATGGATCTTACTACATCCAAGTTTGAAGAAAAGAACAATACTCGAACCTGGATCCTTTAGATGTCTTGAGTTTCATACAAGAAAACAAAAAGAGAAAGGTGGGTTCTTCAATGATAAAAAAATGGGCAAAAGCATTGTCTATATTACTACTTCGCATGCATAGGCGCACCAAGCCCCTTGACTTGGTGTGTTGCCGAACATTAACTTCTAGATTTAAACCTTCTCAACCTTAGTAATGGCTGATCCAACTTCTCAGCAGCCAAGACACTCTAAGATACTTCGATACATTGCTATAGCATTGCTAGTCCTGATTGTCTTGGTGGGTCTAGCTGTGCTCATCACTTGGCTAATTATTAAGCCCGGGCGATTTGTTTACACTGTTGAATAAGGTTCAATCAAAAACTTCAACTTAACCAAAAACCAGCTCAATGCCACCTTTGAATTTGCCTTAAGATCCCCTAGTCCCACCTCTAAAATCTCTTTATACTATGATTCAATCGATGCGTCGGTGCAATATGACGATCAAACCATAGCGTTCGAGATGGATGATCCTTGTTTCAACCTCATCGAAACGTGACTCGTTTGGAATTGAAGCTCAAAGCTCAATATGTACCACTATCGGGGTCGAATTCTAAGGACATTAAGCTCGAGAGATCATCAGGGGAGATGGAAATGGCGGTTTTGTTGTAGGCAAGGATAAGATTTAAGCTGGGGATGTGGAAATCTAAAGATCGTAATTTGATTATTTGGTGCTCTCCTGTGCGGGTTCGTTTCTCTAGGCCCAAGAATTTCAAGAGGACATATTGCGATGCAAACCTAGTATATGGAATCAAAATAATTCTTTGAAATTGTTTGTTGAGTTAGCGTAATTCTGATATCTGATTGTTGAACAAAAGATTGAATGAAGAGCTTCTATTTAAAATTCTTTGAATTACAACAATTTACAAACACTTAAGTTATATTTGGTAATAATTTTTGTTTTCTATTTTCAAAAACTTGTTTTTGAGAATATAAAGAAAAAACAATTTTCTTGTACTTTTGAAATCAAAAACATATTTAGTTAGTTGAAATAAAAAAGATAATTTTTTGAAGAAAAAAATAGAAAAAACTAAAATATGTTGTTGTGTGGGCAATTTTTGTACTCCAAGGAAACTTATTGCGTACTCCCTGGAAACTTGTTTTTGTCCCACATCGCAAAGATTCTCCCCCACTTGTTGCCTTATAAGCCTGAAGCTGAAGGAGGATCAGTTATTAATAACTGATGGTACACTCCTCTTTCAGCTTCAAGCTTATAAGGCTAACTCATTAAATAAGATATATTCATTAAATTAAATGAGCGTTTTCATTAACTTTTAAAAATTAGAAACTAAAAACAGCCTTTTACATATTTTCAATTTCCTTCACAAATTGAGTTTTAAGAATAATTTTTGTTTTCAGTTCATTTTAAATTGCCAAACAAGTTTTTTAATCTCAAAAATAAAAAATTATTTTTAAAAACAAAAAATAATAAGAAAAAAACAGTTACCAAACATATCTGCTTTGACTCATTAACACTAGTGCACACACAACACCTTCCTTTCACTACACACACGGCACTTACTCACCAAATACACTTGAGCACATCTCACTTCTTTACTTCTAGACGCCTATCTATGACACAACCACTCATTGACTTTCTACTAGCACTATGACACAACCACTCATTGACTTTCTTTTCTCATACAACTTCACCTTAGGCGTCTCTCACACACCTCTCACTTGGTGCTTTATGACACACAAAAACTGAGCACCATTTTTGTATAGATTTTGCTAATGTGTGCCCTTAGGGCATATATTTAAGTCATCTATTTTTAGAAATATTTTATCGGGAATTGAAAAAGCATTGACAATTTTTTCAATTCCTAAGAAAATATTTCAAAAAATAGATAATTTAATATGTGCTCTTAGGACACACATTAACCGGACCCTTTTTATATTTATACTTGTTCTATGTTGGTTAAGAAGCTTCTAGCTTCATCTTTTTAACGAGAATAAAATACTATCTTTCTCCAAGCTTCTAGATATTGTACAAAGTTGTGGCTGAAATTTATCTAGTCAAGGAAGTCTCCAGGAAATTCCAGAGAGAGAGAGAAATTGAGATAAATTCAAGATATTTCTAGAGAAAGAAAGAGAGGCCGTGTTTGATGTTTAACATTGTTATGAGATTTTTTTTGGGTAAAATACTATTTTGATCTTAAAATTTGTTTTTCATTCCTGAACTTTAAGAAGTTCATTTTTTATCTTAAATTATTGAAAAATTCATCTTTTGTTCCTAAACTATTAAAAATGTTTTATTTATATTTTGAACTTTACTAAAAGTTTATTTTTCATCTCTAAATTATAGAAAAAAAATTTATTAAAATTTAAGAACTAAAATAATATTTTATTCTTTTTTTTTAATAGAGAAAAATTGTTATATTTTTGACTAGAGCAACAGTTGCAGGAGCTGTCTTTAATTTGTGTTAAATGTTCAAGATAGAAGCTCCGGTGAACGACACATCGCAGATCTCTCTTCATCAACTACACGACTTTGGCGTTTAGTCTTCATTAGTTGTGTGAGATGTGTTAAACTGCTAGTCGAGTGGTGTATTTATTAGCACACGTGTAGCATGCTTATTGGTTAATTAGATAGATTAGTGGAGTTAGTTAGGGGTGGTTAGAAGTCGTTTTTCCTGTTCAGGTAGTTAGCATGTGCGATTGGATGAAAATCATTCAGTCTTCAGTTTCATTACTTGTTCTTTTGGATAGAATATACTAATTAATATAAATCATTAGCAGCATATATTCTCTCTTCCTCTCTCCAATATACATTTTTGCATGCATAGATGTCAACTGTTGAAAATACATTTGTATTGGGTTTATGTTGTGTATTATGTAAAAGAGCATTCTTATTGGGTGATGCATAACCTATTAGAATGCATAATAGATATATAATACTATGTAACAAAAATGCACAAAAAGCACTCGGTGAGCTAAACATGCAATTTTTTTTTATTCCTCTTTTATTCCCCATCTCTTCTGTTGTCTTACTTTCTTTATTCTCTCTTCTACTTTGACATTAAAGTAATATTATTTTAATGTGATGTAAAACGCTAGTGATACAGATGTTTTTATAAATTTTTTTTACAAACTGTTGATATGGTAAGTGATTATTAGTAAATAAAAAATTGATATTAATAATTGGCTCAAATAAGAGTAAGCAAGAATTTTCCATAACAATAATTTGTAAAATTGTTGTAAAATAGTTTGTGACTGTAATATCATTCGTAAAATAAAAAATAGGATATGGGATGGTGTAAAGTGGTTATATAAAATAGATAAATAGTTTTTTGATAAGGTAAAACACATTATTCTTTATTGCATAAGTGGATGAAAATGCCTTGAGGAACCAAGAGGTCGAATCGTTAGTTTATGTCCTGGGCGGTTTGGGCGTTGGGTTTCCTAACTATGGCTGCCGCTATGGGGGGTTTGGGCACTGGGTTCCTTGGTTGTAGAATAAAGTTAGGTTGGACGTAATTTCATTAGATTTATTTTTCCATGTGTGCCAATAACTTTGTGCCACATGTCCAAAACTTTTTAAATAAAATAGTTTAGTCAAAGTTAAATGTCATGTCAACACTCTATTAGGCCACGCAGGACATAAACTAATTGTCATAAACAGAAGAACATAAAGTATAATGTTTCGCAAAGTTTAGAGGTGAAAAACAAACTTTTGAAAGTGTAGGGACAAAAAATGAATTTTTGTAAAAGTTTGAGGACAAAAATGATATTATACCTATAATTTGTGGTTGTAGCATTATTTTTAAAATAAATAATAGAATGTAAGATGTTGTAAAGTAGTAATATAAAATAGAAAAAATAAATTTTTGGTAAGATAAAACACATTTTTCTTTATTGCATAAGCGGATGAAAATGCTCTGAGGAACCAAGAGGTCAAATTGTATTATAAAACTTATAATCTTACCTCCTGTAGTCCTTATGTATGTATCCTACTTAGATTTATTGTAAAAGTTATTGTTAGTGTAACTTACATGTTACACACATTGTACACACAAGTTTTTTTTGAATAGAAGAGATGACTGTCTAAAAAAACTTGTTTGTAATAGGTGAGTGTGTAATAAACAATTGAGAATATAGTAAAAAGCCTTATCATGTCCCATTCTTTTTCTCTTTTCTTCCGCTTCCGCATCTCTCTCAACCATATGCATGCATTTAAGGCCAGTGTTAAGAAGTGATTTCCGCTAATACGTTATTGCTTTAGTTGTCATCTCTATATATTATGGAATGGATCTTACTACATCCAAGATTGAAGAAAAGAACAATACTCGAACCTGGAACCTTTAGATGTCTTGAGTTTGATGCAAGAAAACAAAAAGAGAAAGGTGGGTGCTTCAATGATAGAAAAAAGGGCAAAAGCATTGTCTATATTACTACTTCGCATGTATAGGCGCACATTAACAAACCACACTTGGTGTATTGCCGAGCATTAGCTTCTAGAATTAAACCTTCTCAACCTTAGTAATGGCTAATAATCCAACTTCTCAGCAGCCAAGACACTCTAAGATACTTCGATACATTGCTATAGTATTGCTAGTGCTGATTGTCTTGGTGGGTCTGTCTGTGCTCATCACTTGGCTAATTATTAAGCCCAGGCGATTTGTTTACACTGTTGAAGAAGGTTCAATCAAAAACTACAACTTAACCAAAAACCACCTCAATGCCACCTTTGAATTTGCCTTAAGATCCTATAATCCCAACTCTAAAATCTCTATATACTATGATTCAATTGAAGCGTCGGTGGAATATGACGATCAAACCATAGCGTTCGAGGTGGTTGATCCTTTCTTTCAACCTCATCGAAATGAGACTCGTTTGGATTTGAAGCTCACTGCTCAATATGTGCCACTATCGGGTTCGAATTCTAAGGACATTGCGCTCGAGAGATCATCAGGGGAGATAGAAATAGTAGTTATGTTGAAGGCAAGGATAAGATTTAAGGTGGGAATGTGGAAATCTAAAGATCGTAGTTTGATTATTTGGTGCTCTCCTGTTCGGGTTCGCTTCTCTAGGCCCAATAATTTCGAAAGGACATACTGTGATACAGAACTTTGAGCATTATTGTGGTTTCTGTTACTATGTTTATTTCTATATTGTTTTGTGAAATGGTTTTCCATGATTGCCATGAAGGCATGCTTAATATATATATGTTTTTTCATCCTGTATGTGTGTGTGTGAACATTGTTGCAGATTTGTATTAGAAGATTTCGAATGAAACGTGACAATTTCTCTAGGATTTTTTTGTTTTCATTTTTGCTCGCTACTATTAACATTTTTCATTTTTTGCTCAAGTGGATGAAAATTCTCTAAGGATGAGGGCAAATAGTAATATAAAGCTTATATAGGGCTAATTCTACCTCCTGTAGTCCCTACATATATATATCCCAATTGAATTTATGTTACTTATTGCACACTCTGTACACACATTTTTTTTTTTTAACTAAAAAGTTGAATTTGTAAAAAAACAACTTATTTGTATATTGCAGGGACGGATCTAGGATTTCAAACTAAAGTAGTTGAAGTATAACCCAAAAAAAAAAAGTTATTATTATTTTTT
This sequence comes from Castanea sativa, assembly GCF_040712315.1. Taxonomy (NCBI): domain Eukaryota; kingdom Viridiplantae; phylum Streptophyta; class Magnoliopsida; order Fagales; family Fagaceae; genus Castanea; species Castanea sativa. Next base: position 42,993,437 of record NC_134020.1, read on the forward strand.
ACCTTTATTCTTTCCATCATATAGGGTAAAAAAAAAATTTATTATCATTTTTACCTTTTGGGTTATTATAAAATGTATGTGTTTATTTGGTATTAAGACTTTCAATTTAAATATTTAATCCTTTTGTTTATTTGGTATTATTATTTTTTGTTTTTGTTAAGTTTTTGGGTTGAGTAGTTGCCAGTTGAGTTGGGTTGATTGGAGGAGGGGTTAAACATTTTGGAAGAGGGAGTTAATACCGTAGTGGTATACCATTTTGGAATTATTGCAGTTATATATATATATATATAATTATATAGACATATATTAAACTTATATAAATTAATTTATTTAATTAAAATCTAGTTTCTTAATTTTTTATGCAAACATGTCCAATTTCCACCCATTAAATTTGTTTTAAATAAATAAAAAAGCAAAAGATATTTAAGATGAAATTGAGTTAGCTAGTGGTTGACACTTGACAGTAAACTCATTTGTTTCTTAGTAGCATTTTCAAAAGAGTAAAATAAAGGACATTTAAGAAGAAAGATAGTAGAAGTTGGTACTATCCATTGGTAGGGCTATCCATGGGTCGGGTCGGATCGGGTTTAGGCTCAACCCATATCTAACCTGACCTGGTTGGGTGGAGCAGCAACAACCCCCGGCTAATTGACAGGCTGGTCGGATCTAGCATATTAGACCTTCAATGGGTGGCAGACGAGTCAATCGGAGTCATAATTATGAGAAAACGGCCGACAAGGACGAGAAAATAGTGAGATTTTGCCAAATTTGTTGAAAATCTCTTTGAATTCTATGAGATTTCAATAGATTCGGAAGAAATCATTTCACCAAATTCGATCAAAATCTCACCGAGCATACCTGATATCTTGCTAGAATCGAGGTTTTTTCGTCAGGATCTGGAAATTTTTCGTTGGAATCTGGATTTTTTTGCTTGAATCTAGGTATTTTTCAGTTGGTTCAGGTTTTCGAGTTTTGGGGGAGAGAAACCAAAATCGACCCGCCAGAGTCGGTTTCTAGTGGTGAAGGCCCACCATTGACGGCTGGAGTAGTTGGGTTGGCCGGCGTCGAATTGGATCTATACTTAGTTTTTCGATTGGGTCGGGTCTTCGGATCGGTTTGGACAACCTATTGGTTCTAGGTAGAGCATAAATGCAAAAAGAAACAAACAATGGCAAAGTGCGAAAGAAGAAAAAGAAAAAGAAGAAACGCAATGCAAAGATTGCGAGTTCAACTTTGATAGCGTCTCACCTGTAGTGGGCCTAGTGACTAAAGCTTAAAAAATAGTGAAAGAGGCATTGTGAAACATAAATACCAAAAATTTCAAATGTATTATTAAAAATATATAATATTTTTCTAGGACTCAAGGGGGCCAGGCCCCTCTGAGCCTGTTATGTGTAATATATAGTGTTGAGTGTGTAATAAATACTGCCTTTATCGTAATAAACAATTGAGAATATAGTAACAAATCTTATCATGCTCAATTTTCTTTCTTTTCTTCTTCTACTTCCGCGTCTCTCTCTCAACCAAGAAGTGATTTCCGCTAATACAATATTGCTTTAGTTGTCATGGCTATATATTATAGAATGGATCTTACTACATCCAAGTTTGAAGAAAAGAACAATACTCGAATCTGGATCCTTCAGATGTCTTGAGTTTGATACAAGAAAACAAAAAGAGAACGGTGGGTGCTTTTTTTTTTTTGATTGGAAAGGTGGGTGCTTCAATGACATAAAAAAAGGGCAAAAGCATTGTCTATATTACTACTTCACAGTTCACAAGAATAGGCGCACCAAGCCCCTTGATTACCAAACTAGGTGTGTTGCCGAACATTAATTAGCTTCTAGATTTAAACCCCTTCTCAACCTTCGTAATGGCTAATCCAACTTCTCAGCAGCCAAGACACTCTAAGCTACTTCGATACATTGTTATAGTATTGCTAATCCTGATTATCTTGGTGGGTCTAGCTGTGCTCATCACTTGGCTAGTTATTAAGCCCAGGCGAATTGTTTACACTGTTGAAGAAGCTTCAATCAAACACTACAACCTAACCAAAAACCACCTCAATGCCACCTTTGAATTTTCCATAGCAGCCGCTAATCCCAGCTCTAAAATCTCTATATACTATGATTCAATCAAAGCATCAGTGAAAATCATGAAATATTATGAATCATCTAAAACCACAATAGCTTCCGAGGTGGTTGATCCTTTCTTTCAACCTCATCGAAATGTGACCACTTTGGATTTGAAGCTCGTGGCTCAAAATATGCCACTATCGGGGTCGGATTATAAGGACATTGGGCACGCGAGAACATCAGGGAAGATTGAACTAAAAGTTTCATTAGACGCAAGGGTAAGATTTAAGGTGGGAATGTTGAAATCTCGAAAACGCACTTTGCATATTCGGTGCTATCCTTTAATAGTTTCTTTCTCTAGGCCCAAGAATTTCGACCCGAGAAACTGCACTAGTGAACTCTGAGCATTGTTGTGGATTCTATTACTTTGTGTTTTTCTATATTGTTTTGTGAAATGGTTTTCCATGATAGCCATGAAGTCATGCTTAAAATATAGTATAGGTTTTTTCATCCTGGATGTTTGAGTGTGAACATTGTTGCAGATTTGTATTAAAAGATTTCGAATGTAACGTGCCAATTTCTCTAGGATTTTTTTATACTTCTGCTCGCTACTACTAACATTTGCTACAAAGATCAAAGATGCAATCCACTTCTATTAGTATCAGTTCTGTCCTTAATCTTATGATGTGAGTCATTACAAGTACAACATCTAACATTTGTGAACTGTGTCGTGAATCGTGATCATCATCAATTGATGTGCAGTTTTAACTTGTTCAAGTGAAAGACTATACGGATTATTTAAAAAACTTGGGTACGTAGTTACACGTGAGGGCCCAATGGCCTTTTAAAATGAGACATAGATGCTTTGACTGATAATTGTGAGCTGTGATAATGTTATTGCTTTAGTGCTTTTCGATCTAAAAAACCAGTTGAGAGGGACAAAGCAAATAAGGGTAAATAGTTCTAGGAGGGCTTTGGAGTTTGGAATGCCTTAAAGGAAAAGCAAGAACAAATCAATTAAATATACACCAGAAATCATCTCCTTAATTTGAATTGTGTTAATGAACTGAAATTTGCAAAATGATACTATAAAGAAAACGATCTATATATTATATAGCAGCGGTTAATGTACAATTATAAAGTATCCATTTACATGTAAGAGTAGGTTTTTTAATTTTAGGAAGAATAATTAATTGTTGAGACAGCATAAGTTTTGATACTTATTTATTGTAAATGTAGTAAAAATTAATTAAAAAAAAAAGAATTTATACACAAAAAAAGAATCACATAAAAAAGAGTTGATTTGTGCTACCCGAAGAAAAATTGTGATATATTCTTAGATTGAACAACCTCCAAAGATCATATCATAACATCACCCTTTGTGTTAGACACACTTACACACAAAGAGGTTCATGAACAATCTTTTTATAATACATTTCCTTTCTATCAATGAAGCGAAAATACCATTGACACAAGAAAATATGTGAGAGAGAGAACACTTTCAGGATAAAGAAAGAACAATGCTATTGTTATGATAGAGAGAGAGCAAATAATTCTGATGGGAAAGAGAATAGGGCCATTGTTCTCACAGAGAGAGAGAGAGAGAGAGAGAGAGAGATCAATTATTATTGAAAGTGTTCTCATGGTGTGTTAAGTATGCTCCAACAGGGACAAAGGAAGCTAATATTTAACGGTCTTAATCAAATGGATCTTAAAAGCTCAAAATATCTGAGAAAAAGAGTGAAAAAAGTAAAAGTCTAAAGTAAAACTAATCAAGATCCACATGCTCAAAACGAGATCAAATGTGCGTGTTATGGCTAAGGCCCAAGTCCACAATAAATCTCATATCATCATATATTATGATATCAAAGAAAGTTCAAAATGGTTTATATGCACAAGAAATAGCTCATGTTGAACTAATGTAGGGCTCACAATAAAAGTCAACGTTTGAAACTAACCCACAAGATTGATACTGCTAGCTCTCGTGGACGTAGGCACATTATTAAACCACGTAAAGTATTTGTGTTGATTTCTCTCATCTTCCCTTTTAATCTTTCTTAAATTGATTTTCCACGGCAATATGTTTCAGATAACGACGGTAGTTGGTACGCTTGCCTGCCTTGTGGAAGTCAGCAAACCTCTTTGGTTTCCTACGTGGCCAACAATACCACAGCTCAATTAATCCGATCCATGGAGGGAGGAAATGGTACCTTTTTTAGTGAACAAAAAAAAAAGGAGAAAAAGAGAGGGGGCCATTTGGTGACTTGATTCGTGTGTTTTGATTTATACTGGGATCGATGCCTTATCATGATTCCTTCAAACATGACAAACCGCTACCAATTTGTGAGGTGTGAAGATTCAAAAGCTTCCAAAGTAGATGGCATCCTTTAATAGTAATTGGCAAAATGTCACAACATCAAACAGTGAATGACAAAAATCTTGAAATCGTATAAATGGGATTAGCCTGTCAATTTCCGTGTTTTCCCTACCAGATGGCCACCCTGAATAAATGGCTGATGCTACCCCCTTTTTTATTTTTTAGGGGTGTCAATGGGCGAGTTTGATGGATATTTCTAATTAACTTTTTTCAAAAAAAATTTAATAAGATGGGTTTGAGATTTATTGTCCTCAATTAACCAATTACACTACTTCTTGTGGGGTTTGAGACGTTTTTAACTTTCCCAAATATTAGTGCGATGGGTTTGCAATAGAATTCTCAAATTAATTCTAATCAAGCTTGAAAGGAATTTAATTTTTAAATAAAAAATAAAAAAATATATGAATGAATGGAGCTCATAAGCAAAGCTAATACTCTATTGTGGCTATGTTATGTCCACATTTGGCGATCCATTTGCTATTAAATATTGTGATACTTATCCATGTGTTGAGTTGAGCGAGCTCTTAAGACAGGGCTAAATATATCCAATAGCCAAAACCTAGACATTACCGACTGTGAAGTGATGTTCTGAGCCATTTTTAACATGTGTTAAACCATTGAAAACCAGCAGAAATGTGAAATTTGGAATGACCTGTGCCCCTAAAGCCACAACTGCCATTAGCAATGCTTGCTCCAGAGACCCCTCCAAATTAATGCATCATTTCTGCATGGCGTTTTGCTGAGGGGTTGATGATGTGGATAGTGGAGGAGGATAAATTGGCACCTTTTATGGACAATAAGCTAGGAATTGAAAGACAGGTAACCTAACACAGTTAACATTATTTTTTTATTCCTATTCCAACGTCCCAATCTTAATGGACATTTGTGAAACAATTACGACCCTATTCCACATGGTGCATTTGTTTCTCTCTTCTTATCCTTTTGTGTTATATAAAGTTTGATTCAAATTAGTCCAAAGAATGAAACTTAGATTCATCAAATTAATCTTTAATCAGCACAAAACCAAACCAAGGATGCTAAATATATGTTGACAGTTAATGACTTTAATGAGCCTCCTAATCAGTGCATGGTGCTTTCCTATATAAACTTATGTAAAAGAAAAAAACAAAGTGATGATCACTATTGAGGAACATTATTGTTTCAACTTATAGGACCCATGTACTTTAAATGTGCTATTAACAAACATCCAAAGCGTTGCAAAAGCACTGGTGCAACCTAAAGAATGATAATAGTTTTGAGGGCCTAATGACGATTGAAGATCAGCTATATGGGCCTATGGCCATGTTAGTTGTTACGGTGTTGCAGACTTGCAGTTGCAGTACTACTTGTCCTTACTGTGGAAAAAAATATCCACTATCTAGGAATCCCTGAAAGGCCGAGCAAGCTGATATTTTTAATCAATGATGGTCTAGAATCATGTGGCAACAGCCTCTCTACGATGGCGGCTCCGTGTTGGCACGTTGTTGTGGTATCGTTTCAATCAATCAAAATGGTCGTTGCAATTGCTAAGCTAATAAATTATATATTTGCAGTTTGGTCGGAGTTTGGACATACATTTTAACTTACAATAATATAAAAAGTACCACACATGAGTCATTATAAACCAGTTTTATTATGATAATACTATAGAACTACGTACCACATAATCATTATAAACCAGTTTAATGATGCATAGATTCACCGATATTATTGGCAGAGGATCGATCAAGTCAACGCATTTCTTGAATTCCTAATTAATTAGATTAGTTAATGAACGTGCTATCTACATGTTAATTCAGCTGTTAAAATAGCTGATGATGATAAGAGCATCAACAGTGAGTGTGGTATATACCAAATGTAAAGTGTATTTGACATTTAGACTCAAATACTGCTCAGCAATGAAAATGGCAAATTGGAAAAGTCAAATTTTTTTTGCCATATAGCTACAGTACCATCGTAAATGTAAGATGGTACTGTAACTAAATGGGATAAAAAAATATAATTTTTTAATACTCTCCTTCTGTTTATTTACCCGGGAATTTCTCTCTCATCTCTCTTTTTTTTTTTTCTCTCTTCCTTCTCTCTTTCTCATTTGCTCTCTACTCTCTCCAGACCCAAGACTCTCTCCGATGACCCTCTCTCTAGCCGATGACCCTCTCTCTCTGATAGTGATTTCGACGAGGCATTGGTGCTCCGATCCCTTTACCGATTCACTCAACCGACGAGGCATCGGTGCTCCGATGACCCTCTTCAAACCGACATTCTTGCATGTGTGGATGACCCTCTCTCTTCAAACCGACAAAATCAACATATCGGTGAGTGATGGGTTTCTTGTTTTGATTTGGATCGGAGATCGGAGATCGGTGACTGATGTGGGCATGGGTCAGGTGGTGCAGCGGCGGCATGGGTTTCTTGTTTTGATTTGGATCGGAGATCGGTGAGTGATTTGGGTTTTTACTGGTGGAGATCGGCGAGTTGTGTGGATTTCTGGCGGTGGTGGGTTTGTGACTGATGTGGGCGTGGGTCAGTGGTGCAACGACAGCGTGGGATTTTTGGTTTGTGATTTCTGGATTTTGTGAATGATTTTTGAATGATTTTTGGTTTGTGAATTTAACTAGTTTGTGAATGATTTTCTCTCTCTGGTTTGTGAATGATTTTTGTGTAACTGAGAGAAGTTGGATGGTGGACGGTGGTGGTGTGACTGAGAGAAGGTGGACGGTGGTGTTGGTGTAATTGAAAGAAGTTTGACAGAGTAAAAAGATACAGAGATCAGAGAGAGAATTGAGAGAATTGGGAAATATTTTTATATTATTATATTTATATTATTTTAATGTGTAGTATGGTAAAATAGAAGATTGAATGTTGAGGAATTGTAAAATTGTATTGTATAATTGATAAAGTAACTTTTTGAATGGTAAAATAGGATAGAATTAGAATAAATGAATGTGGATGCTCTAAGCATTGTCAAAATGTCCATAAAGTAGGGCTTTAGAGAAGCAGCTGGTAAAGAAATCCCCTACGAAATAATTAATGGCAACTCTACAAGCATGGCATTATTAAACTTAGGAGTTGAATATATAGTGGTAAAAATCATGGTTGGGGTGCGTAATAAATTTGCGTCGTTTAGTGAAAGAGATTTTAAATTTTATTCATCATTGGAAATGTTGGACCCAATGTGTCATGTGTGGATAGCACTACAAGAGTCAGATATAGAAATTCTGTTTAGGGAAAGGAATGGAATAGCTTGACACCTAATTATAGATTTAAGTTGTAAGATCCCATTTCATGAAGAAAAATGCTATGTCTATAACATATTTATAATAAATTATAGGTAGTTAGTTGTTATTAGTTTAAATTTGAACCTAACACTAAGATTACTTTTTTGCCCCAACAATAACAACCAGTAACAATTTGCCATTGAGGATTTGTTGTAAAAATATTGTAGACATCATTTCTCTTTCATGAATTGTGGCAATAAAAGATTAGGTGAAAAATACACCAACCAAATGAAGACATAGTTTGTTGGTAAGAGGGTGCATAAATGTTATGATGTGATTATTCATCACAAGACTATAAAAAAAAAAATTTTAAAATATAGATATCGTCTAAGAAATTCTTTTTTATTTTTTTTAGGTTGCAAAACAATGTAGAGAAGGGCAACAAGAGCAAAATAAAAAATTAATACTCTGTTTGTTTTGGTGACAAAATTTTCACCTGAAAGTTTTTTTAGAAAAAATGACTTGTTTTCCTATGTTTGGCTTTGACTCAAAAAAATGATCCCAAAAACAATGTGTCATTTGGTTTGCATGGAAAATCAATATATTTCCTGGACAACTGATGCTAATGTATGTGGTCGCAAAGGTGGTGACAAAAATGGTTGTGACAACGTTGAAGGTGGTGTGGTGATAATTGTAGCGATAATGTTAGTGGTATGGTGGTGTAATGACAATTAAGGCAATGATGAATGGTGGCATCGATGTTGATGAAGATAGTGGACAGTGGTAGAAATGACCAGTGATTGTAGCGGTATACAGGGTGAAGGTGGTGGTGTGGCGACGGAGGCAATGATTGTGGTAGTGGCAACACAAAGGAATGGAAGATTTGAAAACACAAAGAAATAATGAAAACCATTTTCTACTCTTTTTAAACCTTGTTAAATATTTAAAAAAAAAGCAAAAAAAATTAAATAGAGGAGAAGGTAAAGGAAAAAAAAAAAAAAACATAAGTATATAAAATAAAAGGGTAAATTTCACAAACCTTTATGAGGTTTGTGATAATACCAATTAGGTCCAAAACATTTTAAAATCCTCCAATTTGGTCCTCAAAAGACAATTTTGTCCTTGATAGCCAAACACCGTTAATTTCATTTTCTCATCTTCCTCTCTCTATTTTTTGTCTTGTTCTTTTCCCCATCTTCTCTCTTGGTTATTTGAGTTCTCTTTCTCAGAACTCTTTCTAATTGAAGCTTAGCTCTAGTGAAAGTCATGGCTTGGCCACCGGCACCAAAAAACTATCATGCAAGGATCTTCCCAATTCCCACTACAATCAAAGCCGTCAATGGCATTGGACGGACTCTCGTTGCGGCATGGTTGATCTTGTGATATGGTGTGTTTTTTTTCTCGTTTCTCTTATGAAGATAGTTGGGATATGCTGGTTTTCTATGTTGTTTGGCTAGGATTTTTGTTGGTTTTTTTGGGTTTTTGTTGGGATTTTTAGGAGATTTCATTAGGAATTTACAAAAGTATTTGTGTGTTGTAGTTTGGCTTGGATTTTTGTTGGTTTTCTTGGGTTTCTATTGGTTTTGAAAGATCTTTTTTTTTTTTTTTTGTGGAGATTTAAAAAAAAAAAAATTTTGGTTCGAGTTCTTGATATTGTTTTTTATGGATTTAGAGATTTAGGTATTGTTACTGTGCTGATTTTTCTGGTACTTTGGGATTACTGGTAAAGGGTATTATGAAAGTAATAGTGTTTAGCTATCAAGGATTATAACCACTCAAATAAAATTGATTCCTGGCAAGATTTGCTAAACAATTAGCCTAAGGTTAGAGAGAGAGAGTTTTTGAGATAGAGAACTCAGAGAATAGAGGGAGAATAAAGGGAAAGGAAGACAGAAAAGAGAAAGGAAGAAGAGAAAATGAAAGTAATGATGTTTGGCTATTAGGGACAAAGTTGTCTTTTAAGGACCAAATTGATAGGTTTTAGAATGTTTTAGACTTTTTTTTTGGACTTAGTTGGTATTATCACAAATCTCAGGGTAGGTTTGTGAAATTTACCCAAAATAAAAATAATATGGAAGAATGATATATTATCATGAGGGCATATAGGTAATATCATGAGCAAAGGAAATGGTTTTGGAGTTGTATGTTGCATAATAGTAAATTTGGTTGGGGGCTTCAGCATTAAGAGAGGCTGGTAAGACTTCAAGATTAAAAATATGCACTAATTAAACCAAGGACGTGGGGGCAGAGAGAGAGAGAGAGAGAAGGGTAGTTGAAAATGGGTTGCAACCTTCAAGCCAACCAAAATTGTTTTCAGGTTGCTTTAGGATTAAGAGGCCTTTACCAAGTACTAAGTATAAAGTAGGCAAGTAGCAAAGTTGGTTCTAAAAAGGTTTGAATAACTCATTATTATTAATGTTGTGAGCTAATTTTCTATGCTATGTTGCAAGGAAACAATGATAAGGTTGAAGTGACTTTTAGACACGGCCATTGATTTTTGGATAACTTCTATATCATACTTTAGATTGAATCATTAAGAATTAAAAAAAAAGAAAAAGAATCATCAAGATAATAAGATGTCTTTCGAATCATGGAGTTCATCAGCTAAATGCACTGGTTAAAAGGATGGATTCAATGGTCACACCAACGTTGTCATTTCCTCCAAAAGAACCTTAATGTCTTTTCTTTCTTGCTGACTTCAAGGAAAATAATCCTAAATAAAAATTCCATCAGTTTTATTCCTTTTAATTGTCTTTAAGAAGTTGTAATTGTTGGATTATATGAACTGCTAACAACTTGAACAAGACTGATAATCATTAATTAAGCAATGAAAATGCAAGGAAGGAAAATTAAGGTAATCTATCTTTTGTAACTTGGGTTTCTGACAGATGATCTTTTTTCCCTAGTCATGATTGAAACATGACAAGAAGATGCTAGTCAGATTTCCACATTCATTATTATCATGATGTAGGGTTTTTTGGTTATTTGTTTTTGTTGTTGAATCCATACTTAATAGTAAGGTTGTATCTTGAACATATATACTTCTCTCTTTCACATATCAATATATCATGTCATACCTATTTAACTAGAGTTCTTTGTGACTCACCTTTTGGTCTCCCCATGAGGAAAATTTGAGTTCAAATCTTTTTATCTCCCCTTTATTGTAACCCAAAAAATAGGAAAAAAAAAACCATTTTAAATGGATGGTTACTTGGAAATTGAATTACATTTCATTATGTTAACTAGAAAGGCTTATCTTTTTTCTTCTTAAAAAAAGTAGGATTTATCTTTTAATCTCAACTAATCATAATCCAAAATAAGAAAATTACTTTGGAAAAATGCTATGATACAAAATCTCTATTAATAATTATGAACTTTGCCTTTACAAATAAGTACATTTGGTTGTTTTGACTTTTAATGAAAGGAAAAAAGAAAAAGAAAAAAAAGAATCGAGTCTATGCTCGTTAATACTTCCATTAGTAGAACGGTAGGTATATATTTAAAAGTCTTCTTCAAAGTGCCCTATGTACTCATTATGTGATTGACATCAGACTAAATTAATGCAAAAAGTTATTGGCATTTATATATCTAAATAACTTCGGTTGAAAGTTAATAAAACAATTGATGTAAATTATCCAATTTTTTTAAATTTATTTAAAAAAAAACAATTGGCATAAGGATATCTCATAGGCATCCCATTCCCATAATCCATTTATGATTCATTGAAGTGGCAGCTTATATTTGGCTGATCATGAAAAATAATGTTGTATTTATTTATATGTTTTAATCTTCAAATATCTATTATAATTACAAATAAAAAGACCCACTAAAATATGTAAAACAAATAATTCTAATAATGTCAATAAACTTTTTTTTTATTTGATAAACACACACACTCACATACATAGAGGAGAAGGGGAAGAAACTTGTAAGGATGTAAGTGAAATATAATAATCTACTCTCCTCTTTTTAAGGAGAAGTTATTAAGTTTCGAATTCCTTATTTTCTTATTATTACTATCCAACTATATATTAATAAAAAATAGAAAAAGCCATTGAATAATCATTGATTCATGTTGTTTTATATATTTAGGCTATTTGGCATGGTTGTTTAAACAACAGTTTTCAGTGATTAAGGGGGTGTTTGACAAGCTAGTTTAAACTCATTTTCATATATTTTAAACAATATTACACATATTTTTCATCTACACGTATATCAAAAATACTCAAATAACATACCTTAAAATACTCTCTCAAACACCCCTTAAGAGGCCATTTGATATGACATTTTAAGCAATATTTTTTAATTTTTAAACAATATTACACGTATTTTCACACTTTTTCATCTACACGTATTTAAAAAAAATACAAATAACATTATTAGAACAACCTTACCTAACAAACTATGAATAGCATTAACACTTTTAACACATATTTTTACAACAGTAAAAATTAGACAAGGACAATAACGTGCCAAAAAATGTGGAGTGTATTGTCGCCAAGCAATGGTGTCCACAAAGAGTCAAAAACTAGTATGTAGACAAAGGGAATACCGCAAAAGACGGAGCCGAAATGATTAGGTACCCAAAAAAAAAAAAGAAAAAAAAAGAAATTCACGGTTGCAGTAAAAACTTGTAAAAAGTCTAAAAGAGATAATAATAAGACGACGACGTCGTTTTGCAAAAAGAGTGTAGACTTCTCCGCCACTTCCCGTTCAATTCAAGATTTGAGAAAATCGCAGTGATGCGCGATTGTGATAGAAAGACTGAGACACCACGCCACGTGTCACCACTTCGTGGCCCCATAAAAATTTTTTTTAGACGTTAGCGTTACGGCAATAAATATTTATAGGAGGGAAGAAGCGAAGAGCAAGTCTAGGAAACGGTGACGTGTCTTCATTTATTATTCGTAAATCACCGCTCTTCCCTCCTTCTCTCTCTCTCTCTCTCTCTCTCTCTCTGACTTCCCATTTTCTCTTTCTAAAACTCTCTCTCTCTCTCTCTCTCTCTCTCTGTAACTTTCTTCAGGGTTAGGGTTTCGTTTCCTTTACTTCTAAACCAAAAGCCACAGAGCTTCACCGGTACGTTTTTTATTTTCCCTTTGTTCCTTCCTTTCTTTAATTTTCAGAATCGAATCCATCACTTTAAACTCTCTGTGTGTTTCACGTTCTTCTTCTTCTTCTTCTTTTTTGTTTTGAAGGAGATTTGTGATTTTTTTGTTTTGTTTTGTTTTTTTTTGTTTTTGTTTTTGTTTTGAGTTGATTTGATGAATGAGTTCTTGATGCAGATTTAGTATGTTGTTTCTGTTTGGTTGCCGGGAAAGGTGAAAAAAATAGTAATGGAAAAAATGAGTTTGAATCTCATTTTTGGGATTTTAAAAATTGGAATGTCACATTTGAGTAGGGTAAAATAGTTGTTTCAGGCTTAATTTGGTGGAGCTTGTTCTATCTGGGATTCCTATTTATGGAAAATCTGATGCTGAAGATTTTGTTTTATTTTATTATGTTTTTCATTTTCTTGGCTACCAAACAGAGGCATTGAGGAATTGAATAGGTTTTTTTTTTGGTAGTAGTGGTTTTTAAGCATTGAAATTTTAGGTAGCTGCTTGGTAAAATCTTTGTTTTTAAGGTATTTGCATTGGGAATTATTTGTGATTTTGACTTGACGTGTTAGTTGGGGGTTAGAATATTCAATATAGTAAAAATGACTGTTTCCTAATTTGATGCAGAAAAATCGTTAGGCAAAATCAATCACTCCTGTGATTAATGTTAGCGGGTCAGTTCGATGATTGTAATTCGTTGCCATCGTGTGGCTAAGATCCACAAGGGTGATAATAACGGTGTTGATGATGATGATGACCACGAGGATGATGCAGATGCGGTGATCCAATTTTAGGAAGAATCATCTGATTGTATTTCCTCTGTGTGAATGTGCCTATTTTGCATTTTTAAGTGAATGGGGTGAAATATTTTTAGTTTTGGTTTAGATAAATGGCTATTGCTGGTCTACACAATGTTTCTGTACTTGATTCCCCCTTCCTAAGGGACTCTCATTCTCAGGCGTCAGGACGGCAAGCTGATGAAGTGAGGGTCAGAACACGGGCATCCTCGCTCCTGCAGATGTGGCGGGAGCTTGAGGATGAGCATGTGGTGAGTCGTACCCATCAAGAACGAATGGTCCAACAAAGGAGTGATGTTTTGATTTCTGACCTCTCAAGGGAGCAGATTTCTGATAGTGATGAACATAGCGGTGGTTGGGAGGACATGAGTGTGAGTGAGAGTGTGTGTGGAACATGGCCTCAAACTCAAATTGGCTCGCACAATGAACACGTTGATTCTGGAAATTTTAACTGCGAACATTCTTCTGATTTTGGGGAAATTGAAAGGGAGAGGGTGAGGCAGATATTCCGGGAATGGATGAACAGTGGGGCGAGAGAACAAGCACCAAATGTTTCCCATATGAGCAACAGCCCAAGGGCAGAGTGGCTTGGTGAAACTGAGCAGGAGAGGGTGAGGATCATAAGGGAGTGGGCACAAATGAATAGCCAGCAGAGAGTTGCTTCTGATGACAATAGAGAAGACCAATCTGCTGATATTGGTACCCAGATTGAACAGATTCGTGATCGATTGCTTGTTAACCAGAATGGAGGCCGAAATGAGCATAGCCGGAGGGGCATTCGTCGATTATGTGGCAGACAGGCTCTGCTTGATATGCTGAAGAAGGCTGAGAGGGAAAGGCTAAGTGAGCTTCAAGATTTGTTGGAGCATCAGGCTGTATCACAATTTGCTCATCGGAATCGCATACAGGTTAATTGATGCAAAGCTTCTATATATATATATATATATTTTTTTTTTTGCAATGTATTGTTTTCTTTGTCTCTATCTCTTCCTTGGTTCATCACTGTTCTCACTGTTCCTGTTTTTCTGTATAGACTTTGTTACCCATTGTCTTGTGAAATTGGTACATGTGGGAGTCGGGACTTGAATAATGTTCTTTTATCATGATACCAGAAAGTCCTTGGGTGGAGGACCATGCTTTAGCATAAAGGTATCACATATGGACTAGACAGCCTATAAGATGCTCCTATAGGAGTGTCCACCTTGGCTGCAGAGATCAATCTGTGAATGCCTCTGAAAAATGAATGACCATGAGGGATATGGAAGTTTTCAATTTATTGAATTACTAGATTTCCATTAGTAATAAACTTCTGTTTAATTTAAATGTTTTGAGTTCATGTGTAAGTGTTGAGTACTTGAGTTCCACATTGAGAAAAACTGAATAGAGTAGTTATTTTATTGATATTAATAATTGGGTGTAGATCCATTGGCTTAAGATTTTAGGACATAGTGGTGTCCTAATGTGTATATCATGGGGCTCTTGGTGGCTTCCTAGGTGTTCTCTTTCCTAAAAAGATTGTATCATAGCTGGTGGTTTTGCTTCCACTTGAATATGTGTCGTGCTCTTGATATGTCTGGTATGGCTTTGTTGATAGTGTGGGTGACTCTTGGAGTGAGCTGCATTTGTTGGCTCCGCATGTGGTGCAACTCTTGTATGTGTGATATTCTTGGATTTGTGAAGTAATCACACTTGAGTTAGATGGGTCAATGTGATAGAGATTCACACATAATGGGGAGATTTGTTGTGCGTGTTGCGTACATTAGTGTTGAGTCTCATTGAGGAAAAGTAAAGAAAGTGAGCAGTTGATATACATATTTGGCCATTGAGCCAAGCCCTTTTACATATCAAAACACACACACACACACACACACACACACACACACACACACACACACACACATATTTGGCCCCAAATCCCTTTGGCACAAGTTTTTGGGTTGGAGTGTGAACCAACATGTATATCAACAGGCTCTTGGTGGTACTCTTTCTCAACAATAAGTATTTTGATTCTTGCGCAATAGGAAGATCGTGTTTTTAACTACCACAGAAAATTATATAATTTTCTTACTGGAGGCAAATGTTTTGTTGCCATTAAAAACTGAGAAGGTTGCATGTTTAGATACTAATTCATGTTATGGATAGTTCTTTTTGATGTAAGAAATTTCATTTGTCATGGGCATGCCAGAGTTGAGAGTAATATCTTTCTTTGACTAGTATTAATGTAACTATAAGCTAATATATTTTAGATTTAGCAGACACATAACATTATCTTAGTAATTAAAAGATCGCTAATAATTGCTATTTTTAGGTCGTTTGTCATTTATTTGTTTTTTCTAGTGGATTGACTTGATGTATCAATATATGGAATTATTTTTCTGAAATTTGAGAAGTTTATTCTTAGAAAAGGCTAGTTTGCTTTGAGGCTTACTCATTATTATGGATTTGTGTGTATTTTTTTGGGTTCTGATTATTTGCTAGATCATAGAGCACTTTTGTTATTTTTCCTTTGTGATGTTTGCAAATGAAGCCTGGGATCATGATTGTGCACTTTGTTATAACATGACCATGTAATACATTTTTTGCAGTCATTACTTAGAGGCAGGTTTTTGCGAAATGACCGATTGGTTGACAATGAGCGACCTGCTTCCCGGGCAGAAAGTGAACTAGGTTTATTGAGGCAGAGACCTTCTGTATCTGGTTTGAGGTATTATTTCTTTCTATGATTTCATAACAAAGAGCTCTGCAATTTGTTTCCATGCAAAGCTTCTGGTCTAATTTCTCTAATATATTCTGTTATGTCCTATTTTTTTTCCCTAATACATGCTTTTATTATCAAGGGTTGCTTTAGAGAACATTTTGTATTGAGAACTTGTACTGTCAATAAAAATCAGATTAAAGTATGCTGTTGATTCTCTTCTCTTCACATGTGAATCATATCTTCTTTGGAAACTCAAAGGATGAGATTTGACTGCTACATTAAATGGATGTGAAATTTTGATGCTGGTAATGGCTCTGGAAATTTGTTGATATTTTGGATATAGAAAATAGATCTTCACGATAACTAGACTTCTTCCTAATTTTTCCCTTGAGAGCCTTGCTAAAGCCCATCCATTCTCTTTTTTCTACAAACCTTGGGATAGAAACTATGGTAGCTTCTTTCCTAACTTTCTCTTAAAACCAAACATTGAGTGTATGATGCTTCGCTGGTGTGGGGAAGTAAGGGCTTGACTGGCTGAGTGTTCCTTCTATTCTAATAATAAAATTCGTATTACATACGACAAACATATCTTAGGGTTACATTATCATATATTTTGAGTTTTATGTTGGAGATCATTGAGAAAATAGTCAGCATACTGCAGCTTGTGTGAAGTAGAGCATTGAATTAGGTTTTGTCCTTTTTTGTAATATATTAGCAACCTTTTTGCCAATATGAGCCTGAATGTGGTTGCCTAGGCAGGCACAAGTTTACCAAGGTGTTGATATACAGTTGTTTTTGATAATTTTCTGTTTGTATAAAGATACAATGAGTGGAAATATTATGTTAGGGATTATGTCAAGAGCTATCATGTGTACTGTGAATTGATGGTTTCCTTTAGGGCTTGCATTCTTCCACTTCCACAGTACAATTCATCTTTCGAGGTGAAAATTTTCTATCAAGAATAGATTCAAATTGTAGCTAAGCATTGGACTCCTGTCATGCTTTCACAATTGACAGCAAGATTCTCTTGCCTGGACTCCATGTATTTAAGCACTAATCAATTGTTAAGGAACTCTTAAACATCAAGCAGTAAAAAAGGAAAAAGAAAAAGAAAATGAGATAGTTGGTAGGAACTAATCACCTAATACTGCTGCTTAGGATTGAACTGGGGACCTTTAGAGCATCCACATCAGTGGATGCAAAAATCATGTAAAATAGAAAATAGACCACTTTTACATATTTTCCCTCAAAAATGCTCCACATCAGTGCTTCTAAAAGGGTGTAAAAATGTGTATATCCTTACACGAGCTACAGTAACCGTGTAAATATACACGGTTACTATAGCTCGTTCATTTATTATTTTATTAATATCACGTTCACACCTTTTTTTCTCTCTCTTATCTGTGCTCAACAAACTCAGTAACTTCTCTCCTCATCTTCTTCTTTTTCCTCAGATGCACACAAACACACTCACACACAAACACGTCCACACAGACAAATCAACACAGAGATACATTTGCTCAAAAAAAAAAACATAGAGATACACAAACACAGATCGGTGCTTGATTGGAACGATCGGTGCTTGACTGGATCGGAGCTTGTGGGTTTTGCCTGTGGATCAGAGCTCGTGGATCGGAGCTCGTGGCTATGAGCTCGTGGCTTGGAGCTCGTGGATCGAAGCTCGTGGCTCGGAGCTCGTGGATCGGAGCTCGGTGCTTGTGGATTAGAGCTCGGTGCTTGTGGATTGGAGCTAGGGGGACTTGATCGAGAGGGAGAGTTGATCTGAAAAATGGGTAGAGATGGGTAGAGAGATGGGAATAGAGAGAGAGCAACAAATCAGAAAAAATGGGTAGAGAGAGAGAGAGAGAGAGAGAGAGAGAGAGCGCATATGTATATCCGGGTAGTTGAGAGAAATAATAAAAAATTTGAAGAAATTGATTATTTAATTAAAAGAGGTGATAGAATAGATGAACTGATGTGGGTGTTTTGTAAAAATGGATGTGTAAAATAGAAAAAGTAGGTTTTTAGTGTAAAAATGGATGTGTTAAATAGAGGAACTGATGTAGTTGCTCTTAGTGTGCAAAACTAACATGGAATAAGGATCTAAAAGTTTCTTCATTGGTACATAATATATTTAGTTTCTGGATGCTATAAGGATAATGTCAAGTGTTGCTGGGGTCACTGTTCTAATACTAAATGTTTCTTGGTTTATGTTCTTTCCCATTTTGATTTTGGGTATTTTAAGTTCAGCTTTGATCTTATATTGAGTTATTGCATTAATTTATATCTTATGAGTTATGACTTTGGCCTTTTTTGGCTCATATTGTTTCTATTTGACTCGTCAAATTTTGCTGAATATTTTGCTCTTAATCTTTTTCCCCTATTATGTATGTGCAAGTAAAGGTGGTTATTTCACCTTTTAGCAATAACACTATGGAACCCATTTCTTTAAAGCAGGGAAGGATTTTGCTCCAGATTGGACACTTCTGTATGGAGTCAAGTAAGCAGCAACCATTCCGATACCTCATCTAATTGTGACACTAATGTTAACAGAAATGATCAAACTCAAGCAAACAATGCACAGGATGTCTTAGATGAACTTAATGAACAATTTGATCCTAATAATGCGGTGAGTAATAGTCTCAGGTTATTGGATGTTAGGACTGATTTAGAGGATGATGTTGTTGAAGATATTGGATGGCATAGATCTAGTGCTCATGAAGAAGAGTGGCAGGTACAGCTTTCAGAGAATGATGTGTTCATTGAAAGTAGGGATGGTACAGGGCAAAGCTTGAACAGAAGCTCACAGGAAATTGGTGCTAGTGAGTGGTCTGAAACTTTGCTCACTGAAACAGGAGAAAGTTACTTAATGCAAGAAGCTGTTGAAGAAATTACCAGACATTCTGAGCCAATTATTGAGGAAAGGTCTATTCCTGGCTTACCAGATCATGTTTATAACATGGATATAAATTGGGAAGAAGCTGCTGCTCAGGTAGAACAATGGCCAGAACAAGTTATGGAAACTGATCACAGAGTCTCACAACAAGATAATGTGGAATATAGTGAATGGAGGGATGGCATTAGAGAAGATGTGGATGGAAATCAACTGGGAAGTACTTCTACCCACCAAGAGTTGGGGAATGAAGATATGGAACAGCCTCATCTGCAAGAAGCCCCAGAAGTTTGGGATGATGATAATGGTTTTCAAGAGGCTGTGCAGCATTGGTTGGATGGGCCTTCTGATCAGGGAGCTGATCCAGTTCAAGTAGTAGATACATATAATTTTCCTGAGGATGATAATGAGCACAATGTGGAAATCAGAGAACTCCTAAACAGGTATTAACAACTAATCCAAGTGAATTATATGAGATCTGCCACAGAAGGGCTTATGCACTAAGCCCATTTAGATTATCAAGTTTTTTATTCATAGAGATTTTATTCATTTTGCAGGAGACGAGTGTCTAATCTTCTTCACAGTGGTTTCCGTGAGAGTCTTGACCAATTGATACAATCATATCTGCAAAGACGGGAAGATAATGCTCCCACTGACTGGGAACTACCTGGAACATCACCTTCTCGTGAGTCAGAAGAACAAGATCTTGAGCATCAGAGTGGAGATCAGAATGACAGTCAGAGGGATGCTGTTGAGAGTCCTTCACTTGCTCGACCTTCATCACCACCACCACCACCACCTTCTCAGCCACTCTATTATCCAGAGACACACCATGATAACTGGCCACAGCATGATATGCATCAGCGTCTGGGAATTGTGCGTTTGTCTCCTCATGATTATTCTTTGAGCTTGATTCCTTTTTTAATCAATATGTTTTAAAGTGAAAAGTTGTTTAATGCACAAACCTCAGTTTTTGAAATTTTCATTTCTTTTGAAGCTTAAGTTATTATTATTATTTTGTCATTCCTGTTAGTCACTAAAGTCATTGTCTAGCATGCAAAAGTAAAGGGACACACAGTATTTGGCTAATTATAGCAGCAAATTATCTACTATGGGTTGTAAACTGTTACCTTAATTCAATTTGTAGTTATAAGTTTAAACTGAATCATGTATTGCACTTGGCACAGGAGTGGGACATCATTAATGATATGCGGATTGACATGGCTAGGCTACAGCAGAGGATGAATAACATGCAGAGGATGCTGGAGGCCTGCATGGATATGCAACTTGAGTTGCAACGCTCAATAAGACAGGAAGTCTCTGCTGCCCTGAACCGCCCTTCTGATATTCTAGGTCTGTGTAGAATCCTTGATGGATTCTTTTTTTCTTCTTCTTCCTTTTTATCTTTTGTTCAATTCTGCTTTTTCTGTGCCCCATTTTCCTTCCCACTATTTCTTCACTTATTTCAAGTGGTGATATATCATGTAAATTTTGTCTAGAACTAAGATACTTGCCTCTTTTTTTTTTTCTAGCTGCAATTTATCTTCTTGGTTGTTTTACCTTGGTATTTACTTTCATTTTTTATGTCTCTTAGTTACCTTAAATATTCACGTGGATGATCATGTTATCTCCATTTATCTTCTTTTTGTTTAAAGATAGAGGTAGTCTCTATTGATGAAAAGATGAGGGGGAGCCACTTGAGATGGTTTGGTCATATGATATGACCAAACTAGAGAAGAGTGATTAATTGCACCAATGAGTTAGAGAAATTTGATTCAAGTGGAGTGAATGAAAAAGGTAGGAAAAGACTTAAAATAATATTTAGTAGAAATAGTAAAACATGACATGCCAATCAAGTAGGTGACACGGAGAGTATGATTTTGGATATGATAGATTGGTGAAATAGAATACATATGGTTTACTCTAATTAGTCTGTTGAGAATCCATAACTGACCTCAAAATTTTGGGACTAAGGTTGGGTGGTGATTGTATCTTCCTTATCTTTGAATATTAGCTAAGTTTTCAGGAATTATTTAATGCCAGCAGCTGGTTGCAGCAGTTATCTTGACTGTATTTTGTGCCGTGGGTTTGTTGCAGGAGCATGTAGGGATGGTTTGCTGAAAGATGAATCTAAATGGGATTATGTGAGGAAAGGAATCTGCTGTGTATGTTGTGAAAGCAATATTAATTCTTTACTGTACAGGTAATGGTAAATTTGTGTACCATTCTGGTGTGGAATTGAAGTATAGAATGGCAGGATAGCACTAATTTTGCTGCTAATATATCCAATCTTACCATTTTCTTTTAATATATCCTTGTTGCAGATGCGGGCACATGTGTACATGTACAAAATGTGCAAATGAGTTGGTCCAAAGTAGAGGAAAATGCCCAATGTGTTGGGCACCAGTTGTTGAGATGATCCGTGCTTACTCTATTTTATGATGTGAAGAATAATTAAGAAAGGAAAGTTGGATTAACAAAATATATAATCTCCAGTTCAGTTCTTGTACCTGGACCATTCTAGGTACTTTTTCTTTTTGATAGAGAAAATTCTGATTTCTGGGGTGGGATATTGCCATATCTGTCGAGTGTATGTTTGAAACAATTGGCATCTTTGATTAATTTATTCTGACCTGAATAAATTTGTTGAGTGAAATTTTTCTACCATGTAATTTTATTCGAAGGTAAAAACTCTAGTAGATGGTGGACCAAATTACCAAATAGACAAAAAAAAAATAAAAATCAAACTAGTGGCTACTAGAAGACGATTTTTCATTAAAGGTTAATCCTATTCCTGTCTCTAAAAAGCTTAAAGAAAAAACAGGACGATATTACCAAGGCACTATTTCACCTTTTGGAGTAGTGTCTTTTGCGGTATTCAAGTATTCAACTATTCATAAAACAATTTACTTGTATCATTTAATTAAGTTATAAAATAAGTTGTATGACAAAGTATACGGATTTTCTCAAAAATAAAAAACAAACACTGAAATTGTTTTATCAATCATCACATATGGGACAGGAGGAATTTCTTCCGTTGTTCGGAGCTTTTGTTGTGGAGCAGCATTAAATTGGTCATTGGTCATTGGTCAATCCTTGTTCAAAGTCTATAGGGATCATTTGGTGCGTAGGTAACTCGAGTATCAAATTAACTTGAACCCAATCCAAACCAAGCTTTAAAGTAAGTTTAGAACCTAACCCAGCCAATCAACCC
The DNA here is from genome assembly GCF_040712315.1 of Castanea sativa. Classification (NCBI taxonomy): domain Eukaryota; kingdom Viridiplantae; phylum Streptophyta; class Magnoliopsida; order Fagales; family Fagaceae; genus Castanea; species Castanea sativa. Next base: position 43,015,805 of record NC_134020.1, read on the forward strand.
ATCAGAAATAATCTAAGACATCGAGAAGTGGATTGCGTTGGGTTCGTTTCATTGGATAGGTGTGATGGATTATTGCACAATCCACACGCATGGTTTGTCGTTCCTCTTGGTGATTTCCAAGACTTATTATTAATCAAAGTCAAGTTCAGTACATTGAATGAAGGCAGATTTCTTTCTCAGGATTGTTTTTCTCGTGCTTGTAATTTTATTTTTTGAGAATCTCATGCTTTTATTTTGGTTGATGAAGCACTGATCAATTTGTATATTTTATATTTTTGCTAAATGGTGATTTTCCAACAAACAAGAAGTCAAGAATTAAGCAGTACAAATACAGACAAAGAGAGAGAGCCCACAACAAATGGTTAAAGAAAGAAAAAAAGGCCGACCAATCTGATTTGAGACCTGTCAAAACACTCTCGGGCAGATTTGGCATTTGTCTAAAAGTATGGGCCCAGAGACTAAATTCTGAAAGCTTCACTTCGACAGAGTACTGTATAAGAACGTGTTTGGTAGTGGTATCAGTGGTATCCCATTCGTAAAACAGTTTTTTCAACTTAAAAAAATAAAATAAAAGTAAGCCCCACTTCCTGAAAATTGTTTTTAGAGAAAACTGTTCTCATTAGTACCCTATTGTTGTTTTCTGATCCTTTGGACTACGTAACTACGTTGAAAGCAAATCTGAATTTCAACCTTGCTTCTAAACCACTTTGCGTGCAAGATTGAAGCAACAACACTTGCTATCTTTCATTCCTTAGAAAGACGTAAATTAAAAAAAAAAAAAGATATTTCCCAACTGTTATTTATTATTTATGCACCCATTCTACTCATATAATAAGACCCAAGTAAGACTCATCACATGAGAAGGCCAGAAAGGTGATGCCACAAATTAGCAAATAGTGATATGGAAAATAGCACCATCTTGGTCAACAAACTCAGAGATCACCAAAAAAGAAATTATAATTATAATTTAGCTTCCAAGTTAATTGGGATAACTATTACCAACAAAAAAAAAACAAAAGCTTAAAATTTGAGCCTAACTAATGATTTAATTAAAACAAAAAAAGAGAGAAAAATAATAAAATTGAAAGAGACAAAATTAAAGAAATATTTTCAAATAACTTCTGATTCTTCGCCACCTTTTTTATTTTTTTATTTTTTTTTATCTTACATAGGTCGTCTAAAAAAAAAAAAACCTAGATGTGAAAATAGGATAAAAAAAAATATAACCTAGGAATGAGTATATTGTTGATATACAAAGCTTACACGTCTCAAAAACTCGAAGTTCTTTGCAACATAGCTCGATCTACTAAGCTCGAACAACTACTATTCCTCCTCACATTAAGTGACCCCACAACCACCATCACCTCAATACACACGTCATGGTGGTTCCCCACCGTTGATCTTCTTTCATCAGAACCACTCACACCCTGATCGCACTTCTCCTCTTTCACACCCAAACCCTCCTCCCCTTCAAATAACCTGCTCGACCGGCAAACCGGGCAGGTCACGTGACCCGAAAGCCACGTGTCGACGCACTCGGGATGAAACACGTGCTTGCAAAAAGGTATCATCTTGACAGCCTCGTTTTCCTCGAACTCGCTCAGACATATCGCGCAATCTATCTGGTACTTCTCGTCCCCACGGTAAGAGTACACCGGCAAAGCCTGAACGGTCTTGGGGTCCACTCCTACGCTCTGATTATTAGTCCTACTTGGAAGATCAGACGGCTGAGAAGAATTCCTCGCCCCCCGATGATCAGAGGGGGAAAAATCGCCTGAGACGCGGCGTAGGTAGAAAGAGTAGAGCCCCATACACAAAAGCCCGACTATAAACACGGCCAAAGTGAAAGCCATAGAGCTATACAATGGGTGGTGAATAGGTGGCAATGTGGATGGCGATGATGATGACGTGGCGGGGTTTGATTGCATGGGGTAGGATGCATAGTTTGGTAGTTGGAGTAGTTTTCGGTTCAGGGTTTTCATTTGTTTAGAAGAAAGACTATTGAAAAAGAGTTGAAGCTTGAAGCTTGAAACTTGAAACTTGAAACTTGAAAAACAGAAAGTTAAAGATTGAGAGGCTTTGTTTAGAGACAGGGAGACAGAATTGTGGGTTTTGTATATGCGTTTCTGTAGCTTTGGTTTCTTTTATTTTTTATATGACGGTTTCAAGTGTGTTTTTGGGGTAGTGAGCCCTTTATATCTTTATATTTATATACAGGTCTGGTTTTGGATAAGGTGAGAGAGTTCAAGGAAGGTGACGTGGCAAGTGAGATGGTGTCGGTTTTTTGGTGGGGCCCAACACAGTCAATTCAGCTTGTTGTTTAACGTGTGAAGTTGGGTTGTTGTACTTTTATGTTCTGGACAAGGCCAATGTGTAAAAGTGTGAACAGTCTTCCAAAGTAGTATTAAGTTTTGTATTAGGAAACTAATTACTTTTGCCGTAGATAACCAAGAAAAGTATTAACTCAAAAGTTTTTTTTTTTTGTTGAGAAATACTAGTGTGTACATGGGAATGTGTCAATTTAGTTATAAGACATTTGGTGTATTAACTCAAAGTTAAAAAACAATGTTACAGGAGTCTAAATCTTCTACCCACTCTTCCTATTCTACTATATACTTCACAAATAAAAACATGCCATTTGTCCATTTATTTTATTAAATGTTAAATTTATGCATTCTATTATTTTAATTTTTTAAATATAATGGGTTATTTATTTATTTAAAAAAATTGAAATAATAGAAGGTATAAATTTCATAATTAATAAAATAGATAGACAAGTGACATGTTTTTATTTGTGGAGTATATAATGAAACTGAAATAGTGAGATAGAAGATTTGGACTCATATTATTGTTCTCATCCAAATTAGTAATACTTGTTTTATTTTACAAATTAAATACGTGTGTATTGTTGGTCCAATTAGCAGCTTTTACAGCTAATATATCTGGTTTATTTTGGGTATATTTTTATATAAAAAATTATAGAAATTGATAGAACAAAATGTTAGTATGTGATAGATTTAACTAGATAATACTTGGTCAAAATTACAGCAACAGTTGCAGTATTTTTTTTTTTTGCTGAATGGGGCTATTTGTTTCTTTCAAATCAAAATCTTTACCTTATGCATTCAGCAAATCTTTTATCAATCAATCAAAATTCTATCACACGAATGGACAAGATACCGATATAATATTCTTTTGGAGGATGATGTCCAACATTCACAAGTTATATTACTGTTTCTAAAAATAAAATAAAAAAAAGGCGAAAATGCACTTTTGGTCCCTACATTTTGGGTCAATTCCCATTTTGGTCCCAAAATTGATTTCGTTACAAATATCGTCCCTAAAAAAAGAAAATCGTTTTTAAAATGGTCCCTGCCGTCAACCCACTAACAGAAACTTCCTACGTGACAGACAGAATGACTTGCTTGCTGACGTGGCTATTAAAATATTATTAAAAATAATTATTTGGCAATTTTAAAATAACACGTCAGCATTTTAATATTTTAAACAATGCCACGTCAGAAAATTTATATAAAAAAAGAAATTAAATTTTAAAAAAACCTTAAATCTAATTTAATTAAAGAAATTATAACTTATCATTATTAATTTTCAAACATTACAACTTGTTCTTTGTTCTTTGTGTTCTTCCCAATCAAACCCAGATACAAAGAACTCAAACCCAGATTACATGAACACAAACCCAGCAACCACTAACTCAAACCCAGATCACAACAACAAACGAAAATCACAAATAGAGATCAAACACAACGAAACCCAGATCACAACCCAAACGAAACCCAGATCACATCCCAAACGAAAATCATCAGCGAACCCAACCACCGATCCATGTTCACAACTCCCACATGCAAGACTCCAAAATTTTCCCATTGTTTTCACGGCATCAAGATCCCATGGCCTCCATGATCAAAACCTCGAAGATCAGCCTCTTGATCTGCTCGCCGTTGGTCAATATTGGGTGTAAGGTTTTGAGCGGAGACGAGATTATGAGATTTGAGAGTTTGGGGTCATCTCGGCTTCACAACCGCTAATCTAGGCTCCAATATCGAATCGGTGACTGGGGTTTCGTTGGTGACTGGGGTTTCGTACAACGGAGCCATACCGAATCAGCAGACCTTAGCGATGGGTTTTCTTTCTTTGACGGCAGCGGCGACCTCACTGAGTCTTGAACGACTTCGACGACGGCGACCTCATCACTAGATTAGAGAGAGTTTGGGTCTAAGAGATTTCGTCGAGGGTGAAGAGAGAAAGAGAGAATTAGAGATAGAGAGAGTTTAGAGATGAGATTAAAAGAAAAAGTAAAAGAAAAAGAATTAAGGTTAAAGAAAAAGAAAAAGAATTAAAAGGATAATAACATTTTTTTTTATTAAAAATAGGGGTTGCTACGATCAATTTTTTTGTTTTAATTATTTAAGTTTTTTTTAAAATTTAAATTCTTTTTTTATATAAATTTTCTGACGTGGCATTGTTTAAAATATTAAAATGCTGACGTGTTATTTTAAAATTGCCAAATAGTTATTTTTAACAATATTTTAATAGTCACGTCAACAAGCAAGCCATTCCGTCTGCCACGTAGGAAGTTTCTGTTAGTGGGTTGACGGCAGGGACCATTTTAAAAACGATTTTCTTTTTTTAGGGACAATATTTGTAACGAAATCAATTTTGAGACCAAAATGGGAATTGACCCAAAATGTAGGGACCAAAAGTGCATTTTCGCAAAAAAAAAAGGTTATATTATTGGTACCTACAGTATCGATATGATGTATTGTACTGACCACCAAACCAATATTGATATTATCTTAAAACACATTGAAGTATTGAACTATATTGGTTATACTTGGATTTTTCTAACTGTTTTTTTACTTACAAGAAAAATAATAAAAAGTACTATAAAGCATGTAAGTTGAATTAATAGTTTAATACCTTGCAAATGTATAAGAGCCTAAAATTAGTAGGTATGAAAATATTTCGTTTAAAAAAAAAAAAAACTAGATTGAAACGGCCTTTAGCATAATATTCGCTAACTTGCATACAACTTAGATGAAACAGGCCTTTGAAAACTTCTCTTTGGGTTAGGTTTGAACTTTAATTAAAGCTCTACCATTCATATTGTGTAGCACAATCGGTTTTGAGAATATGAAAAAATAATTCGAGTAGATGAATTAATTTTTAATTAAGTGAAAAAAGAGAAAGAAAGAAAGAAAAGCTGTTGTCTACATCCGCTGTGTAAAATTTTGGAATTTAGTTATATGTGTGTGCATGAAAATTATAATTTGCCCAACCTTATCTTAAGTGCAATCAGGTGTGTATATATATGTTTGTAAAATTTCTGACCTATCACAAGCTGACACATCATACTACCAAGTCCACAAAATACAACTAATTACAAAATGCCACGTACTATTGTTGGGTTTTGCTATCACTATTCAGAAACCAACAGAAATTTGCCAAGTGTCATTGAAATAGGGGAATAAAATGCATCAGCAAGTGTAAGTGATGACATAAGCGGATCAATCGGGCTGTGACATGTGTCACCAATTAGACTCCACCACGTGTCGCTCATCCACCCCCAAACTCCTATAAATAGAAGCCTTCCTGAGACATTTAAAAAAAACACCAAGCCATCTAGAGCATAAGTAGCATCAAAGAAGATTCGAAGCACTCAGAAGTACAGAAGTTTTGCAGGAATTAAGCCCCAAAGCCTCCAAGAACTTCAACTTCAAAACCAAAGAACATTCGAAGCAAAACCATCCAAGCTGTCAACCTAGATCTCAAAGTTCACTAGAATTAAGCTCGAAAGCATCTAAAAACCTTAACAAACCACAAATCAATGAAGCTCTACGGATTCAAGCCTCTAAAGCACCAAATAACTTCCACCACAAACCTTCGAAGACGAAGAATGCCAAGAACATGAAGAACGTATCAAGAACGCGAAGAACACAAAGAACAAAGAATTTATAACAAGCTCGTAGCCAGAGATTCATTGTAATTCTGTTTCAAATATCTTTGATCCATTCCTCAGCCAAATTGAAGGATATTTTGTGTTCAAATCAAAATCACATTACCACAATGCCAATCAACAAATCTTCCAAGGAGATCGAATCAGAGGGTCACTCTTTTGTAATCACAGAGAATTGTACCACACATTCATCAATACAAATTCATCAACACAAATTCTGGCACGCCCAGTGGGACTTCTCTGCCTCTCATCTCATTCTCCTTCAAAGAAAGAAATTTTCATCAGCTTGCTACCAACTTCAATGGCCTCTAGCAAGAACATTCAAGTTTCAACAATAGCAACTTCAATTAAACTTGGTACGACTACCACCAACAATCACATTGGTGCAATCAATCGTAGCCAGCCTAAAGCTCATAATCAATTTCGAGCTCAATCAACCAAGGAAGCTAAGGTCCAGACAATTATCTCCTTAGACCATTTTACAAGAAACAAGGTCATCAACAAGGACATCTCCACCTTGGAACACCTCAAGTATGGGGGCAAATCCCCTTCTTCTTTCACAAGAAGTTGGTCGCACGATTTCTCTCCCATCAAAGGGAACCCAAAAGATGAGATTTCACGTGCTCACTTCAATTCACTTCCTTCTCCATCATCTGTGGAAGTTGTGTCAGTCATGATGACTAACACCTCTACCATGGAAGAAAAGATGGCTGAAATGGAACAAAGGGTCGTCCTTCTCACTAAAGCACTTGAAGATAATGACCTCCAAATTGCAACTTTAATGAACAAACTCGAAGTACAAGATCTTGGTGAATCAAGCCATGGTCATAAAATAACATCTGCGAAGGATGAAGAAAGGAGAGAAATTGAAAACACTCCCCGACAAGAACATTCCACCTCAATGGCCTCGTATCTGTCCAACAATTGTAGGACATGATAACAAATACCATACGAGCACAATATGGAGGTTCTTCTACAAATTCTCTCATATATTCAAAACTCTATATGAAGCGCATTGACAATATGAGAATGCCAAATGGGTATCAACCCCCCAAGTTCTTGCAATTTGATGGCAAGGGAAACCCTAAGCAACACGTTGCTCACTTTTTAGAAACTTGAGAGAACGCAGGGACTCAAGGAGGCCTTTTTGTAAAGTAGTTTGTTCGTTCGCTAAAAGGGAATGCCTTTGATTGGTATATAGACTTAGAACCCGAGTCAATCGATAGTTGAGAACAACTTGAGAGGGAGTTCCTCAACAGGTTCTATAGAACACGCTGCATGGTAAGCATGATGGAGCTTACCAATACCAAGCAGTGGAAAGACAAGCCCATTGTTGACTATATCAATCAGTGGCGTTCTTTGAGTCTAGACTGTAAGGATAGACTTTCTGAAATATCTGCTGTAGAAATGTGCATCCAAGGCATGCACTGGGGACTTTTGTACATCCTGCAAGGGATAAAGCCCCGAATATTCAAAGAATTGGCAACTCGTGTGCACGACATGGAATTGAGTATCTCTAGCGACGAAAATACAAAACCTCCCATACCCGAGGAAAGCAGGAAGGAAGTAAGGAGGAATGACAGGAATGCAAAAAGTAATCTCAAAGACCCAATAACTGTTAACACTGCCATAGTTAAGGTTCCAAGGAGAGAAGCAAAGGCAAATGAAAAACAACTTGAAGGATGGCAAAAGAACGAAGTGCATTGTCTGACCTTTAAGGAACGTGAGCAAAAAGCATATCCGTTCCCCGATGAAGATGTGCCAAACATCTTAGAACCACTATTGCAATTGAAGCTGATTGAATTGCCAGAATACAAGCGACCAGAAAACATGGGGAAAGTTGATGATCCTAACTACTGCAAATATCATCGCATCATTGGCCACCTAATCCAAAAATGTTTCGTCTTCAAAGAACAATTCATGAAGCTTGCCAAAGAAAACAAGATTGATTTAGACCTTAATGAAGTTGTTGAGTCAAACCATGTGACCATTGCCTGTGATGTACTTCCAACTCTCAAGCAGGGGGCAAGCACCAACAAGGCTTACAAATTGGTTGACAATGATGGTGTAAGGATCAGACCCATCAATGGGAAGTTCCTCAAACATTTCTATGCTTGAAAATTGAGGATTGATCCTCGGTAAGAGTTTAAACTACCCACTACAGCGCTATAGGGGTACATGATGTCATCCCATTACCTTTGAAAGCGTACAAATAAAGAGAAATTAATCATACTCTATGCCACCATTTGCGAGTGTGGCGTAGTGGCTGGATGCCTTTGTCGCCCTTGAGGCCGAAGTCTCGGGTTCGATTAGAGGTGATACCCATTATTGTGCAATTGGTAACCATGAAATGTCATGGGGTGCAGGGCGAGGATTACACACGTGAGCCCTCCCTTTTTGTGGGGGAAAAAAAAAACAACAAAAAAACAAAAGAAAAAAAAAACAAAGAAAAAAAAATCATCAAAACCATAAAAAATCATCAAAACCATAAAAAAAAATATTGGACTACGTAATTACTTGATCCCTCTCGAGGGTACGTAGGCAACTTAGTATCTTTTGCTACGTTCAGTCACGCACTAAAAAAAAAAAGAGTTGCATTATCAAATTATGAAAAAGAGGAAGAAGCTGAGAAGAAAGTCTTCTTTATTAATTGAAAAAAGGAAAATAGTACAGGGGAAAGCATGATGACACGTATGAAGGGAATTAAAACACAAAAGATTACGACATCCATTTCAAGTCTTTCAAACTAGAACGATTTTCTTCCAGAAGGGCTCGTATCTTCTCTAAAGCCTCCATATCCTGGTCTTCAAGAATGGGAGCAGATTTGACTTCTTCAAGTTGTTCTTCTAAAGCTTGCACAACATCGTCTTACTCAACTTGATGAGTTTCAATTTTAGACAATGATTGCTCTAATTGGACGAACTCGGTTTGCAAGTCAGCCATCCTCAATCTAACAGTATCAAGCTCGGTCTTCAAAGATGCTTTCTTGTGCAATGCTTCAGAAAGGAGGAATTCAACTTCAGCCTTGCGTCGAACTAAGATAACAGAACTTGGTCGTTTGTTCAGAGATTCTTTCATCTTCAAATAGTCTGCGATACCTTCACAATATTTGTCAACATTTTCACGCAAGTGTTGAGGGTCCACTCCAAGACTTTCAACCGCATTATAAATTTCATGTACTTCAGCTTGTGGGAGGATGTTGTCTACAGAAAGATTCGAAAGCCTGTTTAGAAGAACATCTCCCAGCATAGAAGCCCCTTTCCTACGCACGGAAGAAACATGCGCCTTGGCCTGAAACATAGAGACTTCCGGAGGGTTGATAGGTTGTAAGGATGAGAGAGGTGTCGTTTTTGTGTAAATTGGAAATTTGGACAACGTGCCATCATCAGCAAACTTACACCTCTTGAGATCCGAACTCTTCGTAGATGGCTTCGAGGTAGAAGACTCACTATTTGTAAGAAGATGTGCATGATCAGTAGAAGTCCCTGCATCAACACCCTTCATTGGACTCTTCAAATGTTTCCAATTGTGGTTGAAGTCGTTACACACCTCCTTTTCAGAATTTTTAATGGCATCCCTAACTGGTACAACAAGCGAACCTTTGATGCCTTGACTTTGTGCAAACTCTGACAAGGGTTGTGGAATGTATGAGTCTTGTAGTTCCCTCTTTCCCTTCTGAGGTTTGTTGGACGTCAGTGATTTAACATAGGAGGATGCAATTTCAGCTAGAAAGTCTGTTCCTCTGGTAAAATCATTTCTACAAACTCCTTCCCACCATTGTTTGTAGCTATGCCTGACCCGGCTTCCAAAGTCTGTCGCAAAAGCCGAAATGAGTACCTTGGAATCTGTGTTGCAGCAAGTGAAAGATTGGTAGAATTGGTATAGATCTTTTATTGAGCCTGTATGAATTTCTTCCTTTAAGTCACTTGGAATGTCTTGATGAAATCCAAAGCGTCGGCTGAATCTGTGAAGACTATATACTTCTACAATGTGTTGGTCTTCACATCGAAGTGTCAAGTATCTCGAGTGAAGGCTCATAAAGTAGTCGAACTTCTAAATGGATAAATGATCATTGTCAATGAATTTCTGGTAATAGCTTTTCTTGAAAACAGTCTCGTGCCAAAAGAAGTCGGTGGTGGTTCGTATATGCTTTCGTGAGGACAATTCGCTGAACGGAGAGGCATAACCTACACCGGAGTATTTAGTCATCAAAGGATCGAATAGTTTGTCATGGGTGATGCGGTTGCTTCTGAAAAAATGACTTACCCATGCGTAAACATAATGAATGGCAAAACTAGCTCTAGACGTGCTTGGAGTAGGAGAGGAAGAAATGGTGTTAAGTCCACGATAAATGCTAGCCAATACTGGGGGAGCAAGGCCGAATGAACAACCATTGGCCATGGAACTAGCGATCTTGAAAGTGCCGGGACGGATGCTATTCGGATCCTTGCTAGGAAAGACAAATGTGCACAGCCAACAGGAAAGAAGTGCCGGTAAGTAAGTCTCCTCCTTTAAGTCACCCTCAATTTGAAGATCTACAAAGACCCGTGTTCTTTATCAGACCATGGTCCATGCTCGTTTATCTCGCCAAGGGGATTCTGACTACACTTGGGAATGGTTGCCCGTCTCGCTGGTTTTTTAAAAGCTGGGTACCTGCTATTTCCTCTATACCAAAAAGTAATCCAGTCACGAACACTCACTTTCCCTTGTCTCTTCATCTGATTTTGAAGGTGATGATACACCATGAAAAGGTAGTGACAGCTCTACGGCAGATAGGGTCGTCCTTGGTCATTGGTTCCATCTAGCTCTTGCGCATTGGGTACCACTTCATCATAAAATGCACCTGTGCAAGGAAGTCCGCCAAGAATGGAAAGATCCCATGGTGTGATAGAAATTTCCCCAACTGAGGTATGAAGGGTATTGGTCGACGGACTCCAACACTCACACAACGCTTTCATGAGATTCTCATCGTAATCATACGTGAACAGGGAGGCAAAGACAGCATTGTAAAGGTGGATTGCATCAAGGAGGTGTTTACACCGACCAAGCACATCTTCTAGCCAATCCCAATAAAGGGAGAAGTAGGAAAACCCTCCGTTCGTGCTAAAGGAAAAATCCCAGTTGGCACGTTTTGCAATTATCTCTCGTCCCAAAGTGTTGTACGACTTTGATTTGACAAAATTTTTGTGATGCGAAGCAAGAAGGATAATTGTCTCCAAGTTAGAGTTGCCATCAGGGAGAACATGTGACCATTTCGGCAAATTGAGAAAATAAGAGTTATGGCCCCATCTCTTTGAAAATCTTCCAATTATGGGCGGTCGAATAATCAAAGTCGTAACCTTTACATCCTTATCATCTTTCTCCTTACAAATGAAAATGGTTGGTTCTTGACCAATCTTCGAATCCTTGAAAAAGAGCATCATAATACCTAAAAAAAAAAAAAAGATTAGTAGAGACAAAAAAAAAAAAAAGATTAGTAGAGACAAAAAAAAAAAAAAGAAAAGTGAAAAAAAAAAAATTAAATAATAAATAAATAAATAAATAAAAAGAAGTAAAAAGACAGTTTCTCTACTCTTGTATTACGTTAACCACTGAAAGGATCTTGTACAAACTTAGTGCATGCCCCTGGTGGCTTTATATAGGAGTCTTTGGAAACTAACAGATAAAAAGAAAAAGAGCTGTGGAAAGGCAAAGTAGCGTACTTTCAAAGAATACTATGCTAACTGCCCCTAGAAGATCACGTTGTCAGAAAGAATTTATTGCACTAGACTTGGAATGAAGTTCTAGTCCGCATATTGTTCAAGAGTAATGCTATCACTACAAATTATTTTACAACATTTTGTTTTACAAAATGTTGATGTGGTCAACCTCTTGTTGGTTTGTATCTAAGCCTACCATTAATATCACTTTTTCATTTACCAACAATTACTCACCACATTAGCAATTTGTAAAATTATTTGTATCTCTAGCTTTATTCATTGTTCAAATTGACTGTGCTACCAACCTTGAAATCCTGAGATGTCAAACTATGTTAGAACCACAGAGAGAACTAAGATGGCAACAAATTCAACAATGCCTGCGTTCTCCTCTTCCGGATTTCTAAAACTTCTGACAAGATGTCACAAAAATCAACCCACAGAGATCTTCTAAGGAGTTCGAACAACAAGACTCAGAAAAGACGTCCACGGTGGAGCCATAGCGCGCTGCCATGCGCGACCACAAATTCCCAACGACTCGCAGGTTTCTCATTCAAATCTGCGCAAATCTGAGAAAAATTTTACAAAACTAATGCCACCACTAGATCCATCGGCCCTCGGTTCACAAAACCCAGAAAGATCATCAACAACGGAGCAACCACGCGTCTCCATGCGCCGTCGCAGACTCGTGATGACCAACGGTTTAGCCCCTTAAAACTGTGCACATCTGTTCATAATTTCACAAAAATGACCCTACAGGGGTCTTCCACGGCCTTAGATCTACAAAACCTAAAAAATTTCAGGCCTAAAAAGCGATGCACGCGCCTTCAGGTGCCGCCAAAAGATTCGGCAGTGGCTGCCTTCAGCAACACGCGCAGCTCCTTCCATTACACGCTCACACACGCCGGCCCCTCTCTCACGCGCGTACACGCACCACATGTCGATAGGCCCTCCAGCATCTTTACGCGCTTACATGCGCCCCTATGATGTCATTGATGACATCATCCTCCAATAACCTGTTTGACGTGGACCAACCTGGAAATCTGACCCAAATCCGAACCGCTTGAAATTTTTTTAAAAAAGAAGAAATTCTTTGACCAGTTTGGACCTTTGACTTTGACCAAAAAGTCAAAATTTTCAAAAGAGGCCTATCCTACTCAGTTTTTCGCGTACATTTCGATTTTGGGATCTATTTCTTCAACCGAGACTCGAAAATTGCACAACGGTCCAATTTCTAGAAAGTTGACTTTTGCACAAATTTTGACCAAAAGTCAAAATTTTCAAGAAAAACCTGTCTTGCCTAATTTTTTGTGTACATTCCAATTTTGGGGTCTATTTATTCATTTGAAAATTCAAAATTGCTCAAATAGTGTGATTCTACAGCTGTTTGCTTTGATGTGAACCTTGACCAAGAATCAAGATGCTTGAGCAAAGCTTATCCTACTTAGATTTTCACAAAGACTCTGTTTTTGAAATCAGCTTATATTTTTTGAACTTGGAAACCACCGATCTGACCCACTTCTCTGAAGTACTAGCGGTGTCCAAAACTTGAGCTCCCAAAATCAAAATTGGAGATTCATCCACTTAGTTTGGGTTCCCTTAGGGTTATCCTCTAGACTTCATCAAGGCTTCCCTTTCAAAGAACAGATGAACTCTCACAAGTATGTCTTAAACTTTAAATTACATTGGATCACTACTTCAGCCTACCATTTCCGTTCGGTGCCTACCAATCTCCAACCTACCTTTCCCATTCAGCGCCTACCATTCTCATCCACCATTCTCACCAAAAATTCTCATCCGCTATTCTCAACTACCCAACTACCGTTCTTCATCTCTCCGCTATAAATAAAAGGGTCGGATTCATCGAAAACTCACCAAGAAAAACACACTGAATCATGAAATGAAGATTTGCTTCTTTCAAAATTTCAAATCCTCCTTCTCACAGCCATTTCTCACTATGGCCTTATCATTCTCAACACCTAGCAACCAAAATCGCTTCTTAATCAGTTTGAAATCAACCCTCTCATGGTTAAGTAGAAACCTTTCTCACAACATCATCGCTATTTTAGGATCTAAACAAATTTTGTTTCCCCACTTAACGACCTCATTTGTCCATAAAGTTACTCATAACAAGGCTGGTATCGTTGTTCCATGCTTCCTTGGACTTGGTTGGCCAGGAAATCTAAGTCCAGCATAGACATCTGTTCCTAAGATCAGGGCTCCCGTAGTCTCTCTCCAACTGCTTGGTCTCCAATCAAAAGCAGCGGTTCGGAACAAACAATAACTTGGCTAGTTTCTAAAACCAGGATCGCAAGTTGGCTCCACCTTTCAACGAGTGGCATTAGGTGAAGGTGGTGAAAGGTGTTGGGGTATCCTACAAATTGTCTCCCATCCAACACTTACGATGACTTCCAAGGTACCAGCTCATTAGAAATCAGCCTTTGGTGTTGGTAAATGGTCGCCAAAGCTTCATTCCATGTTCCCACCAGCGTGGGGCCCAAAGGTCATCATTGCTGGTACCTCAAAACACACTTTCTGGAATTACTCCAACTTAAGATCAGCTTGAAGAATTTCAGAAAATATACTTTTGAAATTACTTCAACTTAATGTCCGTCAGCATGGTCCTGTCACATAGGCGCATTCAACGACTTGCTGTCGGACCTTATTCAGCATGCAGTCAGTCCCGCATCCCAAGGTGTACATCCCAGAAACATCTACACCAAAGAGTCCCCAGTGTACAGGGCTAGCGCCATGGTGTCATAGGTTTCACTCATTCACTTCATCTTCATTTCTATCTTCTTCACCACCAACATCAGCATACCCGATATCCATAAGCTTCTGAAATTACCTCAACTTAACTTGAGTGATGCAATAACACATGCATATTCAAACACTTTCCCACATGTTCTCTCTGTGATCCAAAGTATATCCTTCAGATATAACTTCACCAGAAGTTCTTAAAGACGGGAGGCTAGCCTCATAGCTCTGCATGCTGTACCCAGCCAACATTCTCACTTCTTCTCCATCTTCTACACCCTATGATCGCCGCCAATGATCCAAAATATTCCTCTAAAATTACTTCAGCTTAACCTTTGCTGAAATGATTCAATCTTGCAAGTACATCCAACTTCTTGCAAATAACTTTCAGCCTCACCAACCCACTCCAAGTACCATGGAACACTCTTTTGAAATTACTTCGACTTAACCTCTGCCGAGAAGGCTCAGTCACACAAGTACATTCAAATACTGGCAGACCCTTTTTCAGTCTCATCAAAGCCTTTCATATTGGTGGGTCTACTCTTTTGAAATTACTTCATCCTGCTGAAAGCTCCACCACCTTCAACTACTTCACTTGAGGAGTCGAGTATAAAAATTCATTTTCAAGACTCATTCACACACCACACTCCAAAACTGTATGCATGAACGAGTCTCGAGGGGGCATTTGTAGAGAGGAAAAATTCCCGACCTATCACAAGCTGACACATCATACTATCAAGTCCACAAAATACAACCAACTACAAAACGCCATGTACTACTGTTGGGTTTTGCTATCACTATTTAGAAACCAACAGAATGATGGGTTGATGTGCAAGGTGTTCATGTCTAGTCTCAGGCCCACAGCGATGAGATGGTTCAATGGTTTAAGGAAAGGATCCATACACAGTTTCGAGGAGTTGATTCAGGCGTTTGGGATGCGATTTATCACTTGTAGTAGGGTCCCTAAACCTATCAATGCGTTGCTATCCATGAGGATGGGAAGTGGGGAGAGTCTTCGGTCATATGTGAATAGGTACTGGGAGTTGTATAACAAAATAGGAGGAGGAAATGAGTAGGTTGTAGCAAGTAAATTTAGGCTCGGGCTGCCTTAGGAGTCTAAATTAAGGGATTCTCTGACCACGCGTCCGCTCTAGAACATACACCAGCTGATGAGGAGGATTGAGGAACATAAAAGGCTGGAGGACAATAGATAGTAGAGTAAGGGCAAAGCTCCAGCCTGCTCCCAGTACAACAGAGATCCTCGGCCCAGGGGATTCCAACAGAGGACCAGTATGGAGTCAAGGGTGTCGAGCACGGTACCATGGCTTGAAGGGGTTAATGTAGCTTTCAAAGTACCTATTCACAAGATTGTCGAATGCATTAAGAACGAGCCATATTTTTGGTGGCCGAGGAAAATGGGCAGGGACCCAGCTAGAAGAAATCAAAGTCTGTACTGTATATATCATAAGGAGAAAAGCCATATTACCAAGCAATGCAGGATGTTGAAAGACCATGTAGAGCAACTTGTAAAGGCAGGGCATTTGGAGGAATTTGTTGGACAAAGAGGCACTGTTGGACAAGGTTTGGAGAGCTGAGGTAATACACTTCCCATACCCCTAGGAATCATTGAGGTTATTCATGTGGCATATATTGGTGTGAATATAAGCCGTCGGAGGGGCATATTAAATGTGGCAACCTTACCCTGGGTGGAAGCGTTTGGCCAACCTGAGAAGAGGCTCAGGCTGAGTAGGGATTCAATCACTTTTGACAAGAATGATCTAGAGGGAACGTTGCAGCTGCATGATGATGTGTTAGTTGTGACTTCACGGATTGTAGGATTTCTAGCGAAGAGGGTGATGATAGATCAAGGAAGTGGGGCTGAGATAATGTATCCTGATCTATACAAGGGATTAGGTTTGAAACCAGAGGATCTGAGCAAGTACGATACACCTCTAGTGGGGTTCAATGGGAAAATAGTGGGACTTGAAGGGCAGATAAAGCTCTCGGTTTTGACTGAGGGAAAGGAGGTTATGGTAAGTTTCATAGTCATTAACGCCTTTTCGCCATACACGGCGATCTTGGGTCGGCCTTAGATTCATGTCAGGGGGCGGTACCATCTACGCTATATCAGAAGGTCAGGTTCCCAACTGAAGATGAAATCGTCGTGGTCTGAGCCGATCAAAAGGTGGTGCGGTAGTGCTTGTTGGCCGCAATCACCCGTGAGATTAAACAGAAGGAGCAATTTGAAGTAGAAATGTTATAGAAATTACAGTACCCTGCTTTCTCACTCATAAGTGCAGGAGATCGTAGCAATATAATTCTCAGAGTACCGAGGTCGAACCACAAGGAGCGGGGTAAATTCAAAGACAATGTAATTAAAAAAAAGACCTTCTGGTGAAGATGAAGAATAATTTTTGCCTGGTAATTGTAAACAAGAATAACAGTGATAACTGATTTATGTCAATAATGTAAACACTAGGGCATCGAGGTGTTTCCCTATATCAGTATGAAATTCGTTGTGATCTAAGAAATTATATATTTCATAATTGATTGTTCTTATATAATTAAATACTTATGATTCGGTTGAACTAAGACAATTCAAGAACGCATGATAACCTAGATTAATAATGCGAATAGAAATTTTTTTAGAAAAACTCATTCACTTTAAAACCTAATTTCTATTTGAAACTATTAGAAATTCATCTAAACAATAAGAAAAACTTGATTGAACTTATTGAAAGCATGGAAGAACTAATACCTAATTGAACAATCAAATATGTTGTTGATAAAATCCTAGAAAGAATCACATTAAATATTCATACTCTATAGAAGAAACATAACCTCTAACCTTAGCAAAGAGTTTAAGCTGCCATTAGAGAAAGGAAAATACAAGGTTTTCTATGCCAAATTCATTTTATATAGCCTCCCTTCGAAACCCTAACGTCTAAGAGTTAAAGAAAATAAAACTTTTACTATTTTAATTTTCGTCCAGGTTTACAGCAGTAAATTGTGAGTTAATTTCGGCCTTCAAGAGGCGGGACTGTTGGACAGGGTTCGTAGAACTGAGGTAATACATTTCCCCCGTCCTTGGTAAATTGTGAGTTAATTTCAGCCTTCAAAAATTAAGAATTTCGAAAAATTCAAAACTGGAAAGTTATAGATATTTAAGTCACGGTTCCAATCCATTTAGTCTTGTGTTAATTGGATTTTTGAGGAGAGATATATGCTTAAAATACTGATCAGTGCTCAAATTTGATTTTTCATTTTCATATTTTGCCTATTTGATTTCTTTACTTATTTGAAGCTTCCAAACATGGTAGACGACCCAAGAACTTCAGCTGCACCTCCTTAGACATTTAAGCATGGTCCTTTAGCTCCTCTTTAATTCTATTTTGCCTTCCATTCTCTCACAAACTTTTGTAAACTCATTTTTTTCACATGATTTCCTGAAAGTAGAAAATTACATGCAATGAATGACATCTTATTCAAGAAATTATGTAAAGATAAATAATAGGGACTAATGCAAATCATGGCTTAATTATACAAATTAAACATAATAATAAGGAAATAATACCCACATAAATATATAACAAGTATACATTTTAAGGTGTTATCATACCCTGAGGGTGCAATAGGGGCTAACAGTGCCGAGGAGTTGATTTAGATACCAATCTTGCCCTATGCCGAAAAATACTTTCAAATAGGAAAGAGCCTACAAACAGAAGACCGGGTGGAAATTCTCCTGTCACTGGTGCAAAACCTTGACGTATAAGCATGGAGCCTGTACAAAGTACCCGAGGTGGATTTAGCCTTTATCACACATAGGCTGAATGTAGACCCCTTAGTGCCACCAAAAAAGTAGAAGTTGAGGAGATCAGCAAAACCACATGTAGAGGCCATGAAGGAAGAAGTGGAGAAATTGAAGTAGGCAGGGGATATTAAAGAGGTATTCTTCCCCGAGTGGCTTTCGAATATAGTAGTGGTCAAGAAGAAAAATGGAAAGTGGAAGGTCTGTGTTGATTTTACTGATCTCAACTAAGCTTTCACAAGGGATCCTTTCCCAGTACCAAAAATTGATCAATTGGTGGATGCTACGTATGAGCACCCGAGAATGAGTTTCCTGGATGCCTTTCAAGGATATTATCAGATTGATCTGGAACATAATGGAAGTCAATATCGATGACATGGTGGTTAAGTGCAAGAAGAGTGAGGGGGATGTGCCTAATCCAGTTGAGGTTTTTGAGATATTGAAACGACACAAGCTATGCCTCAATGCGAACAAGTGTGCATTTAGTGTGGGGTCTAGTAAATTCTTGGGATACATGACAACAAACCGAGGGATCGAGGTTAACCCCGACCAGATTAAGGAAATCCAGTAGCTTAATTTGCCAAGCAACCCCAAGGAAGTGCAGAGGCTCACTAGGATGGTGGCAGCCCTGAATCGGTATGTTTCAAGATCGACGGATGGGTGCAGGCCTTTCTTCTAGCTATTGAAAAAACAGAAGGGTTTTCAGTGGACTGAGGAATGTGATGAGGCGTTCCGAGATTTAAAGTGCTACTTGGCTAGCCTTCCTATTTTATCCAGGCCCGAGCCTAGGGAAGAGTTGTATATGTACCTCGCGGTCTTTGATCATGTTGTGAGTGCCGTATTATTAAGACATCAAGATGGAATCCAGAGGTTGGTATACTATATTAGTAAGACGTTAGTGCATTCAGAGACTAGTATTTTCCATTGGAGAAGATGGCATTGGCGTTGGTACACGTGACAAGAAAATTGCCCACTATTTCCAAGCCCACACAGTTTGGGTGCTAATCGAACTACCCCAAGGAGGTCAACAGGAGAAACCCCATTTTCCATAACGTATGGGGCAGAAGCAGTTATCCCAGTGGAGATAAGCCTGTCAAGCACGAGGGTTGCTAGTTTCTCTCTGGGCAGTAATGATGCACAAATGATCAAGCGGTTAGACCTCTTAGAAGAAAGGTGGGACATGGTGTCGATCCAACTTGCTGACTATCAACAGAAACTGGCTCGGAGATACAACAAGAATGAAAGGCCTAGAGAGTTTGTTGCAAGTACTTGGTTCTGCGGAGAGCTGTGGGAAGTATGAAATACCAGAGTGTAGGAAAGCTCGCCCGAATTGGGAAGGACCTTACAGAGTGACTGCGGTGGCTGGCATAGGGACTTACTACCTAAAGGATATGGAGGAAAGGCCACTACCCCAACCATGGAACGTGAGCGATTTGAAGAAGTATTATCCTTGATTGTAATTATCATAATAGATGTCTCATGTTGTAAGTAGGTTTGAAAAAGAGAATGCGGAACGGATCCAGTTGTTTTCATTATGACGTGGCTGTTACTTGTTTAGTTGTTTTACACATTTTTTGTTAGAGGGGACCAAGGACAGAAGCCTAGTCTCGGCTTGACCCTAGTCACTGACTAGGTGGAAACCTTATATGAGTATTTACAAGTATAGAAGCCTAGCATTGGCTTGACCCTGGTCACTGACTAGGTGGAAACCTTATGAGAGTATTTACAAGGACAGAACCTTAGCCTTGGCTTGACCCTGGTCACCGACTAGGTGGAAACCTTAACAAATTATTTTTAAGGACAGAAGCTTAGCCTCAACCTAGCCTCGATCACCGACTAGGTGGAAACCTTAATAAATTATTTTTAAGGATTGAAACCTAGCTTCAGCCTGACCCCGGTCATCGACCAGGTGAAAACCTTAAAGAATTTTTATTCCTAAAGATTAAGGGTTAGCCTCAATCTGATTAATTAATCTGAATTCCAAGTTCTCTTGGAAGGGACATTTCAAACATTCCCTGTACATCCACACTGGTCATTAATGAATTTGCATGATATCATTTAAAGATTATAGTAATGCGATGATCGGATCAAAGGATCTGGTGACAAAGATCTATGCCGACCATAAACACTTAAAGAGATTTTTGAAAATTGGATGTCAAAATTATACGAAAAAGAATTTGACCGAACATACATACTTGTAATGTTTTCAATCTCCGTATTCAAAAATTAAAATAGTGTTCAATACATAAGACAAATACAACTTAAATACATAAAGCTTAGCAAGTTTAAAACATAAAATGAGAAGAGACAAAAAGCGGTCAACAATTCGGTGACTTCATGGGACTAGACCCTGGGCCACAGCAGAGGTGGACAAGGAAACTTCTCTGAACGTTGGGTGGGTCGGTCTTAGGTCCACTTCAAGGGTGCTTTGACCCTCAGGATCGACATTGGTGGCTGGGCTGTCCACGTTAATCACATCTACATGAGAGTCAATTTTCTTGGCCAACTTAGCCTTGCTAGGGCTTTCCTCCCTCTCTTCATCAGCCTTCTCGTCAGGCTGCTCCTAGGTCGAGGCCTGAACGAGCGGACCATTAGGAAAGGGTATTTGGTTGGGGTCCCTAAACGAAGAAGATTTGGGAAGGTTCAGAGCATTCATGGCTGCCATCCAACCTTCTGAAAATCCAAGCCTCTGAGCTTGGAAGATGACTACATTGCACAAATTCTTGGCAACGGTGAAGCCCATGTTGTAGAATGTTTGCTCGTACCCTTTCATTGTCTCCTTTAGGTTAGCAAGTTCCTTGTCACGGGCCGAGACTAAGCTTGCGACCTCTACCAATTTGGTCTCTGCCTTCCCTAGCTTACCCTGTAGGGCCTCCACCTTCTGTTTGACTGAGTTTCGGGCCCTTTCGGCAGAAGCTTCCCTCTGCTCCATAGTGGCCAGCTCAAGGACCTTTTCATTTAGGGTGGACTTAGCCACCTGTTTCAAGGCCTTTTCTTTGTCTGCCTCCTTCACAGCACCCTTAAGTTGACCTTCAAGGATGTGGGTTAGTAGGGTGGCCTGGAACCGTAACAAAAAGCAGCAATAGGATTGATATTAGCCGAGGACTCACACTTAAGCCAAAAAAAAAAATAAAGAGAAAAGAGCGAAGGTACCTACAGCTATGGTATGCCACTTTAGTTTGAGGACTATGTCTTTGTCCTAGTAACCCGAGTAGTGGTGCATATTCTCGGGCAGTAGTAGGGCCTGACCAAGGCTTTCTACAACCTGACCCCTCAACCGGCTCTTCCAAGTCCAAACATAAGAATCATTGGGGAGAGGTTTGTCCCCCAGCATAAAGGTGCTTTGCCACCCTAAGGAAGGGGATGCGGAGGTGAAGGCCACGTTGGACCCAACGATCACCGATTGATCGACAGGCCATTTCTTAGAGGAAGTGTCTCTGGCCGGCTAAGTTAGTGTAGCGGCATATATGAGAGCCGGGAAGTACTTGGTAGGGGGAACACTAGACCCTGATGAAGGCTTGTCAAGAACCCTCTGCCTCTTCTGGTGAGGGCGGGGCGCAGGAGGAGTTGTTTGTTGAGGAGTCTGCTGTGGGGCGAGCTAACCCCTGACAGGTTTGGCGCTTGGGAGCACTACACCTTTGAACCATGTTGTCATTTGGTTCGCGAGGGGGGGGGATAGGGGCTTTGATGGGTATGTGCTTGGCTCTGCCATGGAAGACCGTGTCCGCCGAACCATCACTGATCAATTCAAGGGAGCCCTCTCTTACTCATCGAGGTCTTAAATGTCGAGCCTCATCAACTGTGAGATCACTTGATAGGAAACCTGATAGCTGAACTTCCAAGAAGGATAGGAGGGGCCTTTCGGCTGCCAAGGCACCAGAGGGGTCCTGATAGCTGGTGTATGATGGCACAAAACTGAGAAACCGATGTGATACTCTAAGCTGACCGTCGTAATGGACGAAAATCTCCGATCACAGGATGGAGTAAAGGTCTCTAAATTGTACAACGTTCACGTTTAGTTTGAATCGTTTGGAGACTGCATTAAGAAACCTAGAACAACATTACAAGTAGAAGTTAAAAAATGCATGGACGATTTAATAATATAAGTTTAGAAAGAAAAAAAGGGAAGTTAGATTAAAAAAGGGGGGGGGGAGTTAAAATTAGATCCTAGTTGTTGGGGTGTGGCTAAATGTCAGGAAGGAAGTTACCAATCTATTGCTCGAGGTGAGGTTGGGCATGTGAGTTTTCCATTGAGCCAATTCCCGCTCACTTTCACGAACTCCCTTACAGAATTCCTATTGGAGTCGGGGAGGCACAATATCAATCTAACCATGGGGTTTTAGGTCTAAAGATAGTACTTGTTCTTCAGACTACTTTTGGATGCCGTACACAATGTTAATGTCGTGATGTGTGAGAGTCAAGCCATATAGTTGGTTGAGGCGCCCCACACAACTTACTACCCTATAAAAATTGGGCAAATATTGGTCGAGGTTGAGCCCATAAAATCTAAGGGTTCTAAGTTAGAGGGGGTCTACTAGGAACCTAACCCCACCCTTCAATATTGCCATTAAAGGGAAGAAAACTACCCGGGGCAACCTTTGGTCTTCTATATCTCCCTCGTAACAGTATGAAATATTTATATCATGAAGGATGTTAAATCTAGTTTTGAAGGCTGCAACATTTTCAACGGTGTTTAAGAGATAGGAAAAACCCATTGTTTACTAGGAGAATTAAGAAAAACGAGAAAGAAAGAGGTAAAGGGCATAGAGGAACTTATAGTAGAGTTTGCGTGCTAGCAAAGGTGGTCTCGGGAGAGATTTGGGGCTTACGAAGAAGAGATTAGTAAGGTTTTAAGTTTGATTGAAAATAAAGAGGATTATGGTGGACACCATGACCTTATTTATATAGGGGATACCATTAAATGCAACTGTAAGATCAATTAACTTCTACCATTATTCCTTTCCATGTGCACATCGGTAATCGAAGCGTTAGATCATTTTAGCCATCCGATATGACAACTACGGCCACGCGTGCATAAAGCACAAGCTGTCATGTCCATCGCATTAATTAACTGACAACTGATCTTCCCGAGGTGTAATAGTAATATCAAAAAGGTTTTAACGACCCCAAAAATGAAAAGACCTCAATCCCAACTCCACTTCGTGAAAATGGGATCGTGTGGGGCTATTGTAGGGACATGGGATCGGTGCCCAAGAGGTGCCCATTGTTATTAGACTGGGCCCGGCGCAAAAGCAATGTTAAAGGGACATATAATTGGTGCCTGATGGTGGTTCAATGTTATTGAGTTGGGCCCGACCTAGTGGCAATGAACGGGTCAGGGATAACCGAAGGGGCAATAGCTAATACTTTGATCAGTTCCTGAATGTTGCCAATGCCTTGGAGAAATTTGCTGCTGAGCGCCATTTGGCGTTAGGTGTACGTTTCAAGAGAATCCCCAGGATAGGCCAATTTACTAGGGATTCTGGACATGGGTAGGGGACCACGTGGAAAAAGATGGAAGTGTAATTATTTGGGTCCCTACTAAGGATAGGTTATAAAAGGGAAGGTAGTATAGATGAAAAGAGGTTGGTTGGAATAAGTAAGGGTGTGTACAAAATAGGAGTGAAGGTGAGAGGGAAAAATGCCAAGGTAAGGAGGGGAATACACATGAAGGGTTCAAGAGTTATGTAGTTGGGCCTTCCAGGTAGCATTTGAGGTTGTCCATAGTAGGACTCCAGTCTTACCCACCAACAAGTTTGGGAGCCCAATCCATTCCAAGTGAGAACTATTGGGTTAGGGCACCACAGATACACTATAGTATAGATGCAGAAGCAAAATCATAAACTATAGAACACAAGAACATACGAGGGTTACAAAGTTCAACCTCATGGAAGAAACCCTAAAGGGTTACATTTTTAATATATGAAAGTGTAGTAAAAATCCTGTATTATGATGGAATATAACATATGTATATAAAATAGGCTAAACCCTAGACTAGAAAAAGATTGAGCTTGAGCCTATTTCATTGGATTAACATATCTCTAACACTAAGAAATAGAAAATAACTAATTGATCTAATCCCAATTTCTTTTATCCAACTTTTACATATACTATACTATATGAAACATATAATGAGTTATTATAAGTTTTTTTATTCTCCATAATTATAGCCCTAGAAGAGGAATAAAAAATCCTTATTATTTTAAGAATATTGTTAGTGGAATGCTGACATGGCAAAATCTAGATCATTAAATCATTAAAGTGTGGTTAGGATTTAAGGAAATTTATTGATAGAGTATCCTAAGAAATCTAGAAGATCTGAATCCCTTAATATATAGTTAGAGAGTTGTATGTAGAGTAAATTATTGCTAATAGAGTATAATATAAGGTAAAATATCTTAATAGTTAATGAGATTGTAGACACTTGTCACAAAGAGAAAATAAGTACTTGATGTAACCATAATTTCGCCTATTCAACTTTTATTATATGTGCCAAAGGCTTTGTAGCTGGATTGACATCTCCTCATGCACAAAGTGCTTGGGAGTCTAAAAGGTAAAGGGTTCGAGCTGCGGGGTTAGCAGCATATTGTAATTATCTTTAAATTTTTTTTATTATATATATGCTATATCACAAGTAAGGAGTTACCGTATTATATTTGATGAAGCAGTATCTCGTCGGTTTCTCTGGGATTCGTCCAGATGGTTCCTGGCAGTACTCTGACGAACCTGCGGGAGCAAGAACTTATTCAAGTGGTCACCGGTGTGGTGCCTGCCACAACGCCTCCGATGGCAAAGTCAGTATGAAAGAAGGCAATAATCGAAATATCAAGAATAAAATTAGTTCAGGTTGTGATGATGTCTCTGTACCTTGTATTGGTGTTGCGAGGGTTTTATATACCCTTGGGGATTATAGCCGTTGGGGTGTTAATGACTCCCCTGGTAACGTCTCTGGTGGAGTTATGGACTTTAATGCGTTTCCACCGGTTCGTCCAGCTGGTCTCGTAACGGTTGGGGCCTTATTGGCAGCATTGAATGGCATTAACTCCTTCTGATGACGCGGATATTGGTCATGTTCGTCCATGAAGACAGATACGTCTATGTTTAACTTCATCAGTCCCATCAATATCTCCTCAAAAAAAAGAAAAGAAAAGAAAAAAGTTACAGTGTTATAATTTTTTTCTTCAATAATTATAGCGCTGGAAAAGGAATAAAAAAATCCTTATTATGTTGGTCCTAGTGAAACTTATTTAAAAATATATAAACCTATCTTTGTTCTTTGAATCGATCTTGAAACTTCCAATTCAGATACTAGATTGAGCTCCTTTAATATTATCATTTATCTAAAAAATAAAAGAAACTATGTTTCAATTTGATTCAAAGAACTGATGAAATAAATGACTATTATTATTATTATAAATTATTATCTTTGGATGACCAAGAGTCATGACTGTCATCCAAATAGGACTTTTAATTTTTAATTTATTTTTTATTATAACAAATAATACATGCGGGCAATGGTGGTCCAATTAACACGTATTATGGGTAATATATGTAAGTTATTTTATGTCTATGTAGAATAAATATATATGTAAGTTATTTTATGTCTATGTAGAATAAATTATGAAATTGATAGACCTTACATGTTATTGATATAATTGGTAATTTAATTAACTAGAATATAGTCACAATTGTGGCGACATTCACATATTTTATATATATATATATTGTAAGGACAAAAAATCAGATGACAACAATTACAACTACAACAATGGTTCCTGACTCAAGATCCAAATACAATGAATTTGTAGAGAGGGTCACAACAACCAAAGTCCACTATTCTGTGTCTTTCCTCTCTTATTTATACCCTTTGCCCTTATCATCCCAGCCCTACACCTCACAATCTACTCTACCCCTTACTATTGACACCTGTCTGTTCCTTTATAGTCGGTAGTGGATAGAAGCTTTAGTTCTGTGTTTTGTACTGTTCAGGTCATTTCTACATTAATGCAACGGACAAAGCTGGTACTTCCTATTCAATGCGGCCAGAATGGTTGGTACAGAACATTTAATGCGATGTTCATAGGTATCCAGCCATACCCAGATATGTGCAATATGTCTCCTACATCATCAGTCTCTTTTTCTTCCTTTATCCACCCGGTCCACTTCATCCTCGGGCCTCTTTCTTTATCCTTCTCGGCTCATTAAACCTTTCAATATGTCCTCGGGTCTTCGGCACCTCACAACAGCCCCCTTAACACTTGAGTTATTAACCATAAATTAATAACCAAGTTTTAACTTCTCAGGCACGCTTCTTTCGTGTATTCTGCTTTCACACGTACAGACGTCTTTTCGCTGCCCACGACCCGCTTCTGACGCCTCGTAGTCCACGATGGAGCATTTATGGTGTCAGGCGGCTCATTTCCTGCGCACGTTCTACGGCTGGATGAATATCGTACGGCTCAGATGGCGATCTCAATTATGAGCGGGAAAGTTACCGCCCTTCCATCTTTATTTTGGTTTTCCCACCCCTATAAAAGCACACCTTCAGCCTGGCTGAAGTTCATTTTGGCGTTTTGAAGGATTAAAGGAAGAGAGAGCTCCCGAGGAACTTGTTTTTAAGCAGAGGTGTGTCCGCTCTCTTTTTGCCTTTTTCTATTTGTTTATTTTTCTTCTCCTGTCGTAAGGGTTAATGGGTAGATACGCTAAGTTAGTAAAAACGGATGAGGCAAAGGCCGCCTTTAAAACACAATATAGGATCCCTGACGATGTAGACCTTTAGTATTGCGAGGAAGAAGAATGTCTACTCGTATCACGGCCACCCGAGTCAATTTTAATTCCCATGATAGCTTTTATCGAGGGCGGGATGGAAATTCCCATGGGTAGGGTGACTCGGGATTTTCTTATAAACTATAGGCTTACCCCAGCACAATGTTCCCCCAACGTCCTTAGGATTTTAGGATGCGTAGATGCCCTTAATCGAAAAATGGGAACCTATTTAACTTGGCATTATGTAAACTGGGTGTACAACTGCCAAAAAGGGGACAGAACCAAATACTATATGAAGTGTAGGGTCCCCGCTGTTAGGTTGATCTCATGCTTGCCTGGCTCAAGCAAAGGCATGGACGAGGATTACCTCATCATATCGGGAAATTGGCATGACGGCTTACACTGCCCTACCCAAGATGGGGTGCCAGGTAGGGTTCCCGAGTATCGACCAAATATTTAGGAATAACCGTTTTCTGTTTATGTTTTCACCATTGATTAACTCTTGCTAACGATTTCACTCCTTACTGCAGACAACTACCACACTGCTTTAAATCTAGCCTCTGTGAACCGTCAGGATTTAAATAGGATTCTTCGATCAGAAATATTTTTACATAGAGACGGGCAGCTCCGAGCAGCCCATGTCATTCTCGGCTACATTCCTTCTACCAAACGCTTCCAAAGCCCGAAAAACGTAATCCGAGCCAGGGATCTTCGGCTTGCTCGGATTGATGTTGCGGTTCCTGGATTTGTACTACCTACACCTCCTCCCGCAGGAACTCAGGACGCGCAACTTCCCACCCCTCTTGCTGCCAGACTACTTTACCCCCCGGAGCAATCTGCTAATCTTTTGGTAGACGAAGAAAGAGCCTCAACTCCCGAGCCAAATCATCCCGAGGTAACAGAGAAAGACTTTGAAGTTTTCTATCGCGCAGACGCTCTTTGCAGCTCTAATCCTTCAACCAGCGCAATGGGCTTCCAAGAGAAAGAGCCTGACCTACTGTCCCTGCTACAAGCACATGCAGGTGATTCCTCCCCAGCGGTGCCTGTTCCTCCTCGTCTCATTACCCCAGCCATGACCCGTACACCTTCCTCGGAGGTTGCGGATAAAAAAAGGAAAAGGGGCCAAAGTAGCAAAAATATTATAGAAATCGAAGAAGGGGAGAACCCCGACCCTTCTTCTAAAGATATCAGGGCTAGAAAAGCCCTTTCTAAGAAAACTGCTCACACTGGACCTTCCAAGGACACCAGTAGTGAGTCAATAAGGAAGGCATCCATTTGGCACCCCAACTTCACCCTTAGTTCGGGTAGTCCCGTTTTGGATGACGCCAACCTTAGGGACTCGAAGAAGGGATCCTCAAGTTTGGTGGCCGATTTTCTGGAGAAGGCTCTATGTCTTCCAGAAGACATGGCTGAACTGCGGTCTTTCCGCAAAAGAGAAGTCTTCCTGTCCTTGAAATAGGATTTAGCTAAGGTACTTTCCACAGTCTTTAACATTCCATCTTTATTTTGATAAAAACTTAATATATCTATCTTTCTTAAGTCTAACTTTCTTAACTCACACACTTTGCAGGCGGTCCAGGCTTCCTTCATGGCTGAGGAATGGGTGGACCATTCATTGGACTTGGCCAGGAAAGCTGAGCATAATGCTGAGGTGGCCGTGAAGGGCCAAAACGAAGCGGAGCAGAACCTGAAAGAGACCCTCACTCGCTTATCTGAGGTGGAAAAGGCTCAGAAAAATGCTGAATCTGCTTTGCAGAGCTACGAATCGCAGGCGAATCTTACTCTCGAGGCTTAGAAACAAGCGCAAAACAAGCTTGCTCTTACTGTTGTTGAGCTTAAACAAGCAAAGAAAGAGCTAGCCTCCAAGGAACAGGAGAAGGCTGATGCTGAGCAAGCAGCATATGACGCCGGAATGAAGAAGGCAGCGGACAGCTTGACCGCCCAACTTAAAGGGGTTGCCAGAGCATTTTGCTTGGAAGTGTGGGGTCGGGCTTTGGATGCTGCCGAGGTAGCCACTGACTCTGAGCTCTGAGCTCCTGACAATATTTACTACCCCCCTGCCTTGCACTTAGCTCCTGCTCCCCCCAAGCCTACAAGTGACTCAGCTGCCCCCCTTCCAGCTCCTGATTCATCTGGTGTGCCACCAACTGAAAACCCTTCTCCTTCAGCCAAGCCCGTGGATGAAGTAACCGAAGCCAACCCCAATGAAGGAGAGCAGGCGAAGAAGAAAAAGAAAGAGAAAGAACCAGAGAAGAAGAAAGACAAGCAACCCATTGCTTAGTCTCGTTACTTTTTCTTCTTTGTTGATCTGTCGTTACCTTTTGTTATTGTTGTTGTTGTTGTTTTTTTTTTTTTTTAAATTTTTTTTATTTAAATGAATAGGTGTAAGGGACAACATGGCTGCAATCTTTTTTGTTATGAATTTATTACAAGAAGCAACTATCTGTTCTTCTATTATGCGTTTGTCAATTCCTTGCCTTGCTATTCAAATGTTAAATTTTCATGCATCCATGCATTGGATCATACCAACCAAAATCGCAATATAAGCCAACAATTGTTCATTTTTACACTTATAATTTGAGAAAATAAGTAGGAAGAAAACTTAACTAAACAAACCTAACTATTGTTTAGATTAACGCCTGATCTTCATGTAATTTTGAAAAACAAAACAGGAAGTTAGCTAACTTAATCCACCTAAAGATTGCTTAAATTAACACTTAACTTCATGAAACAAGAAGCAAAGCTAACTTAACACACATAAAGATTGCTTAAATTAACACTTAACTATATGAGATTGAAACTATATGAAGTCGGCACTTATCCTTTCTTTTGGGAGGTTGATAACCTTTAGGCTTATGCCTATTGGAGTCGTACATGTCTCGTTTATAAGTTGTTAATTGCCCTTAGACTTGTGGCCCGAGGAGCCGAACAGAGACTAAGGTAATGTTAACACTTGTATTTGTATAAGTTGTAAATTTCTCTTAGACTTGTGGCCAGAGGAGCCGAACAAAGACTAAGGTCAGTTTAACACTTGTATTGGTATAAGTTGTTAATTTCTCTTAGACTTGTGGCCCGAGGAGCCGAACAAAGACTAAGGTCAGTTTAACACTTGTATTTGTATAAGTTGTTAATTTCTCTTAGACTTGTGGCCCGAGGAGCCGAACAAAGACTAAGGACAGTTTAACACTTGTATTCGTATAAGTTGTTAATTTCTCTTAGACTTGTGGCCCGAGGAGCCAAACAAAGACTAAGGTCAGTTTAACACTTGTATTTGTATAAGTAAAAGGACATACATATGATAATGAAGCAGGATGAACATACCACTGATACAAAAGAAACCTCTTTTCTTAATAATAATAACGTCGTAAGTTATTTACATTACAAGGGCGATGAACCACCCTTCCATCCAGATCCTCCAAATGATAAGCCCCTATACCTGCTACTGACGTCACTCTATACGGCCCTTCCCAGTTTGGACCTAACTTACCCCACGCAGGATTTCTTGCTGTTCCTACCACTTTTCTTAACACCAAATCGCCTGGTACCAAGGGTCTTGATTTAACTCCCCTATCATATGTTTGCTTGAGTTTTTATTGTAATCTCCCATCTTCACACTGGCTACTTCTCTTCTTTCTTCGATGGTATTTAAACTATCATGTATCATGTCATGATTACTTTCATCATCATATTGGTTGGATTTCAAGGTGGGAAAACCCGACTCCAACGGGATTACAGCTTCCATTCCATATGTCATTGAAAAGGGTGTCTCGCCAGTCGATCTTCGGGGCGTAGTGCGATAGGCCCATAACACATGAGGCAATTCTTCTACCCAGCGCCCTTTAGCATCGTCTAAACGCCTTTTTAATCCAGCCAAAATAACTTTATTTATAGTTTCGGCTTGACCATTTCCTTGAGGATAGGCCGGTGTGGAATATCCATTCCTTATTCCCATATCTGCGCAATACCGGCGGAAAGCCTTGCTATCAAATTGGAGTCCATTATCGGAAATCAAGGTGTGTGGGACTCCAAAGCAAGTTATAACGTTTTTACAAATGAACCTCTTTGCATCCACATCCCTGATATTGGCTAACGGTTCGACTTCCACCCACTTTGTAAAATAATCTGTGCCGACTAGGAGCCATCTCTTATTACCAACTGCTCGAGGAAAAGGTCCAACGATGTCCAAACCCCACTTAGCAAAGGGCCACGGACTGGACAACGGATTTAGGACACCCCCTGGTTGATGAATGTTTGGCGCAAACCTTTGGCACTGATCACACTTTTTAGCATACTCCTGGGAGGCCCTTTGCATGTTTGGCCACCAATACCCTTGAGTCATAGCTCTATGGGCTAATGACCTTCCTCCAGTATGACTCCCACATATTCCTTCATGTAACTCTTCTAACAAGGGCTCTACAGCTTCTGGATGTACGCAGAGCAGATATGGCCCCGAGTAAGATCGTCTGTACAGCTTTTGTTCTTCCGACAGCCAGTACCGAGGAGCACTTCTCCGCACCTTCTCGGCTACCATCTTATCTTCAGGTAATTCTCTGTGCTGTAGGAAGGTAACAATCGGATCCATCCAGCTTGGGCCCACGTGAATGCTATGAACCCGCACCGCCGAGATGCCTGTGAGGCTAGAAGTCAACAAATCCTCTACCATTACCATCCGAGGCAACTTTGAGCCCGGTGACGTGGCTAACATGGCCAACGAGTCGGCATGAGCGTTCTGTCCTCTTGGAATTTGTCGTACTTGAAACCTTTTAAACAAACTTAACACCCCTTTGACTCGTTCAAGATACTTCTTCATTCTCTTATCTCTTGTTTCAAATTCTCCATTAACTTGTCCGACAATAAGTCGGGAATTACAATACAATTCCACTACTTCTCCACCCAGATACCTAACCATTTGGGCGCCCGCCAAGAGAGCTTCATACTCGGCCTCATTGTTAGTGGCTGGAAACCCAAGCCTCAATGATTTTTCCAGAATTAGCTTCTCGGGAGTAATTAACACAACTCCAATCCTGGCTCCCTTTCGATTCGATGCCCCATCTGAATAGACTTCCCAAAGAGGGAGGTTCTCCAGCCCAACATTCATTACCGCTATCATTGCGTCTTCTTGATTAGTTTCACTTTTTGTGAATTCGGCCATGAAATCGGCAAGAATCTGTCCTTTAATGGCTGTCCGGGGCATATATTTAACATCATAAGCCCCCAGCTTGGTTCCCCATTTGGCTACGTGACCAGTATAATCAGACTTCCTCATGATAGCTAGTAGAGGTAACTGGGTAAGCACCATTACTGTATGAGCTTGAAAATAATGAGGCAACTTCCTTGTAGCGTGTACTACGGCTAGAAGAGCTTTTTCCAAGGGTAGATATCACTGCTCGGCCTCTTGTAAAGATTTGCTAATATAATATATGGGTTTTTGAACCCCGTCATCATTCCGTACTAGGACAAGACTTACAGCGTGGTTCGTGACAGCTAGATAGGCATACAACACCTCTTCTTTTTCCGGCCTTGATAATATCGGGGGGTTCATCAAGTATTGTTTCAAATCTTCAAAAGCCAAATTACACTCATCTGTCCAATGAAAATCCTTCCATTTGTGCAACAGACGATAAAAAGGTCGACACCTATCCGCTGACCGAGATATAAACCTATTTAAGGTTGCAAACATGCCAGCTAGCTTTTGCACCTCCTTAGGATTCCGAGGAGGGTGCAACCCTAATATGGCTTTAATTTGGTCAGGATTAACTTCAATTCCCCGATGAGTTATCATATATCCGAGGAACTTTCCCGAGCCTACCCCAAAAGAACACTTAGATGCATTCAAACGTAACTTGTACTTCCTTAGTACTGATAATGTTTCGTGTAAATCCTTCAAATGGTCTCTCGTCTTTTTACTTTTGATCACCATATCATCAATATATGCCTCCATATTACGCCCCAATTGTGAATCAAACATTCTTGTCACCATTCGTTGATAAGTGGAACCTGCGTTCTTAAGACCAAAGGGCATTACCCGATAATGGTAATTGCCGTTGGGAGCCTGGAAGGCAGTCTTCTCCTGATCATTTAATGACATGGAGATCTGATGATAACCTTGAAAAGCATCCAAGAAACTCATCCGGGGATGCCCCACAGTTGCATCCACCAATTGATCAATTCTGGGTATGGGGAAGGGGTCCTTTGGACATGCCTTGTTCAGATCCGTGAAGTCAACACAAACTCTCCATTTGCCGTTCTTCTTTTTTACTACAACAGTGTTGGCCAGCCACTCGGGATAAAAACTCTCCTTAATTGCCCATGCTTGCTTTCGCTTACTGACTTCCTCCTTAACTGCCTCTGCGTGCTCTTGGGATGCGCGCCGAGGAGGCTGCTTCCGTGGTATTGCCGTGGGGTTAACATTCAAATGGTGGCAAATGAACTCCGGATCAATTCCCGGAACATCATAGGTTGTCCACGCAAAAACATCAAGATTATCCTGTAAGAATTGCACCAACTCCTCCTTCTCCAGCAATGGTAACTTTGATCCCACTTGAAAATATCTCTCTTTATCCTCTCCTATAAATATTTTGTCCAACTCCTCGGCAGAATCTCCATCCTTATCACTTCCCACTTCCCGAGCAGATTTCTTTAATTGCTATGATGGTTCCGTGATTTCCCCCGTTGATGAACTTTGACTTGTTCTGATATTTGCAGACATTAAACACTGCCTCGCTACCAACTGGCTGCCATGTAATACTCCCACAGTTCCACGGACAGGATATTTCACCATTACATGTAAAGTGGACGAAACTGCCCCCATTGCATGGAGCCAAGGCCTGGCCAAAATAGCCGTGTACGGTGAATATGCCCTGATGATTATAAAGTTAACTTGAACTTCGGTACCCTCCACCTGTACAGGTAACCTAATCATTCCCCGTGGAATTACCTGCTTTCCGTCAAAGCCTACCAACGGGGAGTCATATTTTTCCAAATCCTCTTCTCTCAATTTTAAACCATTAAATAGATCAGGATATATAATTTCTGCACCACTTCCATCATCCACCAGGACCCGCCTCACGTCGTATCCCCCGATGCGGATAGTTACTACCAATGCATCATCGTGGGGTTGATACGTGCCCTCCATATCTTTATCAGAAAACCCCAATATCGGCGTTGTCGAGGACCTCATTCTTTTAGCCAGCTAATTGTTTTCCTCCATGGCTCCATTACCAAAACTGTTTTGCACAGACATGATCCGTGAAGGATCCCCGACCTCTTTTCCCCGCTGCGTCAAAATGACGTTAATGGTGCCTAGAGCTGGATGGGGAGTATTGCCCCAATACCTCCGAGTACCTTGTTGTCCCCCTTGCCCATCCGGTTTGGCCAGGAAGTGATTAATCTTCCCAGCTTTGGCTAATTGATTCAGATGATCACGCAATGTCCGACAATCTTCTGTAGTATGTCCCTTATCTTGATGATAATGGCAATAAAGATTTTGATTCCTCGCGGATGCATCTCCACTCATTTTGTTGGGTGATCTAAAATACGGTTCATGCCGAATCTTCTCCAATACTTGATGTATAGGTTCCTTGAATAACGAATTAACCAGAGGAGTTTCAGCGGGCATTGGGCAATTTGAAAAGTCTCGCTTAGGCTGACTGCCTTGAAACCCCATTCCCCGAAGATCTTTCTTTTTAGGATATACCCTCACCTTTCCCTTGCTTTGCATCTGATCTTCTTCCACCCGTTTATATTTATCTATCCGATCCATAAGCTGGCGCATATCTACAGCGGCCTTCATTGTCAAGGATTTTCTTAGTCCATGCTCCGTGGGTAGCCCCACCTTAAAGGTTCTCACAGCCACATCTTCCACATCTCCATCAATTTCATTGTACATTTCCCAATATTGATCGGAGTAGGTTTTGAGTGTTTCTCCTTCCCTCATGGCCATAGATAATAGAGCATCCAAAGGTTTTGGGATCCTACTACATGTTATAAAACGTGCCCCAAATGCCCTAGTCAATTCTTCAAAGGACGCTAAGGAACCTTCCACCAAAGCATCAAACCACCGCATGGCTACTGGCCCCAAACTGGAGGGAAATACTCTGCACATTAGTGCCTCATTATCCGAGTAGACGGCCATTTTTTGATTGAAGTGACTGACGTGTTCCACAGGGTCAGTCCTTCCATTATAAATAGTAAATATAGGTTGGGAAAACCTGCGGGGGAGCTTTGCCCTATTTATCCTGGCCACAAATGGGGATTTTGAAATTTGCCGTAGAGCGTTACCCATTGCATCGTTTCCATCCTCGTAGTATGCTCCACCTTCACCGTGCGCCGCCTTCTGCTTCTTTGTCCTACCACCCGAAGAAGCGCTAACACGGGCCTCATTGTTAAGAGACTCAAGCACTGGAAGCCCCTTTCCTCCAAATTCTGCTTCAGAACTGTCACTGGAAGAACAAGAAGGGCTCTTCCTTCCCCGTTTCTTACTATCTAAACACCTGCGTAAATAATTTATCTCTGACTGCATTTGTTGCAACACATCGTCCCGAGACATTTGCCCTTCAGTTGGTGATCGCTGCGCAGCCCCCTGACCGCTACGATGTGATTCCACCACCACCCTTGAAGTATGTCTCTTCCCTACTCCTTGTTGGAGACTTGCAGTTAGGTCCCTTCTTCGTGAACTTACTGATTCTTCCCTTTCTGGACTCGCCTCCGCCATATGCCTTTAAACAGAACGTCTCACTTTGTTGTTTCCCACAGACGGCGCCAATTGTAAGGACCAAAAATCAGATGACAACAATTACAACTACGACAATGGTTCCTGACTCAAGATCCAAATACAATGAATTTGTAGAGAGGGTCACAACAACCAAAGTCCACTATTCTGTGTCTTTCCTCTCTTATTTATACCCTTTGCCCTTATCATCCCAGCCCTACACCTCACAATCTACTCTACCCCTTACTATTGACACCTGTCTATTCCTTTATAGTCGGTAGTGGATAGAAGCTTTAGCTCTGTGTTTTGTACTGTTCATATCATTTCTATATTAATGCAACGGACAAAACTGGTACTTCCTATTCAATGCGGCCAGAATGGTTGGTACAGAACATTTAATGCGATGTTCATAGGTATCCAGCCATACCCAGATATGTGCAATATGTCTCCTACATCATCAGTCTCTTTTTCTTCCTTTACCCACCCGGTCCACTTCATCCTCGGGCCTCTTTCTTTATCCTTCTCGGCTCATTAAACCTTTCAATATGTCCTCGGGTCTTCGGCTCTTTGGATCTTCGGGTCTTCGGCACCTCACACACACACACACACACACACACACACACATATATATATATATAGTACTGTACATATATTCCACTTTTATGTTTACCTTGAGCTAAATACAAATGTTGGGTTTCATAAAAATAAAAAAAAAGTTAGGGAGGAGAATAGTAAAATACTTTTGTTTGTTTGTTTTTAATTGTTATTCTTTGAAGGAAAATCCTTATGATGACCACAATAAACTCTCGAATTAAACTGAAAATACCAAAAACTTGTTCCCATGAAACTTCCAATTCAGTTAAGGGATTGAGAAAATTTTCTTTGAGATTTATCTCACCAAAAAAAAAAAAAAAAGTTTTAGTCTAATGATAAAGAACAATCACCAAGAATAAGTGTTATAGATTAAAATCATTTTTAGAAATAAAAAATATATATTGTGTTGATGAGTGATGCTTTCCTCTTTCTCAAAAAAAAAAGAAGAAGAAGAAGAAGAAGAAGAAGAAAAAAAAAGAGTGATGCTTTCCTTACAAAATATAATAGAAGGGTTGCCACGCTTTAGTTACTGGACCCGACCGCATTTTAAAGCGCATGAAAGAACATGAAAAAAATCCATGTGTCTAGTAGAAACCTTGAGGAATAACGAAACAATTAAAAGACGAAACATTTGCGTCTCAAGCTACATATTTGGAATCGATAAATTAAATCTCATTAACATCAGTGGACAAACACTAAAGTTAGAATAATATTAATATGTGGATAGTGGACAGGGTAGTTGCACACTTGCACTATTTCTATTTTCTAGACATACAAGCATGATATAGCTGATCAATTGTGTTAGTGTAAAAATTGTTGAAATTGAGAGATCCTTACAAATATGAGATTTTATTGATGAACAAAAATATGAGATTTTAATTTTATTGATGTTAATATATATTATTAATCTTTTTTGTTTTTGTTTTTTGGGATATGGACTTGTGCTATATCCCATCCAACTAGTTGCATAAATTTTTAGTTTCTCTGAATCTTACCCATTCCCTACTTGGTAGTTGGTAGACGAATTTTACATTCATATCTATTTTATTTTATTTTTAGATGAGTATGTTTGATACTCAAGGAGAACTATTTTTTTTTCCCTTAATTTCTTTTCCCGTTTCTAATTAGAGATTATGTGAAGCATGGTGTGTAAGTCTCATAATCAATGTGGCATTAGATGAATGGTTAAAAGGTTACTTGCAACTTAAGGTTTATCTTTTATACTTAAAATTGACTACGATAAAGTTAATTGTCATGAGTCATGACACGCTACAAAAAAAGTTTGTTGATTTTTGGTCCAATCACCACAATCTGTAGTGTGATTATTATCATTGGAGACTTGTGGATATGCTTATGGATATAATGGGAGGCACCCTCTCTCGCCTATGGTGAAGTTAATTTGATCTCAAATTTGTGATATTACTCTTAAAATACGTTATTAGATTTCAAAAAGGACGAGTGACAGCACATATATAGTTCATGAAGTAGAATTTGATTAAATTGAAAAATGCCCAAGTAATTGATTGGAGGAGACATCATGGCTCACAAGGCCCGGCCCAAATTCTTTGTTGATTTCTATACTTGAAGAACAAGCAAATGATCTTGGATTAGTTTATGATTAACCTAGAATTCTCTAGGAGTATATAAACCCGACATTATTGTATTCATTGTAAACATTAGGCTCAAGTAGAACAAAAATGTCGCAATCAAGAGCTTTTGTTGTGGATGTAAGCCTTGTTGGAAAATATGGCTAAATAAACAAGTTTTTATTCAACAATACAAACCCTAAAAATTTAGCAATGACAAAATTAAATAGATAGAGTTAGAAAGATCTCACAAACTATAGAATCACGCAAAATGCGTTGTCTTTAAAGGTTGATTCGTGCCACCCGGAGTAGAACTCGGTGTGAATGGCTCTCTTGGCCGAACAACCCCCCAAGATTAGACTATAGTAATTTCTTCAAGTTGATCACACACTCAAGCAAGAAGAACTAGGAACAACCTTACTTGCCTTTCCTTTCCTTAAGAAAAATGAAGCTGAAATTTTCTATGCAGCCACAAAAAAAAAAAAACAGAACAGAACAGAGAGAAAGAGAGCTGCTATGGCTGGAGAAGATGAGAAGAATATGTAATGAATAGTGTGTTTTGTAGGGTTTATAAACTAATTTGATGGGAGGGCTGGCTGCACCAACGGGCAGCACAATTAATGCCCCAATGGGCTGAATATTAAATGCCCAACGGGCTGCTCAGAAGCTCCCCAACGGTCATAACAAAAATCAGCTCAAATTTGGGCTAAAACAAAAGTAAGAGGAATGGTGCAACCCAAGAATCAATTAACAAACCCAAGCCCAAGCCCAAGCCCAAGCCAACACCTAGCCCATTATGTTCCAACTTTACCACCTAAGATGTGCAAAGTCTTATAAACTCATAACAAGACTTATTTCTAACCAATGTGGGACACAAAGCAAATGTTAAGTGTTTGAAACACACTCACTCTAACAATCCCCCACATGTTACAAACACTAGATTAGGAAAGACAATAAACTCAAGAAGACATGCATCAATATGGTACCATAAGGTTTTAACCATATTTAGGATAAATAAGTAGGAACTACTAGAAAATGGTAGAGTTAGACTCTTTTAACCAAGCTATTAGATAACCAAACTTACCACCCACATACCTTTCTTTACTAAGGTTGTTCCATAAGCGGGTTGGCGCCTTATACAGGCCATGCGCCATTGGGTTTCATGAGAGCTCTAGAGACCTACCCAAGTCTCATAGGAAGCGGCACAACTTCCACTCTTACATAGGTGGCATCCATCAGGAGTGTGTGCAGTACACCCCATCCCAATAGGTAGGGACTATAGATCCATTAAGAGCTAGAGCTCAACCTCCAACAATCTGCAACTTAGCACTGTCTCACACCATAGGGATGGACTCATCACTAATCTCCTCAATGAGATAGCGGAACACATAAAACCTGTGGGCCCCCATATGGACCACAAATGACCTCTACCCATTTAACCCCTTGCGTGGAATCACCCATCATAGAGGTTGGGCATTGGCCATAGTGTCACAATTTGGGTATCAGTCCAATCCCCCTCGATGTCTCACTCACCAGCCTTCTTGCTAGTGGCTTGGTCAAAGGATCAGCCAAATTCCTTTCTGACCTTACAAAGTCCAAGGACATTATACCATTATCAATGAGCTGCCTCACAATATTGTGCCTCCATCGGATATGTCGACTTTTCCCATTATAGATTTTGTTCTTAGCACGTGCTATGGTAGCTTGGCAATCACAATGCATGCAAATAGAGGCAATAGAGTTAGTATACAATGGTATATCAATTAACAAACTCCTAAGCCACTCGGCTTCGGACCCAGCCTTTTCTAAGGCTACTAACTCTGATTCCATGGTGGATCTCGCTATACAAGTCTGCTTGGATGATTTCCAAGAGACAGCCCCTCCAGCTAGTGTGAACACATATCCACTAGTGGACTTTACCTCATCTGTATCAAAAATCCAATTAGCATCACAATATCCTTCTAATATAGCAGGATAACCACAATATGACAAACCATAATCAAAAGTGCCCTTTAAATATCTTAACAGTCTAGATATTGCATCCCAGTGTTCAATACTAGGATTATGAGTGTATCTACTCAATCTACCAACAACATATGTAATATCAGGGCGAGTACAGTTTTTCAAAAACATCAAACTACCAATGATTTGTGCATATTTGTCTTGTGAAACACTATCACCATGATTTTTAAACAAGTGAACCTTTGAGTCGAAAGGAGTAGACATAGGTGACATATCAAAGTGTTCAAACTTTTTAAGAATTTTCTCTACATAGTGAGATTGTGATAGTGTAATGCAATCATTATCCCTAAGGATCTTGATGCCCAAGATTATATTTGCCTCACCCAAATCTTTCATATCAAAATTAGAGGCAAGAAAGTGTTTAGCATCATGCACAACATCAAGACTAGTTCCAAAAATAAGTAAGTCATCAACATATAAACATATAATAACACCTTCATTATTAATAAACTTGCTATATATGCATTTATCGGCACCATTGATCACATACCCATGTGTAAGCATAACATTATCAAATTTTTCATGCCATTGTTTAGGTGCTTGTTTTAAACCCTATAAAGATTTAACCAACTTATAAACTTTACGTTCTTGTCCAAGAACTACAAAACCCTCGGGTTGCTCCATATAAATTTCTTCTTCTAAATCACCATTTAGAAAAGCAGTTTTAACATCCATTTGATGTACTACAAGTTTGTAAATAGAAGCAATGGCAAATAAAATTCTAATAGATGCAATTCTAGTAACCAGAGAATAAGTATCAAAATAATCCACATTATGTTTTTGCTTATAGCCCTTTGCTACTAAGCGAGCTTTAAACTTATCAATTGTACCATCCGGTTTTAATTTCCTTTTAAACACCCACGTGCAACCAATAGGTTTAACCTTGGGTGGAAGCTCAACTAATTCCCAAGTATGATTAGACATAATAGATTCTAATTCATTATTAATTGCTTCCAACCAAAAAGGTGCATCTATGGATTTAATTGCATCATAGTAACTTACAGGTTCATCTTCAACAACATAGGCAAGGAAATCGTTACCGTAATCCTTTTCCTTCCTAGCTCGCTTGCTCCTTCTTATTTCTTGCACATCATCAACAAAGTCATTAGAAATTTCAATAGAATCATGCAATACTTTTTCCTTATTTTCCAAAGGAAACACATGCTCAAAGAATATGGCATTTTTGGATTCAATAATAGTGTATGATTCTAATATATCACTTTTGATGACAAGAAATCTATAGCATGAACTATTGCAAGCATAACCAATAAACACACAATCACATGTTCTAGAACCAAGCTTTCTCCTTTTAGGCTCGGGTAGCATGACCTTAGCCAAGCACCCCCACACTTTGAGGTATTCCAAGTTAGGCTTACACCCTTCCCAAAGTTCATAAGGAGTTTTACCGGTTTTCTTATGAGGTACCTTATTTTGAATATGGCAAGCCGAAAGAATGGCCTCCCCCCACATGTTGGAAGATAGCCCGGAACTAATAAGCATAGCATTCATCATCTCTTTAAGAGTTCTATTTTTCCTTTCGGCTATTCCATTAGATTCCGGTGAATAAGGTGGAGTTACCTCATGTATTATGCCATTTTGTTCACAAAATTCCTTAAAAGGATTAGACTCATATTCACCACCTCTATCGGTTCTAAGTCTTTTAATTCTTTGATTCTTTTGGTTCTCAACTTCACTTTTATACTTTATAAACATCTCCAAAGCTTCATCTTTGGTTCTTAGTAAATAAAGTTTAGTGAATCTAGAGTGGTCATCAACAAAGATCACATAAAATCTTTTACCACCTCTAGTCATTGTGTGTTTTAAATCACCCAAGTCACTATGTACCAATCCAAGAAGCTCGGTTTCTCTTGTTATGGATTTACAAGGTTTCTTGGTGATTTTAGTTTCGGCACAAATTTCACATTGGTCCATATTTTCTTCACTTAG
The DNA here is from genome assembly GCF_040712315.1 of Castanea sativa. Taxonomy (NCBI): domain Eukaryota; kingdom Viridiplantae; phylum Streptophyta; class Magnoliopsida; order Fagales; family Fagaceae; genus Castanea; species Castanea sativa. The sequence goes on from NC_134020.1 coordinate 43,057,668, forward strand.
TGAGTTAATAATTCCACATTCTTTCATTTTCTTTATATAGCCAAAATTAACATGTCCAAGTCTACCATGCCAAACATCAATGGAATCAACTAAGTAAGCACAAGAAGATGAACCACTTTCATTAATAACTTGATCAACATTAAGTACAAAAAGACCTTCATCATCATAGCCCTTACCAACAAAGATTTCATTCTTAGTTAAAGTAACTATGCCACCATCAAATAAAACTTTAATACCGGCCTTACCAAGTAAATGTACCGAAATGAGATTATGTCTAAAGTGAGGTACATGAAGGACATTATTGAGTGAAAGAGTTTTACCGAAAGTTAGCTTCAAGAGTACCTTCCCTTTACCACTCACCGGCACGGACCTATTGTCCCCAACATAGACACATTCGGTTCCTTCCGCCATAGGAGTGTAGGAACTAAACTCCTCTTTGAATGCACCAATGTGTCTTGTACAAGCCGAGTCAACTACCCATCCCTTCACTTTTGTCACCAAGTGTGCCTCACACACCACGGCCGCAATGATCTCTTCGGTTTGCACCACATTTGCCTTATTTGATGTAGAGCCTTTGTTGTTGTTCTTATTGTTGTTGAAGTTCCCCCTCGCCCTACATGTTGCCGCATAATGACCTACCTTACCACAAATAAAACAATTACCCTTTTTCTTTTGGATTTGAGGATTTGGGCCATTTTTATTATGAAATTTTCCTTTTCCTTTGAAATCATGTTTCTTATTATGTTGTGGAGGTCTAGAGGGTCCTCCCTCTACAATATTAGCCTTGGAAGTAAATTCCTTAGCTCTAGAAACCTTTTCCGACATCCTATTTGTTTCTTCAATTTGAATATCAACGATAGTTTGTTGAAGATTCAAATAGGTTCTATGGTGGCTATACCGGTGTTTATACTCTTTCCAAGAGTCCGGCAACTTAAACACAAGGCCATGAGCCACAAACCTCTCGGGTAAGACATCACCCTCTTTGGCTAAGTCGGATACTAATTTTTGAAAATCTTCAATTTGGCTAGAAACATTTTTTTCCTCAACCATTTGAAAAGACATAAATTTAGCCGTAGCAAACTTTTTAGCACCCTCATCCTCAAACCCATAATGACCATTAAGTTCATCCCATAAATCTTTAGCACAAGTAAAATGACAATAATTATCAAACAACTTGTTAGATAAACCACACTTAATAGTATGAACACATAATTTATTTGTTTTTTCCCACTTTGCTATATTTTTAGGATCATCTTCGGGTTTAGGCTCATAAAGAACCCGGTCAATTTCGGTAAATTCCAAGATGAGTAAAACCCTTTCTTTCCAACGCTTAAAATTATTTCCATCAAAAGCCTCAAGCTTTGTAATTTCCGAAATGACCTTAAGAGAATCAACAACTTGTTTCTTCATTTTTAAAGCACAAAAATCAACCTTTAAAATTGTTGGAAAATATGGCTAAATAAACAAGTTTTTATTCAACAATACAAACCCTAAAAATTTAGCAATGACAAAATTAAATAGATAGAGTTAGAAAGATCTCACAAACTATAGAATCACGCAAAATGCGTTATCTTTAAAGGTTGATTCGTGCCACCCGGAGTAGAACTCGGTGTGAATGACTCTCTTGGCCGAACAACCCCCCAAGATTAGACTATAGTAATTTCTTCAAGTTGATCACACACTCAAGCAAGAAGAACTAGGAACAACCTTACTTGCCTTTCCTTTCCTTAAGAAAAATGAAGCTGAAATTTTCTATGCAGCCACAAAAAAAAAACAGAACAGAACAGAGAGAAAGATAGCTGCTATGGCTGGAGAAGATGAGAAGAATATGTGATGAATAGTGTGTTTTGTAGGGTTTATAAACTAATTTGATGGGAGGGCTGGCTGCACCAACGGGCAGCACAATTAATGCCCCAACGGGCTGAATATTAAATGCCCAACGGGCTGCTCAGAAGCTCCCCAACGGTCCTAACAAAAATCAGCTCAAATTTGGGCTAAAACAAAAGTAAGAGGAATGGTGCAGCCCAAGAATCAATTAACAAACCCAAGCCCAAGCCCAAGCCCAAGCCAACACCTAGCCCATTATGTTCCAACTTTACCACCTAAGATGTGCAAAGTCTTATAAACTCATAACAAGACTTATTTCTAACCAATGTAGGACACAAAGCAAATGTTAAGTGTTTGAAACACACTCACTCTAACAAGCCTTCAAAAATGAACCGAGTTAAAACCTTACTTCTGCTCTTTATTTTTTATTTTCTATCTTTCAATCACTCAACAACTAACACCCTTAATCATAACAAAAAGTATTAATAAATTACTCTTCTTTTTACATTGATCATAGGTAGTGAGGAGGTTCGAATCTTGGGGGTTTATGTTGAAAACAATAAAAAATTCCAATCGACGTAAAAGATTATTGACAACAAAAAATGAAAAAAAATAAGACAAAAAAAGTAAGTTATGATTCTCCCAAAATATGTCAATTATATATATATATATATATATATATATATATATATATATATATATATATATATATATATAGTGCGTTAAAATTTTATTGTGTACGATGAAAATACACAGTTTTTAACGTCAAGGGGTTGATTAAGTGATTCTTAAGGCTCCTTATAATATTCGTAAGATTCTCAGTTCAGAACCCCTTGCTAGCATCTTGAGGTTATCCTTAAGGGAATCTTCTTTATAATAACTCGGTGTGTGTGACAGAAAGACTGTATATACCTGAGGGAATAGTTAAATACTCGAAGAGATCTAGATACCCTCATTTGTTAAAAAAAAAAAACACAATATTTTTAGAAAATGTACACAATTCTCTATTATTCAATGTACACAAATTTTGAATTATGTACATTCAAGGTATACAAATTTTCACAGAGTGTGCAAATTTCTGTATATGTAACATACACAATATTCCAAAGAATTTACGCACTTTTGTATATTCAATGTACATAAAGTTTCAATTTTGTACAGTCCATGTACATTATTTTATACACTAAACATATATAATTAAATTTTTAAACAATGTACATAATTCGATACATTCAATGTATACAATCCTCTCAAAATATACATGCATAAGGTGACAATATATATATATATATATATATATATATATATATATATATATATATATATATATATATATATATATAGTAGGTTATAAATTTACTGTTGAGTATTTTTTTGTGAGTTAAATATAATAATTTCTCTTGATTCCATTCCTATTAGGCAGAATGCGCTATTTAGTTTTTAATTATTTTGATCATGTTGTCTTTTATAATTGATTTAATCACAATATTGGTCCAATTAATATACTGTTGGAAAATCTTTAAATTAAGCGTTTCATATAATATATAACTTATAAATCATTGAGCACATGGAATATGAATTAAGAATACACGCACTGTTGTGGTTTTTTTTGGTGAGCATTCCTCATGGAGTTGATTCATATATTACATATACATGTAACTTTTTATTTTTATGCGGAGATATTACATATAAATGTAGTTTTAAAAGTTCTGCCTTTATATATATAGCTTTCATGGAATAAGCAGTAAAGACTCAAAAAAAAAAAAAAAAAATTTAAAGACAGATGTACATGTACTTGAGATTTTTCGTTTTCAAATTATTGTCACTGGGGCAAGAGTGTTGGGCTTGCTCAAGCCCAAAAGTTGCCCATTTAGATTCTTATTTGATAGAAAGTTAGAAATATCCATCTGGATTCTTTTTATTTTTATTTTACTTTTTGTTAGAATCCATATGGATTTTTTTTTTTTTTTGATAAATCCATATGGATTCTTGGTTACCCATAAATGAAGGAAATGCTAACCCTAATCACCAGTATTTGTCTTTGGAAAAAAAAAAAAAAAAAATTCTAATGAACCTATAATATGAGAAATGATATGTCAACAATATTTTTACAACAAATCGTAAGTGGCAGTTGTTACTGGTTATTATTGTTGGAGTAAAAAAGTAATCTTAGTGTTAGGTTCAAATTTGAATCAATAACAACTAACCACTTATGATTTGTTGTGAAAATGTTGTAAAAATTTTGTGGACGTAGTACCTCTCATAATCTATATAATTGCCTCCTTAGTGACTGCTAAGGTTTCTTATCCGGATCCGCTAATGAAAATGCATGACAAAAGATCTTTCATAATTATTTACTCTATTTTTGGTTAGATTGAGCATTACGCTTTGGATTTTATCATTTCAATAGAATTATTCTATATTTCTAAACAAAGAAACCTCAGGTTTGTTTCATTTTGAAGTTCCTTCCAAGTTTTTATCTTATATGACAATACAAAAAACGGGGTCTATAGCCGCGTTTCAAAAACGCGGCTATAGACCCCGAAAACGCGGCTTTGGACTTGAAGCCGCGTTTTCTATGGCCGCGTTTACAACCGCGGCCTAAGCGGCGCAGCAATAGACCCTGCGGGTCTGTAGCCGCGTTTTTAAAAACGCGGCTACAGACCATACCTGAAGCCGCGTTTTTGAACCATGGCTATAGGCTTCAGCTCTATAGCCGCGTTTTTAAAAACGCGGCTATAGGTTTTTTTAAAAACAAAAAAAAAATTTCTGGGTGTTGCTGCGCCCCAAGAAATTCAAAATTCAAACAAAAAAAAAAATCAAAATTAAACGAAAACCCAGAAAATTCAAAATCAAATACAAACCCAAAAATTTCAAAATCAAACACAACATACACACAATACAAACACACCCCAAAAATTCAAAATCAAACACAACATACTAACAATACAACCACAACTTGCTCCAAAATATAAAAACACAAACCCATAAATCTCATTTCCTTCAACAAAGCCAACCCAAATCTAACACTAAATCCATTCAAGGAACACAAGTACACGCTCAGAAACACAAAAAAACAAGCTCAGGAATACAAACCTATTTAAACATAAGCACAATATCAGAGATACAATAGCACAAATTTAAAATTTTCAGCATTTTCAACATTTTCTTACTAACTAACCATAAAATAAAAAATAAAAAAAACTAGATTTATAGAAAAATTAGTGTCTGAGATGAAGAAAAAAAAAACAAAAAAGAGTTGTGCTTGAGTGAAGAAGAAGAAAAAAAGATGAAGGAACTCCAAAGAAACAAAGAAAAAAAAAAAAGAGTTACGTTGGAAAAAAGAAAAAGAAAAAAAAAAAAAAGAGTTACGTTGGAAAAATGAAGGAAGAAAGAAAAAGGAAAAAAAAAAAGAAAAAAAAGAAGAAGAACCTGAAGAGTTAGTGAAGAAGTAAAAAAAAAAAAAAAAAAAAAAAAGAAAGAGGAAAGAGAGAGAGAGAGAGAGAGAGAGAGAGAGAGAGAGAGAGAGAGAGAGAGAGAGAGAGAGAGAGAGAGAGAGAGAGAGAGAGAGAGAGAGAGAGAAGCGGGTCTAACATAAGTACCTTATTGTACTCAATAGATTTGAGGCACGATCCTACGGCCTGACTTTGTTTTTACCAATTATCACCGTAATTAAATTAACTAGCCTTTGAGCACGAGCGTGAACATGTGTTCAGAGGCTCTTCTATTTTTTGGATAAATTTTAATAATTTTCTGATCTCTTACACAATGGACTAAAAAATTAAACATGTGACTCTGGGCTTACTAAACTTAGGAAGACACTTCCCAAATCTGATTCCCACAATACATTCTAACATATATTTAGATCTAGAGAACATGAAATAATTACCTCTAGAGATGATGTTGCTCTGTTAGGAATTTAGACTCCGTAAAGAACTTTAGCAACCGGATTGTCAACATGAAGGGACTTCAAAATGGTGGCATATCATTTGTAGCATGGACTTCACATCCCAACCCATTGATTGCAAACTTTTATCCTAAAAACATAAAATAACGTTCATTACAGAGGCTACATACAAAAATAGTTGTTGCTATGGAGGATAGGGATGGAGGGAGAACATTATAACTGCTTAATGATAATGGGTGGAAGTTTGAAGTTGTGTTTGTGAGAGTTTGTAGGCAGATTTTTTTTTTTAAAAGCAATAGTTCATCGTACTTTATCTTATCCAATTGTTAACTTTTTTATATTTATTTTTGTTGGCAATATTGGTGGTTAGTTAAGGAATAAGAAAGAGTTTTGAACAATTAATTTTTTTAAATAAAAACAAAAGATAATGATTAGAAACTGAAATAAGGAATTTTTTTTTGAATTCAAATAGGAAAACGTGTTCTTGGGATTTTGAAATTTGAAGAGGTATGCTAAATTTTAGGAAGATGGGTGAAGCTGGGATTTGATTTGATTTGATTTTTTTTTTAATTTGGTTATTTAATTTAGGATATGGATAGGATATGTAAAAAGTGTGGAATATATCAAAATAGAGATAATGTATGTGAATTTTTAGGAAAAAAAGATGTGTCAAACTTTTGAAATTTGTTAAACCTAGTGATAAAAAGTTGCAGACAATTTCATTTTGGCAATTAGGAAGAAAAAAAGTACGTTTATGGGAGAAAAAAAAATAGTTATATATATATTTTTTAAAAGAAGAAGTCATATTAGTATTTGACTACTAATGTGAGAGAGAAATGTGGAGGAGAGAAAAAAATAGTAGTGTGATAAAAACTTGAAGCATGTTTGTTGAAAAAAAAAAAGCAATTTTATTTTGTATTTTTTTTTTCAAAAAGAAGAAGTTGTATTAGTAATTGAAAACTAACGTGAGAGGAAATGTAGAGGTGGGAGAAAAAACTTTTTTCTTTTTTTAAATTTAGCTAAAAATTAGGAGTTTTTAAATTACTAATTTTACATATCTAATCCAATTATTTAAGGTATAGGAATAGATGTCTAATCCTATTATTTAAGGTATAATAATAGATGAATTTAAGGATATATTAGGCATAAAAATTGAGAAACCCCCTTTAAATAATAGTTGTACAGATGCAAAAAGACAGTGACAAACTGAATATCAAGTAAGGAAAGTTCCTACTGACAAAGTAAAAATCTTCATAATAAAATCCAGCATACCATAATAGATCCAAGTATACAATCTATCAAGGATTCAAGGGTCCCTCTTACACCACCTTGAAGTACTACAAAATAGAAACAGCGAATGGCACCAAAATCCCCACAACCTATCCATAATTTAAACAGAAAAGACACGTACTTAATAAAACCACCTCCAAATGGTCCATCCATGATCTACCCCAACAAAAGTTTCTTCAGAAACATACATATATAATCTCTCCAGGTACCCTTTTTTTCCTTTTCACAAAAAGGAACAGACGCAACAAAAAACAAACCTAGAGACAAGACAAGAACTAATTAAGCAGACACCAACAGGCTAAGACTTTGTATTGTTGTTGGAGATATAGGTAGTCACAGCCTTGGTCCCCTCAGAATTGGCATGTTTCCCAAGCTCACCAGGCAATACCAGTCTTACTGCCCCTTGAATCTCTCTCGACGACAATGTCATTCGCCCCGTGTACTTAGACAGCTTCGCTGCCTCGCTTGCAAGCCTCTCGAACATGTCGTTCATCAGATTATTGAAAATAGTCATTGCCTTAGACGATATTCCCATTCCTGGATGAACCTGCTTGAATACCATAAACACGTACCTCTTATACCCTTCTCCACTTATCTTCCTCTTCCTTATCTTCTTCTCTTTGGTGGGTTTCTCTTTCTCTTTCTCTTTCACTGATTGGTTTTCTTGTTCTGATTTGTCTTCAACAGCAATTGTTCTTGAAGTCTCCTGGGCTGAAAGTGTAACCCCTTCTTTCTTCTTACCTTTGTCTCCTCGAGTTGGCCTTCGGACGCTTTGAATTTGAACCACTTCGACTTGCACAATTTCTTTTTCCATTACTTTTCTGGTGGCCTTCACCGCAGTGCTTACCACCTTAGGCGAACGCTTTGGAGCCATGTTTTTTTTATTCCCTACGATTATCCTTCTACTTAATTTCTGCTATGTTCTCTCTGGCTTTTTCCCTCTGAAAACAAGATTTGAAAACTACAAGTGAAGGAGGTTATGGTCATAATTTGTAAGACTGTGTGAGGGTTACAAACTTACAGTAAAGGGACATGTGGAAGACAGATGTCGATCACCCTTTGAATTACAAGGCCACGTACGTGGGGTAAAAGTAATTAAAATATGGGAAGCACCGAAGCGAGGCCTCTCTCTCCTATTCTAGATGGTGATTCAAGATTCTACTACTGTTCTCATAAAAAAAAAAAAAAAAATTCTAGATTGTTGAAATTTCGAGGCCAAATCTTCTGTACCACTTTTTTTGCTCCACTCTATACTTTACCAATAAAAACTTGTCACGTGTTCACCTAATTAATTAAATACTACTATTAATTAATAACGGTAGCATTAATAAGTCAATAATGGTCGTATTTAATTAATTAGGTGAACACGTGACAAGTTTTTATTAGTGGAGTATAGAGTGAAGCAGGAAAAGTGGGACAGAAGATTTTCTAGTATATCTCACTTTTCTTAGTTTTTAATTACGGGGTAAGTTTAGATACCTAGCAGATTTTGCATAGGAGAATATAAACTTTTTTATGTAATTAACATAACACTAGCCTTTGACTAGGTGCTTACGCGCGTACTCGGAGATTCTTTTATTTTTTTGAAAAAGTTAATAGTTTGAATCCTTAATAATCTGAGATTACTACATTTTTCAATTATAAAAAAATTTAAGGGTGTGATGCATATTATAATGGATACTTGTAGGTAACGTTTTAGTAGGAGATAAAAATGTATCTACTTATTAAAAAAAAGTGTATATATCTATTTAGTTTATTTTTTTATAACTATTTTTTTTTATATTTAGTTTTTTTTTTTTGGGATAAACATGGGGTAGTTTTTTTAAAAGGAAAAAAACAGCAGCAACATGGGTTGCTTAACTTATCTATCTATATTACTCCCTTCGTCCCATTTAGTTTGTCATATTTGAAAAGTCAAACTTTTTAAGAGAACATCATTTATTGTCTTGTCTAACTTTTAAAAATGTATTAGTTTCCGAAATTACCCTTAAATAAATTTGTTGATTTTCATTTCAAATGGAGTTGTTTTGAAAATTAAATAGGGGTATAATAGGAATATTAGTAAATTAATGACTTTTATTATTAGAAACAGGAAAATATTTTGAGACATCCTAAAATATAATAGAGGACAAACTAAGTGGGACGGAGGAAGTACTATTTAAGCGGTTGTACCTGTTTGGAGCGAATTTTTTTTTTGTTCCAAAATACCCCTACACCCCTAGGTTTAAGTAGAGACAAAACTAAAGGATAGTTTGGTAAAATATTTTTTTTAGTTCCAAAATATCCCTACACCCCTAGGTTTAAGTAGAGACAGAACCAAATGATAGTTTGGTAAAAATACATGTCTAACTTGCACTAAAATATTGCCTATAAAATAGGAACACTCTTCCACTAACCTATTTTTCAAAGTAACTATACGTTTATTGTTTTTTTTTAAATAGAAAAATAAGTTAAACACCTCACGTTTATCTAAAAACAAATATATATATATAAAAAGTAAAGGATAATCTGGATTGTTTTAGTTCTAAAATACCCTTACATTTCTATGTTTAAGTAGAGACAAAACTAAAGGATAATCCGGTAAAAATAAAACCTTAACTTCCATTAAAACATTGCCTAAAAAATAGGGTCACTTTCCTATTGATTTTCAAAATAAAACGTTTGAATAACTATCATTTTTTTTTTTTTTTTCAGTTTTCAAAATAAAACTAGTTATCCTTATTACTCCATGGTATACACTTCCATGTTTGCAGTTTTCCTTCTTTAGTAAAATAGTCAGTGTTTCTCTTTGTCTCTGAACGCTGCAATTTAAAAGATGGGATGGATCATGCGATTCCATGTAAGAATGTTTTATGTAGTTTTATGGTAGTAATATTTACTTCCATTTCTACAACTTTATAAAGTTTTATGCTTGAAAACTATCCAATATTGTTCTATGATCTCACGTTTTGATTCAATGTGATTCTTAGGAATGTTTGCTTGATTTGGTAAGTTATAGCTTTGGTGTGATTCGGTCTTAGATTATTATTTTTCCTAAAAATTGGGTTAATGTGTTTATGTGTAGCATTTTAAAAAATTATTTTTAATGTAAATGCAAGAGAAGGGCAAACATTAATTAATGATGTGGAACTATGTATTTATTTTGAGCAAACATCAATTATTATTTTTGTATTATTGTTAATGTAATTGTTTCATGTTGATTTAATGAAGGATTCGAAAGTCACACTCTTTCATTCTTCTTTTTTTTTTTTTGTTGAGAAAAATACTCTTTCATTCTAATAATTATTTTCCGTGAATGTATATTGATCTTTTATGTTTTAGTTTTTTAATTTTAAAAAAATTAACAGTAGTCTAATATGTTACTCTGTCTTTTCTTCAATGGATTTTAATTCTAAAAATGAGGATAATTTTAGAAGCATGTCCTTAAGCATATGTTAATAAGCAACATATTTAACATCAACATTAAGTGAAGTTTAACCTAATTAGTAAAAGCAAAATTTAGTGTGAACATTTCTTATATAGTTTTCTCCATAATTTAGTGCTTATAAACTTGAAAAAATTGACTTAAATATTTTTTATTTATTTATGTTGGGTTGATTTTTTGTTTTTAGCCTTGACATATACAACTTCTGCATATGATATGTGTTTTGACTGCAAAAAAAAAAAGAAAAATGAAATTAACTTGACAAAAGTTACTAAACTCAATATTTTTGTGGATTAATAATGGCTTAAGTTGGGTTGAGTTTTTTTTTAGCCTTGACATATATTGCTTTGTGCTTTGTGTTTTGACTGCATTATAGAAGGAAAATGAAATATTGGTTTTTATTCTTATCCACCAATATAAGAATATATTTATACACACTTTTTACATTTTCTATTATAATGCATTTGTGGGTGAAATAATTTTAAAATCACACCCCTAGATTTTTTGTGATTAGAAAATGTAATAATCTCAAATTATAAAGGATGCAACATCAATTAAAATATTAATTTAGAGCATTCATTGTAATCTCTGATTATTACATTTTTCAATCACCAAAAAAACCTAGGGGTGTGATGAAAGGTTATTTCAACACACATATTTTTCATCACACTCCTAGGTTTTTTTTGTGATTGAAAAATGTAATAATCAGAGATTATAATGAATGCTCTAAATTAACATTTACCCAAAAAATAGAAAAGCCTCTGAGCACGCACGTGAGCGCGTGTTCAGAGGCTAGTTTTTTATTATTTTAAAAAAAATAAACGTATAGTTACTTTGAAGAAGTGGGTTAGTGGAAGAGTGTTTCTATTTTGTAAGCAATGTTTTAGTGCAAGTTAGATATATATTTTTACCAGACTATCCTTTAGTTTTGTCTCTACTTAAATCTAGGGATGTAAGGATATTTTGGAACAAAAAAAAAAAAAATCCGGCTCAAACAGGGGAAGCCCCTTAAATAATAGTATAGAAGTATAGATAAGATATATAAAGACATTATTATTTTTTGTTATTCTTATTTAATGTGAAATTTCACTTACACTGTCACATATTTTGCAAATTTTTTGTGATTGGTATACTATAAAAATGGTGAAAATGACTAGCCTGATTGTGCTATTTTCTGTTTTGAATTTAGTTTCATATAATATTTCATTCATGATTGGAAGTAGTTTATGTGTTTGTCTAATAATATTAGACTAATTAGCAGCTACCTATAAAAGTTTTCTATACAACCTTCTTAGTTTGACTGACTTTCCCCCACCAGAAATTTCCCCTGGTTTTTTCATACACTGGGCCAGTCAAGTGGCAATCCTTAGCATTCTGATACCTGTAGGAATAGCAGTCAGTAGTCCAGATCCAAATACTTGCCCAAATCTTTCCACTGTTCGGTCTGGATTTGTTCTTCCCAGCCGAAAGCTGCATTATGGGATATTTTAGCTGGAAAATTAGAAAAAAACTAAAATTTCAAAATCAATGTGTGGCAAAATTTAGACCTCGATTGTTGCAAATAAATTGATTTAAAACTGAGTTTAATTAATTAACTAATCATGCAAACGAGTTTTATAAGTTAGGAAAAAATAAATTAAACTAGTTCAAGAAATAACAATAAATTAAAATGCAAGAAATAAATAACATGGCAATATGGTTATATGTGAAAAACTAATAACAACGCCCAATGAAAAATTAAAAAAAATTTATAAAAAAGTTGTGCATAAGCTGATCTAGAGTAAATTGCGTTAGATCGGAACTAGAAGCCCGTTTAGAATGCATTTATAAGTCATTTTATTACTTATTTTTTTCTATTATTTGTAGGTATTATGTGAGTCAGTTACCTATTTATTTTATTTACCTTTATCTTTCATTTATGGTACTTTTAATAAAAAAGCTAAATAAATTGTTCTTAAATGACATTGACTTTAAAATTCTCAATTAATTAAGTACGTGTTGAGCATGTGTTAAGATTCCAAAAACATCATTTTATTCAATAATTCTTGGGTCTTCATCTTGGACCAAAAATAAATATCATAGACTCAACTGTTTTTTCATGCTTTACCAACATTCAATCTATTAAACCTGACACAATTGATGTATATGTAAAGATTCATATTAAATTGAGATTATATTTAATTAATAATCTTCACTTTACTTTTTAAAAAAACTTTGGACTCTTTGAGTATTGTCTCATTACTCAATATCATAACAAATGAATTAAACTTATAGTTTAAAATTAATAAGTTTTATTATATATATATAATTATAAAATTATTTGAGTGTATTGTAATTTGTGAATAATAAAAATGGTTTGGTATGAAAGTGATGCTACCCTATTATAAAAATTCCATTGCATTTTTTCACACATGCCAATTCTGTAATAACCTCATCTCTCCCAAATATCCCATCAGCAGAAAGGTGACTTGTAATGGTGCACTGAAACATGGTAGGGGCTACCTTGTTCATGTAAGCCGTAGCACCGAACAATATTAAAGAGATCAGATTCCAGATTTTCTATGGTATCAAATAAAATTTGTCCTTTGTCAAAACATAAGCACGTGTATGGCTATATATATATAGAATACAGAAAACAATTGGAAAATTATTGTTGAGCTTTACATTGTTTTCTTCCTCTATCTATATACATGGACTTAAGCAAGCGACAAAGGCATAGGAAAAACTTACATTTTAACACCTCTCCTCATAATTAAGCAAGCGACAAAGTCCCCGACTCAACCTCCTCAAAATCCTTAGTGCAATAGCCAAAGATTCACTGAAAGAGCTGAAAGTTATGTTTTTGGCGTCGGTTTGTGATAGTGCTGTACACAGTACTGTCGGTAACACTTTTTCTTGTAAACGATCTTGTACTAAAATTCAAGACAAACATAAAGACGACTATTATGCCATTAACGATATAAATTATATTTCTTTTGGTTAAAGATTTGTTGGTCCATTTAGATATTGGGTTGAATAAATGAAATATTTATTATTATAATAATAATTTAGTTGATTAAATGTACTCTTACTTACAATTGTGTGTATATATATACACACGCGTACATGTGTTTTCCGAAGGTGGGTGCAGTAAAAAATCATGGTCAAATGAAAATATATATTGAAAATTAAACACAAAAAGAGTCCAATACATTTTCTTGTCATTCCGTTGTGTTAATGGCTTAATGCTGCTGCGCCACCACCACTACCACTACCATTGTTGCCTTTCTCCTATCTGCTCCACCACCAATACATGCAATATTGTTAGAGTTGCCATTGTTTATTTTATAATGGTTTGTTATTATTTTATATTAGTGTAGGAATATTATTGTAATCTAGTCACATATCACTTTGATATAAATGTGTTACGGTGAGAGACGGAATGATTAAGCCTCAGAAATTTTCCTAATTTCTCTTTATTATTCTTTATATATATCCCTTGACCCTAAAAACTCATTTTTTATAACTTGGTATCATAGATCTGATTGAACCCTAGAATATGCAGAAGTAATTTTGGAGATCACCGTCAAATAACAAGGGTATGCCGATTTTAGCATATGTTAGCACCATTAATCTCTTTCTTCTACCATTACATGCAAGACAAAGTCAAAAATTGGAATTAGGGGGCGGTTTTGTTGTTGTCTGCGTGTGTCGGTTTTGGCCTCTAGCTTTGTTGTTTAGTTGCTTCGGTTTTTTTTTTGAAGTGCCTTTGATGCGCACTGTTGGGTAAAGACAAAATTAATTTGTTTAAAATATTTTAAAAGGTCGAGTAGTTTGTTTTGGATAAAATTAGTTAATTTGAATATATATATATATATATATTCGCTATTGGTAGTTTTTGTTAATCAACTAATTTTTCTGGGCTTGTATATTTTGTATTAAACTTTAGATCTATAAATGTTTTATGGCCTTTAAAAGGAGGAAAATGCTAGAGTTACAAAAGTTTTTATAAATTGCTGATATGATTACTGTTATGTAAAAAATTGATGTAAGTAGTGGACCTAAATGCAAACCAATAAAAATTTTCTACCTCAATAGTTTGTGAAAATATTGTAGAAAACTTTTGTGGTTGCAACATTACTCTCAAAAGAATTAAAGATATTGTTAAGGGGGCAAAATGTAATTTTATAGAACAAAATTTCTAAAATTAATATATATATATATGTGTGTGTGTGTGTGTGTGCGCACTAATAATTAAAAAAAACCCTCCATTGTTCAAGAGTGACTCCGTCCCTTATTAAAAGGTGATTTTTAATAATAATAATAAAAAGAATCTTTTAAGGCCATTTGCAGTGATTTTTCTATTTTACAATGATTTTTTAAATTACCAACTTGTTTTTTTCGATTTGTTATTTTGGAGTCTTTTAGCTAAGAAAAAAAGTTTAGATATATATAATTAGTTGTAGTTTAAGGCTACAACCTTACTCAATATCATTTGATTGAAGGTGAATTTTGACAAATCCACTATTGGACTACATTTTCTTCTTATATCCTCCATACTTGCAAAATTTCTAAGAAAATAAAATATTAATAGTTATGTTATTAATAAATTGTTTAAATTGCAAATTTTTGTAGTTTAAAATTATGTATAAAATATAACAAATGTATTAAGAGTATAAAGAATATGCAATCCAATGGTTAGATTTTCAAAATATATAATAATGTTGATTTTTTAAAGGAAGTTGTAACTTTAGGTTACAACCGATTTTGTAGCTAAGTTTTGTTCTTTAGCTAGTTCAGTTGATTGTATTAATCCTGTAAGTGCCAAATGAGGCTTAGAAGGACTAGATTGATGGTTGTTTGCCCATTTGTGGAAGATTTGGATTGAAAATATGCGAGAGCGAGAGTATTGTTTGACATGTGGGATTTCTTTTATGGTTTGGTAATATGATTAGGTTGACTGGTTGTTAGTTCATCAAATTAGATTAATTGTATTTGATATAATTAAAGAAAAATTTACTGTCATGATATGCCTCAATCAGTTTCCTAGAAAAGAAATTAAAATGGTCTAAATTATTTAGCTTAGGTACAAGCTATGAAAACCATTCTTTGTAGGTAAAAAAAAAAAAAAATTGAAATATTTGAAAAATATTCCTCATAATATGGGAGATTCAGCTTATGAGAAATGGATGAGTGGGGATTTTGTTATTATGGGATGATTGTGGCATAGTATGGAATATTGATGTCCACGTCGAAATTCTAAGAAAACTTTAACACGTTTATTTTATTTTTGATCAGACGTTTATTTTATTATTTACTAAACTATTAGATTAGAGGTACACAACATATATTATGTATTAAAGTGGATGCTCAATCAAGAATACAATTTAAGAGATTGGCAAAAAAAAAGAATCACTGTCAGTATTATTTAACTAAGGTAAGAATTTTAATACATGTCAAATTATAGTTATTTTTTAACATATCAATGTATATGCATGTGATTACAAGCTAGTTTTTTTTTTTTTTTGGAAAAAGGCAAACTAGTCTATTTAAATACTAGTGTTTGAGATATATGTGAATTTGTGGATACTCAAATCGATAGGGAATGTGCCCAAAATATCCTTTTGGAATTCAATGAATTCCTCTTCATCCAATAAAATTACGTACTCTTTGCGGATCCCCTCTATTTATGAAAATTTAAATGGTCCCTTCAAAGCTCAATTCAAATAAAATTAATTAAAATTTTAAATAACGTGTATACTATCAAAGAAATTAAGGAAGTCAAACTATTAGTTATTACCACTGCCAAGGGTGATAGCTAGTCACTATACAAATATAAGCTCTTGTGAAATGGGGAGGGGTGGAGGAGGTAAGGGCCAAGATTTAAATTTTCAAAAGGGAGCTTCACACACGTACACTTAAATTAAACTAATTTAGAATTATATCTTAGAGAAAAAAAATAGGAAGTCAAATTATTAGTTTCTAAATTAAGTATACATAATTTAAATTATAGTTTGTGAATGAATTTTAATTCGTTAATTCCTCGCTTTCTTTCATATATGATTTTAATTTAGATAGAAGTATCTGTAAGTGCAGAATTGCACCTGGACCCCAAAGACAACTACGGGCTCAGGCCCAATGAGCCTTAAACAATCAAATTTATAGAGTGTGGGCTTGAAATCTAGGTTAGAGGTACTGAGAACTTGATAACAGGTTAAGAGTTACAAACACATGTAAATAACAAATGATAATTGCAAATAGGCCTCCTCGGACGTAAGCCGAGGACTACTTCCGTATTATTTCTCTTTCTTTCTTAAAAGTTACAATTCTTAATTTCTTTCTTCGTTCTAGATCCTCCTTTTTTCTTTGGCATTCATCCCCCTTAAATACTTCTTTTCCTGATACTTTATCCACATGTTGCTCCAACCCCCTCCCTCCTAGATATTTCTTTTCTTAGTACCTTTGAATAGTGACCAGAAGTTTCAGTTCTACTGTTCAGGGGTCACTTTCCCATTAATGCGGCCAGGGAGGTAAGTGCAGAGTCTTTAATGTGGAGGTGGCAGCCTTTGCTTTTGGTATTTTTCTAATACCGGTGTACCTTGAAGGTTCACGATTTCCCCCTTTTAACCAACAGTCTTTCCGGAATATTGCCTTGACCTTCATAGTGAAGCTCCGAGTTCTCCTGGGTCTATCCGAGGAGAAACTTACCCTCGGATGTGTCCTCGGACCCTCGGCGTATGGGCCGATTCGCAGTATTAACAAATTCCTAGCCCAAGAGCAGGTCGGCCCTCCTTGCTACAGCCCAAAGGCCCATATGCCCACTTGGGTCCTTTTACTCCCCACAATATCAACAAAGATGAGATATACTTGACCAAATATCAATGAAGAGAATTTTTTAGCAAGTTTTTTCATCAGGGGAGGTCTTCAACCCCTTTTCATAATATGAAAATTCTTAGTTTAAATTGTTGCGGGCTTGGGATCCCAGAAGCAGTGCAGAAACTTTGTTGTTTGGTGAGGAAGGAAGATACCCAATGGTTTGCCAATCAAATTTAAACTCTTGTCAGAAAGATTTATCATTCTTTCTCACAAGCACTCTGTAATGAGGAGGCTGAATCTTGCACAAGTCTTTTGCTGAATCTCAACTATGAGATAAGCTTAATTATTATGTTAAGAAAATTATTTTGCTAATGTCATCATGGAGAGAATTGGAGAGGTGGTTGATCTATTGAATTCATATAGGATTTGCTCGCTGGAAGTCATATGGATTCTTGAGGATATTAATCTTATTTATGAAATTTTTTTGTTATATATCCTTTGTTAGTATACCTTTATGGTGTAATATATAGTACAGCTTTAGCTCTTGTTAGTACTACAAAAGAGAATGGTGAGGCCACCGTTTGGTTAGAAGTAGGGGTGCATATGGGCCGGGTTGGACAAGTGGAAGTCAATAATTTTATCCAACCTAAGAATGGTAGGTTGAGAAAATTCCAATCCGCCAACAACCCATCATTCTTTAAATCTGATGGATCGATTGCAAATCTTAATGGTTTCAACCTTGCGGATTGAGCCAATTGGGTATGTTGGTAAACTCAAATGACTAAATGAAATTATTTCAAACAAATTTCATAGTTGTGTGCCCCCTTAAATAAAAGAAGGAAAGGAAAATTACAATTTTTTTAATAAAAATTACAAATCTGATGTTACTTTTTATTAGAATGATTGAAATTTAGTCACACTGAAAAAAAAAAAAAAAAAAACAAAAAAAACTCAAGATTTGAGATTAGAGTTCTACATATAGTAAGATCATTAACAAAATCTTAGAAAGAGCAGCTGGACTGCAGGAGTTTATCGGGGAAGAGAAATGTGAAAATGAAAAAATAAAAGGGGAGAGAAAGATATGAGAGAAAAAAAGTGAGTGGGTAATCGAGGTAGAGTTTTGCAATATGACAATACATACATACATACATACATATATATATAGGTATGCAAGTTAGAAATATCTCAACATACTATTTAACCCGACTAGCATAATTTTGTTGTCTAATGAAAGTTCTGATTTGTGTGAATACATAAGAGCTTGTTTAGACCCCCAAATAAAAAAATTATGGCTCGGTTGATTTTACTCTAACTTATCTAAGTGCGGAATAAGAGTAAATGAGGCGCAATAAATCGATAACTACTCTAGTGCATAAACATGAACAACAAACAATAAAAGTAAAGTACAAGAGTAAGGGAAGAAAGATGCAAATATAAGATAACACGTCAATGTATTATCGAAGAAGAAATCGAAGAACTCGGCGAAAAATCTTTCTGCCGCCCTCCTAGTGGTAAATCGATCCACTAGACAATAAGTTGGGATATACAAATATCAAGAGGCCCTCCAAGCCTAATCTATCCAGTGCACATAAGTCCTCCAAGCTCCTACTCCAATAAGACTTCTCGGAACCGTGTCTTTTTAAACTTTTTGGATCCCGCAATATACTCGATTGCATCCGCCAAGCCTCACCAGCTTCTTTTGGCAAATCCCTAAAGATTCCCAAGCTTCAAAACACTCTCTACACTCTGAAAATGTGTGGGTTGTGTTTGGGTACAAATCTTCTCTCAAGGTATGACGATGGGAGAGGGAAGGAGAAGAGGCTACAATAATTTCTCACTAAGGATCAGTAGTTCTCTCTTTAAAAGGATGTGTGTGTGTTGTTGAAAATCTATTTAAGGTTTTTCTTTCTGAATGACCTCCTTCACTTTTGTGGGTAATGAGGGTATATATAGTATGAGTGAATGGTAAGAAAGTCACATTTAAAAATCCTCCAAGTAGAGAGTTTTGCAGGTATCTCGCGAGAAGGCCTTACTCGCGAGACACTCGCGAAATCCTCCAAGTTAGCATGACTCTTCAACTTTCAGCATGTATTTTTCACGTGGCTCTTTCGCGGGTTAGCATCTCGCGAGCTTCTCGCGAAATTCACTTATTCTTCAATTCATGTTCGATTCTTCACCAACTTAATACTAAACCCAAAACAATAAAATCCTACAAATTACAAGGAACAAAATTAAAGCAATTACAACACTTTTTTTTTGTCATGGAATAAAGCTAATATAAAACATAGTTGTAAATTACAACTTTACATCTAATCAGCCCAACTCGACCCACCTCACTTCATGGACCCGCATGGATTAGGTTGGGTCGATGTGGGTCAATGGCGGGTTGGCGGGTCAAATGGTTTTTTTGTACAACCCTAATTATAAGAATGTCATTCTTTTCTCTTTCTCATTATACAATATGATCTTTAATCAATTAAGTCTACTATTGTTTCCTCTTAAAAAAAAATAGTAATAAAGTAACTATTTCTTCATACTTATATTGAATGGGTATGGGTTATCAATTAATTAAATTATAAATATGCATTAACAACTAAATTAACCAACTTTAAAATATTATGAAAATCAATGTCCATTTTCATGAACATGAAAAGTAACTACGTATTTGTATTGATATATAATTTAATTTTGCTCAAGACACTCATCAGGTTCCCTTTTTTTGACAAATGAGTGTATCTAAACTTTTTTAAGTATTTGACTATTCTTTTAAGTATATGTAATCTCTCTAGTTTCAAACTCAGAATCTCATAAATATCATGAGAACTTAAGAATCACTAGCCAACTCCTTAGAGTTACAAGTTTCCTTCTTAACATTACTAAGTACGAGCACCCCAGCCAACAGCCAACTCTCTCTCTCTCTCTCTCTCTCTCTCTCTCTCTCTCGTATGTTATATATATAATAAGCCAATAATATTCCAATGGGCATACGAGTTGTACCTGTTGCTCAGATTGATAAAAGTCAGAGAAATGGCCGACTGGCCGTGGAATATTACTGTTTATCCATGTTTGGTGGCTAATACGGGGCTACAACAACTACAACTTACAAGCTTATCGACTTGAAGAAAAGAAAATGTCAAACGGTAAGTACAGAGAAAAGGATCGTACATTCTAAGTACGTTGTTATTATTTGCAGCTTTCGCTTGGCCAAACATACTCATTAAAAACATGCTCAATAAACAAAATCTGAAAGTGATTTTAAAACAGAAAAATACAAAACAAAAAAAGATCTCAAATCCTTTTGGAGATATAGTAAGAGAATTTTTTTTTCCTTAGAAACC
Organism: Castanea sativa; assembly: GCF_040712315.1. Lineage (NCBI taxonomy): Eukaryota > Viridiplantae > Streptophyta > Magnoliopsida > Fagales > Fagaceae > Castanea > Castanea sativa. The sequence goes on from NC_134020.1 coordinate 43,078,249, forward strand.
CTACTTCATGGAATGAATTAGATGAGTTTATATAGACTGATCTCAAGAAACTTTTACTTTCCCAATATTCTTTAATAGAAGTGTATGTTTTTAATGGATTGTTACCTGTTTTATTGCATATCTAGTATTGTAAAAACAACAATAGCCCAAAAACAAATCAATTCATAATCCGGCTGATTTGACTGTCAGTTCAAACAGTTTTGAAAGCTATGCAACATTTATCCAGTGACCTTTATTTCCAGGATTAATTTACCTCACCAACTTATATGGTAGATCCGGCAAGTAATCAATTAATTAGTGAGGGATATGGCACATGAAATCAAAGCAAAATTGGCACCCAAAAAAAGAAAAAAGAAAATCAAACAATTCAATTCGTAGTAAAATCATAGGTGTCGTAAACTGCGAGAGCAATAGAACGTGTGGTGCTGGATCATAAATATCGAATTACAAGAAATAGATGAAGTGATCATGGATACATATTACATATCATTTGATTACTACTGATCTCAGTTATATTAGACCTATAGCAAGAAGCATAGTGATTTGATGGTAATTATTTCAATTGAGATCACACGTATATATATATAGGTGTTAGATACATCATAGAAGAAGATTAACTAATAAAAGAAGACTAAACAAAAGAAAACTTCATTTGGATAATTTACAGGAATTAGAAACCTACCTACCTAGAGTAAGATTTCATACACTAGTACATCTTCTCTTAACAGCATGAGACGTAAACCTAGGAGATTTGAAGCTTGATTGAAAGAAAGACTCCAACTCTTCACGCCTTGTGTTTTCAAAGAATTTCAGGTCTGCCCATTTCCTCTTGTGCACAGATACTCTTGCTGGTTTTCGTGGTGTGGGTGGGCAGCTTTGTGTGGTTGGAATTTTGTGATCAGGAGAAGTTGGTGTTCTACACCCTTCATCATCATCATCATCTACTTGTTTTGGAGCTTGAAGCTGTGGAGGTTTTGGTAGATTTTTCTGGGAGATCATATGATCCTTGGACATGGTGGAGAAGAGTTTTGGGCACTAGAAATAGAAGAAGTTGGAATTCACAAAAAACTAGGTGTGAGAGAGAAAAGAGAGGTTGACAATTTGTAGTTTTTTTTTCCCTATTTTCTAAGCTTATCTTTTTAATTAAAAATAAAAACTTATACTGTCGTTCCCACTTTCTCATTCTTCCTTTATTCTACCATCTACTCGTCTTCTGTTTTACTATCTTTCCTTCGTTTGGAAGATACAACCATGACAAAACAAACGGTCCTCCTAACAAGTCATGACAATGCACTAGTACAGTGAAAAGTATAATTTTTTTTTTTTTGAAAGAGTTTAAACCTATGGCTTAGAGATTTTACCAATTGAATTAATTAAAACTCACAGTAAAAAATATTATTGATTTACGAAGTTAAAAGAAAACCATCCAATTAGACTATATTATATATGTCTCTGTAGAATTACTCTAAGAAGTACATATTTAAAGGGAGATCTTTAGACGTCGTAGAGCTTTTGCGATATAAAGTTTTAAATCAAATGTTCTTTAGTTTTCCTTCTTTCTTTTTTTTTTTTTTCCTTTTTGAGAATTTAGCATTTAGAGTGTTTGAAAAATTATATTAAATAATACTTTAAATTCTGAATTTATAAACCCTGAATAGTTAATTTTAAGTTATTGTAATTATGTTTTTAAAACAAAAAAAAAAACTCTAAATTTCAATATTAGTCTTAATTAAAGCTAAAAACAACTTTAAAGAGATTCCTTTTTAAGTTCTTTAGCAAAAATTGAGAACCTAAAAGAGCTTTAAAGCTCTTAAAGCACTTTTGCAATCTTTAAAAGTAGAACCAGATGAACTTATATCTTTTACTCTTACAAGAAATAGCAGCCCGTTAGCATTTATTTGGAAATTGAAATGCAAGTTTTGTGTTAAATTTACTATGTGTATGTCTCTTTCTCTTAGGTAGTTTTATGCAATATTTTGGGGGAGAATAGTCGTACTGCTTCATCTCATATGATATATTAAGTTTCATTAATTCAATTCATAATAGGATCTACCATTTACGTAAAAATAGGGAGTACAACATTATTATACTCTTAAAATATATATTGTATAATTTTTCCTTTCACTTTTTGATTTTAGCACGGAAATTGGACTTATTGAGAGTTATGTTGGTCATCAAGCCCATGTCAAGCTACACCACGTGTAAAAAGTAGAACTGTTTTTTTTTTTTTTGGTGGGGGAGGAATATATACGTATAGAAGAAGATAAGTATAAAGTCATAATAACCACAGATTAAAACGATATTTGGTTCCAAATATGCAAGAGCTATGGTTGTGATAGCATAGGTCTAAGCTCATTATATCCTTCACCTTATCTAATCATAACATTGTTAGATGAGTTCACACTTCACAGTACGTAGCTGTACCCAGGTTATCTAAGCCTATACCTCCAGAGCATCCCATGCATACAATCAATGGTCCCTATTTGTTCTCTCTTCGTCTGTCATATCTGAACTCTCTCTTTCTTTCTTGTCTGCTTCTATAAAACGGACTTAGCGGCATTGGATACCTTTTTGGACACAGCAAAAATAATTCGGAACTTGATGGAGACATAGAATTCCCTAGCAAATATCCCACACAACAATGTGTATTTCTGCCCCCCTTACAAACCAATCATACCAGAACGGCTGCTATGGGCTTTAACGTAAGGGAAAGGGTACCGTACAATATAAAGATGAGTTATCATATTGTGAGGTTCAGCTAATAAAAAATTAGTATGAATTAATAATAAAGATTGAAAATACTACTGAAATAATAAGCGAAACTAAAAAAGTTAGCACCATTGACTCCAACCTTATAAAACTGGTCAAAATCTGATGAAGCAGTTTTTGGATGTCCTTTAACACGACCTTAATGTAATTAGAAATTGATTCTGACTAGCTAGCACTTAAAAAAAGAAGAAAGAAAACCTAGAAAAGTATAATAATTTTTTTTTTTTTGCTGAATTAGAAAAATATAATAAATTGGTTGGTATGTAGAAATTTCTAACATGTACAATTTTGGTCCATTATGGTAAATCAAGAAATTCCAATGAATGAAGCTGCCCTGCCGGTGAAACAGGACGAACCATTTGTACGCACCAAAATTGTTCAGCAGTTTCCTTTATCTCCTTATAATTTCACAATTTCAACTACCTTCTAATAAAACTACGGACTACAGGTACCCATTACCCAATATAGACAGATTTATCAGATTTTTTACAGTGACTGATCCCCAAATATTGAGGCTGTTGGTGAAGGTTCGTAAAGTAAAGTTAATGCATTCAGGTACCAACTACAGTAGTTTTCTGTGTAAAATCCAAATGTAGCTCAATGGCTTGGGGGGTCACTTTAATTGGTCAGTTGTCGAGTATGAAGTATGCATGCATTGGAATTTGGAAGTACACGTGTGTTTCTGTCTATCTACAGCGTACTATCATGTACTTGTTGCACAGAAAATACACTTGTAAATTCATGCATTGTTATCGGAAAATACTAGGTTACACATTTTTTTACAGACCATTAATATTAATATAGTAAATGATTATAAGTAAATTAATGAAAAAGTAATTTGATGGTAAGCCTATACGAAAATCAATAAGAATTAGCTATAGTAATAGTTTATAAAACTCTCTCGATCCCATAAAAAATAAAAAAAAAAATTGTAAAAATACTATAAAATAATTTGTGATTGTATTATTATTTATAGTTATCATGTATAAACAAGTGTTCAAATGTGATAGGAAACTAGTGGCAAGATTGTTTCTAAAAACTTGCCCTTGGATTGGGTTCAATTATCTAAATTGAGATATGGTGTAGTAGTATTGTACAATACCACTTCCAATGGTTGAGCTTAAAAGTGCTTTTAATCTTAACATTTGCTTCAAAAACATTTTTAACTTTTATCTTTCTTTTTTTTAATTTTTTTTTAAATTTTTTTTAAAACTTTCCTCTCATACATAAAAGGTAGTATTGGCTAATGCATTGGATTCAAATCCTAGTTACCCACTCTTGAGGGGCAAGATTGCTTGTAGAAACTTGTCCTGAGATTGGGTTCAATTACCTGGATTGAGATCTAGTGTAATAGTACCACGCAATATCACTTTTAATGGTTGAGATTAAAAATGCTTTTAATCTTAGCCTTTGGATCAAAAACATTTTTAACTTTTACCTTTTCACTTTTATTTTTTTTTAAACTTTCCTCTCACACATAAAAGGTGGTATTGGCTAATGCATTGAATCCAAATCCTAGTTTCCCACTCCTAATTGGCAAGATCGCTTGTAGAAACTTGTCTTGGGATTGGGTTCAATTACTTGGATTGAGATCCGGTGTAATAGTACCATGCAATACCATTTTCAATGTTTGAAATTAAAAGTGTTTTTAATCTTAGCCTTTGGATTAAAAAAATTTTTAACTTTTAAATTTTAACTTTTTTTTTTAACATTCCTGTCACACATAAAAGGTGGTATTGACTAGCTAATGCATTGGATCCAAATCCTACTTACCCACTCCTGTTTTTAATTTTTCCCTGTTCAATCTCTCTCTCTCTCTCTCTCTCTCTCTCTCTCTCTCTCTCTCTCTCTCATGCATAAAGAAATAATAAAGAATAAAGAAAGATTTATATAAAAAAAATAAAGACAAAATATTTAAATGAAGTGGTAAAATAATAGAATATGGGATGTAGGATTTATTGTAAAGTGGGGTGTTAAGAGATAAAATAATTTTTTGAGTTGCTAAAAGTTAAATTTTTTAGCACAACCAATGTGAATTATCTAATTACACCATTTTTTTTTCTTACTTCTAATTACAACTTATTAATGTGTCACTTGAACCTCAATGGGTTAGCTAAGTGGTTCCTAAAGCTTCATGATATCTATGAGATCATTGCTTCAAAAACTCTTACCTCCATCTTGGGGCCATCCTTAAGGGATTTCTTATTGTAATAACCTACTGTGTGTGGAATGGGGGACATGGGACTACATCCACTTGAGGGAATAATTAGATACTTAAAGAGGTTAGGATATTCTTATTTATTAAAAAAAATATCATTTGTTAAAAAAAGTTCCACTTTTTAAAAATTAACTCCCCAAAATAAATTATTTCTGTAATTCATATCTCAAATGTACCTAAATTTTTACAAGTTTTTATATGTAATAATAATATTTGTGATGAGAGATGCTACGTCCACAACATTTTTACAAAAAATTACAGGTGATTAGTTGTTATTGGTTCAAATTTGAATCTAACACAAAGATTACTTTTTTGCTCCAACAATCACAACCAGTAACAACTTGCTACTTAGGATTTGTTGTAAAAATGTTGTGGACATATCATTTCTCATTTGTGATTGACATTAAATAATTCACTCAATAAATGGTAATTTTGCTGCTCTTTCCTTTGTTAAATTTGCGTATTCCTAGCTAGAACTGTCAAATTATTCAGCCAAAAAAAAAAAGTTATATTTTGCATCTTTTGTTTCGAGGCCATACTTCCAAAAAAATTGAATTCAATTTTCCTTTTTTTTTGGTGGATAATTCATGGAACTTCATTACCACAAGAAAAAAAATGCTTCACAAGACCCTTACAGAGATCCAACAAGGAACTCAAGGCACATACCCAAATATCAAACTAACATACCAATCAAAACTAAAAAACATGGACTACTAGGTCACAAAAAACCAACTCATAGTAACTTGCCAAACACTCAAATGGAACAATTACCCTAAAGCAAACAGGAAGTAAAAAATATTACATACAATGAGCAGAGCACTGTTTATGGAAGGGTTGAATTGAGATTTTTCTTCCATTCTTTCTTCGACTTCTCTTTAAATTATGTTTACCAGTTCCATTATACTTTAATATCACTTCTCTTTAAATTTTGCTTCGTGTGTACCCAAACCTCAGCCTCCTTTAACTGGGTTTTCTATTTGGGCTCACAATTTACTTGTAACGTGGGTACTTGCATTTCCTACTATGGATAGCTCCTAGGCGAGTCTCGAGAATGATCACTCAACCGTACATCCTATGCCCTCCCGTGTATCTTTGTACTCTCTTCTTCTCTCTCTTCTCTCATACCCAATTCACCAACCACCTTTCTGTCATCCTCTCCTACGTATAGTTTTAGGATAATGGGAAGCTCATCATTACCCTTGATCACACTTGTGTGGGAGGGGCCCAAACTGATTATTCCCAACAAGGAATATGCTCCATCGGAAATGGAACTGAGATCATTGGAACTGGTGTTAACCTCAAAATTTTGTTCTACAGCGTAATTCCCTAAGGCATTCCCGTGCTGCCGACGTATTATTGAATAAGGTGAAGGCACTCACCAACCACCTTATACCGAACTGAGGGATAATGGGCTGGTCAGGAGGTTGGGTTTGGGCAGGGTAATATCCAGGTTCATTTGAGCTTGGGCTAGGGCCAAATGGGCCTATGGCCGCACATCGTATAATAGCCCCCTCTTGATTCATGTCCAGTAACCGAGAATGAATCAAGGATTTGTATCGTTGCACTGAAAATCCTTGGCAAAGTTAACTGTCAGTCATTAATGATGGATAAGACAACAATTAATATCCTTAAAAGAAGCGCTATGGCAACCTGTCATATCTGGACGTAATAATGGTTGACGGTTCGTGAACCGAGGCCACATGTGTGGGGGTTATAAAAAGACATTTGAAAAGGTTTTCCTGCCCTTTTTTTTCATTAATTGCTTCCACCCTATAAATAGGGACCCCTTTCCCATCATATTATCTTTTCCTTCTCTTATTACTCTAAGTTCTTCACTGCCGAGCACAATCTCCTTACCTAGCATAGGTTCCCCAACAGAGAACAAAAATTTCCTAAAGCCCACAGTAAGTTTCCTTACTCACTTCCTTCCTTTCTTTACTTTCTTTTTTCTTTTCTGTTTCTATTCCATAGTAAAGAATGGGGTTTGCTCATCTTCTTGATACAGAGGCAGCCTTGGCCAATTTTAGGGCTAGGTTTGCTATCCCTGAGGATGTAGAAATATCATATTGCCACGAGGACAACATTGCTCTTGAATGGCGTCCTTAAGTAGTATTCTTCCCTTTAATGACCCTATTAGAAGGAGGGGTTAGGTTTCCCATGAACCTTCTAATACTTATAACCCTTAGGTTTTATGGTCTATGTCCTGACCAACTTCCACCCAATTTTTACCGAGTAGTGAGTTGTGTTAGCCGACTAAATCATTTTTATGGGTTATAGTTAAATCACCATGACATAAAATTCATGTATAGTTTGTGTGGTAACATAAGATCGGCATACTACTTGAATGTTAGGAACATACGGGTACGGTTAATATCGTGCCTACCCGACTCTAACAGAAATTCTGCGAGAGAGTTTGTTCGGGTGAGCAGTAATTGGCATGCCAACGAACTTACCTGCCTGACTTCGCCTAAGGACATTGGTCGGTACCGTGCACCTTTAACCTGTTTTTAGTCTATGTCGTGATTAGTTTTCAAGTTATTATTTGAATATGTATTAACCACTTCCATTTGTCATGATGCACAGAGGGTAAAAGGTTCAGATCGAACATTAGGGTCGTGCACGTGAGAGACCTGAACTTTATGCTCCGATCAGAGATCTTTGTCAATTTTGACGGGCAGCTTCGGGCATCTCATCTCATACTCGGCTGCGCTTCGGTCTATACAAGCTATCAACCTTTTGGACAAGCCTTGCTAGTAGACAGCCCTCTATTGTCTTACATTGACGTACGACATCCTAATTTCCTCCCCCCAATTTAGCAGTAGGAGAAGCTCAAGATCTCGGCCTCTAGTTGGTTACGGCAAACTCATTGGTACCAGAGAAGGACACATCAGCTGACTTTGTTTTCTAAGGTTGTGTCGTTCATATACTAGTTGAGGAGACCCGTGTTGAGGTTCAACCAGCCGACCAAGAAGAGGTTGAGTTGGTGAACTCCTCGAGTGCTGAAGCCGAACAAACAGAAGACGAGATGGTGGTCCGCCGAAACATGACAGTTGACCGGTTATTGCCCAATGGTCATTTGGTGCAACAATAGCAAGCCCGAGGTCGGGATCAGCCCTCTCTAGATGCTCGTACTCAAAAGAGACCCCGTACTACCGACTAGCCCGTAGTAAGGCCAAAAGATACTCCCTCAAGGACTCCTCCAGCTTCTACCCCAGCTGTTGTGGTCATCTGGGAACCGACTAGTGGCGCACACCTAACCAGGCAGGTCGGGTCCAATGTAGCGTCCTCATTTGCACCCCCTACTGTTGGATGACACACAACTTTTAGGCTCGGGAACAAGCCTCTCTTTGTGACTTCCAGTTTAAGGAATTGGGCCCAAGGTAAGGGTGGACGGATTGCTCAAAGCCTTGGGCAAGGCCTGCAATTGCTTGAAGATGTGCACTACTTCTCCGGCGAGAGTGATGAGGCATTGGCTATCCGGCTGCAATGGCATTCCATAGCGGTAACATCTCTTACTTGTTTCTTCACTACTTCTTTTCCTTTTTTTTTTAATAACCATTGATGTTGCTATAACAGGCAGCGCAGTTGGTTTATATGATGGAAGACAGGTTGAAGGATGCTATAGAAAAAGCTGACAAGGAAAGGGCCTTAAAGGAGGTTGCCGAGGCCACAGTGAAGGACAAAGATAAGGCCGTGGAGAATGTCGAGGAACGGGTGACTGGGATCGAATTGAACCATTTCTACCTGGTCGGTGACCAGAATCGAACTGAACCAAGTTTCTGTCCTTAGAACATTTTTGATGTAAGGTTTTCACTTGGTCGGTGACTGGGATCAAACCGAACCAAGCTTTTGTCCTTAGCAAATTTGTCTAAAAAAGGGGGAGGGGTGACAATTATTTACATACTGTACATATACCTCATTGTTTATAATAGCTTGTAGATATTTCTATTTCATTGTTCATAACACAGACTTTATATAGTTAATGATAAAACTTCTTTAAGTTTTGGACATTCCAGGGCCGAGGAAGTGGTTTTTCTTCCATGTCTTCAAGGTAGTACGCTCCTGTGCTAGCTATGGTGGTGACTCTATACGGTCATTCCCAATTCGGTGCTAACTTCCCGGCATTACTGTCCTGGGCATTTCCCACGACTTTGCGTAGTACCAGGTCTCCAGCCACAAAATCCCTTACTTTTACGCCTCGATCATACTGCCAAGCAAGCTTACGTTGATAATCGGCTAAATGTATCACTATCGCCTCTCGCTTCTCCTCCAACAAATCTAACTGACCCACCATCAGACTTGCATTGTTGATTGTCGAAAAACCAGCCACCCGTGGACTTCACAAGCTTATCTCCACTGGATTATAGCCTCAGCTTTGTAGGTTAGGGAGTAAGGGGTTTCATCGGTTAACCTTCTTCGGGTTGTCCAGTAGGCCCATAGAACATCGACAACTCCTCGGTCCATCGCCCCTTAATCCCTTCCAGCCTCTTCTTTAACCCATTCACGATTACCTTGTTCGTGGCTTCAGCCTGACTGTTGCTTTGAGGATAAGCTAGAGTGGAATACCTATTCCTGATGCCAAGATCGCTACAGTACTTACAAAAGCCTTTGCTGTCAAACTGTAAGCCATTATCTGATACAAGAGATTCCGACACTCCAAATCGGGTCACTATATTCTTCCATATGAACTTCTTCACGTCTACATCACTTATATTGGCTAACGCCTTGGCCTCAGCCCACTTAGTAAAATATTCCACAGCTACCAGTACAAATCTTCAGTTTCCAATAGTTCGAGGAATTGGACCGATGATATCTAGCCTCTACTATGCAAACGGCCAAGGGTTGCTAATAGGATTCAGGCTTCCTGCAGGTTGATGGATCAGCAGGGCGTGTTTTTGACACTAGTCACACTTCCACGCATACTCGGCAGCATCCTTCTGCATTTGTGGCCATCAAAACCCCTGATTCATCGCTTGGTAAGCCAAAGACCATCCCCCTACATGATTGCCACACGCCCCTTCATGTAATTCAGCCAGAAGTTCTTCGACTTTATCAGGGTGGAGGCATAACAAATACGGCCCCCCAAAATATCTCTGATACAATCTTTGATCTTTAGACAGCCAATACTGAGCAGCAGTTATGCGTATTCTCTCGACTTCCTTTTCATTGTCCGGTACACGATCCTCGGCCAGAAAATCAACGATTGGATTCATCCAACATGGCTCATATACCTTAACATTTGAGACATTCACCTTTGATTCTATGCTGGGTTCCTTGATAACTTCCCCCTTGATCAATCAGGGTACTTCCTCAGTTAACGATGAGGCCAACGTGGCTAAAGAACCCGCATGCCTATTCTGTCCCCAAGAAATTTGAATCACCCTCACCTTTTGAAATCGTCTTATGGTTTGTTTTACCAACTGCAAGTATTCAATCATCCGAGAGTCCTTGGCCTCAAAACTACGGTCCACTTGATTAACAACCAGCCGTGCATCCAAGTAGATGTTGACTTCTTGTGCCCCCAGGTCAGGAATAGCCCTTATACCAATGAGCAGAGCTTCATACTTGGCTTCCTTGTTGGATACTTTAAAAACCAACATAAAAGAATGCTCCACCTGTATTCCTTTTGGTGTGATTATAACAATCCTAGCCCCTGCACCCATTACACTGGACGCAACGTCCACAAATATCTTCAATTGCCGAACATCCACGTGGTACACCATCTTCGCTTCCCTTCTCGGGGAGAACTCTGTGACAAAGTCAGCTAGAACTTGGCCTTTCACCGAGTTTCTAGGCCTATACCATATATCAAATAAGCCAAGCCTAGTTCCCCATTTGGCTATTTGGCCCGTGAAGTCAGATTTCTTTAGCAGTGACTGTAATGGATACTCAGTCAGTACATAAACGGTGTGGACTTGAAAGTAATGGGGCAGCTTTCTTGTGGCATGCACCAATGCTAAGGCCAACTTTTTTAAAGGCAAATACCTTGTCTCTACGTCGACCAACAACTTACTAATGTAATAGATTGGCTGCTGTATACCCTGGTCTCTCATCAACACGACACTTATAGCATGCTTGGATACCAAGAGATACATGGATAGATCCTTTCCATTTCTTCAACAGTTGGTAGAATGGATGGCATCAATCAGCAAACTTTGAAACAAATCGGTTCAATGCAGCCAACATACCGGTCAGGACTTGCCCTTCTTTTGGGTTACTTGGTGACTTGAGGCATTCTATGGTGCTAATTTGGTCGAGATTCACCTCTATCCCCCAGTGAGTGATCATATACCCCAAGAACTTGCCATTTCCCACTCCAGAGACACACTTGTCGGCATTAAGATGTAGCTTGTGTCGTCTGAGTATTTCAAAGATGTCAATAAGGTCAGCAACATGCCCCTGCTCCTTGCTTTTCACTACCATATCGTCAATATATACCTCCACAGTATGACCGAGCTTCTCTCTAAACATCAGGGTCATCATCTTTTAATATGTGGCCCTGCATTTTTGAGTTCGAATGGCATCACCGTGAAGTGATAATTAGCCTCAGGAGAGATAAACGATGTTTTTTCCTGGTCTTCGTGGCCATGAAAATCTGATGGTAACCTTGAAAAGCATCCAAAAACTCATCCTTGGGTATCCATACGTTACATCCACCAATTGGTCAATCTTCGGCATCGGAAAAGGATCTTTTGGGCATGCCCAGTTGAGGTCGGTAAAGTCCACACATACTCTCCATTTTCCATTTTTCTTTTTCACGACCACCTTATTAGCCAGCCATTTTGGAAAATAAACCTCTTTGATTGCCCTGGCTTCTTTTAACCTTTTTACCTCCTGCTTAATAGCTTCCACATGCTCTTTTATTGACCTCCTAGGCTTTTGTTTTTTCGGCGGATAGGATAGGTCCACATTAAGTCAATGAGTTATAAACTCTGGATCCACTCCGAGCACCTCATACGAACTCTAGGCAAAAACGTCCAAGCTTTGTACCAACAATAACAATAATTTCACTCTAACCTCCTGTAGCATACTTACTCCTATCTGGAAACTTCTGTTCTCATCTGGTAATATACTTACTTTGATCAAATCCTTAGCACTGCTAGCCCCCTTTTCCTCTCGAGGATCCTGTAATTGCTACAAATGGACCTCCTTGGTAGACTCTTTTTGCTTAATCTCTCAGTTGATAGCAGCGACTATACATTGCCGAGCTACTTGCTGATTTCCCCTCACCGTTGCAATACCCTGCTCAATATGGAACTTGACCTTAACATGCAAAGTGGATGGAATTGCTCCTATGGCGTGAATCCATAGCCTACCAAGAATGGCTATATACGGCGAAAATGAGTCGACCACTATAAAAGTTACCATTACCTCCTTCCCTTCCATGTTCATAGGAAGTGAGATTTGCCCCTCAGGAACCATCATTTGGCCATCGAATCCCACCAACGGCGTATCATACTTAGATAAATTCTTGCTCTTCAGACCCAGAGCCATTTAAACAGATCGAGATACATTACCTCGGCTCCACTTCCTTGATCCACTAGCACCCTCTTTACTATAAAACCATTTATTTGAGCAATGACTACCAGAGCGTCATCATGAGGCTGAGATGTTCCCTCCAAATCTTCATTGTTGAACATAATCGGTTCCCAAGCACACCTTATCCTTTTTCCTGAGGGGTAGTTCTTCTCGGTGACTTTCTACTGGCACCACGGTCAACACCCCTTTTCTTTGAGTCACCGAAGTGCCCATCGAAGCAGCATGAATGACTTCTGGACAGATTGCCTCCCATCTTGCTCGGCCACCGAAAGTATGGCTCGTTCTTTATTGGCTCTAAAATCTTATGCACGGGCTCCTTAAATGTCACATTTACTTCCCCCGCCCGATCACTGGGCTCTTGAATCCTCAAACCCCCTCTAGATCTTGGTTGAAAACCTCCTTGCCGAGACTTCTTAGAATATGGCGTTGTGGCTGGCGCCTTCCCCTTACTCTGTCTTCCCGTCATAGGAGATGAAAGAGGGTTGGGTAAATTTGCTCGACATAGGTGCTTACTTGATTTCTTTCGAGAACGGAGATAGAGCTGCTCTGTGTAACGATCGGCTCATGGCATCCATCGCAACATCCCGTGGCCTTCACCTCTCAGGTGAATCTGAATCTCAGCCGTCGTAACCCTGAGACCAATCCCTATATTGATATGAACCAAATTGACGAGATGCCTCCCCATGACTTCCCCCCACACTCATAGATCCTTCGACCAGCTCATCATGATTCCTTCATCGGCGTCTACCTCACGCTTCTAACTCCAAGTCCCTCACCAACCTGCGTAAGTGTTCCAAATCCTAATCCCTCCTATCACGATGTCCATGCTCGAAAACATTAGATACTAATCGGTATGTCTGGGATGATCCCTCTATAGAGCTAGAATACTCCTCATCCTATTCATGTCCACGATCCTCGTTCCTTTTGTACCTCTTTTTGTGCCAACTAGAACTCTGAGAAGATCCTCCAAACCCACCCGCAGCGTAACTCCTTGAATGATGGTCTGACATTGTTACTGCTTGAACCTCGGCAGAACTACAGTTATGTAGGAGATTCCCACAGATGGCACCAATTGTGTGTACCCAAACCTCAGTCTCCTTTAACTGGGCTTTTTATTTGGGCTCACAATTTACTTGTAATGTGGGTACTTGGATTTCCTACTATGGATAGCTCCTAGGCGAGTCTCGAGAACAACCACTCAACCATACAGCTCGTCCTATGCCCTCCTGTGTATCTATGTGCTCTCTTCTTCTCTCTCTTCTCTCATACCCAATTCACCAACCACCTTTCTGTTATCCTTCCTCCTATTTATAGCTTTAGGATAATGGGAAGCTCATCATTACGCCTGATCTCACTCTTGTGGGAGGGGCCTAAACTGATTATTCCTGACAAGGAATATGCTACATTGAAAATGGAACTGAGATCATTGGAACTGGTGTTAACCTCCAAATCCTTTTCGGCAGCATAATTCCCCAAGGCATTCCAGTGCTACCGACGTATTACCAAACAAGGTGAAGGCACTCACCGACCACCTTATACCGAACTAAGGGATAATGGGCCTGTCAGGAGGTTGGGTCTGGGTGGGGTAATATCCAGGTTCATTTGGGCATGGGCTAGGGCCAAATGGGCCTATGGCTGCACACCGTACAACTTCCATTCTTCATTCTAAGAGCCATGTAACTCAAATTGCACATTCTAGTGTTTCCAAGGGAGATATCTAAGGTTTAAATCCCCACAACCTCATTGTAACTATAACTTTTCTTGAGGTCAATCAAATGCAACTTACTTTGAATCATGACCAAAAGCATCCAATCTTTCAGACCTCCAACACCATTCCCTTTCTTTAAGAACACTACTCAGCTTAGCATAGAACTAGCAGCATCATAGACAGTTCTGGCACCATATGTTTGATACAAACTCTGTCAAGGTGCCAATTATCTAGCCATAAGAAGAAATTTTTTCCATTTCCTACTTCATGGCTTATGAAATTTTTGGATTCAGCTCTTAGCTTTAACACATTTCTCCATCCCCATGTGCAATCCTGAGTAGTTTTTTCAACCCAAAAGCTTCTGCCCTTTAGCAGAATTTCATGCACTGATGCCACCCGCAATGAGCTAGCTTGGGTAAAAAGATTCCAAATATGTTTCATGGTCACAACTGCGTTCCAATCTTCAACCCTTTTAAGACCCAACCCTCCTTATTTGGGAGAGAAAACTTGATCCCATGAGACTTGCATGTTTCCTTTAGATGCATTTACCCCTTTCCATTAAGAAATGATTAAATTGTTGCTCAATGCCCTTAACAACTTTCTTGGGAAGGATGAGAACAATTGACCAATACATTTGAATGTTTTACAAGACTGATTGAATTAGGAGGAGTCTAGTTGAAAATGATAATTTCCTTCTGTCCAAGTGTTCAACCTAGCTGTGATCTTCTCAATTAGAGGGACACAATCCTTCAAACTTAACTTCCAAGTTATAAGAGGCAAGCCAAGGTACCTGACAGGCATATTATCATATTTGAATAGCAAAACTAAAATGATTTGCTGCTTAATATCATTTGTTATAGCAAACAAAAATACTTCACTTTTTCGTTGGTTTACTGAGAGGCCAGACAAGGAATTAAACTCCTCAAGAGTGTCCTTATAGGCTGCAGCAAACAGTCGCAGATTATCTGCAAAACTCAAGTGAGTAATCCTTAGTTTATCACAAGTAAGATAGTATCTGAAGTAATGGAAACTATCTACTTTGGATCGCATAATCTGAATAGCAAGATTAGGAGCTTTCTCACTACCTAGGAAGAACATTGAATATTTAATCTCATTTGAAGTGACTTGAAGCTAGAGGCCATTCTTTGACTCACTCGTAATCTGATCTGGAAACAGGTCAGTAACCCTGCTAATCATGTAGGCCTCATTGGTAGCGTTAGATTACCCAAACAAATTTTGATAAAATTTTGAGCACCAATTTTGTAATCTCAGCAGGTTCCTCAAATCGATTTCCATCCTCATCTGGTAAACATTTAATGGAATTCAATGCTTGCCTAGCTAGCTTTAATTAAGCAATGAAAAACCCTATTGTTTTGATCCCCCAAGTTCAACCATTTGTTTCTAGATTTTTGCTTGAGATATGCTTCCTTAGCCCTCTGAATAGCAAGATCTTTATGGAGATATGCCTCTTATTGTTCCTTCAAAGCTGGATCTCCATGATTCTACGTCATCCTTTACTGAATTACCTCCAACTCCTGTTTAGCAACAGCCACCTTTGCAGTGATATTACCGTATAGATTTTTGTTTATAAGCATTATCCTTGTCTTGACAAATTTAAGCTTCTTATAAGGGGGAACATAGGAAAACCAACAGCTGATCCACCATTGATTAAACATGACCATGTCTAGCCTTTTGGCAATGAAATCCTTTCCCCCTGGAGAGTGATATGAAATGATAGGGATTAAGTATTCTACAAGGCATTGAGGAAAGGCACTGAGCCACCATTGATTAAACATGACCATGTCTAGCTTTTTGGAAATGAACTCTTCCCCCCTCTCTTATTATCCCAGGTGAAGAAAATTCTATAGCAGGATGATCCACAATGTCTTCTCTCTTACTAAAAGCTAAAAATTATTGCTCATAAGCTGTTAAGCTTAAGGAGGAACCTTCCTCCTCATATTCTATTCTAACAACATTAAAATCCCCTTTAAGCAGCTAAGGGTAATCCCCAACACCCTCCATAGCTTCCTCTTTTATATGACATTATTCAAAGCATACACAAAGGTAATAAAACTAAAGATTATTAATTTTTCAGCCAAAACATGGCAATACATAGCCTAAGTGTAACAGGACAAGAATACCCAAATTGTCAGCCAAAAATAGCCATGTTTTGGGCCAAAACATGGCAATGCGTTACTGTATCTTTTCAGAATACCGGCCAAAATGGCCCAATACCACAATTTTCAGAAATTTTTAGCAAAAAAACACTGTTTCGGAACTAAATAGGAAAATATTGGGCCATTTTGGCCCAGAATACCCAAATTCTTCGTAGCCCCTTATCTAAATAACAAATTTCATGACACCAACCAGGCAGCATACTATCCATAATTCCATCAACATTATATTGCTTAATTTTAGACAAACTATATGGATCGTCAATCTATCAACCAACTTCTTTACTTCATTAAGATTTAAAGGGCTATTCAAGCCCAGGACGTTCACTACCCCAAAAAAATAATAATAATTTATTATGGCGATTTTATGGTGGTAGTTAGAGAAAATTATATTATAGACACAATGTTATGGTAGAAAATGGCCTCCAATACCACCGTTGAGAGTGAACTAGTGGCTGGGACTAAGACCAACAAGCCTTGGGTTCCTGGTTCGAGTCCTTTCCCTACTGCCCCTTATACTATGGGCCTATTTGGAATTCATTTATTTTGCTGAAACTGAAATTTTTTTTGTTGAAAATATTGTAAATAAAGGTAAAAGTTAGTTGAAATAGTACAATAGGACCCATGAATAGTACTAAAAAGTGTAGTGACACTCATGAATAGTAGCCAAAATAAGTTAAATAGTAAAATAAGTTGGCAAAAATAATTTTTGTCAAACGAACTATACATAAAAATGAGGTCTTACCCAGGCCTGTTAGGTCCTTAAGGGGGTGCTTCTATCCCCCTTCTAACCATTTCTTTAATACCAATCAATATATAAAGTCTATCCAATTTATTTTACCTGAAACTAAAATTTGATTATGAAATTATGTACAAGTAGAACCAAAATTATTTGAAATCTATTTGTAATTGCATTGTAATCGCCGCTATAGGCATATCCAAGTTTAAAAACAGTTCTGAGATGCTAGAGTAGTGATTACAAATCACCACAATAAGTTGTGCTGCAAAAATTCCTCCCACTATGGCGGGTTTCATAATCGCCGCAATAACTTTAGATCAACCATATCCAGTCTATAGCAGGTGTTATTAACCGCCACAATAAATCCTGTCACAATAAATTTTTCCATACAAAATCGTCCTTATTACATATTATGAAGCACTTGCATTTTTTTTTTTTTTTGGGGGGGCAGATTTGGAAGTCATGCTATAGATCAACACACTTTTTGCAGCGACTTGGAGCGGCTCTGATAGCCACAAAAACTCAATAATCTTGTGGTGACCTCACAGTTTACATCAAGATATTTAGAAGAGTTTGAATTCAGTAAGGATGGGGTGTAAAACCTATGTTTTACATCATCCAATAAGAAATTACTACATCAACATTTTACTTAAAATTCAATACATCCTACCACTCCTAATAACATATCAATAAACTCCCAATTTGGTTAAATTTATATATGGGTATTAGAATTTATTAAGTGTGGTTATGCTTATTCTTAAATATGTGACAAGATAATGTAGTATATTAAGATTGGAGAGGTCAAACATGAGTTTTACACCACATCCTTATAGAATTTAATCTCCATTTAGAAAGGAAATTTAAAAAAATATTAAATTCTATAAGAATGCATTGTAAAACTCAAGTTTTACTTCTTCAATCCTAAAATGCTACATCATTATATTACATATTAAAGAACATGCACAACTACACTCAATCAATTCTAATACTCATTTGAAAATCCAATTTAACTGTGAGTTTATTGTGAGATGTTATTATGTATGCAATATGATATATTGAATTTTAAATAAAAAGCTGACATTACAATTTCTTATTAGATAGTGTAAAACATGAGTTTTGCACCTCCTCCTTACCAAATTTAGACTCATTTTAAAAAGAATGACATATTTGCTTTGGAGAATTGTCCAATTATAACTTTTTTACCATAATTTTAATTAATTGGACTTGTAATCATTTGATGTAAGTGCACAATTGCACCTGGACCCAAAGAAGATTATGGGCTCAGGCCCAATGAGCCTTGAACAATAAAATTTGTAGAGCGTGGGCTTAGAACCTAGGTTAGAAGTACTGGGAGCTTGATAACAGGCTTTTATAAGTAAATACAGGTGAAAAACAAATGATAGTTGCAAATGAACCTCCTCGGATCTGAGCCGAAGACTACTTCTTTATTATTTCTCTTTCTTCTTTCAAGATTACAATTTCTTAATTTCTTTCTTTGTTTTTCGATTCCAGCTTTTTTTGGCCTTTACCCCCATTTTATACTTCCTTCCCTGATACTTTTCGAACAGTGACTAGAAGTTTCCACCTCACTGTTCAGGGGTCACCTCCCCATTAATGCGGCCAGGGAGGTAGGTGCAGAGCCTTTAATGCGGAGGTGGCAGCCTTTATTCTTGATATTTTCTTTAACACTGGTGCATCTAGAAGATTCAGGATGTCCCCTTTTAACCACTGGTCTTTCTAGGGTTGTGCTTTGACCTTCATAATGAAACTTTGAATTCTCTAGAACCTTTCCGAGGAGAAGCTCGTCCTCGGCTGTATCCTCTGACCCTCGGCGTATGGGCCAACTCATAGAGTTTAATCCTAGAGCAGGTCGGCCCTCCATGTTCCAGCCCAAAGGCCCATATGCCCATTTGGACCCTTTTACTCCCCACATTTGAAATGATGGAACATTATTCCTAAAGTATTGAATAATTATATATATATACACTCAGAATTACTGTGTGTCTGATGAAAAAACTTTTTTTTTTAATAATCGATGAAAAAACATTTAGTAGAACTCTTTTTGACACATTTGTCAGTTAGCTGCATTGCAACAGTTGCATTATTAAATAAATAAATAATAAAGACATTGCACTATTGGAAGAAATTAATGGTTTTTTTTTCTTAAAATATATGTTCTGTTACAACATAAGGTAAAAGTTAGAACTATATTTTCAACCGTGTGATAAATACTCAGGCTAAATGAAAAAAGTGCGATAAAGTATTATTCTTACCATGCGTTTGGTTGGAGCAAAAAGGAAGATGACGGAAAAAATGAAGGAAAGAAGAGAGGGAGGATATTAGATTTAAACCAAGTACAATGACTATAACGCATATTAAATAATTAGATATATATATATAAGGTATTACTGAGATTACAAATAATTAGATAATACTGCAATTCGATTGGTCCTTTTAATACATGTAAAAGTGCAAAGCCATGTAACTAGTTTACCCATGCTATAAAGAAAAAGGTAAGATAAAGTAAACCATAAAACCATTAGATTGGGGGCTTTTTTTCACCAAAAATGTAATTATAAAAAAAAAAACCCATCAATTAATTAGGCATACACAAATAAGTTTTTTACTTTGGAAAGTAATTTCCTTAATTATTATTATTTTTTCTTTTTAGAATTGCTTCAATTGAGAAAAGGAACTCAACAGACTATCAAAATACTTAGGTACTCTTGGAGTATAATGAAATGATACTTCATTCTCTTATTTCATGACGGACTCTACCATGAATTTAATGAGTGGACTCCACTGTGAATGTGAGAGGAGAAAGCATCATTTACTATATTCCAGAAGTACCTAAGAATTATTCAACAGACTAATAGTATAATGGAGGAGGGCCAACTCGATCTCATAAAATCATTAGGTAAATTTATTTTGTGGCAAAATAAAATTTCTAGTTAATATTAAAACATTCCATTTCGGTATATTAGTTTATAAAAACAACAGTTAAACCTTTTTTTTTTTTTTTGAGAAATGCAATAAAACTATTTCTCTTCATCTTAAGTAAGTTGTTATTCAACTACCATTCTATCAGTTCTTAAAGTTTTTGAGATGTCTCATTGACCGTGTGTTGAACGGTTTGACCAAAGACTTGCACACTACTTCCTTTTATATATATTAGTAAAGGTTGCATGTGCAAGACACGTACTACCTCTTGAGTGAGAAAATTTAAAATAAATATTTTTTTTTAAATAATATGGAATCATGTACTTAAATTTTAAATAGTTAAACATATGACTATTTATTTACTATGATAATTTCTTAAAACCTATTTACTAAAGAGATTATTTACTTACAAAAAAATTCTACTAAGAATAATAACAAATGTCATCATCTTCAAACAATAAACAACTAAGTTTTGATAAAATATTGTCACAATATTTAATTTTCGTAATAAATGATGACATTTGCTATAATTGAAACTCTTCATCAAATTAAATATACCTACAACCATTTGCAATGAATATTTTGTTATTCATACTTCTTTCTTTATCATTTTATTTTATGAGCCTAACTACGATGTTTAGCTTACTTAATTTTTAATGAACACCTTTTTAAGAAAGAAAACAAATAAAAAAAGAATAAGATAACAAAAGACATATGTCATTGAAGTTTCTATTAGATAAAATTATAAATTTTGAAGATCTAAATCTCTAATAAATTAGTGTTCTCTAGGTAACAAATAAAATACCATACATCATCATTTTTACTTTAAGTATACCTAACATATAAAACTCAAAATACATTAAGAACATTTTTGGGACATTAAAATTTTAGTGAGGCATTTTAGATATTGCACAATGAAATATTCTAGGAATTATAAGATTTTGCTAGGTTTTTCTTGTCTACAAAATATAAGAAAGGAAATTATTCAACTTTAATGGTCCGTTTGAATTGAGAGGGAGGGAGGGGGAGTAGAGGATAATTAGCTCAAAATTAATCTATTTCTAGCCAATTCTACTCTACTCCCCTCCACTCTCTCTTCCTCCCCCCTAAATCTAAAAGGGTCCTAATTAAAGTTGGGGAGGGGTGGGAGAATGAAACTACACTAAACATAAAGGGGAAAAGTACTTTTTTCCATAATTTGTTTTTGTTGGTAAAAATGTGTTTTTTTACTTTAAACAATGTGTTAAAAAAAAGTTATCCCAAGAAAACTACCCGTAAAATTATAAATTTTGGCTCATCAAATTAGCTAAAAAAAAAGTTAGGAATACAATAAATGTCACAATATTTTCTCAATACCTTTTGTAGGGATAGAAAGCCTGGGAATATATATCGAGCCGTGGGCCTTGTCCGAGGACATTTAGTAGTCCGAGGACAAGTAGACATTAGTGAAGAAGTACAAATCAGTGAATTATAGAAGGTTCTGGCCATGAGGGTTTGGGAAGGTAGTCCGAGGAGAAATGTCTCCTCGGTTTGGCAAAGCACAGGTCAAAAGGTTTGATCTGCTGTCAAGGGCAATACTCCAGACGATTCTAATAGTAAGGATAAACATAAGAGGGAATAAGACAAAGGGAAACTAAGACATATTTAAGAGAAAATTGCTACCACCGCATTAAAGATTCTGCAGCTAACTCTCTAGCCGTATTAATGTGGAGGTGATACTTGAACAGTAATATTTAGCCTTACAGCTACTCCTAAAAATTTCAGAAATGTGCTGATGGGATAAGGATCAAGACAAGCAACTTGACTTACACATGGAGGGTGGAGATGAAGCAAAAGAAGGGGATCATTTGGAAATCTATAGAAAAAACACTGTAACACTAAGAACTGTAATTGTAATCGAGTCTAAAATAAATATATTCAAGAACTACTCTCTTTGGATTTTGCCGAGGAAGGATTTCTTTGCATAAAGCTTGTTTTTCTTTGCTTTCTTACCATCTTTAATCCATGGTGAGCGTTATTCAATTCATTGAAGCCTAATTTTTAGTCTACTCTCTACATATTCTTTGTATTGGGCTCGTTAGGCTTTAATCCTTTTATCTTTTGGGCTTAGGATCCGAAACCTGCCCTTACACCTTTGCTTTAGTATGGTGGGCCTTGGTATGATATTTTATTATTTTATTTTTGAGTAATGCTACGTCCACAACATTATCACAACAAATCTTAGATGGTAAATTATTATTAATTTTTAATTGGGACAACCACTTTAAACTATGCATTAAAAAAAACAACAAACAAAAAATCAACAAAAGAAAATTGTTTGTGAAATAGTGAATTTTGGCTCACCAAATTTGACTATACCAAAAAAGAAGTTTAGGAACATAACAAAATGTCACTATATTTTCACAATACTTTTATTTTTAGCCGGGGTAAGTTTCAGTCTAATATTTTATTATTTATTTTATAGAAATGTTATCTCTATAATATCTTTCATAACAAATTATAGATGACAAGTTGTTACTGATTTTAAAATGGATCCACGACTAATATAACTTTTTTATCCATCAAGAGTAACTTATGACTTACGATTTGTTGTGAAATTAATATAAAAATGTTGTGAACTTAGTATTTTTTTTATTTGATCTATAAGAAACCGAGATCTTAATAATTGTGAAAATGTTGTGGACTTATCATTTTTTTTTATTTGATCTATAAGAACAAGTGATAACAACAAGTGTTATAATGCAAAACATTTATTTTCAGTTGTGGTTGGTCAGAGTCTTATATTTTATTATTTTATTTCAACTTATAAGAAATTGACACCTCAATAATTACGAAAAATTTTTAAATTTATTGTGTCGGTATAATAATATATATGCTAACTCATATAAATATATAAAAGAAAAAAAAAAGAGTATTAAAATATTATATGGCATTTTCACCAAATTCCACTAGTTTGGCTATTGGTACGTTTCATGCACCAAAAAAAAAAAAGAAAAAAAGATTAAAAGGAGTTGAGCTGTTGTTTCTTACTTTCTTTATATATATAAAACCGTTCATGTATGTGTAGATAACATTTACACCTTTGCATGTTTCAAATATTAATGCGACATTAAATTGCTTCCAAAGCCAGCCCATGCCCATCCTTAAAAGTAACCTAAGCCTAACCTTTTGATTAAAACCCCCCATTAGGACAGGTTACCCTTTGGTTTTAATTAGGACAATAATCCCACATGGGACATGTGGAGAATGAGCTGGATGTGCAAGTTCTTTTAAGGCCCTAAAGGTGCCCTTTGAGGATTACCCTTTCTTCTTCTTGAATTGGAATGAGGTGGAGGAGGCATGCTTTGGTACATTTCTTGTTGGATCCCTTCACGCAATTCTTCTT
Source organism: Castanea sativa (assembly GCF_040712315.1). Lineage (NCBI taxonomy): Eukaryota > Viridiplantae > Streptophyta > Magnoliopsida > Fagales > Fagaceae > Castanea > Castanea sativa. The sequence continues at coordinate 43,101,721 of NC_134020.1, forward strand.
CTGCCTTTGCTGCCAATCTTCTTGGCATTCTTTCCGTCATTTCATCATTCTTGGTGCTTAAGATAAAGCTTGCATCCCCATTTCTTTTAATTCCTACAAGCTATATAAGATTAAAAAGAAAAAAAAAAATTATATATATTAATACTAGCTCATAAACAATGTATGACATATGAACTCTCTCCACCCAAAAGGGGGAAAATTATTTTATAGTGAATAATTAAGAAAAATAATGATCACAAAACTACCTGAAAGGAAATATCATAAAGTTACATGTTTTGTATGATTTTTTTTCCCCTTACAACAAGTGGGTGAGGAGGGGATTCAAACCCGAATGCCGCTCAATGGAAAATTGGACAATGTGACTGAATTATAAAGCTCTTGACATATATGAACTTTTTAGATTATAACGACATTGGTATCAACTAATAACGGACACATTATATTGATGATGAAAAGTAAGGCATGGTGAATTGTGCAATATGATAGTTAAGATTAAATTTATGGACCATGAAAATGTGATCAAGGAGTTCTTAATTTCAAATTATGGAAACTAACCTTACATCCCAATGAACAAAAGCGAAATGGGTCCAAGAGACTTCTCCTACATATTTCGCACAAATGACTGCTTGCCTTACCAGTAGTCTTAGGCTGAGGTCTCTCATTGAGGAAGAGAACTCTAGCACTGTTTATCACATAAGTCTGAACTCCACTAATGTCCAAAACCTTCTCAATCTCAGTGACCCGAACAACATCATGATATGATGATCGCCTAATCTGCATTATAGAGTTTCGATTAAGATAACAAAGTACCATAATATAAGTCCATTCGATCACATTGTATAATTAAAGGAAAAAATATTACCCACTTGAATTACTGGGTGATCTTTGTGCCGTGTTGATCGGCAGTAGAAGCAAAATGCATCATCCTGGCAATCAAGGCAAAACATGTTGCATTCGCTACGTGGGGAATCTTTGTGTGCGGAGCAAACAGAGAAGAAATCTGAAGATAACAAGGATTCAAGCCATGATGGCACCAACATTGCCTCCTGTTTTGAAACCCCACAAAACATACATAAACACCAAACGGTAAGCCAAGAAAAATGAGATATGTTAAAGATGAAAGAAAGATTGGAATTTGCATTGGTACATTACCATTATCAAGGTTGATTACTTTCACAGCAAAGAGAGAGAAAGAGAGAGAGAGAGAGAGTTTAAGGAACCTAAAAGAGTAACATAAGATTCATCAACAAAACAATGGATTAAGAAAAGGACAAAGAGCATATAAAGAAATATATGTATTGAAACTAGGTGCTGTGACGGTTGAGATCAAAAAAATGGTAGGTTAGGTGTATTGTGGATCGTTGGATTGGGAGAGAGTCCGGGGCTGTTTGGGAGTTACGATTAACTTTTTGGTTCTTTCCTTGTGTCTCATCGAAAGGCACAAGGTCGGCAAAACAAGGTTTTGGTTAGGTTGCGTTTGGGCGGGGAAGCCTTTTTATGAAAAGTGAAAACCAAATCTTGATGGCGTGTATGCCATATGAAAGCTATTTCCCATATCACAATAGCTGCGCTCAATGGTTTGCCTTCCACGCAGCCTTTTGTGCAATTCACATTTCAAAGTAACATTTCACATTTTAATATATATTATATATCATTATCATTACATTTTTTATCTACCTATAAAAATATATAGGTTTATTTTTTCACGAATAAGATATCATGATTCTTGCATTTTAGAATTCTAGTTATAAATTCATAGGATGTAATGACTATAAATATAAAATTGGATTTAAAATCCTTAAAGTTGTTATTGAGATCACATGGATCTCCATAATTATGTTGGAAAGCTTCACATGATATAACTCATATTATATGTTTCACAAAATGACGGTTTTGATTTACAAACTGAAATATAGCTACTAACTACCTTATAAAAGGTGGTCCATCCAATTTGATTTCATTTTTTTTGGGTAAGCTATATGTTTTCTCAAAAAATTTATCATTTAGATAACTAGAAAAAATTATGAATAATTATTCAATATTTCGGGAGCAAAATTCATTCTTATCACATAGTAATAAGTCATGTTAATTAAATTTATAGTGAGACACATTATTTATGTGAGAGAAAACTAAAAAGAGCATTGCTTTCATAACATTGAATAATTTCTATTATTTATAGTTGTAACAACTCTACAATATATAATATTTGTTTCTTTAGCATAGTTGAAATGAGGATGCTAGGTCCAAGATTCTTTTATTTGATTTGAAATGGAGATAATTCATTTCATGGTAGAGATTTAACACTTCACAGATCTAAAAAATGAATATGGTATCATTTCATTAAAAATTAATTACCATTCCTTATTTGGTATAATAAAATTTTAAATGCCAAGAATGTTATAGTTTAGTGGCATTGACTGGCCTTCTTTATGATAAAAATCAAGCCTCGAATGCCCTCCCTCCGTCAGTCACTTACTATAACAATTGAATTAGCAAAAAGAATAATTTTAAATGACACGACACTATGAATATAATTTTATTTTTTAATTTGAGATGGAATTCTACTCTAGCTACTTTAGCCTAAGTGTATGTGTGTGAAGCTCTAAGAACTCCCTCCTAAAGACTTGAACCTCCGGCTTTTACCCTCCCACACCCCACACTCCACAGGTACTTATACTTATAAAATAATCATCACGTCAAAATTACATGGTAGAACCATGAATATAATTAGATTCATGAGAAAGTAAAAGTAACATTACATTTTAAACCTTATATTTTCAAAAATAACAAATTAAATCCTTTTTTTTTAAGTAACAAATTAATACATGTAGTTTAAATATTAAGAAATTAAATACTAAAATTAAAAAAGTAATAAATTAAACATCAACTCATTTAAATGGAATGATATTGTGTTGGGATTTTTTTTATGAGATAATAAATAGCCAGTTTGTGAAAAGATTTGTAAGAACAGTTGGGTCTCTTTGTAAACCGTAACGACAATTTGTAACACTGATTTTGAAATTTCTTGATTTAATTTATCACCTTCAAAACGAAAGGGTTTGATTGGTTACACCAAAAATTATAAAGAAATTAAAATCTAATTTTCCTAAGAGAAAATCTCCAACATAAAATAAGCACTTTTCAATGCAAGTCTCCATTTCAAAAAATAAATGTAAAGGATCATTTTACTAGCAATAATATATATGCATGCCCTGGACCAACACTGAGGCAACAAAGGGCTCACAATCTATTTGTTAGTGGGTATTATGCTCAATCCTACTAAGTAAGGCCCCAAACCAGTGATTGTATTCTCCCTCGCTTCCCCTGAACACCGCAATGTGGCACTCCTCACTCTTCCTTTCTGTGTTTCTCCTCTCTTCCCCTCTATATTTTTCTTCTCCCCCTTTCCCCCCAAAAGACCAACCCCCTTTAACCTTTGCTTAGGCCTCCTTTTATAACCCTTCAGTAAGTGGAGTGCCCATCATTTTTATTCCCCGTCACACACATATTTCCACATCTCTGAGAATCCCAAGGGATCACCACAAATTCAAAGGATTCCCTTAGAATCTGTTTCAGACACCAGATAGGGCTCGGTGGTGGATTCCTTTCATAATCGTTAACTCTCAGTTACCGACCTCTTAGGGACTGTATACAGACTTCTTTCATGATCGGTTTAGACCCCTTCCTTCTAAAGGACCCTTCGAGAAGAGCCGCACTAACTCCCGGTACCTGGCCAGTGATCGAGTCCATTATGATGAAACCCTAGGGTAACCTTTCCATTGTGTATTAGGCCCACATCACTTAATGGGCCTTGGGTTTTGTGTTGGGCTTTGCCTCGACGGTCGGTTTGGTTCATCAGACCCAATTCACCCATAATAGCCCCCCACGATCTTATTCTTGCGAAGTAGGGATAGGATCAGGGCTTAGTTGCTTCATGGTCGGTGCGCTAGCTCCCGTTCAATCCCTAGGGAAGGGGCGTGTGCATCTCGAGAAGTCCAATGAACCATCTTTTAATGCGATGAATTGGACAACCTGTCCCGTTTGGAAAAGATGTGGCAGGGCTTGGCACATCCAACGACCCAGATGATCTGACGCTTTGTTTACCGAAGTGCGCATGATGTGTAATTATGGCATGCATTTATTGCCATGTGACAGTTACCATTAATGGCTCTCCTGCCTCTATAAATACTGCTCCATAACTACTGTGTTCTTTTCTTCTCTCTTTCCCTTCTTCTTCTGTTTACTCTAGTGCTGTCATCTTCCCTACGTTCTCGAGCCCTCATCTTCCTTAAGAGACCTCACTCCTTCCTTCTCAAGAAAAAATTCTATAAATCTCTCTCTCTTCTCCCATTTCAACTTATATTTCAACAACATGCTTTTTTCTTATCTTTTAGAAACTAGGGAAAACGTGGCATCATTTAAGGCTAGGTTTAACATCCCTCAAGATGTAGAAATCTCATATTATGATGAGGGTGACATAGAAGACCAAAGGCGTCCACACATAGTGTTCTTCCCCCTCTATTCTAGAGGGTGGGTTTAGGTTCCCAGTAAACTCTTTATTACTTAGGACTCTTAGTTTCTACGGTTTAAGCCCCGACTAGTGCTTGCCTAACTTTTATAGGGTAGTGAACTGCATGGAGCGTCTTAACCATTTGTACGGCCTGAGCCTTACCCATCACGATATTAACTTCATGTACTCCATTCGGGGGAGTTTAGGCCTTGGGTATTACCTCCAAACCCGAAGCACCATGGTTCGACTGATATCTTGCCTCCTCGATTCCAATAGGAACTCGACATGGGAATTTGTGAAGGTAAGCGGCAATTGGCTAAACGGAGAGCTGACTTGCTCGACTTCACCCCCGCTAAATAGGTCGGTTTCTCCTTCTCTCGACTCCCGACCCTATTGTAACTTGCTCCCCTCCCGTAACTTGTATATTTAAACAGCATCGAACAATATCTTTTTTTTATACGTTCTGGCCAGATTTCAACGTCGTGCAGGTCAAAGAGCTTAACTTCATCCTCCACTCCGAGATATTCGTGCACTATGATGGGTAGTTGAGGGCTTCCCACCTGATTCTGGGCTGTGTACCCTCCTACACGAGCTACTAGGATTCGTCAAGCGCCTTCACGGTCGGTAGCCCATTACCGTCAAACTTAGATGTTCGGCTACCAGGTTTTTTGCCTCAAGGACTCACTTCTGGGGAAGCCAGGCAATCAGGTCCCCGACTAGTCAGATACAAATCTCTTGAACCCCGTCAAGATGATTCAAGAGACACCGTCTTTCAAGGTCGGGTAGACACATTCCTATAGAGGCCCCTCCCCGAGAAGATCCTAATGAAAAGGGTCCAACTACCGAAGAAACTGATCATGTACTCCCAGACCCTAGCAGTAGAAATGGTGAAAAAGCGGACAATGGCCTTAGACCGTTGGTTCCCGGCCACACCAACCTCAAGGGGCCCAACTTCCTCCAGTCTACCCTCCAGCAAACCACTCCCCCCACACCCAAACAACAAAGGAAACGCCACAAAGGTGCGGGCGGTGCTGTAACCCAAAAAAGTACCTCCCCGGCTGCTCATTTACCAATTCCTATTTAGGGTAGGTCGACAATTCCGCCGGCCAGTAAGACTCCCCAAGAGACATAGCCCCTGAACCAACTAGTCATAATCAGTTTGCAAGTCACGGCATCCTTCTCGGGCTCGGCTGCCCCATGGGAGTGCACCTTCCAACTGGGAGACAAAAGCACTACCCTCCAGCTCTTATATCTGAACCTGGAGAAGTGGGGAGGGGGGTCAAGTATTCAACAGTATAAGGCATGCCCTTCTGCTCCCAGCCAACATGGAGCACTACGCTAGTTGCCTAGATGATGACTTGGTGCTTAAGTTGAAGTGGCACACCATCGTGGTGAGTTCTATTTCCTCTCGAGCCTTTGTCAATATCATAAAAATTTGCAAATGTTACTAGTCCGTTCGGAATCATCTTAACTTTGTTTTTCGATCATTCAGGCTACCCAATTGACCCATATAGTGGAGGGTCAACTAAAGTATGCCCAAGAGGAGGTCGACAAGGAAAAAGCCCTCAAGCAGGTAGTCGAGGCAAGCCTCAAGGATGAATGTAGTGGAACGACATGCAACAACTGCCAAGAAAGTGCTGGAGTAAGCCAATGAAGCCCTCAGCAAGCTCGGGGAGGCCGAGTTTAAGCTTGCCGAAACCACCAGCGTCCTCTCCGCCCAGGATAAGGAATTTACTGATTATAAGGGGGGAGAAAAAGCTCTGAAGCAAACCTACTACAACATGGGCTTCAAGCATGCTGAGGACTCGGCGGGCCTTGTGATCTTTCAGGCCCGAAATTTCGAGTTTATGGAGGGATGAATGGTGGCAATTAATGCCATTCGACTCCCCAAAGAATCCCCGTTCAGGAAGGCCGACCAAGTGCCTTTGCCCGAGGACCCCGCAGTAGGAGTTTAAACTGAAGAGTAGGAGGAGGACAGTAGTGACGATATGAAGGCGGCGAGAGCCCAAATCCCGAGAGCTATCGTGGCAGATTGACTCTCACATTGTGGTACTCGATGATGAGCAGCTAAGAATCAGGGTTTCCATGTCCAAACAGACAGCTTAACCAATGGTGACCTCTGATCCCACGCCTAGCAACCCCCCGATTGACTAGGAAGCCCCTGTTGTGAATCCCGCAGCCACTATGACCCCAGCAGTTTAGCCTCGGAGATGTTTGGACTGTTTTTGTTTTGTTTTTTTTTTTTTGTTCTTTTTTTTTTTTTTAATATGTATAAGACCAACATCTTCAACTTTTCTATTTAATGTATTAAGTTTATGTGGTAAAAGACGAAGCTTTCCATTTATCTTCATCATGCTTCCATTGTTTAAGTGTAAACATTCGGTAACAGCTTGCGTATTCGGTAACTATACCAAACTTAAAATTTGCAATAAGAGTTTCGTTTAAGTTTTTTCATTCGGCAATATTTCATTACTGCTTAAGCAATATTTTCCGGGGTGTTTTCATTCGGTGTTAAGTTTTGAGATACTATCTAGGTGCATGCTATTTAACAGAAATTTAGGGTATTCCCCCATCATTCTTCAAAACATAATGTCACAGTAATTAAAGAAAAAATGCGAACTATTGCTTATATTCAATATTGAGCGTGGTCAGAACGCATCCTCATAGAAAGACTAAGATTTCCATTTGCCCTAAGGAGAAGAATAAGGTTTCTGTCTGGTTAGTGATTGGGGTTAGGCTGAGGCCAGAAGTCTGTCCTTAGAAAGTGCATAAGGTTTTCATCTGGTCTGTGACCGGGGTCAAGTCGAGGCCATATTTCTGTCCTTAGGAAAATTGACACAATAAATGCCCGGATGTTCCATCATTAACCACTACTTCACACAAGATCGGTTAGCTAGAATTTACTCAACTCCCTTGTTCTTGTTATCTCATAACTTATATCAGTCAATTCTTACAACAAATTACATTTACTGATAAAACTTCTTCAAATTGTAAACATTCCATGGTCGGGGCAAAGGTCTTTCCTCTAGGTCCTCTAGGTAATAAGCTCATGTCCCGGCCGCCGCAATAACTCGGTAGGGACCTTCCCAGTTTGGAGCCAGTTGCCGGCGCTGTGATCCTTTGCGCTTCCAACAACCTTCTGTAGAACAAGATCCCCGAGCATAAATTCTCAAGGCTTGACCTTCCTGTTGTATCCTCGCGCCAATCTCTGTTGATAATCAGCAAGTAGCACAACTATCGTGCTCCCTCGTTCTTCCATATCATCTAAGCTTCTAACCATGTGTTGCTCGTTCTCTCCCTGTCCGAAACTGGCAACCCTAGAGCTCATCAAACTGATGTCTACTGGTGCAATCGCTTCAACCCCGTAGGTCATGGAAAAGGGGGTCTCGCCTGTTGACCTTCTAGGCCTTGTTCGGTAAGCCCACAGTACATTTGGCAGCTCTTCAACCCAATTTCCCCATGCACCTTCAAGTCGTGTCTTGAGGCCGTTCACAATAGTCTTATTCGTCTCCTTGGTTTGGCCATTACTTTGCGAGTAGGCGGGGAATGAGTACTTGCTAATTATGCCAAGGTCGGCACAGTATTCTTGGAAAACCTTACTATCAAACTATAACTCATTATCAGATACTAGCGTCTGGGGGACCCCAAACCTCGTGACAATGTTCTTCCAAACAAACTTTTACACGTCGACATCCCTGATATTTGCCAAAGTCTTCGCTTCTACCCATTTAGTAAAATAATCTATGGCCACTATTACATATCTTTAGTTTCCCGAGGCCCGAGGAAAGGGTACGATTATGTCAATCCCCCACTATGCGAAAGGCCAGAGACTGAGAATAGGGTTAAGATTTCCTCCCGAAAGGTGGAGCATGGGCGCGTGTTTTTGACACCAATCACATCTTTTGACATACTCAACTACTTCTCGTTGCATACTTAGCCACTAAAATCCTAAGGTCATGGCCCAGTGCATGAGTGATCGGCCCCCTGTGTGGCCGCCACACAATCCCTCATGAAGCTCAACCAAAAGCTCGGCAGTTTTGCTGGGGTGAAGGCACAAGAGATACGGCCCACCGTACAAGCGCTCGAATAGCCTCCAAGTATCGAACAACCAAAAATATGCCGTCGTCCTTCACACCTTCTTGGCTTCTTTTACGTCATTTGAAAGGGTCTCATGTAATAGGAACACTATATAAGGTTCCATCCAGCTCGACTCCAATTCCGACAAAGCGACCACCATCAATTGCGATTTTATGATCGGTTGCTCCAGCATTTCTATGGTGATCATTCGGGGTATACAGTTGTCAAAGGAAGATGCCAAGGTGGCCAGGGAATCGGCGTGACTATTATGATTCCTGGGCACCCTTATCACTTTGACCTTTTGGAAACTCGCCCACAAGCTCTCAAACATCCACAAGTACTACGACATGCGGTGGTCCCTTGCCTCAAAGCTTCCCTCAATCTGACTCACCACAAACCTCGAATTCGAGTACAACTCCACATCTTGGGCCTTGAGGCTCTTTATTGCCCTGAGCCCCACAATAAGGACTTTATACTCCGCTTCGTTGTTTGATGTTCGGAAGTCTAATCTGAGGGACTTCTCCAGCTTAATGCCCTCGGGCGATATCATCACATTTCCAACCCCTAACCCCCTTACATCGGATGCTCCATCGACGAACACTTTCCATTGCCCTGTTTGGATCTGACACACTCCCACTACTCCCTAGGGAGGAGGGGTGAACTCGGCCACAAAGTCTGCAAGTACCTGTCCCTTAATAGAGTTCCTCAGCCTGTAACGTATGTCAAACACCCCCAACCTCGCACCCCATTTCACTATTCTTCCTGTGAAGTCTGATCTTCTCAACAAAGCTTGTAAAGGGTACTCGGTCGAAACCCACACTATGTGTGCTTAGAAGTCATAGGGCAGTTTTCTCGTGGCGTGCACCAGGGCCAGGGCCATTTTTTCCAATGGCAAGTACCGAGTTTTTGCATCCACCAGGGTCTTACTAAGTTAATACACGAGCCTTTGGACCCCCTCACACTGTTTGATTAACACCAAACTAATGGTGTGGTCAGACACCGCTAGGTATATGTACAAATCCTCCCTAGGATCGGGCCTAGTCATAACAGAAAGGCTGGCCATATAGGACTTCAGGTCCTTAAATGCCGAATCACATTCTTCAGTCCAACGAAATCCTTCCACTTCTTCAACAGCTAGTAGAACAGTCAGCACCTGTCCACAAATCTTGATACAAACCTCTCCAGTGCGACAATCATGCCCATGAGCTCTTGAATTTCCTTCGAGTTGCCAGGTAGGCGCAGCTATTGGATGGCTGTTATCTAATCGGGGTTTACTTCTATGCCTCGAGTAGTAATCATGTACCCTAAGAATTTGCCTAATCCCACCCCAAAGGCACACTTCTCGGCATTGAGGCATAACTTATGTTGCTTTAAGATATCGAACACACTCTGCAAGTCACATGCATGCTTCCCTTCCTCCTTAGTCTTTACCACCATGTCATCAATACAAACCTCCATTATCTTACTAATCAATTCACTAAACATACGTATCACCATCCGCTAGTACATGTCCCCCGCATTCTTCAATCCGAAAGGCATGATTGTGTAGTGATAATTCTCCTTGGGCGTTATAAAGGATGTCTTCTCTTGGTCCTTGAGGGCTAGGGTTATTTGGTGATAGCCTTGAAATGCATCCAGAAAGCTTAAGTATCAGTGCCCGACTATGGCGTCCACCAACTAATCAATCTTCGACACCGAGAAGGGGTTTTTCGGACATGCCCGATTCAAATCTGTAAAATCGACATAGAACCTCCAATTTCCATTCTTCTTTTTCACTACCACTATGTTAGCCAGTCATTCTGGAAAGAACACCTCTCTTATGGCTCCCAACCGATTCAACTTTTCCACCTCTTCTCTTATGGCATCCTCATGCGGTCTTGTAGACCTTCTCGGCCTCTGCTTCTTTGGCACAATTTTAGGGTCTACGTTAACTTGTGCATTATAAAATTCAGGTCTACCCCAAGTACGTCATACAAAATCCACGCGAACACATCCATGTTTTGTACTAATGCCAACAAAATCTCCACACAGTTTTCATCGGGCAGGCTTTTCCCAACCTGGAACCATTTGTCAGTGTATGGAAAGACGGGTACTTTAATTAGTTCTTCGGCGCTATCCACCGCAGCTGACCTGTCGAGCTCCAGTAATTGCTATAATGGCTTACAATCAATCTGTTCCTTCTGCTAAATTTCGCGGTTGATGGCTGCCACCAGGTACTGTCTGGCCATCTTCTGGTCAGCTCGGACTATTGCGACACCGTCTTCGGTGGGAAATTTAATCTTCTGATGTAGTGTCGACAAAACCGCCCCCATGGTGTGGAACCAAGGCCTCCCTAGGATAGCTGTGTAAGGTAAGAAGACATTGACCACAATAAAATTGACTTCCACTTCCTTCCCTTCGGTTACCACCAAAAGCTTTATCTGCCCCTTAGGCGTCACAACCTTCCCATCAAATCTCACTAATGGGGTATCATACCTGCTCAGGTCCTTGGGTTTCAGCCTCAATCCCTTATAAAGATCGGGGTACATTACTTCTACTCCACTCTCTTGATCTACTATTACCCTTTTCACAAGGAACCCCCTATTCTGCAGGTTACGACTAACACATCATCGTGCGGCTGAGACATTCCTTCCAAGTCTGTCTCCCAGAAAGTGATCAGTACGGTGGCCCTTCGAGGCCTTTTATCTGGTCGGTTTGCAGTCTCCACCTCAAATGGGGACGTCATGCTAAGTATTCCTTTCCAAGCACTATAGTTCACCCCCCGTAACGTTGCATGAATGACTTCGATAATCCCCAAAGAAGGGTGGGAGGCCTCAAACGTTTCTGCCTCTTAATCCTTGTCCCCCGTTGCCCCCTTCCTGATCGGCTAAAAATTCTTTAAGGTGCCCTGCCTTTACCAACTACTCCAAGTGATCCTTTAGCACCCGACACTACTCAGTAGTGTGCCCTTTCTAACTGTGGTACGTACAATATAAACTTTGATTTCTCTAGGTCGAATCTCCACCCATCTTCCCCGACCATCAAAAATAGGGCTCACTTTTTATGCGCTCGAGAATCTTGTACACTGGCTCCTTAAAGGTAACATTAACTCCCTTGGGGCCCCTTGGTTCTCTCGGACTCCTCTGCTGGAATTTTTCTAGGCAGAAATCCTTGTGGTACTGCGATAAGGTCGGGGCCTTGCCCTTGCCCTGTAAATGGTCATCCTCCAACCTCTTATATTCCTCAATCCTCCTCATTAATTGGTGCATGTCTTCAGGGGGCCACATGGTTAACGAATCCCTCAGCGCCGATTCTTCGGGAAGGCCTATTCGGAAAGTGCTAGCAACCACCTACTCATTCCCCCCTTTGACCTCATTGTACAACTCCTAGTACCGGTTCGTGTAGGCCCGGAGGGTTTCCCCGCTTCTCATCCTTATGAACAACAAGGAACCAATCAGTTAGGGGACTTTGCTGTATGTCATGAATCGGGCCTCGAACAATTGTATCAATTCTCTAAAATTACGAATAGATCCCTTTCTCAGACCATTAAACCAGCTCATGGCTATTGGCCCGAGACTCGATGGGAACACCTTTCACATTAACCAATCATTGTGTGAATACAGGGACATCATATGTATGTAATGGCTGACATGCTCTATTGGATCCGTTTTCTCGTCGTAAATGGTGAATGGCGGCCGTGTGAACCTTCTTGGCATTTCGATGCGCTCGATTTCATCGATGAAAGGTGAGCAGGAGGCCTTTCTCAATGCCAGGCTCATGGCATCCAGAGCGACGTCGCGATACTCGTGCCTTTCGTGAGGAGGGGATTCCCAATAACGACCTCTAGTCTCCTGCGATCGGTCTCTTGATCAACGCGACCCACTATCTCAGGATGATTCGTATGGGTCGTAATCCATGTCATTAGACGAGCCCTCCCGAACTATCCTACGATCTCGGCCTTTGAGCTCAATCTCCAAATCATTAACCTGCTTCCGAAGGTTCTCAAGTTCCCTCAAACAGTCACTGCGATGGGGACGCTTGGGAACGTACGACACGGTTCATTCCCCATGGGATGACCTTTCATCAGAATCTACTTTAGTCTCTTGGCCCTCCTGCATATGTTGTTGCTCCCTCCTACACTCTCTCTCACGCCTCTTATGACACCTAGAGGAGGCCCTTAACTAATTTCCAGCTGCAGATCCCTTTCCTTGATGTGGATCTTCCATGCTCAAGAGGCACCAAAAACATGTTCAAAGCCTCTGGTGGAGTAAGATTCCCATAGACGACGCCAATTGTACGTGCCCTAGGCCAACACTGAGGCAACAAAGGGCTCACAATCTATTTGTTAGTGGGTGTTGTGCTTAATCCTACTAAGCGAGGCCCCAAACCAGTGACTGTACTCTCCTTCGCTTCCCTTAAATACCCCAATGTGGTACTCCCCACTCTTCCTCTCAATGTTTCTCCTCTCTTCCCCTCTATTTTTTTCTTCTCCCCTTTTTCCGCCAAAGATCAACCCCCTTTAACCTTTGATTAGGCCTCCTTTTATAACCCTTTCGTGAGTGGAGTGCCCATCATTTTTATTCTCATTCACACACATATTCCCACATCTTTGAGAATCCCAAAGGATCCACACGAATTCAGATGATTCTCTTGGAACTTGTTTCAAATGCCGAATAAGGCTCGGTAGTGGATTCCTTTCATAATCGTTAACTCTCAGTTACTGACCTCTTAGGGACTGCATACAGACTTCTTTCATGATCGGTTCAAACCCCCTCCTTCTAAAGGACCCCTCAAGAAGGGCCACATTAACTCCCGGTACTCAGCCAGTGATCGGGTCCATTATGATGAAGCCTCGGGGTAACCTTTCCGTTGTGTATCGGGCCCACATCACCTAATAGGCCTTAGGCTTCGTGTTAGGCTTTGCCTCGAAGGTCGGTCTGGTTCGTCAGGCCCAATTCACCCACAATATACATTATCACTGATCAATGCATACCACGTCAATAGTTTCATATTATATGTGTGGTAGGTAAAAATAAGTCAAACTTGCTTTTTGACTCACACAATTAATTTATATAAATGGGATGCTAATCAACCTTTGATACCCTTGTTTAAACATGTTTGATTAACCAGAACTGAAAGGGTCAATATTAAGCATAAGAGAATAAGATAAAAATTGGTCAAAAATGATTTTGGAAGACTAATATTATGTTCCTCGGGTTTGATCCGAGGTATTGGTTACACTTGTTCTTGGCTTACAATTACACTTATAAATTCTTCTTTTTTCTCTAATTTTCCATCCCCTATTTTCTAAGGTCTTTCTGCCTTATATATAGCCTTCCAGATTGTATCTCAACCTTCCACTTAGAGAGTTTAGGTTTGTTTCCCTTGATACTTGTCCCATCAAGGCTGTAAGCTATGAGGACACTGTTCAGGGGTTATTTTCTCATTAATGCGGCCAGTTAAGTAAATTCGGAGTATTGAATGCGGAGGTGACGGATGCTTTATCTCTTCTCTTCTTTGCTCACCGATAAATCTTCCTCTTCCTTGGTTTGTGCTTGATGGTCTTTAGAACTAGTCCTTGACACTCCCGATAATATAAGAGTATCTTTGGGGTCCTCAGGCATTGTAGTCTCCCTAGACTTGTGACGAGTTGCTCATGTTTTTCCTGAGGACTCGCTATTAGTGCCTTCTGAGGTTTGTTCTTTTGACATCGGACTTCTCACTTCTGACCCTGTCCTCGGATTCTCATCCTCCCACAATATGTGATCAAGTATTTTATGAAACCAATAGGTTTTACATGAAACTTTTTTTATTTTTTATAATTTAATGATTATAATAGGAAAATGAGAGTTTGAATCCAGGTTTCTGTTGAAAACACCAAAAGATGTTAACTTATTAAGCTCCAAGGCTCTTGGCTACATTACACTTCTTGGTTTATAATCAAAACTACCCCTAAGTGCGGCATCTCCAGCATTTTTATAACGAATTATAAGAGTCTTACAAGTTACAACAATGTTGAGAGCAACAATTCTCATTTTCTGGGGGAAAAAAATCCCACTTATTTTTATGTATGTGTGCGTATATATATTAATATATATTCTTAATTAGACCCATTAATGTGTGTGAAGGTAATTATGAAACTACAGGAATTTGTTAGTTTTTCCGAGCTGTCGTTTAGGGTTGTTTAAAAAGTTTAGAATAATCTTGTCCCCTTGCATCAATGATTTGGTCTATCCTGTTAAATAGCTCATTGCTCCAAATATTCTCCATTGAAGAGTGTTTATAAATACTATTAGTATATAAAAAAGAGTAATGTGTTGTAATCTTGTTGTTTAATTACACATAAGGTTTAACGAAACATAGAGAGGGTTTGGATAGCGCGTCTGCGTCCAGCCCTCTACGTTTTTTTTTTTTTTTTTTTAAGACCAGCGCTTAGTGCACTGTTCATGGGACATGAACAGTGCACTAAGGCATATGAACAGTAAAAAAATAGTAAACAGTGTTTTTTTACACATTAAAAAATTATTTTGCTACAGTGTTTTCAGTTTTCAGTTTTCAGTTTTCAGCAATAAGTTCTATCCAAACAGACCCATAGTCTCGCAAGTTTCTTGGTTTGAGAAGTAATTTGCAAATGATGAATAGCTTAAATTCCCACGAGTCCCATGAGCATTGTTAATATACATTAATTATCAAGGAGAATAATATATGTTAGCTTAAATTCCCACGAGTCCCTAGAACTTGTTTTTTTCTTCTTTTTTAAAAAAAATGCAATGCTTGGGGTGTCTCATAACTGTTTGTGAATCAAATGATATTAAAAAAAAAATCTAAGAAAATCTTCGATAAGTTTTTAAGATGGAAGAGAAAGAAAGAGGAAAAGATCTAGATAACAAAACTTAATGGCGTGGTTAAGTGTTAACATGCTTTTGCTTTGCTTGTTTTACTTATGTTTGATAGATCCTTTATGCGAGGAAGATGCATATATGTGTGTAAAGCTAAGGACAGGGAATGGTATAAACTTTAAGATTAGAAATTCACATCAATTATATCATGCCCATTAGTCTCTTTGATTGAGATTGTACGGCTAATATAATCACATTTGTAATTTATTTATTTCTATCAATTTATATTTTAGCCCGGATTGACTATTACAAATTTACAATCAAATTTCTCACAAATCACAATGCTTTACAAATTTACAAATTTGCAATGCAGTTATTCCAGAAGGAATTCTCTATCAAATAGGCCCAAAGTCTCGGCCCAATATTCTGAAAATTGGGCTTACAAGATGCAGATACATACTAGCCACTAGGCATTGGGAGCTTATGGTAAACAACAGTGATGGCTGTTCTTCAGCGACTGTTGGTGAAAACCCAAAATTGGGCTGGTTTCAGAATTTTAGCAAGCCTTGAACTGAACTTTTTGGAACTTATTGGGCCATATTTTCTTTGGGATGGTTTTATTTTAGGGTTTAACTGTTTAAGAAGTAATTTCCTAACGTTGGATGGTGTGAGGCTCAAAACTACCTTTATTTCATTAATGCATTCCAGTTAACTTAATTGATAAAGTCTCTTATCTTTGAATAAAAGATTTGTAGTTCAATCCCGCCTACACCAAAAATCAAATTCAATAATTTTAAGAATTGACCATGTGATACATGTGATGAATTTATTCGTCTTGTAGGTTCTAGTTAGCTCAATTGGTAAAATTGCTGACAATTGTATAAGAGATCTGGGGTTTAATTTTCTACACCAAAAACTGATTGGTATCTTGATTTGATGATAAAGAGTTATTATTAGGAACGAATATCATAGGTTAAATCTCTCTCTAAAAAAAATATCTGTTCGACATAATCATCTAATATGATTATTGTACATTAATAAAGTAGTAAAATATGATTTTTTTTTTATTATTCACAAAGTTGGCCTTTATTTGTGATTAATTATGAAGTTGTCTACTTGTCTATCAGAGGCTACGAGACCCATAAATTATTGTGAACAACTAGGTCCACAATTATCATTTATAAAATAAAAAATTAAGAGTGACAGCTAATTGTGGGCAAAAAATGCTTCTTTGACCTTTGTACTTATAAGCCAAACCACAAGAATTTTTGCACAGCTGGGTTTTAATACTATGTAGGCCAATTGCATTGTAACGCATGTGTGTGAATTTTAATTTTTTTTTTTTTTTTGAAAATCTTGTTTAGCACAAGACTACAATGAGAATGATATCACTTTCATAGTTCCATTATATATTTATATGAAGTTTACGGCACGTCTTGGCAATTTAGAGAACTTAATTCTTGTAAGGATAATTGGATTTATTGTCTCAGACTAGATATATTCTCAATTTCTCAACAAAAACAAAAAAACAAAAACAAAACAAAACAAGAAACAAATACACTAACACCCACTGGTACACATGCAGTTGAGAAAGAAAGTGTTCAGTGTTCACATTGCATTATCCTTAAATTGATTTGTACTAGTTTATTTCGACGATGAAAGTATATTTAATAACAATTTGGGTTTCAGAAATAGTTTATATCATGTAAATAAAGTATGAAAATGACCATAAAAAAATTTCATACAATTTTTTTAATGAATAAATTCATTAATAGATT
The DNA here is from genome assembly GCF_040712315.1 of Castanea sativa. Classification (NCBI taxonomy): domain Eukaryota; kingdom Viridiplantae; phylum Streptophyta; class Magnoliopsida; order Fagales; family Fagaceae; genus Castanea; species Castanea sativa. Next base: position 43,118,904 of record NC_134020.1, read on the forward strand.
TAAATCTTACAAATCCCAAAAATTTTAAAATAATTAGGTTTTAAGGACTTAAATGTCATTTCAAATTCATAATATAAGTATTTTTGTTGGATCAAAAGTATTAAAACTTCAATTGATTATATATCCAACAAAATCATTAAAACTCAATTTATTATATTATTATTATTATATTATGTTGTTAAATTTATATTCGAACTTACTCTTCAAAACCCAGGATTAATTTAATTCCTCAAATCCAAAACATTATTGGTAATAATGGTTTATAATTCTGTAAGGCTTATAAATCTTTTTGTGTCAACTTTATCAACATTCCGACCATATCATAGCCTTATGGACCTTGTGATACTTTTCTTCCTTTTGAAATAGAACTGTAAAAATGAGATGCTTTATAAGAATATAGTGAAATAGACTTCTAGATACAAAACAATAATTGATGATGAGTATAGCTGGACCTACCCCTCGTTCTCATAATTTCCTCTCATGAAAATGTGGCTCATATAATTTATATAAGTAATAATATTTGTTGGATTCTAGTTATGAATCACATTTTAAGGGCACAGGCACTCTATGGTTGGTGGAGCCTAAAGCTGCATGACTTTGGAAATTTGTATTGATCATGTGTTAAGGCATGGGGAATAAAATTGCTTTCTTGGTTGTCCAGACTCCAAGTCTCCAAAAGCCCAAATAGAATGCCTAAAAAGTTTGAGAGTAACATTCCCCTAAAAAGATGTTCCCTAACAAGTCATGGAAATCTTGCTTCACTATCGGCTCTACAAAATACAAGGATGAAAAAATATTACTTTATTTGGTTGCTCAAACCGACACACCAAAAGAAAAAGAAAAAGAAAAAGAAAAGCATTCAGATCTTAATTATAATGGCGGCTGTACCCACCATGTTAAATACCTCTGGTATTATTGGAAGCCAATAATTTATGTTTGGAGAACAAAAAAACCACAGCAATAATTTTTTTTTTTTTCGTCCATATCATTATCTTCTTCCTCTTGTCTTTCTTTTTGCACTATACTTCCAAGCCTCCATCATCTCTCATCATCTAACAAGGGCCAGATTTTTGTAGTCAAACACTTCAGTGTTAACGTGTTTTAGTGTTGTGGCCTTTAGGCCCACCTAGATTACTTATATAGCAATACACTCTTACTTGTATTGCACATCTCTGCCTCCTATATAAAGGCACTCACTCATGTATATTCTTTTACTGTGATATACAATACTATTGAATTCAACATTTCTAACATGGTATCAGAGTCATTGCTCTGACATTTTCTTAACAGTGTTGTCTTTATTGGTGTTACTCCATTCTCAACATCGCTTCCGCCGTCACAGCAGCTGCAGCAGCCTTTTGTCGTTGAACCTCCGACGTCTTTCAGCTATCGTCCTTGGATTCCGGACCTGCAGCCGTCGCCGTTGAGGAGTTCCACACCGCAAAGAACACTACTCTTTTCATCACCGCCGCAAATATTGCTCTGATTAATCTTCTATAGGTACCACTGAGATTGTCTTGCGCCGATCTACACACTCGTGGAAGCCTTGAAGCCATCAGAGACCACATGCGCCCCACGCACCGTCAACTACTCCAGGCTGACGTCATTGGTGACGTCAGCTGTGCCACGTCAGCCCTAGCTTACGTCAGCATCCAGTCACCTACTGACGTCATTGCCTTTGACTGTTGACCGAGTGGACCATTGACTTTAACCGTTGACTTTTCTCCAGAGTTGACTTTTTGCAGTCCAAGTTCTCCTTACTCAATTTTTCGCGTAGATTTCCTCGCCCCATCAATACTATATTGGAGGGGAATAAGAATTACTTATCTTGGTCTCAAGCTATGCGCAGTTTTCTTAAGGGTTGCATGCTCTAGCAATATTGTACTGGTGCAATCACTATTCCTGTCACGGGGGCAAGTGAAGAAGATGCTGCCGTCCTCAGTCGCATGATTGAACGAGATAGTCACAACTACATGGTTCTCACATGGATTCGGAATACTTCCATTTCCTCCATCTCCAATCTGTTGGGCAACTTTGATGATGCAAAATCAGCATGGGATATGTTGGCCAAAAGATGCTCCACTACTCACAGATCCATGAAATATCAGTTAGTGGTTGAATTGCATCAACTCAAGCAAGAACCAGGGCAATCCATCAATGACTACTATGATCAGCTTCACTTCATTTGGGACCAAATTGACCTTTCTGATCCAACTTGGGCATGCTCAAAAGATGCTCAGCAATATGCTACCGTTAGAGATGAATTTCGTCTCTATCAATTCCTAATGTCACTTCACAGGGACTATGAGCCCATCCGAGGTCAGCTTCTTAATCGCAACCCTCCTCCCTCTCTTGATACTGTTGTAAATGAGTTGGTTGGAGAAGAAGCTCGTCTTGCAACCCTTCAAGCCCAGAATAAGCTTAATGTTTTGGCCATTGCTCCTTTTGCTCCACCCATAGAGCAACCTCCGCAATCAGGGTTTGATTCCTCTAGCTCTAGTAATCATCACAAGCAGACCAATAAAAAGTTTTGCAACTATTGCAAGCATCCTAGCCACACTATTGAGACTTATTACCATCGCAACAAATCTACCGGTGTTGTTACTAATACAGAGTCTACTCCGCCAATGCCTTCCATTTCAGCTGAGTCCTAATCTTCTAGATCCACTATCAACCTTTCCCCCACTAAACTACAGGACATCATAATTCAGGTTGTTCGTATGGCTGGTAATGCATCTCTTTCCACTGCTCTCTCAGTTTTACCTGGTAAGTCTCACACTTGATTTTTTTGATTCTACCTATTGCAATCACATGACACCTCACTCGTCCTTATTCTCCAAGCTTGACCCTGCACCACATCCTCTTAATATTCATATAGCCGATGGTTCCACATGCATGGAAATAGTCTAGGTTTTTTTTCTCAACCTCCAACCTCTCTGTTCCTGGGGTCTTCCAGGTACCTGACCTATCCTATAACTTATGCTCTGTGGGACAATTAGCTGAACTAGGATATCGCCTTATTTTTTACTATTCTGGGTGTATTGTGCAGGATCCGAGGACGAGGCAAGAGCTTGGGATCGGTCCTACAGTTGGGCATATGTTTCCCGTGGACAATCTTCATCTTCCACCAATTGTTCGTGTTTCTGTTGCTCCTGCAGTTGCTGCGGTTTCCTCTTTACCTACTCTCGCTCTTTGGCATTCTCGTCTTCGTCATGCACCCTCTTCTCGAGTACAACAGTTAGCTTCTAAAGGTCTATTAGGTTCTGTGTCCAAAGACAATTTTGATTGTACTTCATGCCAAGTAGGAAAACAACCAGCTTTGCCTTTCAATAATAGTGAATCTATCTCTAATAATATTTTTGAGTTAATTCATTCTGATGTTTTGGGTCCTTCTCCTGTTGCTAGTATTAGTGGATCTCGATATTTTTTTTTTTTTTTATTGATGATTATTCTCGTTATGGTTGGATTTTTCTTATGAAATCTCGTTCTAAAATTTTACCAATCTACAATGACTTTGCAAAAATGGTTGAAACACAATTCTCTAAACGTATCAAAAAATTTTGATCTAATAATACTCTTGAATATACTCAATATGCTTTTCAAGCTCTGTTGCATTCCTATGGAACTATACATCATCTAACTTGTCCAAGTATCTTTCAGCAAAATGGTCGAATCGAACGAAAACTTCGTCATATTCTTGACATTATTTATGCTCTTCTTCTCTCTGCCAAAGTTCCTACCCCATTTTGGGGTAAAGCTGCTCTTCATGCTATTAATCACATTCCGAGCACTGTCATCCATAATCAAACTCCATATGAACGCCTTTTTGGGTCACTCCCTGACTATTATCACATTCGCTCCTTCAGACCTGCTTGTTTCGTTCTTCTTTAGCCTCATGAGCACAACAAACTTGAGTCTCGATCTAGACTTTGTTGTTTCCTTGGCTATGGCAAAACTCAAAAGGGGTATCGATGTTATGATCTTGTTTCTCATCGTCTTCGTGTTTCTCATAATGTTGTCTTCTGGTAACACTGCTTGTTTGTTGAACTCTCTCACTTTGACTCTTCCCTGACTACCTCCTCTATTTTAGAAATATTTCCAGATGAGTCTCATGTTCCTTCTACAAATACTCTTGATCCTCCTTTGAACTTCTCTATCCAACCTCCAGATATTTTTTATGCTTGTCCTGGACAAGTGGAAGATGAACCAATTGATGACGAAATACCCCATTTTTAGTCTGGGTCCCCTGCTCCTGCTCCTCCTGAAGATCTTCCACAAAACATTCTACCTCGTCACTCAACCCGGGTAAGATCCATTCCTGCACATTTACTTGACTATCATTGTTACACTGCCCCTTACTACACTCCATGAGCCTCACACCTATCGTGAGACCTCCACTGACCCTTTATGGCAGATTGCAATGAAAGATGAACTTGATGCATTATCCAAAAACCATACTTGGGATTTGGTTACTCTCCCTTCTAGACAATCTGTGGTTGGTTGTAAGTGGATCTACAAGATCAAGACTCGCTCTGATGGGTCCATTAAGCGTTATAAGGCTCGTCTCGTTGCAAAAGGCTTTACACAGGAGTATGAGATTGATTATGAAGAGACATTTGCTCTGGTTGCTCATATCTCATCTGTTCGTGCCCTCTTAGCTGTTGCCGCTGCTAGTAAATGGTACCTTTTTCAAATGGATGTAAAAAATGTCTTCCTTAATGGGGATTTAAGTGAAGAAGTTTATATGCAACCTCCTTCTAGTCTCTCTATTGAATCAAACAAGGTTTGTCGCCTTCGACGTACACTTTATAGCCCTAAACAAGCTCCATCAGCTTGGTTTGCTAAGTTCAACTCCACCATTTTTCGCTTGGGTCACACTACCAGTCCTTATGATTCCACCTTATTTCTTCGTCGCACAAACAAAGGCACCATTTTGCTTCTCCTATATGTGGATGATATGATCATAACTGGTGATGATCTTAATGGCATTCAAGAACTCAAGGATTTTCTCAGTCAGCAATTTGAGATGAAAGATATTGGACATCTCAACTATTTCTTGGGTCTTGAAATCACTCATTCCACAGATGGTCTTTATATTACTCAAGCCAAGTATGCTTTTAAACTTTTGTCTCGAGCTGGATTCATTAACAGCAAGACTGTTGACACTCTAGTTAAACTTAATGCACATCTAACTCCCTCGGAGGTGAAACCATTGTCTAATCCCTCTCTTTATAGATGATTGGTTGGCAGCCTAGTTTATCTCACTGTTACTCATCCAGACATTTCCTATGTTGTTTATCAGGTGAGTCAGTATCTGTCTGCTCCACGATCGACTCACTATGCTGTTGTTCTGCACATTCTTCGATACTTGAAGGGCACACTCTTCCATGGCTTTTTCTACTTAGCTCAGCCTCCTCTTGTTCTCCGCGCATTCTCTGATGCTGATTGGGCAAGAGATCCCACTAATCACAGGTCCATTACTGGTTATTTCTTTCTCCTTAGTTCTTCTTTGATTTCTTGGCAAAGCAAGAAATAAACCCTTGTGGCCCGCTCCAGTACTGAAACAGAATATCATGCCTTTGTTGATACCACATCTGAGCTCCTTTGGCTACGATGGCTCCTTAAGGACTTAGGTGTGTCCACATCCTCTACTACTCCTCTTTATTGTGACAACCGGAGTTCCATTCATGTTGCTCACAATGATGTCTTCCATGAACGTACTAAACACATCGAGATTTCTTGTCATTTTATCCATTATAATCTTGTCCATAATGCTCTGAAGCTCTTCTCAGTCTCCTCCAAAGATCAACTTGCAAATATCTTCACCAAGTCACATCCTAAGGGATGCCTTCGTGCTTTGGTTAACAACTTCAAGTTGGCTTCACACCCACCTTGAGTTTGAGGGGGCTATTAACGTATTTTAGTGTTGTGGGCTTTAAGCACACCTAGATTACTTGTATAGCACTACACTCTTACTTGTAGTGCACACATCTGCCTCATATATAAAGGCACTGACTCATGCATATTCTTTTACTGTGAAATACAATACTATTGAATTTAGTATTTCTAACATTCAGATTTCTTGTATGTAGTGTGGAAAGTTCTCATCACGATTTAGCAAGCTTCTTTGCATAAGATATTTTGCAATTATTTAGTGGCATTTCACAGGAGATCAATTAGATTAGCTTGGGTCTCTTTTAGCCTTCTCTTGTGCAAAGAACTTATTTTGAATTTTTTTTCCCTACTTTGTAGTTCATAACCATGTAAAATCTTAGGGAAACTCTAGGGTTGTAGATCATATAGTTCCAATTGACATCAGTACAATGTCTAATGTTTGTTGATTTGAAAAAAAAATGGTTTAATTCAACAGATACTTGAAAAAAAAAAACTAATTAATACACCAGATGATTATTAAATGACTTCTAGGAAAATTTTAGAATAAGAAATACAAGAAAGAATCACAATGTACACCGCCTAAAGTTGAAGCACACAACTAGTCCCACAATGAACATAAGAAAATGGTTATAAGAGTCACATTTAGTTATTTGAGGGTTGAATGTGATATTATTTCTTTACCATCATATTGGCTACATAATACAAAGATGGACAAATAAATGAATTCCCAAAATAGTAATCATGTTTATTTAAACAAAATAAAGATAGCTTGTATTTACAATTTTATCTTGAGAATTTTATGAATGGTGGAGGCCTAAAAGTGTAGTGCAAAAAGAAAGACAAGAGGAAGAAGATGATAATATGAACGAAAAAAAAATAGTTAATGTTGTGGTTTTTTTTTTATTTAATAAGAAGAGTTAATGTCTAAATCACTAATTTATAGAGAGTAATAATAATACTACTATAAGTGTTTTTTGACCCTTAGATCTAATAGCAATCAATGGTTCACAAAAGGTATAACTCTTTTATATATATTAGTGTAAAAAAATCACAAATGGGTGGTTTAATTTAGTGGTTTCCAATGCTTTATGAGATCCATAATATCCTAAGTTAAAAAAAATAAATAAATAAAATTTGAGAAAATAAGTTCAAAAAATTTTAACTATTATTTTGGGGCCACTTCAAAGGATTTATTCTTCAATTATTTGGCCTATGTGAGCAAGGGGATTGTGCACAATTGGAAGAATCATAAGGGCTTTTGGACACCCACGTTAACAATAAAATAAAATAGTAGTGTAAAAAATTATAATCATTTCCAACTTGCTACTATTAAAAAAATTATAACAAAAAGTGTGTATCAAATCTAATAAATATGCGCTAAGATTTTAAAAAAAAACACTATTTACCAATCCTTGTTCCAATGAAAAGTATAAAATTAAAAATGAACTATCCTGCCTTAATTACCTAAGCGTAGTGTAAATAAAAAATGTGAATTTATTCAATTTTTTTGTTAAGTCATGAGAGAACTAGGTCATTTTAGTCTTATGTTATTTTAACTGGTTGAAAAGTTAAGAGTTTGAACAAGATTATAAGTTATAAACCATTATAAAAGAAAATTTAAAGAAATTGTAAGGACAAAAAATCATGCACAAGCCCAACAATATTAACGTTTAATAATTCAAGGTCCAAAACAATAAATTTGTAGAGAATGTATCAACAACAAAGTTCATGGCGTTCTGATTATATGCCTTTCTGATTATATGCCTTTGTCACCTTACTTTTTCCATCCCCATTCTCTTGCCCCTCCTCTCTTATTTATACTCCTTGCCCTTGTTATATCAGCCCTACCTTTCTCACCTAATCAACCTCATTTACTGACACTTGTTCATTCCCTTATAGTCGGTAATGGAGAAAAGCTCTTGCTCTATGCCTTGTACTATTCAGGTCATTTCCACATTAATGCAACGGATAAAACTGGTACTCCCTTCAATGCAGCCAGAAAGCTTGGTGCAGAACATTTAATGCAGCGTTCATAGTTATCTATCACAACCCAGATATTTGCAATATATCTCATACATCACAAATCTACCTTTCGTACTTTTTCGGACCATCCCACTTCATCCTCGGGCTCTTGACTTTTACTCTCCTTTATTCCTTATGCTTCACAGTATGTCTTCAGGTCTTTAAGTCTTCGGCTCCTCGGGTCCTCACAATAGCCCCTTAAAACTTAGGCTATTAACCACAGATTAATAGCCAAGTTTTAACTCCTCGGATAAACTTCTTACGTGCATTTTGCTTTCACACGTACAAACGTCTTTTCGCTGCCTGTGACACGCTCCTGACGCCTCGCAATCCATGATGGATCATTTATGGTGTCAGGCGGCTCCTTATCTCCGCATGTTCTACTGCTGGATCAACATCGTACGGTTCAGATTGCTCTCTCATTTATGAGAGGGAAAATTACCGCGCCTTTTTTACCCTTATGAAAGAAAAACTTGGGGCTGGCTAAGGTTCATTTTGGCGTTTTGAAGGATTAAAGGAAAATGACCTCCCGAGGAGCAGTTTCAAGCATTCTTCAGAGGTGTGTCAGTTCTCCTATTGCTTCTCCTTCATTGTTTATTTTTTCTTCTTCTTGTCATAAAGTTTAATGGGTAGATACACTAAATTAGTGAAAACGGATGAGGCAAAGGCCACTTTTAAGGCCCAATATAGGATTCCTGACGATGTTGATATTCAACATTGTGAGGAAGGAGATTGGCTAGTTTTACCCCGGCCACCCGAGTCAGTTATAATTCTCATGATCGCTTTTATTGAAGGCGGAATGGAAATTCCCATGGGTAGGGTGACCCGGGATTTTCTTATAAACTATAGACTTACCTCAGCCCAATGTTCCCCCAATGTCCTTAGGACCCTAGGATGTGTAGATGCCCTAAATCGAAAAATAGGGACTAACTTAACCTGGCATGATGTAAATTGGGTGTACAATTGCCAAAAAGGGGAAAAAACCAAATACTATATGAAGTGTAGGATCCCAACCGTTAGGCTGATCTCCTGCTTGCCTAACTCAAGCAAAGGCATGGACGAGGATTACCTCATCGTCTCGGGGAACTAGCACGACGGATTACACTACCCTACCCAAGATGGGGTGCCAGGTAGGGTTCCTAAGGACTGACGTGCTACTTAGGAATATCAATTATCTTCTTTTATAATCTTATATTGATTAACTCTTCCTAACAGTATTTATCCCTTATTGCAAACGACCACCACACCGCTCCAAAAAAACCCTCTGTAAACCGTTAGGACCTGAACAGAATTCTTAGGTCAGAAATATTTTTGCACAGGGACGGGCAACTTAGAGCGGCCCACGTCATTCTCGGTTACACCCCTTCCACCAAACATTTTCAAAGTCCAAAAAACGTAATCCGGGCCAGGGATCTTTGTTTAGCTTGTATTGACGTAGCGGTGCCTGGCTTTTTACTACCTATGCCCCCGCCAGCAGGAACACAGGACGCACAACTCCCAACCCCTCTTGCAACCAGACTAATTTACTCCCAAGAGCAATCCACTGATCCTGCGAACGAGGGAAAAAATTCAGCTTCCGAACCGTGTCGTCCTGAGGTAACGGATAAGGACTTTGAAGTCTTTTATCGTGAAGACGCCCCTCACAACTCACAAATTCCTTCAACAAGTAACATGGGCTTCCAAGAGAAAGAACCTAATCTCCTGGCTTTGCTACAAGCCCATGCCAGAAGTTCTTCCCCTGCTGTAACCATACCTCCTCGTCCTATCACCCCAGTAGTGACACGTACCCCTCCCCCCGAGGCCGTGGACAAACAAAGGAAAAGGTGTCAAGGTGGTAAGAATATCATAGAGATCGAGGAAGGAGAGAACCTCGACCCCCCTTCTAAGGATACTTGGGCGGGAAAAAACCACTCCAAGAAGCCCGTTCATGCTGGGTCTTCCAAGGAGACCAGTGGTGATCAATCAAGGAAAGTCTCCGTTTGGTGCCCCAACTTTACTTTAAGTTCAGGCAGCCCCGTATTTGATGATGCCAATCTAAGAGATTCAAAGAAGGGGAGCTCAAGTTTGGTGGCTGAGTGTTTGGAGAAGGCCCTATGCCTCCCCGAGGACATGGCTGAGCTGCGGTCTTTCCGCAAAAGAGAAGTCTTCTTGTCTTTGAAACAAGACTTAGCTAAGGTATCTTTCACAATTCTATATCATCTTATCTTTATTACTATTATATTAAAAGCGTTACTCATATGGCTTTTGTAATTGATGTACATTATAGGCTGTCCAGGCTTCTTTCATGGCTGAAGAATGGGTGGATCATTCCTTAGATTTGGCCAGAAAAGCTGAAAACAACGTAGAAGTTGCTGTGAGGGCTCAAAATGAAGTAGAACACAATCTGAAGGAGACCCTCCTTCGACTGGCCGAAGTGGAAAAAGCTCACAAGAATGCAGAATCTGCCTTGCAAAGGTATGAAACACAGACAAACATTGCCCTTGAAGCCCGGAAGCAAGCCCAAAACCAACTAGCCCTCACTGTGGTGGAGCTCAAGCAGGTGCAAAAGCAATTAGCATCTAAGGAGCAGGAAAAAGCTAATGCCGAGCAAGCAGCATATGACGCCGGCATGAAGAAAGCTGCTGACAGCCTTACAGCTCAACTCAAGGGTGTCGCCCGTGCATTCTGTCTGGAAGTTTGGGGTTGGGCCTTAGACGCTACGGGAGTATCCGCCGAATCTGAGCTCCGAAATCCAGACAGCGTGTATTACCCCTCTACTTTACAGCTGGCACCTGCTCCTCCCAAACCAACTAGTGACTCCAGTTCCATTCCTCCCTCATCTACAACCACTCCAGATCCAAACCCTTCCTCTATTCACTCCAAGGACAAAGAAATAGCTGAGAACCCTTCCCCCAGCACCGAATTGGTAAACGTAGAAAATGAAGCCGATACGAAGGAGGTGGGGCAGACAAAAAAGAAAAAGAAAGAGAAGGAACCAGAGAAAAGGAACACAAAAGAGAAATAAACAAATACTTGACATATAAGCTCAAGAGTTTGTTAAAAGTTGTTTAGAGTTTAGTACTGTTGTTTTTCTCTTTTTTTTTTTTTTTTTTGTTAAATTGATTTCAAGGAATTAATAGTAGTGTAAATGGTGCATGTTGTTTATTGCTAACATATCGCGAGATTCAAATATCAAATTTTTTTGCTCATTGTCGATAACAATTCTTCAATGCTAAAAATAATAACTTTCATATACACATAAAACACAACACGATCATCAACTTTGCAATCGTAAGCTAGAATAATACCTATGGTACACCTATTTGTTACCTTGACACATGGAATGCCTTATGTATGGTGTTAATTTCTCCTAGTCTTATGGCCCGAGAAGCCGGACAAGGACTAAGCTTGGTTCAACATTTTTCTTTTTTTACGATGTTAATTTTTCTTAGACTTGTGACCCGAGAAGCCGAACAAGAACTAAGGTCAGTTTAACACTTGACTTTTCCTTAGGGTATTAATTTTTCTTAGACTTGTGGCCCGAGGAGCCGAACAAGAACTAAGGTCAGTTTAACACTTGAATTTTCCTTAGGGTGTTAATTTTTTTTTGACTTGTGGCCCAAGGAGCCAAACAAGAACTAAGCTCAGTTAACACTTAGATTTTCCTTAGGGTGTTAATTTTTCTTAGACTTGTGGCCCAAGGAGCCAAACAAGAATTAAGGTCAGTTTAACACTTAGATTTTCCTTAGGGTGTTAATTTTTCTTAGACTTGTGGCTCGAGAAGCTGGACAAGAACTAAGGTCAGTTTAACACTTAGATTTTCCTTAGGGTGTTAATTTTTCTTAGACTTGTGGCCCGAGGAGCCGGACAAGAACTAAGGTCAGTTTAACACTTGGAAATAAGTTATTCCAATAAAGAAGCACAGACTAATAAAACAAAATAGGCCTACAACTTATACAAAAGAAGGCTCTTCTTTTAATAGTAATAACGTCGTAAATTGCTTACATTCCAGGGGCGATGGACTAATTTTCCATCTAAATCTTCTAAACGATAGGCCCCCACACCTACTACAAACATGATTCTATATGGTCCTTCCTAATTGGGCCCTAACTTACCCCAGGCAGAATACTTTGCTGTCCCCACCACTTTTATTAAAACCAAATCTCCTGGCACTAAAGGTCTCAGCTTCACTCCTTTGTCATATGTTTGCTTGAGTTTCTGTTGATAGCTACCCATCTACACACTAGCTACTTCTCTTCTTTCTTCAATAGTATCTAAACTATCGCATAGCATGTCATGATTGCCCTCAACATTATACTGGTCAGATCTCAAGGTGGGGAAGCTTGACTCCAACGGGATTACCACCTTCATTCCATATGTCATTGAAAAGGATGTCTCGCCCGTTGATCTTCGGGGGGTGGTGCGATAAGTCCACAACACATGAGGCAACTCCTCTACCCATCTTCCTTTAGCATCGTCTAATCGCTTCTTTAACCCCGTCAAAATGACCTTGTTTGTAGCCTCAGCTTGACCATTTTCTTGAGGGTAAGCCGGTGTTGAGTATCCATTCCTTATTCCCAGATCCCCAAAATATCTACGAAAAGCCTTGCTGTCAAACTGAAGTCCATTGTCGGAAATCAGAGTATGTGGGACTCCAAAGCGAGTTACAATATTCTTCCAAATAAACTTCTTAGCATCTGCATCCCTGATGTTAGCTAGTGGTTCGGCTTCTACCCACTTAGTAAAATAATCTGTGCTAACGAGGAGCCATCTTCTATTACCAGTTGCCCGAGGAAAAGGTCTGACGATATCCAAACCCCACTTAGCAAAAGGCCATGGACTAGATAATGGATTTAAGACTCCCCCTGGTTTATGAATGTTTGGTACAAACCTTTGACATTGATCACACTTCCTTGCATACTCCTGGGAGGCCTTTTGCATATTTGGCCACCAATACCCTTGAGTCATGGCCCTGTGGGCTAACGATCTTCCCCCAGTATGACTTCCACATATTCCCTCATGCAACTCTTCCAATAAAGGCTCAACAGCTTCAGGATGCACGCAGAGCAGATATGGCCCCGAGTAAGAACGTTTGTACAACTTATGCTTCTCAGAAAGCCAGTAACGGGGAGCACTTCTCCGTACCTTCTCTGCTTCCACTTTATCCTCGGGTAACATGCCATGTTTTAAGAAGGTCACAATCGGATCCATCCAACTCGGGCCAACGTGAATGCTGTGAACCCCAACTGCCAGGGTGCCAGTAAGACTAGAACTCATCAAATCCTCCACCATCACCGTCCATGGTAACTTCGATCCCAAGGATGTGGCTAACATGGCCAACGAATCAGCATGAGCATTCTGCCCTCTTGGAATTTGTCTTACTTTGAAGCTTTTAAACATGCCTAACACCCCTTTGACTCTATTGAGATATTTTTTCATCCTTTCATCTCTTGCCTCAAATTCTCCGTTAACTTGTCCAACAATTAATCTGGAATCACAATAGAGTTCGATTATTTCTCCTCCCAAATGCCTAACCATTTGAGCACCTGCCAGGAGACCTTCATACTCGGCCTCATTATTAGTGGCTACAAACCCTTGTCGTAATGACTTTTCCATGACTAATTTCTCAGAGGTGATCAACACAATTCCAATCCTTGCTCCCTTCCGGTTAGATGCCCCATCCGCATAAACTTCCCAAAGGAGAACACTCCCGGGCCCAATAGACATCACGGTTAGCATGACATCTTCCTACCTAATGCCACCCTCAGTAAATTCGGCCACAAAATCGGCAAGAACCTGTCCTTTGATTGCTGTCCGGGGCATATACTTAACATCATAGGCTCCAAGCCTCATTCTCCACTTAGCCACGCGACCAGTGTAATCTGACTTCCTCATGAGAGCTTGCAAAGGCAATTGGGTAAGTACCACTACCGTATGGGCTTGAAAATAATGGGGAAGCTTCCTCATTGCATGTACGATGGCTAGCATAGCCTTTTCCAAAGGTAAATACCGCTTCTCAGCCTCTTGCAAAGATTTACTAATGTAATACACCGGTTTTTGAATTCCATCATCATTCCGTATTAGGACAAGACTTACAGCATAATCTGTAACTGCCTAATAGGCATACAACACCTCTTCCTTCTCCGGCCGTGATAATATTGGCGGATTCGCCAAATATTGCTTCAAATCCTCAAAAGCCAAATCACACTCATCCATCCATTGAAAATCTCTCCATTTATGCCAAAGGTGATAAAAAGGCCGACACCTGTCTGCAGATCGCGAAATAAACCGATTCAATGCCGCAGACATACCAGTCAGCTTCTGTATCTCCTTAGGATTCCGAGGAGGATGCAACCCCAAGATAGCCTTAATCTGGTCAGGATTAACTTCAATCCCCTGATGCGTTATCATATACCTAAGAAACTTTCCTGAACTTACTCCGAAAGAACACTTGGAAGCATTCAAACGCAATATATACCTCCTAAGGACTGAGAAGGTTTCTTCCAAGTCCCTCAAATGGTCCTCTACTCTCTTACTTTTAATTACCATGTCATCAATATACGCTTCCATATTACGTCTTAACTGCAATTCAAACATTCTAGTCACCATTCTTTGATAAGTGGAGCCTGCATTCTTGAGACCAAAAGGCATTACTCGATAATGGTAACTGCCATTAGGAGCACGAAAAACGGTTTTCTCCTGATCACTCAATGACAGAGGTATCTGATGATAACCCTGAAAAGCATCTAGGAAACTCATCCGAGGATGCCCAACAGTTGCATCCACCAATTGATCAATTCTCGGAATAGGGAAAAGGTCCTTTGGACATACCTTATTCAGATCAATGAAATTAACACAAACTCTCCACTTTCCATTCTTCTTTTTAACCACGACAGTGTTAGCAAGCCATTTAGGATAAAAAATTTCCTTAATTGCCCCAGCTTGCTTTAACTTATTAACCTCCTCTTTTACTGGCTCGGCATGCTCTTGGGACGCACGCCGAGGAGGTTGCTTGCGGGGCACTGCGTCGGGACTAACATTCAAATGATGATAAATGAAATCTAGATCAATCCCCGGGACTTCATATGTTGTCCAGGCAAAAACATCAATGTTATCCTTTAAGAACTTAACTAATTTCCCCTTTTCCAATACTGGCAATTGGGATCCCACCTAAAAATATCTCTCCTTATCCTCCCCTATAAATACCTTGTCCAGCTCTTCAGCAGAATCTCCATCCACATCAATACCCATCCCCCAAGCAGATTTCTTTAATTGCTATAAAGTTTTCTGAGTTGCCCCTGTTGCTGAATTTTCACCTGTTTTAACACTTGCAGACATCAGACACTGCCTAGCTACCGATTGACTACCGTGTAATATTCCCACCCTTCCTCAGATAGGATACTTCACCTTTACGTGCAAAGTTGAAGAAACTGCCCCCATTGCATGGAGTCAGGGCCTAGCCAATATGGTCGTGTCAGGTGAATACGCTCTGACTACTATGAAGT
The DNA here is from genome assembly GCF_040712315.1 of Castanea sativa. Taxonomy (NCBI): domain Eukaryota; kingdom Viridiplantae; phylum Streptophyta; class Magnoliopsida; order Fagales; family Fagaceae; genus Castanea; species Castanea sativa. The sequence continues at coordinate 43,134,305 of NC_134020.1, forward strand.
TAACTTGGACTTTTGCGTCCTTAACCTATACAGGGAGCCTAATCATCCCCTGCGGAATCACCGGTTTCCCATCAAAGCCTACTAACAGAGAATCATACTTCTCCAAATCATCATCTTTCAATTTTAAACCATTAAACAAGTCTGGATACATAATTTTTGCTCCACTTCCATCATCCACCAAGACTCGTTTCACGTCATATCCCCCGATCCAAATAGTTACTACCAATGCATCATCATGGGGTTGACATGTTCCTTCCTTATCTTCCTCAGAAAAACCCAACACTGGCATTGTCGAGAACCTCATCCTTTTAGCCAATTGATTGCTTCCCTCCATGACTTCATTCCCAAAACTACTGTGCACGGACATGATCTAAGAAAGATCCTCGGCTCCTCTTCTCAGTTGCGTCAAAATGACGTTAATGGTGCCTAATGCTGGCCGAGGAGTATTTCCACGATACATTCTCGTACCTTGATGTCCAACTTGCCCATCCGGCCTAGACAAGAAATGATTGAGCTTTCTCGCCCTGGCCAATTGGTTCAAATGGTCACGCAACATCCGACACTCTTCTGTGGTATGTCCCTTGTCTTGATGATAATGACAATGAAGACTTTGATTCCTCAAGGATGCATCTCCACTCATTTTGTTAGGTTGTCTAAAGTATGGCTCGTCTCGTATTTTCTCCAATATTTGATGTATGGGTTCCTTGAACAGTGAATTAACCAAAGGAGTTCCAACTGGCAATGGACGACTTGGAAAATCTCGCCTAGGACGACTGCCTTGATACCCCATTCCCTGAAGATCTTTCTTCTCCGGAAATAGCTTTGCTTTTCCTTTGCTTTGAATCTGATCCTCCTCAACCCGCTTATACTTGTCTATACGATCCATAAGCTGGCGTATGTCTACAGCTGCTTTCATTGTCAAAGACTTCCTCAATCTGTGCTCCGTAGGGAGCCCCACCTTAAAAGTTCTTACAGCCACATCTTCAACATCTCCATCAATTCCATTATACATTTCTCAATACCGATCGGAATAAGTTTTAAGCGTTTCTCCTTCCCTCATTGCCATAGATAGTAATGCATCCAAGGGCTTCGGGACCCTACTACATGTTATGAACCGAGCCCCGAATGCCCTCGTCAACTCTTCAAAAGACTTTAGGGAACCTTCCTCCAAAGCATCAAACCATCGCATGGCCACCGGCCCCAAACTGGAAGGAAAAACTTTACACATCAACGCTTCATTATTCGAATAAACTGTCATCTTCTGATTAAAATGACTGACGTGTTCTACAGGATTAGTCCTGCCATTATAAATGGTAAATATAGGTTGAGAAAATCTATGGGGGAGCTTTGCCTTATTTATCCGAGCCACGAAAGGGGATTTAGAGATTTGCCTCAAGGATTTACCCATTGCATCATTCCCCTCACCTTGATATGACCCATTGCCACCTCACGTCTCCTCCCCCCTCTTTGCCCTGCCACCAGAAGAAGTAATCAAACAGGACTTACTAGGAAAAGACTTTGCTTGATGATCATCTCCTCCTCATTTTTTCTCGGAGCTATCACTAGACGAATAAGACGGGCTCCTCCTACCACGCTTCCTACGGTCTAAACGTTTGCGTAGATAATCTATCTCTGATTGCATTTGCTGCAACACATCATCGCGAGACCTTTGTCCCTCAGTCTGCGATCGTCGTCCAGCCACTCGATCACTATGATACGATTCTACCACCACACTTGGGGTGTGTTGCTTTCCATCTCTGCGTTGCATGTTTATAGTTTGGTTCCCCCTTTGTGAACCTACTGATTCTTCCCTTTCTTGATTCGCCTCTACCATTCACCTTCAAACCAGAACGTCACACTTTATTGTTCCCACAAATGGCGCAAATTGTAAGGACCAAAAATCATGCACAAGCCCAACAATATTAACGTTTAATAATTCAAGGTCCAAAACAATAAATTTGTAGAGAATGTATCAACAACAAAGTTCATGGCGTTCTGATTATATGCCTTTGTCACCTTACTTTTTCCATCCCCATTCTCTTGCCCCTCCTCTCTTATTTATACTCCTTGCCCTTGTTATCTTAGCTCTACATCTCTCACCTAATCAACCTCATTTACTGACACTTGTCCATTCCCTTGTAGTCGATAATGGAGAAAAGCTCTTGCTCTGTGCCTTGTACTGTTCAGGTCATTTCTACATTAATGCAACGGATAAAGCTGGTATTCCCTATTCAATGATGCCAGAAAGCTTGGTGCAGAACATTCAATGCAGCGTTCATAGTTATCTATCCCAACCCAGATATTTGCAATATATCTCATACATCACCAATCTACCTTTCGTACTTTTTCGGACCATCCCACTTCATCCTCGGGCTCTTGACTTTTACTCTCCTCAATTCCTTATGTTTCACAGTATGTCTTCAGGTCTTTAAGTCTTCGGGTCCTCAGGTCCTCACAGAAATCATTTGACAGTGAGAGTTCCAATACTAAAAATTATCTTCACACACATATATAATTCAGCATATGCGTATAATATTTAGAAGAAAAAAAATCACGAGTTTTTTAGTGTGAAATGCAACTATTGCCTAAAACCCTTTTCTAGAGTGAAATGCAACTATCTAAAAAATTTTGTTAAGAAAAATGGTCTCGTGTGGACAAACTCTTGTTGTAACAAATTCTTTTGATACTTTAAAATTCTTAAAACTTCATTTGATTATCAAACTAAGGTGATTTTCCTTCAAGTTTCATAATTGTTTGAAGATGTACTCAATGCCCAATGAATGGCATACAACAAAAGAGAGGGGGATTTGCAAAATACTGATATTTTTAGCATTTTTGGTAAAATAGCAAGACTTCAAAATTATTTATATGTGAGAATAGCTTGTTCTTAACATTTTGTCTTCAAAAAATGCCTTATTTTTTTGAATAGTGTATTAGCTGGAATTCTTTCTCAAAAAGATATATATATTAGCTGGAATTTGGGCCAAAGTGAAATAGGAGGCTATGCTTCATTGTTACGAAGTATTCCAAAGTGACTGACTTCGGATGAGACAATATGTAATTATTAATTTTCTAGTTATTGTCAACAAGGTGAAAAACTTTTCACAATAAAATTAGTATCATATCATACAATTTCGTCACCAAAATCGAGAATGACAACTTCCATCTTTTCCCTCAATTGTGTGCATGTGTAAATCTTTAAAAAATAGGAGAAATTACATAATTAATCTAAGTTTATTTTATGTGCGTAATTAATTCTTTAAGTTTTAAGTGAATGCAATTAATTTCATAAGTTTTTAAAATGAGCAATATAAGTTATTCGGTTAACTTTCGTTAGTGGTGTTACTTATGTGGCTAATGGAATAATGATCTAACATTTTTTTCAAATGACGCGACATTTTTTTTTATTAAAGAATTACAAAATTAAATTAACACATAAGAAAGAAATTAGACCATTCTAATTTAAATCTTTATCCTCGCCCAGTACAAAAGTGATTGACGGTGTCATGGCAATGTCAACGTAATGGAAAGAAAAACTTTATTGTTCGACGGTGCAACTGTTTTTAGAAAAACTTTATCCAGCGCCATCAATTATGTGCCTTGGCTTTAATCGGATTAAGACAATTGTAATTGTCTTAAAGAAAAACGTTATTGTTCAACGGTGCAACCTTTATGCAATTGTTTTAGAATGATTGACGGTGCCACGCCGGACGAAGACAAGGTGACTCCGGTGTACAAGCTCGAAGAGATCTACGAGCTTTGCAGAAATACCAGAGAAAGCCAGAGAGTAGGTAGACTAAAGTTACACCAAAGAGTAGTTAGACTAAAAATTTCCACCAATGTAGTTGCGGACCCATGTTTGGATGAAGTGGGGTAGTGGGTCCCACAGTGTCATTGATAAGAGACTCCCAAGAACAATGCGGTTGTAAAAGGTAGCCCCATCCATGAATAGTTGCAGATATGCACCACCATGGTCATCCATGTTTGGTGGAGGATGGTCCAATGATTTCTCGGTCGGGTTCCGATGATGGGCCGACGGAAATGTGGCCAGCAATTTGGAACTCCTCAGAGAGTGAGAGAGTAAAGTAGGGAGGTCTGAGTTGGAATAGAGTATTCCGAATATAACCGGTGTGTGTAAATAATATATGGAGTGTGATAACAAATGAATAGTGCGGTGGACAATTGTATTTGGGATGATCTAAATTAATCTAATTCAATAGCCATTGATGGTATTTAATAAAAATAAATGTCACATCATTTTAAAAAGAGAGATACTACGTCTATAATATTTTTACAATATTTTCACAACAAATCATAAATGATTAGTTATTATTGGTTTAAATTTGAACCTAACACTAAAATTACTTTTTTGTCCCAACAATAACAATCAGTAACAACCTGTCACTTAAGATTTGTTGTACAAATGTTATGGACATATCATTTCTCTTTAAAAAATATTAGGTCATTATTCAGTTAATCACGTAAGTAACACCATTAATAGAAGTTAATCAAAGGATTTATATTACTCATTTTAAAAACTTGAGGGACTAATTGTGCTCACTTGAAACTTGAGAGACCAATTGCACACATAGGGTAAATTTCAAGGACTAATAGTGTAGGTTCGCCTAAAAATAAAGGGAGCACAAGGGTTGGGGCGGAGGGGGGGGGGAAGCATGGACAGAGGTCACGGAGCCACTAAGACTTGGGCAATGGTCCCTCATTTTTTATATTTTTTTTTATGAAACCCCCCAACTTTTTTATATTAAAAAAAACATATTAATATATGTAGATACAAATTTTAGTAAAATTACATTTTTCTTTTAAAAAAAATATTATTATTAATTCTTTTAAGAGTAATACTGTAACCATAAACATTTTTATAACATTTTTACAAATTGTTAAGATAGTAAATTATTATTAGTTTGCATATGAGCTTACCACTTACAAAATTGTTTTACTTGCTAATTACAATTCGTTGCATCAATAATTTGTTAATAAGCTTGTAACTTTGGAATTTTTATCCTTCTAAAAGCAATAAATAATCTTATGATTTAAAATCTAAAATAAAATATACAAACTCAAAAAAATTAGCCTAGTAACAAAAATTATCAATAATAAAACTAAAAAAATTAAGTTCAACGAACCAATTTTATCCTAAACAAACAATTTAATAATTTTGTTCTTACCTAGCATCAAACCCATGCATCAAAGACACCCAAAAAAAAAAAAACATTTAGCGGCTTAGTTGCTGCAAGCTAAACTGTCCATCTAACTCTAGGTTTTGGCTATGTCATTCTTGGGGAAAGTCTAATTCTAAGCCTCTCTTCTAACTTCTAAGTTATAAATACGTTTAAGGGTAATTGTGCTCACAAATCTCAGATAAAATCACAAACTGAAAATCACTTTATTTATCGATTCTTTATTCAATCCAATTTTCAAAACTATAGCGTTCATCCCAAGCAATTGAAAAGATATTCACTTGGAAAAAGATGAAGTACTAAGTAATTATGCTTACAAATCTCGGATGAAATCATAAGCTGAAAATCACTTTATTTTTGGATTCTTTGTTCAATCCAATTTTGGAAACTATGGCGTTCATCTCAAGCAATTGAAAAGACATTCACAGGCAAAAAGATGAGGTATTATATATCTGAACCTGGATTATCAATTATCATAACCCAACAAATATGGTTTGTACTAATATTTGCTTTTTTGGGTATTCCAAATGTGCACTTCCAACTTCATAAATTCACCTAAAAATTATTCCTCTACGCATGTACTAGTGAATTAAATACCACCCACTATTTCTCTTTGGGTTTTTTTTTTTTTTTGATAGAAAGATAGAAGCTCTTTGAATTAACGTATTGTAACCACCGCTCTCTCTTGGTGTGGTGATCACTCTACAAGTATAAATGCTTGTGGGGTGTGGGGGAAGGGTCGAAGTTCAAGTTTTCAGGAGAGAACTTCACACACATATACAGTTAAATTAGGCTAAAGTATAAATTCTATCTTATATAAATATATATATATATATATATATATATATATATATATATTGTACAAAACCCACCAACTTTTACAAACTTTAAGTGTCCATTTAGTAAAGATTATTTTTGACAACTTATTTTATTATTCAGCTTATTTTTGCCACTATTCATGGGTTCCACTGCACTTTTTGGTACTATTCATGAGTCCAACTATACTATTTTAACTAACTTTTACTTTTATCTACAGTACTTTCGGTAAAAAATTTTCAATTTCAACAAAATAAGCGAATCTCAAACGGACCTTAACTATTCTCAATTTAACAACCAAGTTAGCTGAATATTGAAGATCGTGATGGTGGCTTCATGAGGAGTTCAACACTTCAATGAATCAATGGAACCAATGGGGTTGGTTAGGGATTTTCTTATGCACACCATGCATCCCATTAATTGTCTATATATATCAAATGAAAAAAAAAAAAAAAAATCTAATTTATACTTAGAGGGAATACTCAATTCTTTCATATTTAAATAGTGAAATACATTTATCCTATGTGACCTACTAATACCATTTTACTTAGCACAAGTTTTAACAAACTCTAAGAGAGGACAAGGCGGGAATAGATTTCACCCACCCTACTTTGCCCGTGTATATATGAAATTAATTTTTTAATACATATTATATATCATTTTAAAAACATGTCTCTATACTTTCAATATTTACACAAACAACTCTCATCCATTTCTCTCCCTCATCTCACTCCTATTTAGAGATGGTAAAATGTCTTTATTCCACCCATTGTGTGCGGCTTTTTCATCCCAAAAAGAGAATTAAGACACACATGATCTAGCATTCTAGCCTCCCTATCCGCCCACACATTTTTGACATATGCTCATTGCTCAGAACCTACCCATTTTTTTCACCTTTTTGAAAGGGCAGCAAAACACTAAACTTGCCTTATTTTATGGGATGTTTAAAGAATTCACAGTTGAAAGATTGATTGGTATATACTATTTGCTTGTATACCCCCCTTAGCTTATTACCTGTGAGGGTTTAACGTCCCGTTCACTGCAAGCAAAAACAATCTTCTCTCACGCAATCTCTATATGCATTTAGTGAGGCCCATCACTTGTTTTAATTGACTTGACCATATATCAAGTCATACAAGTACAGCTGTTTTTCCGATCCCAAAGAAAAACAAAAGTACAGCTGTTTTTTTTTTTTTTTTCTCCCTTTTTATCCTAAACCCAACACACAGCTTGCACAAGTAGACCATGCCTATGTCAAACCAATATTTCTACTAGAACTAAAACTTATTATAAAATTTTTACTAGTCGGAAATTATTTAAAGTATCTAAAAAGTTTAATAAAATATAATTTTTTGCCTTAAATGTAAATGAACTTGACAATTATTAACACGTATTAATTATGATTGTATTCATTTATAGAATTATCTCCTCTCTTTTTTACTGTTTATATGAAATATGATGAGGCAGAATTTTTTTTAGAGAGATATGTGGTAATATTCTAAATTTCTAATAAAGGGTTTGAACTTTAAATATAGAAATGAATATATGCCTCTTTTAGTGGTGGAGAGTAGGATACGATCCCATTCCAATAATGTTTTCTTTTTTTGACTTAAATATAAACTTGATAATTATGATAGTTATTTATAAATATTTATTATAATTGTATTGTATATAGAACTATCCTAATATATATATATATATATATATGAAAATTTTTTTTTTTAATAAGGGAAAAGAATACATATGATCAACTTTAACTAATCTATATATATAAAATATGATGTGGCAATATTTTCTAATGGAGGAAAAAAAAATACATGTAATCAACTTTAATCAATCTTCTGTTGTTGCTGTAATCTAAATATAGAATCGAATCTAAATACAATTAATATATATTATAGATATCATAGTACTTATTTTAAAAATATATTAGATTCTATGTTTATTACTGTCAATTTTTTTCCCTTTTTTTCTGAATATTATTGTCATTGTTTGAGTCTTTTGGGTAAATATTGCAAAAAATTGAGTTTTTTGTGGTTATAGGCACTGTTCCAAGTTATTTAGGTGAATGAGGAGAGAGAGTGAATTTCGGCAACACCGTTGCCGAAATTCTAAGAAAAGTATGAGAGAGAAAAAGAAAAAGTAGGAGAGAGAAATTTTGGAATTTCGGCAACACTGTTATTGAAATTCCTTCTACCCAGTCCCTGCCCGAGTGAGTAAGTGCTTAATGCCCGTGCGCGAGTGCCTAAAAGCAACCAAAAAAAAAATGTTTTGTGGCAATCCCACTGCCGAAAATGGAGGGAAAAAGTTTTTTTAAAAAAATGAATTGTGGCAATGGTATTGCCGAAATAAGGGGGAAAGAAAAAAAAAATTTATGGCAATGGTATTGCCGAAATATGGGGGAAAAGAGAAAAAAAAAAAAAAAAAGTGTGGCAATGTATTGCCGAAATAGGGGGAAAAAAAAAAAGAATTGTGGCAATGGTATTGTCGAAATAGGGGAAAAAAAAAAGAATTATGGCAATGGTATTGCCAAAATAGGGGAGAAGAGAGAAAAAAAAATTGTGGCAATGTATTGCCGAAATAGGAAAAAAAAGAAGAAGAGAATTATGGCAATGGTATTGCCAAAATAGGGGAGAAAGAGGAAAAAAAGAATTGTGGCAATGTATTGCCGAAATAGGGAAGAAAAAAAAAAAAAAAAAAGAATTGTGGCAATGATATTGCCGAAATAGAGGGGAAAGGAAAAAAAATTGTGGCAATGTATTGCCGAAATAGGAAGAAAAAAAAAATTGTAGCAATGGTATTGCCGAAATAGGAAAAAAAAAATTTGTGGCAATGGTATTGCCAAAATAGGGGGAAAGAGAAAAAAAAATTTTGTGGCAATGCCATTGCCAAAAATGGGAAAAAAATTTAAAAAATGAAAATCAATTGTGGCAATAGCATTGCTGAAATAGAGGGAACAAACGACATTCTTTTCCTCCCTATTTCGGCAAGACTATTGCCATAATTTTTTTTTTTTTTCTTTTCCCCCTATTTCGGCAATACCATTGCCACAATTCTTTTTTTTTTCCCTATTTCGACAATACATTGCCACAAAAATTTTTTTTTTCCTCTTTTCCCCCCTTTTTCAGCAATACCATTGCCATAATTCTCTTTTCTTTTCTTTCTTTCCCCCTATTTTGGCAATACCATTGTCACAAATTTTTTTTTTTTTTTACTTTTTCCCTCCATTTTCGGTAATGGGATTGCCACAAAACTTTTTTTTTTTGCTTTGGGGCACTCGCGCACGGGCATTGAGCACTCACGCACGGACATTGAGCACTCACTCACTTGGGCAGGGGTTGGGCAGAAGGAATTTTGGTAACAGTGTTGCCAAAATTCCAAAATTTCTCTTTCCTCCTTTTTCCTTTTTTCTCTCATACTTTTCTTAGAATTTCGGCAACAATGTTGCCGAAATTCACTTTCTCTTCTCATTCTCCTAAATAACTTGGAACAATGTTTATAACCACAAAAAACTCTATTTTTTACAATATTTAACCAAAAGACTCATCATGGTTTTCATACTCATCCCTTGTTTTCATTATATTTCTATAAATAGCACATAATTGACTGGGGTTTATTTAAGGAATTTCCACCAATAGATTTTTCTTTTTTTATGGGAATCAATAGATTATTTCAGTATCTATCTTATTTTACTGATCAGACAACCCCACCCACCCCCCAAAAAAAAAACAAAAAACAAAAATTACAGGTGTAGTGTGTAAAACTCCTTTGGCCTTTATGTTCAACGTTTAGAAGGACCTCATTCTCAAAAAAATTTAGGACCTACACTATTAAAGTCTCCGCCTCTATGCTATTTTTTCTGTATAATAAGCCTCGGTTCAGCTTTACAGTTTTTTGTGAAATAGAGTGGGTGTCTGACTCTGGTGTTGCCTTCTAAATGGGAAACTGGGGTATTATTGTTTTCTCTCTTCTGCTCTGTTCTCCTCTGTTTTATGGAGAAATAGCAGTAGCTGCAAAAGGCCATGAAGGAGCAGAAGAATGGGGATATGTTGAAGTCAGACCCAGTAAGGCATTTAAGTCATACTGATAAAAAAGTTTGGTTCTTTTTTGTGTTCTCTTTTTAATTTTCTCAAATGGAATTGTAACAAATGGATTTTGGCTTGTGTGTTTATGTGGTTTTTGAATTACACAGAAGCCCATATGTTCTGGTGGCTTTATAGAAGTCCATACAGAGTTGAGAATTCCACAAAGCCGTGGCCTATCATTCTTTGGCTGCAGGGTGGACCTGTAAGTATTGGTGTTTATTTATAGAAATGAATGAATGTGAAAAAACTCAGAAACTTGTGCTGTTGTCTAAAACATATATTTTTTGAGTTTCTTCATGCTTTCATTCATGAATATTTGTATTTGTTTATAATTCACTATCAAAATATAGGGTGCTTCAGGAGTTGGGATAGGGAATTTTGAAGAGGTTGGGCCTCTAGACACTGATTTGAAGTCACGGAATTCGACATGGTTGCGAAAAGCTGATCTTCTGTTTGTGGTAATTGATTGGAACTCTGTTATGAAGTATATGGTTTTGAATTTTAATGAATTTTTTGTTGGTTTTTTAAACCAAATCACTCGGTGTAACGTAGGATAATCCAGTTGGAACCGGATATAGTTTTGTTGAGGATGAAAAACTGTTTGTGACAACCGATGCGGAAGCAGGAAATGATTTAACAACATTGTTGGAGGAGTTATTCAATAAGAATGAGAACCTACAAAAGAGTCCCCTGTACATAGTAGCAGAGTCTTATGGTGGTAAATTTGCTGTCACTCTTGCACTGGCAGCTGTGAAAGCCATAGAAGCTGGGAAATTGAAGCTTAAACTGGGAGGTAATCTTCTTTCAAGCAGTTTTTCTCTGATTAGCAATATCAAGAATCTGAAAATATACTTAAGGAAAGTTGAAAAAGAAAATAGAGATGGGTCATTTTCATTGTGCCCAGGATATCAGTAATTCTGAATTTTTAGATTATTTTTTCCTTCTAAAAAGTGACTTATTTTGTGATTGTGGATGCTTCTTCCACATGTAGGAGTGGCATTAGGGGACAGCTGGATCTCCCCAGAAGATTATGTGGTACTTAGTCCTAATTTTTTATGTCCAATTCATATCCTATCACTTAATGATTGATTCTCTGAATTAAAAAGTGCAACTCATATATTTTAGTTAAGGTTTAAATTTGATAATGCAGTTATCATGGGGTCCTCTTCTCAAAGATGTGTCGAGAATTGATAACAATGGGCTTCAGGCATCAAACAGGTTTATGTTATGTACTTTTAATTAAAATGTAGAATAAAAACCATATGAGGATTGGAAATTTTCAGTCCACTAACAAACCCATTTCATTAAACAGTGTAGCTCAAAAAATTAAGAAACAAATTCAGCAAGGTCAATATGTTGAGGCAACCGATTCATGGTCAGAACTTGAGTCAGTGATTAGCAGGAGTAGCAATAATGTGGTATAGTATACTTTTGCCCCATAACATGTAACTATTTGTATCTAAAAGTCAATTATAGCCTAAAAATATTGCTTTCTTTGGTGGGGGGGGGGGGGATTTGCATTTTGCAGGACTTCTACAATTTTCTACAGGATTCTGGAAGTGACTTGATATCCATAACAGCCATGAAATTATCGACAGGGATTTCAGGAAGAAGATATTCAAGATATTTGAGTTCCTTGAGGTCCTCTCTTGCTGCTATTGGTGGTTTGGATGGTCTTATGAATGGTGTCATTAAAAAAAAGCTCAAGATTCCGGAAAATGTGACGTGAGTTTCCTTCTCTCTAAAAGGGGAAAAAAATTGCTGAAAGCACATAATTTATAAAGAAGTATATAAGTGTTTTATTTGCAGGTGGGGAGGACAGTCAGATTCTGTTTTTACAAAGCTTTCAGGGGATTTCATGAAACCAGTGATTAGTCAGGTAAGAAATTAAAGTAGGCACAAAGAAGTTAAAATGTTTCATATTTGTCTTAAAAAGTTTCAAATAGTTTTACTTAATTCATACATATGAACTAGTTATTGAGCGTCAACTAGTTGAATTTGAGCCTATTTGGTAGAAGAATTAATGTGAGGGACAGAAAACAGAATCTAATATAGTAATATCTTAAAATTCTCCTTTAGCCTAGTAAGATAAAAATATGGTGAAACTTGCTTGAGCTTTGGCATAACATGCATGCTTCATCCACATGGTATTCTCAATTTTGTTCTATTTTAATTAAGTTGTTAGATTGCTATATAAATTAAGGTTCTCTTTGTCTTCTTGTACCATTTTTTTTTAATGAATAAAATACGTGGATAACTCCGCTGCCTGGCAGTCATGCAAGAAATAGAATGATCAAAACTTGTATCGAAACTGATAAATACATTGAAAACGAAATTGATATTTTATGGCAGGAAGATTCCAAATTACTCTCTTTCAAACATTTATTTATTATTGCCTCTTGACTAAGCATATTGAGATTAAAAGCTAGTAATTTTTGTTAGGTTTGACTCTTCTATAAAGTTGACCCGAAAGACTTGCTTAGTCCTTACCTATGTGGCCTTGTTATGGTTTGCAATTTTTGTCTTAAAAAATCTTAAATTAGTGACCAATTCTTATTTTTTTACAGGTCGATGAGCTCCTTGCTAAAGGAGTAAATGTGACTGTATACAATGGACAAGTAAGATTTCTCAAAGTCCTTTTCAACAATGCGATAAAGTTATGGGATTTGAGAAGGGCTGGCAGCCCGTCTGGACCACCCACTATTATGAGATTTTTGTCTCTTAATTTCCAATATAATGTTGACTAGTCATTAGAAAAAACACAATTATTTGGTTGATTTTCTGATTGTAATGTCATTAATGGGTATTGTTAATCTTCCTAGCTAATTTAACCTTATTGATGTGGCTGATGTCATACTCTCGTTTGTTATTATTTGTAGATTGACCTTATTTGTGCAACGAAGGGGACAGAAGCATGGGTTGAGAAGCTCAAGTAACTCTCTCTATCTCTTTCATCCTTGTCTTTATTTCTTCTTCTTCTTCTTCTTCTTTTTCTCACTATAGTGTAATTTAGATTACCCTTTCATGTGAGATTATTATTGTTTTTTTAAAAGCTTATTCTCTTCAATTACATGGTAAGATAAGCCTAGCTGACGCAATCCTTGTATTAGGTGGGAAGGGCTACAAAATTTCTTGAGCACCGACAGAACCCCTCTCTATTGTGGGAGTAATAGAGGAAGTACCAAAGGGTTCAGGAAGTCATACAAAAACTTTCACTTTTATTGGATTCTTGGAGCAGGCCACTTTGTAAGTCAACAATTAACTGTACCTTCACAAGTCTTTTCTAATCTCATTATTGTCATAATTAACTTCATCATCCCAACTTCCCCCCCAAAAAAAAAAACGTAAAAGAAAAGTCATCCCTTTTTTTTTTCTTTTTTTTTTTTTGCCCTCTGCAAAAACCCAATATTTCCATGAAAAAGGTCGAATTGTCCGGGTTGCTATAATTTCTGTCGGTAGTGGATATGTTGTCATTGTTCCTTCACATTTTCGGGATTAACTAGTACAATTTTTAAAGGAGTACCACTGACACACATGGTCAAATCTAAAATAATTTTCTTATGATAAAATTGAGTGCCACTAGATTGGGGCACTAGCCTCTATAAAATTGCATTTACTCTGATATGCAACAGAGTACATGCAATGCTTATCAAAAAAAGAGTAGCTGCAATACTCCCTCCCTATTATATCAGAGAGTAATTAATGGTGATGACACAATTTCTTTATAATTCACTTCATAAGTTGTTCATGTGTCACCGGAACAATAAGTATTATCAAATATCACTGCACAAACTGTTATTGTGTATCCGCTTGTAAAGCAACGGTTTTGTTAACAGTTGCCGGCCAGCACCTGTTAATAAACCAGCCCCTGGGTCCCACTGCATAGGAAATGGGCAAAAATTTACTTTTCAGCTTTGGTTTGGTTTGTGTAAAACGTGTACCTTGGTTTCTTCGTTATGGGATAAAAATACCTCTTTAACACAATATTAACACATTTCCTTTCATTTCACTTTTTATTTTCTACTCAATTTACTTCTCAAAGATGAAAACCATTGATTGGTTTGTGATGTTTTTATAGTAGTCAGACATATTATTTTATTGTAGTAAATATATTATTTCATTGTGATGTTTATATTATTTTATTATTTTAAAAGTTAAAATAGATTTACTATTGCTAGACGTTTTGTAAAATGAATAGATAAAATATATAAAGTAGCTTTCTATAATGCCAAATAACTAAAAAAAATGCTCTAACACTATGAAATATATATCTATCATAGTCTCATAAATCATTATATTCAATTATATTTTTTAATTAAATAAAAGGTTATTTTTTATACCCTTACCCAACACCCATCCACGTATGACCCTTTGTTTTCTTTTTCTTTTTTAATTTTTTTTCCTTTTTTTTTCTCATCCACCCATTTCTTCTCAAATATCCACTTTCTTCATCTCCTTTATTTGCTTTCCTCCACACCTTTATCTTCTTTCTTCTTCTACATTTCTCCATTTTCCTTTCACGCACACACATCTTAAAAGAACCCACTCTCTCAAATTTCTCATCCATCCTTTAACCTACCAATTGAAAACATTAATAGTTAATTTTTCTCAATTTCACCCAAGACCCACTCCTCTCTCACTCTACAGCCCCAAAACCAAATTGGAATTGAAGCTACATGGATGCATCGGAGCTACTCTCATCATCTTGACCCAATGATGTTAGAAAATTCAAATCTGACATTGAGTGAGATCAGTGATGGTTTGATGGAGTTTCTTGTCCATACCTAGATTTTGCTATGATTTTCTCTATATGCATTTTCTATGTGTATTTTGTGGTTATAGAGTAGAGATAAATTTGAGAGTTCATAATAAGGCTGATGGTTAGAAATAAAAAACACGCTTTTTAGATTTTGAATTTACGGGCATTTTAGTCTGGTCACAAAATGATTTGACTTTCACCATCTAAACTGACACATGCCTAATATATATTCAGTTTTTTCCACATCTCTAAAAAATAAATATTTTATTTAAATCTTTACCACATTAACAGGTTTTGTACAACACCCGTTAACAGCACCCTTATTATAAAGTAGCCTATAACAAGTGACACGACACTAGAGGTATAGTCAGAATTTTGAATTTTAAAATTATTATAAAATTATTTTGTTTAAAAATTTTTTAAAAGCCAAAATTTTTAATTAGGTATGCATATTTTATTTTAGAATTTAACACCTAAGATTGGTTCTTTCCACATGTCACGGAATGGTTCCGTACCTGTCTGATCATTGCTGACCCATTGAGAAATAAGCAAAATAGCATAGCATGTCCTGTGAGGTTACATATAGATGTACCTTTTTTTATCTTTCAAAGAAACACACATGGGTGTACCACTGTACCTAGAACAGAAAAATAATGAAGAAAAAAGGACCACAAATGAATAAAGCATTTTTCATCTACCCCACGAACCCCCGTCCGTGTGGATGCTACTTCCCTAACATAAAGGTAAAAAAATAAAAATAAAAATCTCTAAATTATGTTAATGATTATCATAAAAGATTTCATCGGGAATTAGCATAATTTTCATATCTTTGTTAATATTTAAAAAATCGTTTTTCATGCTAGGTTTCATTTTGACAAACATGGGGATAGAAAAAAAGAAATAGGGTTAGTAAATCCCACGCGCTGGTAAAAAATGTGAGAGTGACATCTCAATTGCATGCATACATCGAAATTACGTACGTGAGGGATGACAAGGTAGTGCTAGCTTTTACATGGTGCAAGTACTAAAGATGATAGTGTCAGATTGTAATCAGAAATATCAGAAAGCTTTCTCCTGTGGAAAACAAAGTCACAGGAGACATAAGAGTCAGAAAAACCTGCCAAATTGAAGGGATGGGTGAATTTATTGGATTCTCACCATTCTAAGAAAAATTGTTTCAATGATTTTTTTTTGCAGGTACCTGTGGATCAGCCTTGCGTTGCATTAAACATGATAGGTGCCTTCACACAGTCACCAGCGGTTTCTATGTAGAAAGAAAATAAAAAAGCCATTCAAAAAAGTTACAAATAATCAAACCAAAAAAGAGGGTTGGTCGGATCAGATGGAAGCAATCATAGAGAGTTGAATACGCAAACAATCAAAGTAAAGACAAGAGAGTGGGAGGAACAATGACAAGATGATGAGATATGCAGATGGTGGAAATAAATCAAATGCTGTCTTATTTTTCAATTAACCAATCATTATCTTTAGCAAAAAAATAAACAATGTCTTGTCATTTAATTAAAAAAACTGAATTTCTCTCGATCTTTATTTAGTTGTTTTTTCTCCGGATCTAGTCTTTTTTTTTTTTTTTTTTTTTTTCTTTCTTTCTTTCTCTTGGGGTTGAGACTTGCATACATGGCAGCATACAGCCATAATAAAAATCATGGATAGATTGCCTTCTGAACTTTCATGCCTTCAAGTGCAAACAACAGTAACTTTCTTATACACAGGGAGCTCAAACATCGAGCTCCAAGATGCAAATGAATAACGAAAATACCTTCACTGAAATAAAGCACTATATTGTTCCCTTCCATGCAAATGAGACGTGTGATGAGCTAATGCCACCACTTAGTGTACATTCATTAAAGAAACCAAGAATTTATGAGCACAATGTAAGAATAAAACACGGTTAAATTATATTATTAGGTGTTTTAATTTTAGGTGTTTCCGAAACACATGACATTTTTAGGTGTTTCTAAAACACATGATGTGGTGTTCTTCTCATATTTATGATAGATCCCACTAATTAAATTCATAATGAGATCAATTATGAATGTAATGAACGAGCCTAAATTCATCATATTCCAGTAACAATTAATAATTTTCAATAAACCACATACTTAAAACATATAAGATCTTCAAATTAAAAAATAAATGGTCATCATGGTGTTGTCTAATTAGAACTAAACTGATAATTAAATACTTAGGCATTTAATACTTCTGAAATTTCTAGTAGTATATCATGAAGGAGAAAAAGAATAAACAAAATCATGGGGATCAGGATGCTATAAAAATAAAATTTAAGACTAATACGTGTCCTTAAAGCATATATTAATAAACCATTTTAGAAAAAATTTTATAAAAAAATAAAAAGTTACTAACTTTTTTTTATAGCTTTTTCAATTCTCCATAAAATATTTCCGGATGATTAATACTATAAAAAATAAAAATAAAATAGATCATAGGGATCAGCAACATGACAATCAGGCGTGCAGGAGGATCAACAATGTATATATATATATTTAGAACAGCAATAAAGTGATGCACAAAATTTTGTGTTCCATTCAATACAAATACAGAAAGGTACCTCTCTTTTGCAAGAGAACATTGAATCGAAACTTGACTATATCAATGTAAACTCATTATTTCAACTATTATGTGATCTAAAATTACATTTGATTTTCCCTTGAATAAGGGATGATCATATGTTACAAGCTCAGATATGTACTAAGAAATCTGAAGATACACAACCTCAAGATAAACTCTACATAATGAAGATCAGAATACCATCCAATATACATTAGTATAAAGAACCACAAAAAATACGGTGTAACTGAAGTTGCATGCCAGCTCACTCTATCTTTTCCAGTACATCCAACCTGTTTTTTCTCTTCCAACCTTTCATCGTCGCAACAAGGTTGACTAGCCCAACAATTTGACTTTTAGTGTATTCCTGCATGAAAAAAAGTATTTTCATATATGTAATGTAAAACAAGCAAACAATTACATAGCATATCAGAGAAATTTGCTTTTAAGAAAAAGCCTATCAGAGAAATTTCTCATTTTCAGTAGGGATAGAACTTACAGAATGAGTCCGTGCCCAGTATACATATTCAGTTTCAGGTAGGTAGTATGCCTGTATGAGAGAGAGAGAGAGAGAGAGAGAGAGAGTGGCAGTTAGTAATTTTTGAGATTTGTGTACACCATCTGTGTCATATAGGTAAAGCAGCAATAATCCTCAATTCCACATCAATCCAAAAATATTTCATCATTTTTTGCAACTCATTTTCAAAGAATAAACCATGATTATGCTTACCTTAATAAAGGTTTCGACCATCTGTAATTTAGGCTTTACATCTATAGGGACAAAATGATGCAAGCCATTAATTAAAACCTGAAAGGAATAAAGACAACACTCTTTAAATATACAAAGGGACAAAAAAGGGGGCAAAAAACAAAGGAAATGTTGCAATGCGCAGATTCTTGTCAGTTGACACTAAAAAAGGAACCTGAAGATCCAATGACATCAGAGCTCGTCCCTCATCAGTACATCTTTTCACTCGTGATAGACCTTCAATAAGAGTTTCCGCAACAATTTCAAGTCCGTATTCTAAGAGGAGGTCTTGAACCTAAACATACAGGATATAATATTCAAGTTGGTCAATTGGTCAATTGTATTCAGGGTTTTATTCAATTCATCACCTAAGGGAATGTTTGGTAGGCTATAAAAAATCTTGAAATGGAATGGTTATTCATGAGTAATAACTATTCAGTTGTTTGGTTTCATCTTTATTATAGGAAATAGTAATTCTTATTCATTTCTAAAATGGCTCAAATAACTATTCCTTAATACATTTTACAATTTTAAATTTAATATATTTCCAAAAAACACACTTTTCATAACAACCAAACTTTATGAACAGGAATAGTTATTCAATTACAACATCTAACATCTTTTATTTCCAATAATATTAAATTACTATTTCTAACACAATCTTTGTTTAGTGTACCAAACGTGGCATAAGCCTCCCACCCCCTGCACGTGCTGGAGGCCATAAACACATCACCTAATCAAAGCTTTTGCCCAAACAAAATGGAAGTCCAATATGGTACAAAGATCAAGATACCAATAACTTCACCAAATCCTGACATGATAGAAACCATCAATGCACAAATTTAATGACCTCACACTAAAATTAGCAATCACTATCAACAAGTCAAGTCAGCTTAAGGGTAAAAAATAAAGCAATTTACATTTTGAGGCACAAATTCTGCTTTCTTTAAAGTTTAAGGTGGTGCCTCAAATAATTGCAGCCAAGTATTACCTCTTTGCGTAGTCCCCCATGAGCAAGCCTTGTTTTAAAGTGCTTAAATTCTCCCAACAATAAATCAACGTATCTAATACCAACAAAATAATAATATTAATAAATCAACACACTTGTTGATAAAACACACTTCAGAGCACTAGTCAAATAATAGTGGTTTTCATATAAACGAGAACAAGAGTATTGGGGAGTTGAACATAAAAAATTATAAGACTTGAACAAAAACTTAAGCTGATAAAACACACTTCAGAGCACTAGTCAAATAATAGTGGTTTTCATATAAACGAGAACAAGAGTATTGGGGAGTTGAACATAAAAAATTATAAGACTTGAACAAAAACTTAAGCTGATAGGAAATAATGAATTTGATCACTTAAACGGTATTCTCGCACTCATTATCTTCAAACTCCTTTAAATGATAACAGCCTAATACACCATGTGTTACGAACTTTTAGCAATGGCCTTGTAGAGATGCATTCTTTCTTTTCTTCTTCTTTTTTTCTTTTTTTTTTTCCCCATAAGCAGAGATGCATTCTTTCTTTTCTTCTTCTTCAATTCCCCCTCCCCCCCCCCCCATAAGCAGAGATGCATTCTAATATTTGCATTTCAATAACATTGTATAGACGGAATCACAGAAGAATAGCTAAGCTCCCTGTTCTCAGGTGTCACAAGCAATTTCTTAGAGAATATGTTTACATAGTCCATAGGTTTCAAACATCAAAAGCTGACTGCTAGGAAGCACCGATATGGATACAGGATATAGATCAGATATATTTTTTTTGAAAAGTAAAGATATAGATCAGATATAATATGGACACAACGATACTTCAATTCTTAAAAATTTAGGATATGGTACAGTAATGAATACTTTAATTAATTAATAAATTTATAATTTTTAAGTAGCTAATTTTTAGTTGTATATAAAATTCTTTTGAGAAAAATAACAATGTAAGCTAAAGGCAACAAGCGACAAACAAACACTATATATTAGGGATTTTTTTTTTTAAGCACAGATACAACTGCTACTCTGAAATATCCATGCTTTCTAGGCTAACTGAAACATTAGCAAGAAGAAGCAACAGCAAAACAAAAATCATTTAAGTAAAATGGTTCAAGTAGAAGGCCTCAAAAGGACAAGACTAACAAGGTTAAGTTAACCAGCTAAATCTTTAGGAATTACTATTTAACATAAAATGGCCCTACCTAGACCCAACAAAAAGAACCCATGCACTAAGACCTCAAACTATTAATCTGAATTATGTTCACTATGGAAAGTTACAACTGAGGATATATAGTGAAGGGTAAAGTTAAATAATCCCCCTGGGCTTGACATAACCTTTACATCAAATTTCCCAACATGCAGCCTAAGTTACCCCTATAAAGCAAGAAAAAAGCATCTCTACCCACTGTAGAGTCACCATTGACTCTTAAGTAAATCAGACTATAAAGAAATGGGTCCCATTATAATTAACCAATCTTACCTACACTCACAATCCCAAGTTTGTCTAATGTAAATCAGACTATAATGAAATGGGTCCCATTATAATTAACCAATCTTACCTACACTCACAATCCCAATTATATGTCCATTATTAATATTGTTTGAGTAATACTGAGTAACCAAATAAAGCATTGCATACATAATAAGCATCCATGTATATATACACATACACAGCCTGATGCTATAAACATTAACGTCATTGTTTAATGAAAATCACAAGTTCATAAGCATTAAAATAGATATACATTAAAGGATAAGAATAAGTAAACAAACCCATTATGCTCTAGTCCAAGCTCTTTCACTTCCCACTTAGCATTGGCAACCCGATCAACATACCTGCAACAAGTAGTTACCCATTTAAGAATCAGTTCTAATAGCCAGATTAAAAAAAAAGGTGCTAGTTTAAAGTAGTAGCCCACTATATACTGACAAGAAGAGATGGCAATACCATTAATCTTGCAAGACTGTTTTAACATCATCTAAGAAATCACAACCACCACTAATGGCAAGGGGCAAAGGTGAGAAAGAGATAATTGTTTACGTTTGTCCTACTGGTATTATGCAGCAAAGATTCACACCGTCCCTCATAGCCTTTTACTTTTGACTGAAAGTTTCCTTTTTCCATTTTCATCAGACGATTTGCCTATAGAATTAGGGCAGTCAGTTTGGAGCTTTACAAAAGAACTTCACGGATTGAAAGTTGTTGGCCAGTACCCAGAAGCTGGGTGCATCTTAGAGCTCTGATTAGTTGCAACATCCAACCATCTACGATCACCAAATTCAGTAATAGCATGTCCTGTCAGATGATTCTGCTTAACATTATTGGCACTACCCTTTCCAAAAGACTCAACCTTGTGCATCCAGCAAATTCCCATTTACTTCGGGCTATTTGATTATAATTCATCAACTAGAGTTGGTTTGAATTTCCTCTCAGGTGCCTCGTTTCCCTAGTTCCATTTAAATTTCAAAAGGGTTTTTAATTTTTTTCCTAGTTTGAGAATTTTGTGTTGATAACCTTCTGGGGGAAGAAATTAACAAACTTTTATTTTTCTTGATAATTAAAAAGGCAAAAAAAACATTTTTAGAAAAACTAATGCAATAAATAATGGGGATGTACATTATTTATATGCTCATAAGCGGTTACCAATTACCATCAAAACTTCAGAAGAGAGAAAATCTAAAATAAATGACCCTGAATATTTCCTAAAGCATACATCCACTAAAGATCTAAGAAACGTATTTTTAAACAAGGTCCCATGAAGCTCCATGCTATTACACTTGATTATTCAATCATGCCAAAGTAGCCACATAACACAAAGCCGAACCACACCCCAAATCAAACCACTCTCATAACAACCAAACCTCTCCTTCCAACAAGCTGAAAGCCTGAAACCTTCAAAACTGTCCTAGGCATCACCTAATGCAATCCAAATGAGGATAAAACTAAAGACCACAACTTGCTTGCCAGTGTCCAATGTAGTAGGAGATGGTGAACTGTCTCACCATTATTCTTATATGTACGGCACCCATAGACTATAATTTTCCCCTTGTAGTGAGGTCGTCATTGACAAGAACTTACTCAAAGCTGTTGTCCACCCAAAAGAAAGAGTGAAAAAGAAGTTTCTTTTCATGGAACGTCACACACTAAATGGTCTTCCAAGAACAACTTGCAGTTATAGCCCCTCAAAGTGCCTCAAAGAAGGAACTAACCTCATAACTCCTGTCCCTAGAAGGCCACCAGCATATCCCATGCCCAATTCCAGTCCACCCAAGGAGAATTAGAGTAAATAATGAAAGAATTGACTGATTCCAACTCCCAATCCTAAAAAGATCACATCAATGTATGTTCCAGCATTGAACTCCCGCTCCAGACATTCCCAGTTGCTTACTTCAAGGCAACAGATCCTTCCATGTCCTATCCTCCGCAACTAGAAATATGTCCAGAAACTTATTCTTAAAAGCAATCACACTACACCAAATCTCAACCAAAACCAAATCTTAGCACCATCCCTTACCTTAACTTATTCTTAAAAGCAGTCACACTACACCAAATGTCAACCAAAACCAAAGCTTAGCACCATCCCTTACCTTAAAATAAAGAAACCTAACGAAGACTCCTTCAGTTTAAGAATCCATTGAAACCCTTAATTGGATTAAAGCTTTGTTGAGTGAAGGGACCAATCTTGTAACAACCCAAGGAAAACCGCTAGCCACATTTGCTCTATACTCCAAAACGACTAGTCTAGTAACAATTGAGACTACTTATAGTTTTTTTATAAACCCTAAATCAACCCAGTATATGCTCGATGTGGGACTCATCACACACCCACACAACACACATTTAATCAATATCCAATCAATTCGGGGCATCACAAATTTACCATTCAAGGTAGACAATAAAAAGTTTGAAATGTTCAAAAATATTAGCACTCCCACTATGTTTGAAAATATCCCAAAAGTTAAAATCGCAATAAACAATATGGAAACCATTAATTGATCAATAATATTAGATGCAAAATGCCAATGTAGATGGCAATTATATAGCACTGGACATAAAATTCTTCAACTTATATGCCAACGGGAACAGCAATATGTTTTCTACTCACCCATTAATGTGAAGAAGAAGTTTCACAGTTGTCCTATGAATTTGGTCTACAAGATCCGGCACAGCATCCACCTGATAACATATATAGGTAAGGTTATGCTCTTCTAAATAATGGAGGTTAAATAAAGAAAGAGTAATGAGATGTCCAAACATCTCACTCAATTAAACGAGAACCATAAAAGGAAAAGACATGAATTACTAATAGAAAAACACAACCATAAGTTCGTACTTGGCCACCCTCAGCAAATTTACTCATTAATGAGAAAACAGGAAGAGAGGGGGTAGAGCATATTTTTTCATAAACAAGTGTATATCAATAGAAATTCCAGCTACACAAGGATTGGTTAAGACTATTATCATACGCATATGCCAAGAAAAATTCCAGCTACATGAGGATTGGTTAAGACTATTGTCATCATTCTCAAAACTCAATACTCTAAAGCATCAGTATTACCTAATAGGCTTTTTTGAGCTAAGTTTAAATGAACCTCCGTATGAAAAGCACACATAAACAGAATAAGATGTATGCTTTAGTGTATGTTTTGTTTGTGCACATGCTTGTTTGTACACAAATAGGCAACTTCAATCATATATAAATACATCTAACGGATATTATTTATTTCATAAAAAAATAAAACTGATATTATTTAATAAGTTATGAGATTGAGGCAGAGAGTTTTATGATTTTTCTCTATAAATCTTTCAATGGTCTTTGCCAAATTTTAGAGCCTTTGATCATGTATTGACTAAAACTGAAAGCCACATCAAAGATTTGTGAGATCCCAAGTCACCATAACAAATACTGACCACACCAACAGACTTGTAAAGGAGAGACATACCACGTGCACATAAAAATCTTCAACTATAGTTGCATTATTTTGCAGAAGCATCACTTGGAGATGAGCTTTAGATTTATGCAGTATTCGAGCAACGAGAAACAAAGTATCAGCACCTGCACATCTTTCCTGTAAGATAATGGTCAATATATTACAAATGGCTTTGAAAGTAATTTAAGTAACCAATACATGTACAAGACATGGATGGGGAAACATTTTAAGCAGTTTAACCACTTGGGGTAAAGAAACCCTTTTGAATTTGATAGCAAGCTGAGCTTGACTACATATATTACAAACTTTTTCTTCTCTATTTCCTTCATAACCACAACGTTCATAATTATAAAAGGGGCATTTCTCCATCATGACCATTTCTTGTGATGCCTCTTCAGTCACCTATGTCAACTATGAAAGCAGCAGCAAATCTCACATATACTGGAGGTTGTATATTTGACTAAATCATATTACTGTGATACTCTTACAACCACACACAAACTAGAGATATACAACAAACTTGCAAAACACTTGAAAAGAAGCTTACTTGTGTGTTCATTTGGTATAGCTTATTTCATTGGTTTATTTTGCTTAAAAAATATGCCAGGCAAGAGTACAATTGTGCCTAGATAAAGAGGGGCTTTAAAAAGCTATAAATTCTAGGTCCCTTTGTGAGTGTATTATTTGTATGGACTGCTGCCTTGGGGAAAAGTCTGACAACTGACAATTTAAGGAAAAAAAAAAAGGTATGGATTATGGTTCGGTGTTTTATGTGCAAGAGTAATTGTGAATCAATTGACCATCTCTTACTTCATTGCCTAGCTGCTACGGATCAATGGTCTATGGTTTTGGGTTTATTTGGAGTAAGTTGGGTTATGCCAAAGTCGGTTATTGAGCTTCTAGCTTGTTGGCAAGGTCGGTTTGGTCGTCATTGAGATGGTCACATATAGATAGTTGTTCCCCATTGATGCGGTGTCTTTGGAGGCGGAAAAAAATAGCAAGTGTTTTGAAGATAATGAGAGAACTATGCCAGATCTCAAGTTATTCTTTTTTAGAACCTTAATAGACTGGTTGTCAGCATTCATAAATCGTTCTTTCTTTTCTATCTTGATTTACTTTATTTATGTAATTTATGTATTTGATTAAATAGCCTTGTATACCCCATGTGTACTCAGGTGTCTCTTTCTTTGATATTAAATATAAATCTTAATTACTTATCAAAAAAAAAAACTGTAAATTCTCTTTTAGGATGAGGATAAAAAACAAATAAATAAATAAAAGCTAAACCAAACAAACAATGTTCCATCTACCCAAGAATTCTAGAACTTCAAAATTGTGCATTTACTCAATTACCTCTTATAACCATGTGCATCTGCAGAAAATCAACACCACTAAAAATGACCAAATTTCTACTAGGATCTTTTTGAAAAGACATACATTTCTCCCAATGTTAACTTGGAGCAGAAAAATGAGCATTCCCCTAAAGGGAGTAACTCCAAAATAGCACAATCCAAATATGTTTTTGGAATTTCTAGATTGCATGAAGGTAATTATGAGAACAGGAAATACGTACAAAGTATAGTCATTTTATTCAAATTAGCACCCTTAATTATTAGATATTTGAATGAATACCTTGAGACCAAAACTTGTTCCTGGGAGGTGACCAAATTTTGTACTGGGAGGACTGGTAGGTGTAATATCTGCATGCATAAATGATGTGCTCAACGATGTGGGTGAAGAGGATGGGGGTTTTATCCACTGGTCACAATCTTGTGTTATTCTGGACAAGGCCGTCTTTAGCCGATCTGAGTATCACAAGATGATATATGATCTTTAAATATGTATCAGTTCAAACTTTTAAGTAGATCTCATCTAGATATTCATATTTGATCACCAAAAAAAAAAAAAAACAGAAAATAAAGACGAGTTAAAGAATGAATGGCAGATAAAACAACATAAAATAGGATGACAGAAAAATAAACAATTTCTTACAATTAAGAGACTCAGAGAAGCTCTTTCCACTTGAACTGGGGTTTTGCTGAACAAATGTTTCAAATAAAAAATAGAAAAAAATGCCAAACAACTGGCATATTCCCTGCAACAATATACTAAATGAGGAAAACCAATTTAGAGAAAAATTGAAAGCGTCAAGCTTTCCATCAATGAGCTTGACAAATAAAGGCAATGAAGCAAAAAGGAAAATGTCATGGAGAGGATTATACCCTGAAAAACTCAATATCGACTATTTCCAATTTCTGCATAAGCCTTGCATATTTATCCATTGACCTAATATGTAAAAGCACATACATCTTAATAAAATCATATAGAAAAATATTATTAAAGTTATAACTTATAATGCTTGCAGAGAGTGTATTCTTTATCTCAGCATTTAATAGAGTATTTCACCTTAGAAGACAAACAGAGGATCCAGTTTGAGCTGTAACCTCTACATCTTTCAAATGGGCAGGGTCACTTCTTGAAACATTGGGTTTAGAAACTCGACTAGGAAGTTGACTGTCCTCATCAATAAAGTCTGCAAGAAGATCTTCATTTTCATCTTCAGAAACAGAATTAGAGCCATTAGTATGATTTACATCGCTCTTTCGTGGAGAGAACTTCTCATCATGAGAATTTTCACTATTATTCCCATCAAAATCACTGCAGACAGCCCCATTAAGTAGGGAAGAATTGCGACCTTCTTTGGAATTGTGTGCTACTTTTAGCAAAAAGGGGTTTCCACATTTAAGCCAATGTAAAAATCCACTCTTCTTTGCATTGGCATCAACTAAGCTGGCTGATTTATCAGAAGAACGCACCCTGGCATTACTTGATTTTCCAACAGATGGAACAATTAGGGGTGCTCCATCACCTACAAGCCCCGCAAAACTAATCATTTGGACTGTATCTGGTGGCAATTTCAGCCAATTCTCCTTTTCCAAAACCATTTTCAGGGCCTGGAATAAACCAAAACAAATAAGAAATAGGTTTTGTCCTGCAGAGTACTATGGATAAATCTGGGGCAGAAACAAAACTAAATAATAAATAAACAAAATTTAGCAAGAGTTGGTGTCATTGTAAGTGGGACAATCTTGCCCCAGAAAAAATTACATATGGTATGAATTTTAAGAATAAGAGAATGTATTCATCATTGAAGTATTATCTTATTGTTCACATTCACTAACCAGTGCATTCTTAAAAAGGAAGTCACAGAGGAAACTTCTCCTGACATTCTTGAGAGCCCAAAAATCTAAGGGTATTAATTGAATACTTTAACCATTAAGTGTGTGTTTGGCACCAGCGTTCTGCTTTTTAACTTTTATGCTCATTTTTTTGAAACTTCACTTTTTCTTACTTTTCTCATTTTTTTTAAAATACAAGTATACTTTAGCACACTTCAACAAAAAAAGTTTTCAACAAAAAGCTTAATAAGTTAATTCCAAACAAACACCAATGTACTTTTGGAAACAACTTATCCAGCTTTTTGCTAAAAGTATTGTAGATAAAAGGTAAAAGCTAAAATAAACAAGTAGGTGACTCGCGTGGGACCTGCAAATAGGATAAAAAATAAGCAATAAGCTAGCTTATAAGTGCATTTCAACTGGGCACTAAGTTTTTTTTATAGGTAATAAGAGTAATATTATTAAAAAGAAAAAGGGAGAAAAATATAGGGAGTTCACAATGGTGAACAACAAAAGACAACAAAAAGCAAAGAAACATAGAAATCAAGAATCTATTTTAAGGGTAGAAGTAAACTCCATGATAGAAGAACAATCCAAGAGGCGCAACACCTAGACCAATCAAAGAGAGTCCACTAGCACAAATCTTGCAACTAAACCAACACTTTCTCAATATTTTTGAAAGAGCGACGACTCCATTCCATCTAAATGATCCACATCAAACATCTTGGGACCAAATTCCAAATATCCGAATTATGTTTCCCAATCCATTGCCACCAACAAAATAATAAACTAGCTACTAAACCTGGCATGTCCCAATGAATCCCAAAAATTTAAAGCATATGCATCCACAAAGCATGAGTTGTAAGAGAAGGAAGAAGGAGATGATTCATAGCTTCCTCATTGCAACCACACATGACACATACAACATCGATTCACTAAAGAGAGACCCCTACACATAAGATTATCCAATGTAAGAATCCGAGAATAAACTGCTATCCACATAAAGAAAGCCAACCTTTTAGGAAACTTTACTTTCCAAATGCCCTTCCAAGGAAATAAGGACACGGGATCATCTCAAATCTCCTGATAAAAAGACCGAGTATCAAAATTTCCACTTCCAATAAGGCACTAACGTAGACTATCACTCCCAACACCCCTAGAAATTCGAGATTGGATAAAATCAAGAAAAGAGAAAACATCCTCTAACTCCCAATCATGAAAATCCCTATAAAATCTCAAGTTCCAAAAGTCCCATCTGTCTGATGACCCAAAAGCTCAAAAATACAAGCTTTCTTATTATCAGAACACTCATATAACTAGGGATAGAGGATAATGAGTGCATTATCTCCAACCCACCTATCATGCCAAAACGAGTTCAAGTACCAGCACCCACCAGGAAAGCCATATGCTTAGAAAAACTCTCCCACCTTCCATTAATACTTCACCATAGACCACAACCATGTACCCTCCTGCATACGTTAGTACTCCACCCCCCTTTGCCCTTTCCATATTTAGTGGCAATAACCCTCTACCAAAGATGAGTAACTTCATTGCCAAACCTCTGTAACCATTTCCCTACTAATGCTTGATTAAAAGATACCAACTTCACTGCCAAACCTCCATAACCATTTACCTAATAATGCTTGATAGAAAAACACCAACTTCCTGATCCCCAACCCGCCCAACTCATAAGGTAAGCAGACAGGCACTGTGTGGAATAATAAAGAATTGTTCCAACTACAAGGATCAAAGGTACTGTGTGGAATGCATGTATATTATTTCTATATATTCGCTTCATTATTCAGACAGATTCAAAATCATTGTTCACCATAAGATACTGGGATGTGACCAATGTACAAAAATCTGGTTTCAAAACTGTTTCACAACCATTAAGAGGTGCATTCTTCAAAAGGCGGTCATATGGAGATAACTGAAAATCTCTCATGTCATTCTTGAAATCCCAAAATTCTAAAAGAATATTAATTTAATGCTTTAACTATTAGGTGAAATTGACTTTGATGATTAATAATGCAGCAATTTCAAAAGAGTCAAACTTAAGGGATCAAATGAACAGTTTTTTTTTTTTTTTTTTTGCATTCTATATATATAATTCACAAGGCTTAACATTTAAGGTGCATGGCATGCAGTACCGAACAATACATCTAGCAGAATGATACTAAACAACGTAGAGAACAAGAGCCAGTAGAACAAACTTACATAAATATTTTGCCGATGAAATGCTACAAAATAATTTTCACAAACACCCTTTAACTTCTGCCTGAACTCAACCGCTTCAACACCACAGAAGGCTTCCCCAACCAAGATGAAGACATTCAGATCTTCATAATTTTTCAAAAATTGGTGGATGCTTGTTGAACAAACAGCAGTAGAAGAAAGCAAGACAGATACACGACTAGTTGTGAGTTGCCAAAGATTCTTCCGACCTCTCTGAAGCATTTGTGAAACATATTCTGTAGCATCTTTCCGCAGTTGATACTGTGGGGATCCACTACTAGATGCTGTACTGTCATCCCTTCTAGTCTCATCAACTACATCTTGAGAATCCAAACTAGACAATTGAGTAGTTCTATTAAACTCAACCAAACAGCCGTTGGTTGTAGATTCCTCCATAGATGAACCAGGCTTTCTGTCTACAGATACAGAGAGAGAGCCATTGACTCCTTGGCAGTTGGAAGAATTTCTAGCATCTGAATCAATTTGTTGAACCTCTCCAGAACTCCAAAGGAAATCATTTTCCTTCTGCTTCATACTTGAAGTTTGGTCTGCTGAATCCTGAAACAAAGATGAAAAAGTTTCACCCATAAACAAAACCAAAGGCAACAAGCCCAATAAATTTTTTTCTTAATCTTTATAAAGGAGGATCTAAGTAGAACATATGTCAAAAAATTCTGCTGTAAATTACAATGGCATACACACACACTAATAGATTGAATAAGTTATAAGAAATGGAGTTTACCTTATCGTCCAGCTGAAAGCCCATAATTTCATAATAAGAACACATCAACCCAAATAGGACAGCTAGTGTTGTTAACAAACACTGCCTAAACATAGATTCAGGTATCCGAAGGCATAGATCACTGTAGGTAAGTCTGTAATTCGTATGAAATAAATTAGGATGCATACCTTCTTTCTTTTCTTTCCTTTTTTGCTGCAAAAATTAGGAAGCATACAAGAAAAACAAGATGAAGTTATATAAAAGGGCACTAAAAACGTAGAAACATACCTAGAATTTTGCAATAGTACTTCCTGATCCTGCAAAGGATAAGCAATCATCAAAAATTTTCTTTTTTTGAAGGTGCGGGAAAAATGCCAGAGTAACAAAAGAAAAAGGCACAAAGTTAAGGTTTTGTTTGGGTATTTTGGTATATCCAAACTTATAAGCCTCAAAGAGCTTATTCAAAGAGAATGATTCTTTCAGTTAATTCATACGTGTATCCATATAACAAAAACAGGAGTAACAAAACCTTAAGCTGCAGTTCTTCCCATATGTTTATGTAAAGATTTTTTTTAGTAACAGAGAGCATCAAGCTATAAGTGTTTTGAACTAGTTACCCAGATATCATCCTGAATTTTTTATTGTAACATGTACCAATAGAAGTGGGGAAAAGAAAAGGGTGGAAGAAGAGAAACTGGAAATCATGGAGGCATAAATTAACAATGATGCAAAGGCATCTAACATTCCTTTTCTTTCTAGGTTATTTGGAGCAACAAAGCTCATGCACTGCTATTTCTTAATTATGCCAGCGTACCTCTTGCACTATATTCTTCAACACAGTCTGTGTTTCTGAAAGAACCTCCTGCATAAAGAAGCTTTGTATCTTTTCAGCAAGACCAGAGACATCCCCAATTAATGCATAAGCATCAACTACCTGCAAAAAGATGTAATAACCTATCAACCTAGCATTAAATTTGCACAGAGCTGAAACATAATATTATCTAGTCCTTCCACTGTTCCTTGAATACAATGCGAATGATAACGCTGATCACCAAGTGCATTATACATGATGCAGGCAACCCCAACACCAGATGAAAGATGTAGTTTTGACAACTGTCTTAGATAAGGAATTGCTAAGGTTCTGATTATAAAACAGGGTAGAGGATGAAAGAGCATGCATGAGAAACTAAACTCTTCAAAAATCTGAATGAAAAGTCTAGAGAATAGGCCAGATTTACTGAAATCTTATCTTATTTTTGGGATTATTTTGGGTTCTGCCTCTATCAACTGTTCTATATCATAAGAAATAGCCAGACACAGCATTTCCTTGCTGTATCAATTTTTTTAAAACAGAATCCACCCAAGGTTTCACATAAAAGGAGATCACAAAGCATGAATGAATTAAAGTTTAATGTCAGTGTAACTAAGAGGCTCTCTTGGAAATCCACAAAATTAACTCTTCAATTCTTGCACTTTCAAGGAAGAGCAAGAAGTGAAGCCAATGAGCTTTAGCTCAACTGTCACCTCCTCCCCCTTGCAAGTGCTAGGTGGAGGGTGTGGTTGCAAGTTCAAGACCCAGTAACCAATTGCAGTTGTTGGTGGGTGGGTGGGTTTTTTTTGGGGGGGGGGGGGGGGGGGAGTGTAAGGAAGAGCCAGAAGCTAAGAGTATAAAATCCTAATTTACATTTTTCCAGAACAAAAAATATTCTTGATTTGTGTTTGTCTCCTAAACCAGAAATTGATTGGCATCCATACTTCTTAAAATAATGAGCAATGAATTGTTTAAAATCAGTCCAAATGATGGATCTCATAAATTGGGAAGTGAAGACCCAGAAGTAGTATGCGAAATGGTGGAGGTGAAAATGATTAACGGCTTTCAGTGATACAGCTTGCAAAGAGTTTATGGAGAAACAAGATCAAAATCCAAAAGACTCAAATTGTGCTCTAGTGTTAACGTAGGGCCTTCTTGGCACCTTTCACTTTCACAGCTTATCTTAGGGTTTTTTTTTTTTTTTTTAAGTACAATGGCTTACTTTAATTATTATTAAGTCTTATTATTATGCATATTTAGGTCCAAAAGTTGATGGTTTAGTTTTAACTAAGTTTGAAATTTTCAAAATTTTCAGGAATGAATTATAACGGGCACTACCAGAGGATCACAAGTCTTATTTATGTTTTGAGTCCTTTTTTTTCCCCAATTTTTAGTAGCTCTTTAATTATTCTTCTATCACTTAAGAGTAGTCTTGAGTAGTCTTTCTAGGAAGATGATTGTAAAGGCCTGTAAAAAGACTTTCATGTAATCACCAATGAGATCTTGCTCATCTGGCATCTCCTCCCATTAGGTACAAGTGCAACTTACCAATAATATATATATATATATAGGGGAGAGAGAGAGAGAGAGAGAGAGAGATTAAAATTAATTAAATTTCAGCAGCTTGTTAAGCTTCAAGGGTGTGATTGCCTTTGCCTTACCAAGTGCGTTGCTTAGGGAAACAAGGTATGATTCCCTCCAATTTATCTTTCTTTGGTTCAACAACACACAATCGTCAAATTTCTTCAATCAAGATTCGGTTAAAATTCTTTTTATTACCTAACCATTTCAAAATCTTTAAACATCAAACCCTATTCAAGAATCCTCCAAGAACTTATCAAGAGACCTAATTTAGTGTGGATTCAGTGTTGGA
Source organism: Castanea sativa (assembly GCF_040712315.1). Classification (NCBI taxonomy): domain Eukaryota; kingdom Viridiplantae; phylum Streptophyta; class Magnoliopsida; order Fagales; family Fagaceae; genus Castanea; species Castanea sativa. Next base: position 43,167,243 of record NC_134020.1, read on the forward strand.
TGTCTAAAAATCTTACTTCAAATAGGTATCAAACCCTCTAAAACTTCTATCCTGCATCGTTGAGACTTGTCCAACAATGATTTTTCACAAATAAGGATGATCCAAATAATAAATTGAAGGACAACTTCTCAAGTGATATTAAAATTTAGCAGTTAACCTTTATATTTAATGTAGAGAATTTGGAGAGAAATAAATGCATGTACTATTGAGGGAAGTTGTCAGTAGTGAAATTAAATTTTTTTTTCCCCTTGTTAAGATCGCTCAATGATTGGACAACAGCTACTAGTTCACTCTTCCACCAACTTCTTGGATTTCTTTGACCTTTTGAATTTCAGATATTAATGATATTTATTTTCGCATTTTCTTCTTGTATATACATGCACCTCTTTTTGCGCTTCTTAATGAACCTTAATAATTTTTATAATAAAAAGAAAAGAGAGAGGCTACAATGGTAGTGGTACTAATAGTTTTTTGATAATTTGATAGCTAGGAGTAGGGGGATTTGAATTATGAATATCTCTATTGGAAACACCAAGAGGTGCCAACCAGTTGAGCTACAAGGCTCTTGACAAAATGATACTAATTGTATAAATAAATATATGAAAATAGAATGTGTGTGTGTGGATTAATCTAAACTTCCAACAATGTCTCAATAAATCCAATGAATAAATAAACATTAAAAAAAAAACTAGACACTGGGCAAGAAAGCATATCAACTTAATATGAACATAATTGCGTACAAGCATGTAAGAATATGGGAGGGCAATGTCGTAAATTTTTAGTGCATTTTTATGCCTCTTTTGCTGATTTCTTTTTCAATATGGGAGGCTCTGTTTTTTTCTTCGTTGAATCAAAAACATTTGAGTTTTCAGTTGAGGAAGGTGGTATGTTTTACCAGCTGCGTATTTATGAGATAGGCAGAGATTCTTTAAGATCAATTTTTATGGGAAAAGGAAGTGCAAAGAGATTGCTATTCAATGTGGAAGAACTGATCTCTGGGAAGTCTCGTGGTCAGTTTGCAAAATCTTTCCATGAGGGTGACAAATGCTTTATTCTTCAGTTGGGATCCAACACTTACGGCTCTTTCTTATTAATTTCTGAACTCATTCATGGTCGTCGTAAGGGTTCTATAAAGGTGCCAAAAGGGAAGTCGGGGAGTGGCTGGAGAGGTTTTGGTTTACACCTAAGAAAGGCGATAGACCTGGACTCTAGCTCCTAAGCAAGCAATCACAGGTATCCCCAAAAGAGATGCCTCAAAATCCTTTGTGTTGGTGGTGGCGGGGTAACGGAAAACCAACGGTGGGGGAGGAGATGAAGGAAAGAATAAAACTGTATTGGTTCAAAACACAAATCTTGAGCAACCTGGGGTAAAGATTTTGTCAGTTTCAAGTCGTAATAACCGTGATACCCTCAAGGAAAGTATTCTAGGACAGAGGGAGCATCCTGGGGCGAAGATTTTGTCAGATTTCAACCATAAAAACCGTGATACCTGCAAGGAAAGTATTCTAGGATAGAGAGAGCAACTTGGGGCAAAGATTTTGTCAACAATAAATGGGATTGAAAGTAAAGGTATAAAATCTGAGTTGACCTTGGATCTGTTTATGCGTATGGAGCGTGGGAAAGATGGGAGATGGGCTATAGTGTGGTCTGAGGTTTAATGAAATGGGCCCAAAGTGGTGCAACCCATAAAGCCCACTGTTCATACTATTAGTACCTCTAGCCCAGTTAATACCGCCAAGCCCAAACCTGTTTGGAGGCCACGCCAAAGCCAAAATTTGGTAAACCCAGTCCACAGGCAGTGTTTTAATTCTGAACCTGTAGCCCAACTGGTGTATATGCTGGGGTCTCAAGTTCTAAAGCCGATAGAGAATCCGTTGGGCGAGAGTGAGTCTCGGGCTCTGCCTACGGTAGAGAGACAAGTGGGTGCGAGCACAAGTAGCGATGGGTTGATGCCGATGAGAGTGTCTGGTGATCCACTGACCGGAAAAGAATCGGTGTCATGCAGCTCTGATATAGTCAATCTCGACTCCAGCAAGGCTGTATTTTCTGGGTTCACGGGCTCAAGTGCCGAGGTAACTCATGGATTAGGTAGTTGGGACTATGGGTTCACCGGTGATATGGTGATTAGCTCAGCAATGGCAATGATTGAGCCTCCAATTTTGAAGGAGGCGTCGCCGATCCTTTGTCGACAACCATGGGTGGTTCAAAATAGATTTTCTCCTCTCTCAGACTTGGGTAATGAAATGGAAGCTGAGGTTGGGGAAGGGGAAGCTCATGAAGAAGAACAGAGTAGTCCTCATGATGATACGACGCAACAGAGTTTAGTGGATCCTGTTGGGGAATCTCAGACAAATTTTGGGCTTCACCTTTTATCGTGGGAAACCAGTGGGGTGGATGACAGTGGTTGCGGCAGTGGAGAGAAATATAATTGTGTGTTGGATAGTGAACCTTTGTCTCAGTGGGAACCTAATGATCTTAGTGAGAGTTTGCTGGTTCTGGACTCTATAGAGGGAACACCGGTGACAGAGTCTGGGCCACCTTCGAATTGGGTGTCACAATTGATGAAAAATTTGTGTAAAATGGTGGGTTTCCCTATTGTGAAACATGAAGCTCAATGTTTGGCTCTTTTTCGCATTTGAAACAGGAATGTCTCAAGGTGAATGATGATGGGGTGTCTAAGCGACTTGCAAACTCAAGGACACGAGGTCTCAAGGAGCTTAAGGAGCTTATTTCTTATGTTAATTACGACGGTGTCTCTGCTAGGAGTACGAGCAGAGCTTCTACGACTGCTATGGGGGTTGTTGGTAGTTTTAAATGACTCTACGACTTCTTTCTTGGAATGTAAGGGGGCTTAACAATCCCTGAAAGAGAGTGGTTTGTAAGAATCTTCTAAAAGAGTGGAAATGTGATATTGTATGTTTTCAAGAAACGAAAGTATCTTCTAGCGATGTTGCTTTTGTTCGGAGTTTATGGGGTACTCCTTTCATTGATTGGGCTGTTTTGGATGCTATGCAGACTTCAGGAGGGGTTTTGCTGATTTGGGATAAGAGGGTCTTTGAGAAATTGGATGTCATTGTTGGACAGTTTTCTATCAGTGTATTATTGAGAGGAGTGGTGAATGACTTTGTTTGGGCTTGTACAGGTGTGTATGGCCCAAATGACAATGGACAGCAGTCTACTTTATGGGAGGAGTTATCACAAGTGCGTGCCAGGTGGCCCATGGCATGGTGTCTAGTAGGTGATTTCAATATTATCAGGTACCCAAGTGAAAGGTTTTGTTGTGAGTCTTTTAGCCCTGCTATGTTCGCATTCTCGGATTTTATTGAGAATAATTCTTTAGTCGATTTACCATTAGAGGGGGCCTCCTTCACTTGGTATAGAGATTCTGGTCTTCCCTCTATGTCAAGAATTGATAGGGCTTTGGTTTCTCTTGATTGGATGGAGCACTTTGTGAATGTATCCCAATGGGTACTTCCCCGCATTCTTTCAGACCACTGCTCACTTTTGTTGGAAGCTAGTGTTGTTCGGCATGGTCGAAGTGCCTTTAAATTTGAGAATATGTGGCTGAAAGTAGAGGGTTTTGTTGATAGAGTTAAGCAATGGTGGGATGAGTACAGTTTTGTGGACTCTCGAAGCTTCATTTTGGCACAAAAATTGAAGGCTCTGAAAGCAGATTTAAAAAAGTGGAACAAGGAGGAGTTTGGTGATTTGGCTTTTAGAAAGAAGAACTTGCTGACTGAGCTGATGGGTTTAGATGAGAGAGAGGAGTTGGTGGGTCTTTCAAATCAGGATCAGATTCGTCACCTTCAACTCAAAGGAGACATAGAACAGTTGGCTTCTCTTAAGGAGATTTCCTGAAGGCAAAAGTCTCGTGCCTTGTATGTGAAGGAGGGCGATAATAATACTCGGTTTTTTTATAGATTAGCAAACTCACATAGAAATGCTAATCAAATTAAAAGGATTGAGGTGGATGGTGTTCTTTATGAGGGTGAGTCTGATGTTCGCTCTCAATTAGTTCTCTTCTATCACCAGTTGTATAAGGAAACTGAGGTGGGGCGTCCCACTATGGATGGGTTAGATTTTGCTTATATTGGAGAGGATGAGCAATTATCTTTAGAGAAGGAGTTCACGAAGGTTGTTTAGAGAGAGCAATTATCTCTAGGGAACAGTTTTTGTCCATAAGGTTGGTGTTGTCTTGTTTTCCGGCTTATACGGGTTTGAAGTTCAATGTTGGGAAAAGTGAGATCGCCCCCATGGGGAAGGTGAATAATCTAGATGCACTGGCTAATATTCTTCAATGTAGAGTGGGCAGGTTGCCTAAGAAATATTTGGGGATGCCGTTGGGAACTTCTTTTAAGACAACTGCGATTTGGAATCCTATTTTGGAGAAAATGGAGAAGAAGTTATCTGGGTGGAAGCGCCTCTATTTATCTAAGGGTGGCAGGCTCATGTTACTAAAGAGTACTCTCTCAAGTTTCTCGACGTACTTTTTATCTCTTTTTACTATTCCTAAAGTTGTAGCTGCTAGATTGGAAAGTACTCAGAGGAATTTTCTATAGGGGTCTTTTGAGGGGAGTTTCAAGTATCATTGGTGGCTTGGGATAAGGTGTGTTTACCTGTTGAGATGGGCAGTTTAGGCGTAAAAAGTGTGGTGTCATTTAATCAAGCTTTATTAGGGAAATGGCTGTGGAGATTTGGTCATGAAGTTACCCATCTTTGGCGGAGAGTTATCTCCACAAAATATGGTGAGGGTCAAAAGGGGTGGAGCACTAAAGTCTGCAGGAGGTCTCATGGGTGTGGCTTTTGGAGAAGCATTAATGAAGGGTGGGAAAGCTTTTCTAAGCATCTGTCTTTTGTTGTGGGTGAAGGCACTCATATCCGCTTTTGGCATGATAGGTGGATTAGTGATAATAATCTAAAAGATCTCTATCCTGAGCTCTATGTGTGTTCAGCGGTCAAGGATGCTTACATCTCTGAGGTTTTGTGGATTCCAAAAGGGGGTACTGTTAGAGTGTGGAATTTAAGGTTTTATAGAGCCTTTGAAGATTGGGAGTTGGCTGCATCTTATTCTCTATTTCAGCTTATCCAAACCTGTATTCCTTAGGCTGCTAGGAGAGATACTCTTTGCTAGCGGCTAAAAAGTGATGGTCAGTTTGACACCCGGTCTTACTACCATGCAATTCGAGGTGTTTCGAATTCTTTGTTTCCTTGGAAAGGTGTTTGGAAACCAAAGATTCCTAAGCGAATGGCGTTCTTTTTGTGGACAGTTGCACATGATCGGATCCTTACTTTGGATAATCTAATGCTTAAGGGTCGCCCTTTGGCAAATTGGTGTTGCATGTGTTGCTATGATGGGGAGTCGGTAGACCACCTTCTTCTTCATTGTCCTGTTACTCATTCCTTATGGACTTTTATGCTTCAAGCTTTTGGTATTCATTGGGTAATGCCAAAATCGGTGGCGGGTTTGTTATTTTGTTGGCATCAGTGGCTTGGGAAGCATAATTCGAACATTTGGAATTTGGTTCTAGGGTGCTTAATGTGGATTGTGCGGTTGGAACGAAATCATCGTTCTATTGAGGACAATGAGAAGACATTGGATGAGTTAAAGATTTTATGCCAACACAGTCTATTGGAGTGGTCTCATTGTTGGAGTTTTACTAATTGTTCTTCTCTCTCTGAGTTTATGTCTTCCCTTAGCTTAGTTTTCTGACTACCCTCCTTTTGTTGTGATGTTTGTTCTTTATTTCTTGTTGTTCATCATCAGGTATGCCATTGGGAACCTTGTACAAAACAGCCTCTATTTGGAATCCGATCCTTGAGAGGATGGAAAAGAAGCTTTCTAGCTGGAAGCGGCCTTATTTGTCAAAGGGTGGAAGACTCACTTTGTGAAAAGTACCCTTTCAAGCCTTCCGCCTTATTACCATTCCCTTTTTACTATCCCTAAAGCTATGGCTACTAGATTGGAACGCATTCAGAGGAACTTCTTATGGGGTTTATCAGTTGAGTGTTTCAAATATCCTTTGGTGGCTTGGGAAAAAGTTTGCCTACCGCGCGAGTTGGGTCGGCTAGGAATTCGGAATTTGGCGTCTTTTAATCAAGCCCTACTTGGGAAATGGCTCTGGAGGTTTGGTCATAAAACCACCCATCTGTGGCGAAGGGTCATAGCCATGAAATATGGGGAGGGAAAAGGGGGTTGGTGCACTAGAGCTAGTAGAAGGGCTCATGGTTGTAGGTTATGGCAGAGTATTAGTGAAGGGTGGGATACTTTCGCTAAGCATTTCTCTTTTGTGGTGGGAGATGGTTCTCGTATTCTTTTTTGGCATAATAAGTGGACTAGGGATGTTCCTCTTAAAATTCTTTATCCTCAGTTATTTTGGTGCTCAGCCAATAAGGAAGCTTGTATTTCAAAAGTGTTAAGCCCTCCAGTGGGTGATAATGACAGAGTGTGGAGTTTAAGATTTTATAGGGAATTCAATGATTGGGAGTTAGCGGCTTCCTACTCCCTTCTTCATTTCATCCAAACCCGTATCCCTAGGGGTGGAGGGTGTGACAGGCTTTGTTGGGATCTTAATGGAAGTGGGAGATTCGATATTCGGTCTTTTCATCATAAGATTCGAAATGCAACTCCTTCCACTTTCCCTTGGAAGGGCATTTGGAAAGCTAAGGTTCTTAAAAGGGTGGCTTTTTTCACTTGAACAGCAGCTCATGGTCAGATTCTTACTTTGGATAACCTTATGCTTCGTGGTCGCCCTTTGGCAAATCGTTGTTGTATGTGCTGCTGTAATACGGAATCTATGGATCACCTATTACTTTTTTGTCTGATAGCTCATTCTTTGTGGATGTATATGCTTCGGCTGTTTGGGATCGATTAGGTCATGTCAGGTTCAGTGGCGAACTTATTATTTTGTTGGTATAATTGGTTTGGGAAGCATAGTTCTGATATTTGGAATTTGGTTCCAGACTGTTTATTGTGGACCATTTGGACCAAAAGAAATCGACGGTCTTTTAAGGATGAGGGGAAAACTGTGGTTCAGTTATTAGAGCTTTGCCAACAGACCCTCTTTGATTGGTCTCGTCGTTGGGGTTTCTTGAATTGTTCTACCCTTATGGATTTTTTTTAGTCTATTAGAATAGATTAGGGGCTGCTTCTGTCTTTCTAATTCTTTTTTTTCTTTGTTCACTACCATGAACTCCTTGTATTTTTCTTGCTTTTCTTTTATTAATATATTTCTCTTCTTACTTATCAAAAAACATCTTGTACTATTCATTTTTTTTTTCTCTTTAATTTAAGCCTTCTGATTACCTATCAAAAAAAAAAGATTTTTAAAATTGACAACTTCATGCATACACTGTTTGCAGGAAAATAATGGTTCAAGCATTTCAAAAGATTAAGGCACTCACCGTTATATAGCCCTCCTGTTTGAACTCCTGGCAAACTCCTAGTAAAAGGGAATCCAGCTTTTGAAGCGTTTTTTCAAGCCAAACCTGCATCATTATGAAAAAATAAAAATCAAATTGTAGTTAACACCAGTCACCCATATAAGCAATGAGTAAGCATAAAACCAAAAACATATTTCTTGCACGGTGAAATAATCAGGCACCATAAAAAACTTCATCAGAGGTTAATTCAAAATAAAATTTGATCAAATTTTTAGAATGTAATAAAAAAATGGAAACAAAAATAGTACTAAATATGGCTAATATAACTGCTTCCTAATCGTAATTTTAGCATATACCTCTACGCCACGGCTCATCTCTTGTACTGCCAACAGCTCTGAAAAACTATCCAAGAGCTGCAAATACTCAGATAGAACTTGGAATGCCTTACAATGATGACCATTAAGCAAATAAGAACATGTAAGTAACAAGAATATAAAGTCAAACTAGAAAAATAAACTGTAGAACTGTACACCATATACCAAACATATGTATAAACCCACCTTGCAATAATCTCCTTCCTCCACAAGTGATTCAAGTGCTGCTTGCATGTTTAGTGCATGACAAAGCTCATTTAAAATTGGAAGCATGTCCTGCAATTAGAAGCAATCACTGCAATTAGAAGCAATCATATATGTATATTAACAAGTTAGCCGCATAAAGAATATGCAGCCCATTCTGTCAAAAAAAAATTTCCAAATTTTTTTTTTTTTTCTTTTTCCTGATAAGTAATAAAGCTTTATTGAAATCAAAGAGAGAAAGACACCCAAGTACACAGGGAGTATACCGGGGGGGGGAAACAAATCCAAGACGAACATTACAAACATCAAGCAAATCCAAAATGGAAGAACAAGGATGGTTTCTCCACACGGAGAACCAGTCCAATAAGGTTCTGAAAATAGAAGCTTGAGATCAGGCACAGAATGCTCAATGTCTTCAAAATACCTACTATTTCTCTCCTTTTTTTTTTGATAAGTAAGAATGATATATATACGAAAGGTTACTCTATGTCTGAAAAAGAACACAAAGCAACGAAGGAGATACAAGAAGAAGAAAACAAAGAGAAACAAAGACAACAAGAAAATTACTAAAGGAAAAGGGAGAAAAGAAAAGAAGGGAGGGAATCACTAGACGTGAGTCCCCACGCGCGAGACCAATCAAAGAGAGATCCACTAAAAAAAACAAGCAACTGATCACAAGAGCTATCCAAATCCTCAAAAGTCCTCCGGTTTCACTCCTTCCAAATACACCAAAGGATGCACAGCGGGACCAAATTCCAGATCTGAGATGAATGCTTCCCCAGCCAATTCCACCAACCAAAAAGCAATTCAGGAATCGATCTAGGCATAACCCAGGCCAAGCCAAAAGTTATAAAAACAAAGCTCCATAACCGGTAGGCCATTTCACAATGAAGAAGAAGGTGATCAACCGTCTCTCCACAATGACGGCACATAATGCACCAATCCACAAAATTCAATCTCCTCAATCTCAGATTGTCTCCTGTTAGGATCTTATTCCAAGCTACACACCAAACAAAAAAAGAAACTCGCCTAGGGGCCTTTACTCTCCAAATAGCTTTCCAAGGAAAGATAGTTGAAGGAGAATTTCTTAATTTGTTATAGTACGACCGGATGTCAAAAGCTCCATTAGGCTTCAATTTCCATCTCATCCGATCTCCAACATCCATAGAAGGGGTTATAGCACCCAACATACGAAGAAACCTTAGCCCTTCATCCATCTCCCAATCATTAAAAAATCTACTAAACCGAACATTCCAAAATCTTCTATCCTCCGCCCCCTGCCTATGCAAAGAAGCTTCAACAGAAGCCTCCTTCGCAATGGCAATGCCATACAGCCTTGGAAAGGCCAATTGAAAAGGTTGATCCACATGCCACCCATCCTGCCAAAACCTCACCCTATTCCCCAATCCAACCACAAACTGACAATTTTTGCTGAAATCCTCCCAACACATGCAGATGCCAAAACCTACTATTTCTCTCCTTCCAAATACACCACATCAAACAATGAGGAACAACCATCCAAATATCTCCATTACGATGGCGACCAAATCGACCTCGTCAGCAAGCAAATAGCCCAACAATAGACATTGGCATAACCCAACAAACTCCAAATAAACCAAAAACCATATCCCACAACTCCAAAGCAACCAGGCAATGAAGGAATAGATGGTCAACAGTTTCACTATTACTCTTGCACATATAACACCAATCCAAAATGCAAACCTTTCTTTTCCTTAAATTGTCAACCGTTAGACATTTCCCCAAGGCAGCGGTCCATACAAAGAAAGCCACCCTAGAGGGAATCTTCTGCTTCCAAATGCTTTTCCAAGGAAAAAACTGCTCACTATGGCCAACTAGAAGATGGTAGTACGCACTGACCGTGAACTCCTTACTCTTACTAGGCAGCCAACAGATGATAATTGTAAAATGAAAAGGGTCCATTTCAATTTGAAGATTCAGTCATTCATATATCTAAAGGTGTACATGATACCATGCCATTTTAAAACCGATGTCACCAATAAGGAGTGATAACTGATTTTAAATGACATGGCACTATATTTTTTTTTGATAAGTAAGATGTTTATTGATATCAAAAATGAAACACCCTAGTACACAGGGAGTGTACAAGGGTTAAACAGTCAAGAGCACAAATTACAAGAATCTAAGAAATCAAGAAAAGATAAAGATGATTGGTTCTGCAGAGCAGTCAACCAATCTCTAAGGGTTCTAAAGAAAAATAGCTTCAAGTCTGAAATTGATCTCTCCTTATCTTCAAAGCACCTGCTATTTCTCTCTCTCCAAAGACACCACAATAAGCAATGTAGAACAGTCATCCATATATGCCCATTTCGATGGCAACCAAATTTGCCTTGCCAACATGCTAATAGCCCCACTACAGATTGCGGCATCACCCAGCTAACTCCAAACAATCCAAACACCATTGCCCACATATCCATTGCAACCGGACAATGGAGAAAAAGATGATCAACCGATTCACCATTGCACTTGCACATGTAACACCAATCCAATATCCAAATCTTCCTTTTACGTAAATTGTCAATCGTTAAGCACTTCCCCAAAGCAGCAGTCCAAACAAAGAAAGCAACACGAGAAGGAATTTTCTGTTTCCAAATACTCTTCCAAGGAAAGCAACAATCATTGGAGCCCACTAAGAGACTGTAATATTCCTTAACCATAAAACCCTTCTTCCTATCAAGTTTCCAGCACATCTTATCCTCACCAAATCCTTTCACCGAAGCACCATAAATGGTATCCATAAAACCAGCCAATGCCTCTAATTCCCGAGCATGCACACCCCTAAAGAAACTTACATCCCAAAAGAGAACTCCATTATCAAGCTTCATAAGCTCAGCCACACTAGCCTCCTTGTCTCTGCAAAATCTATACAATTCCGGATAACTGACTACAAGGGAAGTCTCACCACACCAATGGTCTTGCCAGAATTTCACTCTTGACCCATCCCCAACATCATATAGAATGTGGCGAGAAAAAGAAGGCCATCCCTGACGAATATTTTTCCACAAACCCACACCATATTCATGTTTAGATTCATGAAATGCTAAATCTGCACCTTCAAATGCTCTCCCTCCCACCACCACCACTGCTGCTTTCACAGCCACCACCTTTCCCTCCACTTAACTCTTTACCTGCATCTGTCCCTCTACCCCATCCATACACAATCCCACCTTACACCCCCTTCTCTTTCCCAGCCTTGCAGCCTCAATTTCCTTATGCCCCTTTCTTTTGGCTGAATCCTTTTGGTAAATCATTCCAACAAGCATGCCCTATTTCCACAACTGTCAAAAACAACCCCCACCACTCAGTCACCATCCCTTTACCACCCCCCCCCCCCCCCCAAAAAAACCACTCAGTCACCAACCCTTTACCACCCCCCTCTACAAAGCCTCCCACTCTTTCTCTACCCCTCACTGCCAAGCCTTTTCCTAAACCAGAGGTGTTGAAGGGGAATTCAAACTTTTTTCGGATAGATTCAAAAACTTTTTCTTTGGTTTTTGATGGAAGCAGATTTGATTCTTTCTCCATTACAGAACGCCGGGGTCAGTTTCATGGTTCTATTCAAATGGGTTGATTGGGTTTGGACTGGATTATTGCTTGCTTAACCAAATTAAGCCATTGGGATTTTAGGAAAAAACATTTTTACAAATGTTTTAAGGAGAGCTATAAGAGTTTGGAGATTGCCAGTAGATCAAATAAGGGTGGCTTGTTTGTGGAAATCTCTGAATATTATAATGGAGCAAGACAGGGTTGTTTGCGAGTTCCGGAGGGTGTTAAGAAGGCTGGTTGGGCTCTTCTTCATCTGCTTTACGTGAGTATTTTTTGGGAAAATCTGCTTCTAGGCTGGGGAAAGAGGCGGTGGCTGGTGGTGGGGCAAGCTTTAATTCCACCGGCGATCTAAGGCCTACAGGTTGGCAAAAGATTAATGAGAATAACAAGAAATCAGGAAGGGATTTAAGTTTTCAGAAACTGTTTCCAAAACTAACTGGTAATTTCAAACAAAAGGAGAGATTTGGGGGATTTGATTTTAAAAAAAAAAGTCAAAACGAATCTGCTCTTTTAAACTATGGCAGGCCCAGCTTTAAAAGTTAAATGGACTCCGGCCCATTTTTCTTTAAAAATATCTACTGATTTGGAAGGTGCTGAAAAACATAAAGTGAATTGGGCTGAGAAAGCCCAGCCCATAGTTGCACAAGAAGAAGTAGGCCCATAACCCACGGTTTCTTTGAATGGGCTTATTCAAGGTAGTCAAGACCCACCTAAGAGCTCTGTTTCAAGAATTCACCAGTTGGACGATATTTTGGGGTCCTAAGATGACAAGTCTATCTTGTGGGAGGTGGGTGAAGGGTCAGGCGATCATGCGAAGGTGTCGCAGGGTTTTCCGAGTGCAGTAGCAGACTCAGGCATGGTTTTGGAGGGGTCTTCAAGTGCCGAAAAGTTTGTGGGGCTGGTTCTGGATGTGTCGCCAAGTGCTGGTATAGGTGTGGGTCAGCTTTCAGAGGTGCCACCAAGTGTCAAGAAAGTGGTGGATCTGGTTCCGGAAGGGCCACCAAGGACTGACGAAACTTCTGGTCTGGGTTCTGGTGAAGCTTCCTCTCCGGTTGAAGATTTCCGAGTGTGGGTGTTAATTCTCCGGCGAAATAGGTGGGTGAGGAGTTTGTTGACATGCTTCAATGTAATAATTTAATAGGTCCTAATCATTCTTCTCCTCTTACTGCTCTGGTTTCTAACCCAAGTGGAGATTTGTTGAACAGTGGGGAGTTTAGAGTTTTTGGGTTTTGGAGATGAGGATAGTCATTCTTGGGAAGGTGGTCCTTTGGCTCAGTGGGATCCAAATGAAGCTTTGGTTTTCGTTGCGGAGGGGTGTGTAACAAATGATGGTATTGTGGAGGAGGATTTAGAACCATTGGCATGGGTGAGTAGTTTCGGCAAGTATGTGAGTTTTCCAATTGACTCTTGTGAGAGTCAGTGCATTGTTTTTTCTCAAAAATTAGAGAAAGCGTGGGAAGAAAAAATTGTTGTCGTCAATTCTAGGCGGACAGGGAACAACAGCAAGAAAGGTATGAGGGAATTAAGAAGTTTAGTTTCTTCTATTAATTATGACAGGAAGACAGGTAGGAATTCAAGAGGTAGTTGGAAATCCATTGGGTTGGACTCAGATCAGTATCCATGAAATTAAAAATCCTATCTCAGAATGTGAGGGGTTTAAATAATTTTCATAAGAGGGTTGTTGTGAAAAATTTGCTTAAGGAGTGGCAGGGAGATGTTGTGTGTTTATAGGAAACCAAACTGGATAGTACAAACTCTGCCATTGTGAAAAGTTTATGGGGCAGCCCTTTTATAGATTTTTTTTTTTTTGATAAGTAAGATGTTTATTAATATCAAAAATATAACACCCTAGTACACAGGGAGTGTACAAGGGTTAAACAGTCAAGAACAAAAATTACAAGAATCTAAGAAATCAAGAAATGATAAAAATGTTTGGTTCTGGAAAGCAGTCAACCAATCTCTAAGGGTTCTAAAGAAAAATAGCTTCAAGTCTGAAATTGATCTCTCCTTATCTTCAAAGCACCTGCTATTCTCTCTCTCCAAAGACACCACAATAAGCAATGTGGAACAATCATCCATATATGCCCATTTCGATGACTACCAAACCTGCCTTGCCAACACGCTAATAGCCCCACTACAGATTGTGGCATCACCCAGCTAACTCCAAACAATCCAAACACCATTGCCCACATATCCATTGCAACCGGACAATGGAGAAAAAGATGATCAACTGATTCACCATTGCACTTGCACATGTAACACCAATCCAAAATCCAAATCTTCCTTTTTCGTAAATTGTCAATCGTTAAGCACTTCCCCAAAGCCGTTACCGGTCAAACAAAGAAAGCAACACGAGAAGGAATTTTCTGTTTCCATATACTCTTCCAAGGAAAGCAACAATCATTGGAGCCCACTAAGAGACAATAATAATTTTTAACCATAAAACCCTTCTTTCTATCAAGTTTCCAGCACATCTTATCCTCACCAAATCCTTTCACCGAAGCACCATAAATAGTATCCATAAAACCAGCCAATGCCTCTGATTCCCGAGCATGCACACCCCTAAAGAAACTTACATCCCAAAAGAGAACTCCATTATCAAGCTTCATAAGCTCAGCCACACTAGCCTCCTTGTCTCTGCAAAATCTATACAATTCTGGATAACGGACTGCAAGGGAAGTCTCACCACACCAATGGTCTTGCCAGAATTTCACTCTTGACCCATCCCCAACATCAAATAGAATATAGCGAGAAAAAGAAGGCCATCCCTGACGAATATTTTTCCATAAACCCACACCATATGGACCATTAACAGGCCTAGTACACCAGCCACCCCCTTCACAGCCATATTTCACCTCTATCACTTGCCTCCAAAAGGCAGTCCTCTCCATCCCAAATCTCCATAGCCACTTTCCAAGCAAAGCTTCATTAAAAAGTCTTATCTTCCTTATCCCAAGGCCCCCTGAAGCAATGGGACTGCATACATTAGCCCATTTAACTAAATGGAATTTTGGTTCATCTCCAATGCCACCCCATAAGAAATTTCTCTGTAGTTTCTCAATTCGGTTAGCCACAAAGAACAGAATAGGGAATAGAGATAGGAAATAAGTAGGTAAGTTAGATAGAGTGCTTTCAATTAAAGTGACTCTACCTCCCTTTGATAAGTACGTACGTTTCCATCCCTGCTAATCTCCGTTCCATCTTTTCCAATTGGATTCCGCATTGCCTTATCCTTACATTTGGCTCCTAAAGGAAGACCCAAATACTTCATTGGAAGAGTACCTTGTTTACGGCCAAGAATGAACGATCAACAATAAGTCCAAATTATGCACCATACCAACAGGAACCAATTCTGACTTGCCCAAATTTATCCTTAAGCCAGAAACCACCTCGAACCAAATGAGGATCATACGGAGAAACAGAATCTGGTCCAAATCAGCACCACAAAAAATCAAAGTATCATCTGCAAAGAGAAGGTGAGACACCACCAAAGATCTTCCCTCTACGTAACCCACCCTAAAGCCTGACATGTGACCATCATGGGCAAACCTTTTCCAACATCCTCCCCAGGGCTTCCATAACCAATACAAATAACAAAGGGATAATGGATCTCCTTGTCGTAACCCCCTGGAACTCTCAAAAAACCCACAGGGAGAGCCATTTATCAGAATAGAGAAACGAACTGTAGATATACAAAAGAAAATCCACTGACGCCATTTAGCAGAGAAACCACCCTTTTCTAACAACTGCATAAGAAATCTCCAAGTTTACATGATCAAAGGCCTTCTCTCAACATCTAATTTGCAAAGTAATCCCGGCAAATCAGATTTCAATCTACCGTCAAGGCTCTCATTAGCAATAAGTACAGTGGTCAAGAATCCTGCCTCGTTTCTCACAAAAGCATTTTGAGATGCCGAGATTATATCTTCCATGACCGTGCGAAGCCTATTGGCTAAGACCTTAGCAATGATTTTATAAACGCCCCCAACAAGACTAATGGGACGAAAATCTTTAACTTCAATTGCCGCATTTTTTTTAGGGATGAGGGTAATGAATGTTGCATTCAAACTCTTCTCAAACCGACCTTTAACATAAAAGTGATTAAAAACAGCCATAAGATCAAGATCGTTTAAGAATTCCCCAACAAGCTTGGAAGAAAGCCATAGGAAACCCATCTGGACCAGGCGATTTGTCACCATTAAAATTCTTGATTACCTCAAAAATTTCTGCCTCATCAAAGGGTCTATCCAACCAATCTGCATTATCACCAGATATCCTTGGAAATATCAATACTTCTGGAAATGGTCTATCAACTTGCTCCTCAGAGTATAGTTTCTGATAGAATTGAGTAATACAATTAGCAATCATGCCTTGATCGGAAGACAAATTTCCATCTACCATAAGGCTCTCAATGCCATTATTTCTTCTATGGGAATTAGCCATTCTATGGAAAAATTTGGTATTTGCATCCCCCTCCCTCAAATGCAACATCCTAGACTTCTGCCTCCAACTAATTTCTTCTAAGAGAGTGAGCTTTTCAATATCTGTACGGAGATTATTTTGTTCTATCTTTTCCTCAGCTGTTAAAGGTTGAATCTCTTCTCTAACATCCAAATCATTTAATTTGTTCCATAGATGCTGTTTCTTAATAGTGACATTACCAAACTCCTCTTCGTTCCACTTTTTTAGATCCAATTTCAAAGCTGCCAACTTCTTAGCTAGAATAAAACTAGGATTGCCTTGGAACAAGTAAGATGCCCACCAAACCTTCACTTTATCAACAAAATTCTCCAGCTTCAACCACATAATCTCAAAACGAAAAGGGGTTTTACCTCTCCGATGACTTCCCCCCTCCAACAAAATTGGAAAATGATCTGAAAGTACTCTTGAAAGCCTTTTTTGGGAGAACAACGTGAAGTGATCTCGCCAAAAGTGGAGAGAAAAGAAATCGGTCTATTCTAGAAGCGGAGGAAGTATTAGACCAAGTATAGAGGCCCCCATCCATGGCTATATCCATCAACCCATGGAGAGAGATAAAAATCCGTAAAACTCATACATAGCCCGAGTACTTTTCAGCCCCTAATCTTTCCGAAGGGAAGCGGATTATATTGAAGTCGCCTCCAAGACACCATGGCACATCCCACCAACTAATTAGCCCCGCCAACTCCTCCCACATTTTCCTCCGCCTCTTATTTAAATTAGGCCCGCATAGGACACCCGTAAACGCCCACTCAAATTGATCCCCAACATTTTTAAATTTACACGAAACAGAAAAATACCCCACTCGCTTCCTCTACTTTTTCCACCACCCTTCGATCCCACATCAAAACAATACCCCCGTAAGCACCTTCGAACCTGTGTAAAGCCAATCAACATATGGACAGCCCATAAACTTCGAACAATTCCTCTAGTGATCCACTCAAGTTTGGTCTCCCTGCAAACATACTATATCACCCTCCATGATCGCAATAAATTACGAATCCGAAGCCTCTTCTCAACCCGATTCGTACCTGCGACATTCCAAGTAATTATCTTCAACTTCATTTAGAAACAAGATAGTGCCCGCACCCTACTAGTACCAATCCGCCTAGAAGAAGTAGAACCATAATTAACCGAACCGAATAGACCTTTTAGCTCTCCGATACCTCTCACTCCCGAACTCTTAAATTCACGTGCTTTAGTCTCCAAAGCAGCCCTACGTTGCAATTCGGCCTAACACCTAGCAAGAAATTTGTTGCTTGATTTTCCAACCCTTTTAATGATACGCCCAGAAATTATCAAACCCATTGAATTTACTTTGAAACCAGTTTCGAGTACGATTCCTCTTTCTTGGACTCTTCGGTCCTACAAATTCCTTTTCTTCCATGCCCAATGGTAAAGAAAGGCCAGCCGGTTCCACCGCTATAGGTGACAAACCCCCTTCATTAGGCAACTCGGCAACCTCCGAATATGTGTCCGAAACCCAGCCCTCCACAATTACTTCATCCCCTTCAAACCAAGCCGATGACATCTCCAAAGGGTCTCGAATACTTCAATGGAACCAAAGCTAGCTGTTTCGCACTTCTAGAACCTCCGTGACTTCACTCGGTGGCGAGAAATTTGTATCGGAACCGCCACTCTCCTTCCATCTCTCAATTCAAGCACCCACCGATCCGAATTCCCCCCATTTCTTGATAACATTGCCGAATGCTCCCCGAAGTAGCAATCGGATGTCTCGCCGCAAAGTGTCTTCGCCATCGAGGTGGTTGCTTGCTCATCGGCCTCGTCGGAGCTGGTGGACTCGCATCGGCCCCGTCGTAGTCGAAATCCCCGTATCGGCATCAATATCGGCGTCATCGGCGAGCTTCAATGACCGGGCTATCGTCGGAAAGCTACAGTGGATCAACTTGAGGGTGCATCGGCGAAGCAAGCACTGCGGATACCGCTTCGGGATTCTCTCTCATTACTTACCGTAACCGAAGGTACGTAACTCCCGCAGTGTCGGGTCTCTCCGAGTTGATAAAGAACGAAGATGGGTTTGTATCGGTTTGGGCCGCCGACTTGTATGGGTTTGGGCTTGGGCTTTGGTTTGAAGGGAGCTATAGACTTCATAGAAGGGTTGGGCTTTATAACCTCCCCGAACGTTGGACCACCGAACCCGCCATCTACCATCCGGCCCACACTCCAAACCCATGGAGATCTCCGGCGATACGGCTCGCCATTTATATCGTGGACTTCAAACGGAAGTTTAGCCTCAGAACTCGCAAGATCTTTTTCAGCATTCAATTCACGAGAATCATGGGTATGATTGCGCAATTTTGTTGTGTTTCAATTTTGAAAATTTGGCAATAATGACTTTCCTTTCTTGCTACCACCATGCCCTCTCCGATCGCCTCCGCCGTTGCCATCAAGAGACTTGGACTTCTCCACCGTCCGCTTCAAGACGGCCTTCGTGGTCAGTGCTGATTTTCGACTCAGAACAATGACTTTCCGCAAGTGTAGCCCAAACCCTCTCCACCCACTACCCAATTTACCTTCTGGCACCACAATAAAGCCTTTCCGCCGGCCATGGACAAGTTCCGAGATCATAAAAAATCTGCCATGAGGATTGGAACCTAATTGCAAGATAAATACCTTGACACCCTCTCTAAATGTTCGTGCAAAATTTCCAGTAGTTACATTAGAGATGAGATCCTCCACAATAGTTAGCAGACGTTTTGCACCCTCTTTGCCCATGAAAACTGATCGGAGAGAATCTCGGTTTCTCTCAAAAATGCGTAACATAAAATAAGTTCCTCCCTCCTCAACAGAGAACTCAAAGGTCTTGGACTCCACGAAAAAGAAAATGGAACCTCCCATATCAACAGAGTAAAAACCACAATTTTGTGACTAATCCGAGGTAGCCAGGCAATTAGCACAATGATGGATAAGGTGGTGACGGAAGGTCGATTGTCTAGATTTAGTGTGGGTACCTCCATTAGAAGCTAGGTGGTCAAGCCTAGGGTTTGCCCCATTCTTTCTATTTTCTACCCATTCCTTTCTGCATCAGACTATGGCTTAAGAAAACCGATCTAAATGAAATGGATCACTGCTGGCAGCAGCTAATTGATATGATGAAGAAGTCCTAATGGATAAGGGACTTATCTAGATAAGGATAAAAAATATGATTGGCTGGGAAGAAGGTTAACTTTCAATACAATTCTACCATCCCAGAACTATAATTAAGAGAGCTATATTTCAGAAAAGGGAGTAAATTCTGTGTGAAGAGATGGCAGAAACTCTGCTGGAGTTTTGTGAGAAAATTCTGCTATTACAAGAGGAAAGTTGTAAAAAGAGCATGAAGAGAGAGAAAAATATGATGGGAGAGGGAGCCCTTTTATAGATTGGGCAGTTTAAAATGCAATTCGCACTGCTAGGGGTATTTTGTTGGCATGGGATAGGTGGGTGCTTGAGAAAGTTGATTCTTTTGTAAGCAGATTATCTGTTTCTATTTTGTTGAAGGGAGTGGTTGACGGTTTTGAATAGGTTTGTTCAAGGGTGTACGGTCCATCTAATGACAAGTGCTAGGAATGCAATGTGGGTGGAACTTGATTCTGTGAGATTGCAGTGGAGCTCGGCTTGGTTTTTGAATGGTTATTTCAACATCATCAGACATCCAGTTGAGAGACTTCGTTGTAACTCTTTTAGCTCAGCCATGTTTAAATTCTCTGACTTTATTGAGAAACATAATCTGGTTGATTTGCCTTTGGAGGGAGGTGATTACACCTAGTTTCATGATTCTGTTAATCCCTCCATGTCCAGAATTGATAGGGCTCTGACTTCAGCTGATTGGGAGGAACATTTTTTGGATGCGACCTAGAAGACTCTTGCTCGAGTGGTATTGGATCATTGTCCTATTTTAGTAGAGGCAGGAGGTATGTTGAGGGGGAAGAGTGCTTTTAAATTTGAAAATATGTGGATGAGAGTTGAGAGTTTTGTGGATCGAGTTCAGCAGTGATTGAGCAGTTATCACTTTGTGGGACCTCCAAGTTATGTTTTAGCTTGTAAATTGAAGGCTTTGACAGGTGACTTGAAGCATTGGAATAAACATGAGTTTGAGGATGTGGCTTTTAGGAAGAAATGTCTTTTGACTGAGTTGTTAGATCTTGATATGAGAGAAGAGCTGCAAGTTTTGTCTCTAGAAGATAGATCTAGAAGAACTATGATCAAAGCTGATATTGAGCTTTTAGCTTCTTTGGAGGAGATTTCTTGGAGACAAAAATCCAAGGCCTTGTTCTTAAAAGAGGGGGATAATAATAATCAGTTTTTCCATAGGTTGGCTAACTCGCACAGGCAAACCAATCACATCAGGGGAGTGGAGGTGGAGGGAGTGCTTTATGAGGATGACAGGGAGGTTCAAGATCAGGTAGTGGACTTTTATAGGAATTTATATCAACAGCCTGAATCTTGGAGGCCAACTATTGATGGCCTTGAGTTTGTTTACTTAGATGAATTTGAAAGGTTATCCTTAGAGAGGGAGTTCGATAAGGAGGAGATTCTTGCAGTTTTAAAGTAGACTGAAGGTGATAAGGCACTTGGGCCAAATGGTTTTTCTATGGGTTTTTTCCAAAAGTGTTAGCGTGTGTTAGGAGAGGATGTTATGGCTTTTTTTGTGAATTTTCATAGAACTTGCATCTTTGAAAAATCCCTTAATGCCACTTTCATATGTCTGATTCCCAACAAGACCAATGCTATCAACATTAAGGAATTCCATCCGATTAGCCTTATGGGTAGTTTGTATAAGCTGTTATCAAAAGTGTTGGCACATAGGCTTCGTTGTGTTTTGGATAAACTCATTTCTAATTCTCCGAATTCTTTTGTTGGAGGGAGACAGATTCTTGATTCCATTCTCATGGCAAATGAATGTGTGGATGGTAGAATGAAGAGTCAAATTCCCAGTGTGATTATCAAGTTGGATATTGAGAAGACTTATGATCGTGTGAATTGGGATGCTTTGTTTTATCCCATGGAGAGGATAGGCTTTGGAAAGAAGTGGAGGAGGTGGATGAAGTTTTGTATTTCTACGATCCATTTTTCAGTTCTTGTTAATGGCTCTCCAGTGGATTTCTTTGGTAGTACTTGGGGCCTTTGCCAAGGGGACTCTTTGTCTCCTCTTCTTTTCCTATTGGTAATGGAAGTTTTGAGTAGGCTGTTGAAAAGAACGGAAGAGGGAGGCTTTCTTAGGGGTTTTCAAGTGAATTGTCATTCACAAAGAGGTTTGCATATTTCTCATCTTCTTTTTGTTGATGACACTATCCTTTTTTGTGATGCATCTAGGGAGCAATTTTTTTTTTTCCTGATAAGTAATAGAATCATATTAATCATGAAGAAAAATCGAAAACAGCAAAAACAAGGTGTTCATGATGGTGAACACAAGAAACAGCAACAATAAACAACAAAGATAGGAAAAGCAACTTTAGGGGCAATACTAAGGGAAGTAAGAAACTCTAGAGTAGAAGAACAATTTGAAGAACCCCAGCACCTAGCCCAATCAAAAAGAGTACTCTGGCAAAGAGCTTGTAACTGAACAAGCAATTTCTCTTTACCCTCAAAAGAGCGTCAATTTCTTTCCATCCAAACAACCCACATTAAACAGCCAAGAACCATATTCCATACGTCCGAAGAAAATTTCCCCACCCAATTACTCCAACAAAACACCAAACTCTCCATTGAACTTGGCATGACCCATTGGATCCCGAAAACTTGTAACATTTGCACCCACAAAGAATGAGCTACAGAACAATGTAGGAGAAGATGGTCCACAAATTCCTCATTATAGCAGCACATACAGCACCTATTCGCCAAAGGGAGACCCCGGAGCATCAAATTATCCAAGATAAGTATCCAACCATGAGTTGCAGTCCACATGAAGAAAACCACCCTTTTAGGAACCTTTGACTTTCCAAATCCCCTTCCCAGGGAAGCTGGAGAGAGAGGTCCCCTGATCTTACCATAAAAGGACCAAATATCGAACTTACCATTCCCATTAAGACACCAATGGGGACTATCACACCCAATGCCTCTTGGAATCCAAGACTAAATGAAAGATTTTTTTTTTTTGCATTTAGCTTTATTTTTATAATATTTTAGATAGTTGTCTAGTTTGCAAAAATACTGAACAAACTAGCATCTTAAGTGTCTAAAACTCGAGTTTCAAAATAGAAATTAAGTTTTTAAAACTCGAGTTGTAAGTGGTGGCAGCTAATATGGAAAAAAATCTACGTCAAACTCGAGTTTTTAAGACTCAAGTTCCACCGTTTACTTTCCCAACGCCTGTGCTGCTTCTTCTTCCCTTGTTCTTCTTTCCTTCAACCCGTGATTCTTCTTTGTCGGATCAGCCCGTGATTCTTCTTCGTCGGATCTGGTACTTCTGCTTCTTCTTCCCCTGTTCTGCTTCTTCTTCCCATTTCTAATTCTTCGTCTTCATCGTCACCTTCGTTCCTCTTCTTCTTTGGAAATCGAGTCTTTAAGACTCGAGTTCCATGTGGCAAAAACTTGTCCATCTCAACAATCAGAACTCGAGTTTTGGAGGCTCAATTTTTCCACTGAACTCAAGCCTCACAAGCTCGAGATGTTATTTTCCTCATTTCTTTCCAGTTCTTGCTAACTATATAGTGTGGACAAACTCATGCTATTCTGAAAATTACCTCATGAATGAAATCCAAGAAAGAGAAGGCAGCTTCTAATTCCCTCTCATGAAAATTCCTATAAAATCTCAAGTTCCAAAATCTATTATTCCCATCCTCCTGATGACACAATAAAACAGAAATGCAAGCTTCCTTGTCATTTGAACACGCATATAACTGAGGATAAAGCATTTTAAGTGAGGTATCCCCAACCCACCTATAATGCCAAGAAAGAATGCAAGAGCCATCACCCACCACAAGGCCAAATGTTTGGAGAACCTCTCCCAACCGTCATTAATACCACAAGGGAGCAACTTTTAAATATTCAAATGGTGATGATTTCCTTTGAGGCTATCACAGGGTTGAAAGTTAATATTGGTAAGAGTGAGATTGTTCCCATAGGGGTGGTAGGGAATTTGAATGCTTTGGCTAGTGTTTTAGGTTGCAATATTGGTAGGCTGCCCATGACTTACTTGGGTATGCCTCTTGGGTCCCATTTTATGGATCCATCAATGTGGAATCCTATTATAGAAAAAATGGAGAAGAAGCTATTTGGTTGGAAACGTCTTTATTTGTCTAAAGGGGGCAAATTAACTTTATTGAAAAGTACCCTTTCAAGCCTTCCCACCTATTTCTTATCCTTGTTTACTATCCCTCAAGTTGTGGCAGATAAATTAGAACGGATCCAAAGAATTACTTGGGGGGAAGTTCTGAGTAAGCTTTCAAATATCCACTTGTTACTTGGAATAAGGTGTGTTGGCTAGTTGAAGCAAGAGGTTTGGGGATACGAAGGATTGGCTTGTTTAATCAAGCCTTGCTTGGAAAATGGTTATGGCGATTTGGATGTGAAACCAATCGTTATGGCGTCAGGTTATAGCTACCAAGTATGGAGAGACTAGTGGAGGTTGGTGCACTAGAGTTGGTAGAGTTTCGCAAGGGTGTGTAATGTGGAAGAATATTAGAAAAGGGGCAGAGTTTCTTTAGTCATGTGTTGTATGTGGTGGGAGAGGGTCTTCATATTCGATTCTAGTTTGACCTTTGGTGTGGACACATTCCCTTAAAAGATCTTTACCCTGATCTGTTCTCTCGTGCTTTGAGTAAAGACGCCTGGATTTTTGAGTTGATTACTATTACATCAGATGGTGGTAGTAGGAGTTGGAATATTCAATTCCACCGGGCTCCTGTTGATTGGGAGGTGGAGAGAGTGGATGCTTTTTACAAGCATATTTATTCCAAAATTCCAAGGGGTGTGGGGGTTGATAGTTTGTTTTGGAAGCTAACCCAAATGGTGTCTTTGATGTGCGCTCGTTTTATAATTCCTTATTTGCTCCTCCTACCATTTCTTTCCCTTGGAAGTGTATTTGGAGTTCTAAGGGACCTAGAAGAGTTTCTTTTTATGGACAACAACTCAGGATAGTATTCTTACTATTGATAACCTTGTAAAAAGGAACCTACCCTTGGTTAATTGGTGTTGTTTGTGCTGCTGTGATGGAGAAACAGTGGATCATCTTCTACTTTATTGTAAGTTTGCAAATGCCTTATGGAGTGAAATTTTTTTGATGTTTGGTATACAGTGGGTGATGCCAAGGACAGTTATTTCTCTTCTTTGTGCATGGGAGAATTATTTGGGGATACACTCTTCCTCAATTTGGAATATGGTGCCAGCTTGTTTGATGTGGCTAATTTGGAGGGAATGAAATACCCGCACTTTTGAAGATGTTGAGAAACCTATTGATTTTTTGAAGTCTTTGCTAGTTGGGACATTGTTTGGGTGGTCTTGTATTTGGGGTTTTACGCAATGTATTTCCATATTTGTTTTCCTGCAATCTGTTTCTGTTTCTTTGTGATTTTGTTTTTCTTGTATTTTTTTCAAGTACAGTTTGTTCATCATCGTGAACGTGATGTACTTTTTTATTAATAAAATATCTATTACCTATCAAGAAAAAAAGGAAAGAAAGATGAAAGATGTTATGAAACAAGTCACTACAATGTTCCCAAACAATATGACAGGTTCACAGTAATCTTCCAAAACAAAACCAGAAAGATAAAGTCAAATATTAAGATCAGTGTTGCCAAGGTGTAGAGGGAGAGGAATACCAGAAGAGCTTGTTTCTTTTTGGAATTAGAATTTACAATGAGATCCCTTGAAACCTCATTCACTGATGAGTTCAGGTGCCTTCTTCCATTCTGTAAATACCATAAGAACAACTATAATAAAAGCCATATCCATCAAGGATGTAATAATAATATATTCAAATAATCACAGAGAGCACACACATAAGGTAAATATTCATTACATGCAGAGAACAAGCCATATAAATGCTTACCATGCAGATGACATTTGCAATCTTTAAATCTTTCTCCAATTCCCTGACTAGATTCATCCCCTTCACTGGCCAAAAGCAAGTATCAATATCTCATTTACAACTAATGGTCTGACACAATTTGCAATTTAAACTTCCAAGTAAACTATGACTTACCTAGAAATTGCAACTAGAACCAGGTTTGATTATGATACAATAGATTTAGAATACACACACTACTAAGAAAGAAATAGAAATTTATGGTGATTCAAGCAATTTAAAGCATCCACGCCTAGGCAGTATGATACAGGAAGTATATCTTTAAAATTCCAAGTTTTTTTTCTTTTCTTTTTTATTATTAATTTACACACACCCAATGGGTTTTTGAACCCATGACCTTACCCTCCAACCATTCTTATGGAAGGTGGAAATGCCATTTGATGTCAATGGGGTGGAGGAATTCCTTGATACCAATGGGCACAACACAAGTACTCAAGAAGCATGCAAAGGAAAGCCACAATTGACAGTGGAAATGAAAAACACAATTATAAAATCAATAAATGAAGAAATATAGGGTGAGAATCTGACACTCAGATCAGTAATAAAGTATATAAAAGTGTAACTTTACTATCCAGCACAGATCATTCCACCCCTCAAAATAATATGTCTGCTTTTCCTAACATTTGTAACGAAAAAAATTATTAATATACTATGGGAACAATACAATCAAGATTCCAAGTAACAATGATCCACAAGATCAGAGATAGAAAGACATAAAAAATAAGAACAAGATTTAAAGCTATACTCCACTCGAGCAAAGTATCAAAGAAAGATCAAGCACAAAGGAGCCACTCTCCTTGCATGGTAATCATCTTTTCTAACAATTCACCCACACCAAACCCAGAAATCCTACTTTTTGGAGCTGAAGAGAGTACTTTTATTCTTCAGTGGTTAGTCAAACAACTCTTGAGATTTGTATTGTTGGGTTCTTTCTTCTTTTCTTTCTTTTTATTTTTGGAAGGAGGGGTTGGGGTGAGGGGGGCTGTTGAAACTGCAGTGACACTGCTGGTGGTTTTATGGTAATTTTAAAGCTCTCAATCAGTAACCAATCAACAAAATGGAGGACTCAACCTGAACAGGATGCCAGGGCTAGGAAAATAAATTTTTATCAATCCAAATATACAGAAAACTGCAGACATAAACTGATGTTAATGAGAAGATGAAAAAGAAACATAAGGGAGATGTGTTTAATCTGAGATGCACATAAATTTCGAGACTGACAGTGTTAACGCTCTGTTTGTTTCGAAGTAAAATATTTGCAAATGTAAAATATTTTCAGTAAAACATTTTCATTTTACCGTGTTTGATTGTCAACTTTGAAAATACAATGAAATCATTTTTCAATGTTTATTTCGCTGTAAAATCAATATATTTTCATAGTTCTCAAACCCACCAAATGCAAGCACAGTTATACAAACCACCACAACCCAAAACTCCACATCAGAAGGAAACACAGCCACCAAAACACCACCAGCCATTCAAAGACAGCCACCAAAATTGCCACCAACCACCAAACCACCCAAGAAAAAAGAAAACACCAACAACCAAAAATCCAAATCAGAAAGCCAAAAAAAACCTCCATGAACCCAGATCGGAAAACCCAAAAAACAAACCCACAAACAAAGAACCTAATCTTAAAATACAACCCAACGGAGGCGAGATCGGGGCAGCCACCAAAAACCCAAGACTGCTGCCACTCATCAATTGAACCCAAGGGATGGTGCAAGAGAGATGGGAAGTTGAGTTTGTGCAAGGAAGAAAGGTGATGAAGGTTGGTAGCACCGATGATGGTGGTTGGTGTTGGTAGGTGGCATCGGGGTGGGTGGGCATTGGTGCGAGATGGGTTGTGCGGGATGGGGGATGGGTAAGGTAGATGAGAGGGTTGTGGCCTTGTGAGTGAAAAAAGTTGAGAGATGGAGAAGGAGAGAAGAACCAAGAGATGGAGGGTGATGAGCAACGGGAGAGTGACTAACTGCTTTGTGGGAGAGAGCAATCACCTGGGTTATGGGAGAGAGGAACTGAGAACATGAGAGGGGGGAGATAAAAAACTAAGAAATTGTTGAGTGCGAGGGGAGAAGAAAGTGTAAAATGTTTTACCGATTTTTCAGGTGTAAAACATTTTACACTTTTTGCCTTTGATTTTTCCTTTGATTGAAAATATTTTACATTTGACCAATTATTTTACTGCAAAACAAACACCGTAAAATATCACCCACGTAGCATAAGTGATATAATCACATAGCATTCCAAAAAGATATCATCCCCATATTAAAGAATTCAATTCCTCTTTTAAGTATCTCAAGTTAAATAGACCACGTCATAGAATGAATTAGTAACAAAGAAAACAACTTTATACAAATTACAAATCTAACAAATAAGCCATAGCCAATATCATAGTGCCATATCAGATATGCATCAGCATCACACTTACATAATTTGGAACACATCACAATTGAAACAGAAGTAAATTATATGGTATGTAGAATGTAAGAATTAACACTACAGTCATTGATAGGATATGTATAATTAAACAAGGATATAAATACAGAATTATAATTTCAATTCAATTACAAAATCGGTTGACAACAATCTAAATGAAAAACTTACCCATTACTTCATGATGCTCCATAACATGGTGGGACAAACGTTCTGCTACTTTATCCAGTTGTGCTAATCTAAGAGCTGCCTATGAAAGAGAAGAGAAATCTCATTGACTTGCAGTTAAGAAACTCAAAGAACCTTTTAGATATAAAACAGTACTGTTAAGTGACAAATTGCAAACACCTAATCAATACAATTAATTATAGAGCACAAAAATTTCCATCCTTTACCCCATCTTTGAAGTAATCAGTTAACAGGCTTAAAACATAAAACTATCACTTGAATATGATCCAGGAGTCCACAAATGAAGTAATGGAATCTTTACAATTAATTTTGAACACATCTACATGAAGAACAAGATACAGAATATAAAATATATTCACTGAAGAAAAATATAAAGAACTAGAATAATACCTGTTTCTCAAAAAATGTCAGGTCATTTTCATCAGATGGAATATGTTCTAAAATATGCCTAACTGGATCAAAGTCCTGCAGATAGGCATTTATAACAACTCTTCAGGAGAACAGCTCAAAATTTTAGTCATCTCATTGGCATTAACAACAGCAAGATTGCTCATAGTCAGCAAAGAAGCTGTTATAATATCTGATATTCACTAAACTAAAGAGAAGTAGAAAAGGTTTCTAAAAACTAGCATGCCGATTGAAAACGATTTCATGATTTTTTTGCACAAATTTAATAAATGATTTCCAGGGTTGGCAGACAGAAATGGTGATGAAGAACGAGAAATTTTTAATAAGTAAAAAAAGTCTCTATATAAGGATTTCAAAGGAGGCTGCCAAGTTACCCTGATAAACTTCCAGCCAACCTAATTACGCTCTCTGGAACATTAAACCCATACATGAGCTTAAGTGTTAACTATAACAAAAGTATTCTAGGCAATACAAAGAATAAACTTATTGCTTGAAAACCCATCAACAAATGACAGGTTGGTCTTTAGAGGAGGCTGCTGAGTAACAATGATCATTCATCATATTGGAATAAACTTGTTGCATATTCATATTCAGTGTCACCTAACACGGTGCATAAAATAATTATTCGATATGCTTAATACTGGAGTGCCAGAAACATGTGCCATAAGACACCAAGGAAGCACCTCACCTAATAGCCTAGGCAACAATACTTGTAAAGCAAGTTATTGAATTCATTAATATTGTACTTGAGTTCACAACATAGAAATTTCTTTCGACTGCTTATATCATGCGTACCAGACAACTTGGTCAGCAACATCCTATATATGCTAGCAAATAGGGAAGATACCCTCCCAATAGCAAAGCCAATGGAGGAGCTATTTCAAATTCACCATTTGTACATTTTTAATTGAGATACCAGTATTTTGGCAAATGCAAAAAATCTTAATTCCATTAATGTAAAACTATGTAATAGCTTCTCCAATTTCTCAAAAGGAAAGATCAACCATCAGTCCTATCACATTCTAAGGCAACTTTTAGATTTAGCAAGTGACACCAAATAATGAGAACACCTCACACCAGATATGCTGAGTGATCAATGATATATCTTTCTTTCAAAAAAGAGAAGACCAAAGATTAAAACACACACGTATACACACAATCAATATCCTAAAGCATTTTTTGGGCTACCTCTGGGGAAAAAAAAAAAAAAAAAGCTTTAAACAGCTTTGCAGGCCACTTTTACATATCTAATCCTGATAAACTCAACTACAGAGCATTAAGACATTGAATTTCCGAGCAATATAGAATTCAGGAGTGTATAATCTCATGCCTCCAAAATGTAATTATTGATAGCACTCTTTTGTAAACTCAGAACCTTTTACAAGCAGATTACTCACAGTTTCCTATTAATGATTTTTTCAATTGGTAATTACACTCACATTCAGTGGGTCTTGTACCCTCAACCACACCATCGTCTTACCCTTAACAAGGGGAGAAAATGTCATGTGGGCAAGAGCTCATTGGCACCTCTAAATGATTATCGTTAAATACTTTAATTATATAAAGATAGGATCCATGTATATGGGCATTAGAAACCTTTCCACAACTTGAACAATGTCAGTGAAACGTCAACGCCAGATAAAATGCTTAAAGTATTGTAAAATCAAAACACAGTACAAACAAAAGCACTCCCAAATTGGGACCATAGAGATATAAGCAAGTAGCACCTCTTCATAGAAGTCTTCCTCTAACTCTACAACTTGACCTTGAGATCTGGTTCCAATTCCATATATTGATCTCAGCTCTTCAGAACTTGATGACAAATTAAACCTTTGATGTGGAGGCAGCCCTGCAAGAGCATGAGCAACAGCTGCTGCTGCTGCAGCTCGAGGAGGAACCTGCATAAGGTGATAGACAGCATGTGAATTGAACTCCCACACTTAATGACTCATTTTCAATATTTTAAAATAAAAATTCATGAAAAAGCACAAATGCAGCCAAAAATAAAGATGTTTGTGGTAATGTACTTTCAAATTTTGTCAAATTTTTCTAGTGATGTGCATGCACATTTCATTTGATTCATCAAAGGGATCATTCAATTTCTATAAACATCAATAAAGTTACACCCAGAAACTACAGTTGAAAATACTTGAGAACCATCCAGGTCATACCATGCAAGTTAGCTCAAAGGCATCGAGCACAATTTACTTTCTTCATGTTGTTATTCATTTAAGGTGAACAACAAGATTAGAAAGCATAGGAAGCATGGTTCCCAAATTAGTCCCCCACAGAGATGACCTAGCTTCGATATTTTAAAATCTAGCATTCTATCTTCAGGTTCAACAACTAAAGCGCATGACTGTGTCAAAAAATTTCAAAACAAAATGCACAACAAATTGTCAAAAGAAGTGAATGTAACTAGAAGATCAGAAGCACATGTATGAAAAAAAGGAAAAAGAATTCACTTAAAGCCACTAACCTACAACAATTGTCAACAAAAAGTCAAAACCATGACAAATGAAATAAAATAAAGTTGACATGTAAGGCAGACCAGTTCAATAGGGTCCACTGCAACAATTTCCATCAAAATAATAATTACAGAGTAAAAGCTTAAAAATATCAATTAATACAAAACTCAAAACAAGCATGCCCCTTCTTTGTAATTTAAGCTTCATCAAAGAGTCACTCTTTTTTGCTTAAGCCGCACCTGATTAATAGCACATTAGGATTATGCATGGCTCTGTAATTTTATTTTATTTTATTTTTGATAGGTAATATAAGAATTATTATTGATGAAAATGGAAAAAGAAACATACAATATGTTCATGACACGGCAAAGTACAAAACAGAACACCATAAAAAACAATCAAGACACTAAACTAAGAGAAGAAAAAAAATTAAACAATAGAAGAACATTCGGTAAAACCCCAGCACCGAGACCAATCAAAAAAACTTCTTTGGCACAGGCCTATTAACTCAACCAAAAACTTCTCAGAATCTTCAAAGGACCAATGATTACGCTCCATCCATATAGTCCACATCCACATCAAACATCCTGGAATTAAATTCCAAATATCTGAATCATGTTTCCCAAGCCGATGAGTCCAACAAAATAATAATTCTACCACAAAACTATGTAAGACCCACTAAATACCGAAAGCCTGAAGCATAAAAACTCATAAAGAATTCGTGATCCACAGATTCCCCATTGCACCGGCACACACAATACCGATTTGCCAAAGGGCAACCTCTTTAATATGTAATATGGTACCGGGTTGTTTGGTGTGGATTGTGCGGAAGAAGCGGAATTGTCGCCCATTTGAGGACAACATAATTTCATTGGACCAATTAAAATAGGCATTTCAATACACTCTTTTTGATTGGGCATAGTGTTGGGGTTTTTCTAATTTGTTCATTTGTTTTTGAGTTCCTAGCTTCACTTAGACCTACTTTATAATTTTTTGTATATTCTTCTGTTCCTTTGTGTTCATCATTGCGAACTAAAAGTTTTATTTATTTATCTGATTAATAAAATTGCACTACTTACCTATCAATATATATATATATATATATATATATATATATATATATATATATATATATATATATATATATATATATTAAGGCACCTCATGTGAGCCTCACTGGACTTCAAGCTTAAGTATCTTGAGGAGACAAGAAGGGGTACGGCCTCACATCCAGTTTAGATGTAATTTTAAAGGGAGGGGAAGAGGATCTAGAGAGGCATTATACCCCCTCAAGACTCCTTTTTAGCAATTCCCCTAACTTAAGGAAATATGAAGGGAGACAATAGTAAATTCAATGATAGTAGTTCCCTTTTAACCTTTAACAATCTATATATAAATATATATATATGTATATAACAGAAGCCTTTGACCTTTTTTTAGAGCTCCCGCATTTTTACACATCAACATTATTTAAATAACATTTTTTTTTTAAAAAAAAACAAAAAAACAAAAACAAAAATTCTGAGACTAAGTCAGTATAGGAATTGAATTCCTAAATCCTAATAGACTCAAATTAAAATAAATAAATAAAAATTAGTAGTAGTATGATAGGACTCTTTTAACCTAAGTCAGTATAAATTAGTTAGTGTGTTCTATGATTCTATCAAAATAGTCAGGCGAATTTGGGTTTAGAGTTTACTTTCTTTTATATTGAAAAAAGAAAGCTTTACCGTCTACAATAATACGCTTTCTAACGACGATACCAAGATTATGGCTACTCCAATATTTGGTAAACAATTTTTGGTTATTTTGACGGTTAACAGCTTAACATATATATATATATATATAACGTTGATGGTTAATACATATATTTCAGGAACCAAGAGCAACATTCTTTTTAGGATCTCAAGCATTCGCTCCAACTGGTAAGGTTTTGTTAATGTCACTTTGTCTTGAATCTTTAAGGTGGCTGTGTGTAGAATCGTAAGTATGTAATTTTTTTTTGTTTGATGGTCTTATATATATATATATATATATATATATATATATATATATATATATATATATATAAACTGAAGCCTTTAACTTTGTTTAAAGTTCCCACATTTTTACACATTAGCATTATTTAAATAAATAAAAAATTATTTAAAAAAAAAACAAAACAAAAACAAAAATTCTGAGACTAAGTCAGTATAGGACTCGAATTCCTAAATCCTGATAGACTCGAATTTATAAAAAAATTAAAAAATTTTAAAAAAAAAATAGTAGTAGTAGTAGTAGTATGATAGGACTCTTAACCTAAGTCAGTATAAATTGATTAGTGTGTTCTATGATTCTATCAAAATAGTCAGTCGAATTTGGGTTTAGAGTTTACGCTCCTTTTTATTGAAAAAACAAAGCTCTACCGTCTACACTAATACACTCTCTACTGACGATACCAAGATTATACCATCTACACACACACACACACACTGTGTCACTTTGTCTTGAATCTTCAAGGTTGCTATGTGTAGAGCTATAAGTATGTAATTTTTTTTCAAGCCAGATGATAAAGCAAGACTTAGAGGAGTGAATCATCTTCGTTAGTAAGACAAAGTAATACTTCTTTCACATTGTAGATGCATTAAAAGTCATGTTCGTATATGGTCAAATATTCAAGATACGAATTTTATAGTTCATGATGAATTTGAATTTCAAATTGAATAATTAGGTTTCAATTTTAGAGTTATTGCATATGTTGCAAATCTATATTTAAATAGAAAGATTTATTTATTTATTTTTATCTAAAATAAATTGATCTATTTTTCATTACGTAAATTAATGTTAATATAGATCATATCAAGAATAGAAAACTATAATACTGGAATCCTAATGTACAATCAAAGAGGAAGAAAAAAAGAATAGTTTACCTCTTTATACACTACAATCTTTCCCGTGCATCGCACAGGTTAGCTCATGTTTAAGTTGGCACTTTAGGACTCAACTTATCTGAAAGCTCAATAGTATAAAATACTAAAGCTTGTTTAGACCCCCAATTTTAAACTTACAGCTAAATTGCTTATAAACTACTCACCTAAGTGCAGAATAAGAGTAGATTAAGTGCAATTAACCAGAACTACACTCTAGTGCATAGGCATACATAGTAAACAATATTTGTAAAGCACAAAAGAATAAGGAAAGAGAGATGCAAACACGAGATAACACCCAGACATGTTATCGAAGAGGAAAATTGAAATATTCAGCGTAAAAACCTCTCCACGGCCCTCCAAGCCAAAATTATCCACTAGTGAATAAAGTTTGAGTATATGATATCAAAAAGACCCTCTAAGTCTAATCTACCCACTGTACTTGAACCCTCCGAGTTCCAACTCCCAACAAACTTCACCAAGTCTAATCTACAACCAAAGTCCTATTATTCACCTCTCCCTATTGACAATTTACATGAGACCTTATCCTTTCATTTTTTTTCCACTTTGAAACCAAAAAAAGTAGAAATATCTACTCCCTCTCCATCCCTTTTTATAACATTCAAACAAAGAACAAGAACCTTTTTTTTTATTGGTAAGTTACACACGCCCAATAAGTCTTGAACCCATGATATCACTATTATGGGAGGAGGAAGCACTAACTGAGCTATAGCTCATTGGCGAGAACATTTTTAATATGTAGAAAGCAAACTTATATTTAGTCCTCTCCTCTACCTCTTTGCCTTTATCCTCTCCTTTCCTCTTTTGGAAAACTTCCAAAAATAGCGTAAAGCATGTATAACCTCACTAGAATAACAATCTCATATCTGAACCCCTTACTAATGAGATATACATTATTTGCATCTTTCCTAATAAAACTATCATAGAGAGGGGGAAAAGAAAAGGCCACCTTTGAGGGAATTGCATAACATCAAATGCTATTATGAGGAAACCCTATAATAGGAGTTAGCCTTGAACTTTTGACTATGCAATAAAAATCATCCAAATTTGACCATTTTCAGCACCATAAACCTTTGCTGAATGCAATATGTGAATAAAGCAGACTCAAGGGTAAAGGAAACCCTTTTATTGACTAAGAGTAGTGCGTTCTTGGTCATGAAGTGCATTTCTTATTAAAGTTAGTGCCATGTTCTTGAGATCTTTTTAACCCCAAGAGGAGGAGAAAGGGATATCCTAGTGACCTTTTCTTACTACTCTTCAACAGCGGTCTCAATTTTATCAATTTCACTCCATTCCAGCTGGAAAAGTCGAAATATTTTGTTCCAGTCAGTTCAAATTGTATTTAAATTCTGGCCAGTATGACTTCACACACCACCACTAAACTCACCACCACTTTTTTTCCCTTTCTCTTTCTTCCTAATATTTTCTCTTATGGGTAACGATCTACTCATACATAGAGCATAAAAAAAAGTTCTAATTCCAAAGGCAATTGTTCTGTCCCCAAATGTGCAGTTGTCAATTCCAAATATCTACACTCCGATATCAACCAAAAACTCCTTTCCAACAAGCTAATAAATCCAAAACTCTCTTTAGCATAACCCATTGAATTCCAAACAAAGAAAAAACCAACAACCATAGATTTTATGCAAAATCATACACAGGTATTTCATTTTTTATCAATAATTCAGTTACTTGTCAAAAAAATAAATAAATGCAAAAGCACGATGGAGGAGCAAGTGATCTATGAACTCCTCATTCTTCTTGCATATACAACACCACTAAACAAATATTCTTCTTTCAAAGACTATCCATGGTAAGGATTTTCCCTCTAGTGGTCATCCAAGTAAAAAAAAATGCTATTTTTGTGGGAACCTTAAACCTCCAAATACTTTTCCATGGAAATTGTTAAAAATTTCCACAAGAAAGAACCTTTTAAAAAGATTTTACCTCAAACACACTGCTCATTGTTGGTATCTAGCACATTCAACCTTCTCCATTCCTTTTGATCTTGATAGAATAAATAAGATCAGCGAAAGACATTAGAATCTCCATCTCCCAATCATGAACAGCTCTAATAAATGTAATATCCAAAATGAATAGCACTCCTATTCCAGTGCAAATA
Organism: Castanea sativa; assembly: GCF_040712315.1. Classification (NCBI taxonomy): domain Eukaryota; kingdom Viridiplantae; phylum Streptophyta; class Magnoliopsida; order Fagales; family Fagaceae; genus Castanea; species Castanea sativa. The sequence continues at coordinate 43,202,843 of NC_134020.1, forward strand.
CTCCGCCACATAGGTCTCTTTTGAACAGGCTACGCAAAAAAAAGTTCCTGAAACACAACATTCTTCTTCTCTTCTTCTATGAATTGGATCCTTATTTCTATATTTTTGAGCATTTCTATATTTTTTTCACTTGGGCTAAGAGCCATGTAGCTCAACTAACACCTCCTGATGTTTTCAACGGAGACATCAAGCATTCAATTCTCCCCAACCCCAACTATTGAATTATCAAAAAAATATTTTGTTTTCCTCCATTTGGTGTTTTGGGATTTTCTATGTGATGATGTTAATAATGTTTCTTATTTGATTTTAAATTGATAAGGTATAAAACCATATGTAATGGAGAAAGATAATCTATTTTGTATTTGAATAGATACTACCCTTTTTTTTATTGGATAGGTAATGACAGATTTATTTCATAAAAAGGACATCATGTTCACATTGGTGAACACTCATAACTTAAAACGAATACCAGTACCTCAGGAAAAGATACGAATAGAAAGAAGAAATTCAAAAATGGAAATATATTGTGTAAAACCCCAAATTTCACCCCACTGAAATAAGGTCCCAACTAGTATAGGCTTCAAAAGATCTTTTTTTTTTTTTTATAAGTAATAAAGATTCATTGATATTAAAAAGAGAAAGTCACCCAAGTACACAGAGAGTATACAAGGAGAACAAATCAAAGACGAACATTACAAAAGTCAAGTAAACCCAAAATAGAAGAAAAAGAATGGCTTCTCCACACTAAGAACCAGTCAAGTAAGGTTCGGAAAAAAAAGAAGCTTGAGATTAGGCATGGAACTCTCGATGTCTTCAAAACACCTACTATTTCTCTCCTTCCAAATACACCACAACAAACAATGAGGAACGGCCTTCCATATATCTCCATTACGATGACGATCAAAACAACCTTGTCAACAAGCCAATAGCCCAACAACAGACCTTGGCATAACCCAACAAACTCCAAATAAACCAAAAACCATACCCCACAACTACATGGCAACCAGGCAATGAAGGAAAAGATGGTCAACACTTTCACAATTGCACTTGCACATATAACACCAATTTAGAATGCAAACCTTTCTTTTCCTTAAATTGTCAATAGTCAGACATTTCCCCAAAGCTGCAGCCCAAACAAGGAAAGCCACTCTAGAGGGGATCTTCTGCTTCCAAATGCTTTTCCAAGGGAAAAACTGCTCACTATGGCCAACTAGAAGATGGTAATAAGCACTAACCGTGAACCCCTTACTCTTACAAGGCAGCCAACAACTCTTGTCCTCCTTGATCCCCCTTACAGGAGTGCTATAAATGGAATTGATGAAGCTCCTGAAAGCTTCCAATTCACGATTATGCACCTCCCTACAAAACTAAAACTCCCAATGGAGGACTCCATTGGTGTACCTCATTAGATCCGCCACAGTTGCCTCTTTTCTACGACAAATCCTATATAATTCTAGATAGCAGTCTGCGAGAGAAGAAGATCCACACCAATGATCTAGCCCAAACTGCACTTTTGATCCATCTCCAATATCATACATAATAAAATGAGATAAAGAGTGTCACCCCCGTCTAATATTTTTCCACAAACTAAGTCCATATGGACCAGAGATAGAGCTAGAACATCAGCCACCCCAATCACACCATCAAGAAATGGGGGAATTTTGAGCAATGGCTTCTTGAATTATGAGATGGGAAGAGGGTGGCAGTCCCAATTCATATTTCTTTGCCACCGGGAGATGTCGTTGTTGGAGTGGATGAGTTGAACCAGTTGGCAATGGTACCAAGGGTGTCTTCGGAACCTATGGAGATAAATTCAGAACTGGAAAAAGGGGTTGATGTTAGTGTGAAGGATTGGGTATCAGATATTTGTTCTGAGGATGCTTCTCAATCTACTGATTTTTCACCTCCTCTAAGTGTCGAACCACTGGCCTTCTCTTTGCCTATGGGAGTCAGGGAAATTTCTGAAGGGTCGGCAACTCTGGTTGTGGAGAGTTTGTTGGGAAAGGACAAGTACTCAGAATGGTTTCAGGAAAAATTCAGTGGCTTTGATGATTTCCTTGGGACATCCCTCAAAGGTTTGGAAGAGCCAGCTACCAAATTCCTGTTGGCTGTTGAAGCTGAATTACAGCAGAGGGATATTAAGGAAAAAACTGACAAAGCCGTGAAGAGCTCAAGGAGGAAAGGGATAAGGGAATTAAGGGGTTTATTTAGTTCTGTCAATTACGGTTCAGCTTCTTCTAGGCGCATTGATAATGGTAAGGACAGGGCTCTATTTATCTCCCAATGAATTTGAAGATTTTATCTTGGAATGAGGTTTGAATGACAAGGAAAAAAAGCTCAAGGTTCGTAATTTTTTATGCTCTTGGAGGGCTGATATCGTTTGTTTGCAAGAGACAAAATTGGAATGGGTTACAAGAGGACTCGTTAGAAGTATTTGGAGTTATCCTTACATAAATTGGTTATATTTGGGTTCTGAGGGTGCTTCCGGTGGAATTCTGCTCTTGTGGGACAAAAGGGTTGTTGAAAAAATAGAGGAAGGGGCATTTTTCAATTTCATGTAGGTTGATCTCACAATATCTTCAAAAGTATGATTGTTACGCTCCCGCCAAATTAACCACATCAAACAAGCTAGAACCATATTCCAAATATTAGAAGAATGCTTCCCCCGGCCAATTCCACCAGCCAAAAAAAAGAGAGGCTACTATCTTCGGCATCACCCATTGTATTCCAAATATCAAAAAAAACTTCACTCCACAGGGCATAAGCAAACTTACAGTGGAGTAAAAGATGTTCCATAGTTTCGTCACCACACCGGCACATGCAACACCAATTAACCAGTAATAAATGCCTAAGAACAAAATTATCAATGGCAAGAATAGTAGAATACTACCCCTAGCTATTGGCCATAAAATGAAAGACACCCTTTTAAGTACCTTTGTACTGTAAATGCACTTCCAGGGAAAAGAGATAGAAGAAGAGCCATCCGGATCAGCTAGCAAGTTATAATAAGAGTGAACATCAAAGACACTAGAACAATTCAACTTCCAAGTCAACGTATCATCTCCATCGCCCCTTGGCATATTAGAATAAAGATGCTTAAGCAGAGAACGTGCTCTCTCTACCTCCCTTTCACAAAAAGCTCGATAGAAATGTAAATTCCAGCTTCTATTACCCCCTTCTAAATTAGAAACAACCAAATCAGAAATCCAAGCTTCTTTGGAAACCGCACAAGCAAAAAGATCTAGATAGAGATCCTTTAGAGGGATAGGCCCACTCCAAGGGTCATACCAAAAAAGAATACGATGACCTTCCCCCATAGCATACTCTACCTATATAAAGAAACTCTGAGCTCTTGCTCTAATATTCTTCCACAACCACAGCCATGGGAAGAATGCATATATACTATACATATGGGAAGAATATATATATACTATACATATACTTGCAAACCCCATAACAATATGCTAGAATAGACCATGACCGAATTATTTACTTCTTCATTGTCCCATAGCGTATGCGATGTGGTCCATGGTCTTTGGTTTGTTTGGTATTAATTGGGTTATGCTGCGAAGGATTATTGCATTGTTTGCTTCTAGGCCAGATAAGTTCAATCAACACTGAAATGTAGCTCTCTGGAGGCTTGTGCCTCATTTACTAATTTTGGTGTCTTTGGCGGGAAAAGAATGTTAGATGCTTTGAGGATTGTGAACAGTCAATTTCCGATATCAAGTCTCTTTTCTTTCTTACTCTCCTTGAATGGAGTCTAGTTTTACCTGTTTTTTCCTGTATTTGTTTTTTCCTATATTTCTCTTCTAGTCTTATGTTATTTTTGTAATTTGGACTCTTGATGCTCTACGCTTGTAGTACATTTCCAGTGTACATGGGTGGTTCTATTTATGTAAGTTTCAAGTTACTTATCAAAAAATAATAATAATGGTTACTAGAACAATTGTGCAAAATTAAAAATTTTAATTAATCTCCCAAAACATAAACAGGGTGCAACCAATCCTTCTAAATTTCTTTAGACTAAAAGAGTAGTGGACTCTGCACATGCTTCTTTTAATTGGATCAATATATCTAGTAACATAGCGACTAGCAATCTAGTCCTAGACTACATTCTAGATATCAAGACCAAACAACCTCAGGTGACATGGTCTTCTTGAATAACTAAAAACAAGGGAGTAGCATTGAGATTCTAGCATCGGTCAATCCAATTATCAGTTACTGTAAACTATCACACGCGCTCCGTTTCTTGCTAATGCACTTAAAATCCTCTTTCCCGTGATATAACAATGGAACTAATGCGATTTGACTCCTAGTACTAATTACTGTAGCAAAAGCCAACAATTAAAAGAGGCTTCCGTTTTGCCTAAGTAACACACATAGAAAGTATAAATAAGAGTAAAGATTCATTTACTTTCCCGCATTTTCTCGACAGCCAAACAGAATTTAGCAAGTTCGATTCAAAAAAATAGCATTGAAATCTGGAATTCGAACTTCACCAAAAAAAAGCTACACATTTTACCTCGGGTCGATCGGAAGTAGAAGGAAGAAGTCCAAGCGATCTGGCGGACCTAACGGAACTGAGAATCTTCTCGCCGACCTTGGACAAATCCATTCCGCCTCCTTGGAACAACAAAAAGGGGACCAAGAAGAAAACCCTAGAGCTATCGAGCCCTTCGCTCAAATCGCCATTGAACAAGTACGGATTTCCCAAAACGGTGCCGAACGGGAACAGATTCGGCTGCATTTCAATTCAAATCCCAAAGAAGATCGAGATCAAGATCGAACCCTTCTTCAAGTTCAAAGCCCATTTCATGAAAGAATAACAGAAACCGCTTTTTTTTTTGGTTTGAGATCTAATTTATTGAAGTGGTTTTTTGGAGCGAGATAGGGAGATTTTGGGAGTGAGATTTGGCTCTAGGCAGGTGTGCCGTGATGTGCTGTTTGATGAATAATAATGAGAGGTGTTATGTAAATTGCGCATGCGTTGTGTTTTGGTGGAATTTTCGTGCGTAGAATATGAATAATTAATAGACTTATAGTTACTGCTTTGTAGACTTCGGAGCTCAGTCTGTGACCTCACCGCTACATGTCGTTGTGGAGGTGGTACTTGTGGGACCATATCATGTGACTGAGAGGATGTATAGGTGTTAAATACTGATTCTATCATGTATGTGGCTACGGGGATAAATAATCACATGATAATTACTGACTCAATTTCTTTCTCAATAAATTTCCATGGTTTTAAGAATCGAATACGATACAACTCTATTAAGGGCTTGTTGTGTATCTATAAGCACTTGTTAAGTGTAGGGACAATAGTTGAAGTTCAAGTCTTTAGGATAAAACTTTATAGATATATACATTTAAATTATATTAGAGTATGATCTTATCTCATAAATATAGATACAATCAAAAAACCAAAAAAACTCTCAATTCCTAGTTTTAGATGTTTTATTGGACCATATTAGGGTCCGGTTCTCAGTTGAATTGGTTGAACTAGTTGATCCGGTTCAATTTTTAAAATTATGTAAATTTAATAATTGCTAAAATATTCTATTGCGAGTAAGAAAAAAAATGTGAATCCATGAGTGGAAAATTGTCAAAAGGTGCTACATGCAATATGTTACTGGTTTTCATATAAATCCATCAATCATATCACTTTTTTTATTTACCACTATCAAATTGCCACCTAAATTTGTTGTAAACAAATGTTGTGTCTTACTATTACTCCAAACGTTTTCTCTCATTTTACCATTTGAGTTGGCTAGAAGCATAATATATATATATATAATAGGTAAAACTGAAAGAAACTTAATTTAGAATTCCAAATTAGAGTTCTAATTTTGCGTCATGTGTCCTAAATTATTTATTCTTAAAGAGAGAATTAAATATGGGGACCACATCATAAATATTCATCCAAGTAAATTATTAAATACAAAAACTAAAGAGTTTAGAATAAATGAATCGTAAAAAACAAATTTAAAAAGTGTTTCACAATAATTTAAAAAAAAAAATGGACAGTTTACATTTTATATCTAATAATACCCTTACAAATATTTTCAAAGAGTTAACAAAATATAAAAATGACTTTCAATGGTATTTAAATTATATATGTGGGGTATAGGAATTCTAATAAGGTAATTGTGCCACGTGTCATACGCATGGCCGAGAAGGGCCATTATCCTGCTGAGGAGGCCACGCCCTCAAACGATAAGATCACATCAATGGCACGTCATCTGAGGAGGTCATACTGTAGAGAAAAAGTTTCAGGGAAGGGGCTAGCCCTGACATGACTGAAGGGATGATGACTGCTACCATATTTAATGCATCTCATCAAACCTCCTAGCTGCATTTATATAGAGAATACCCTGAACAATGCTGTATTGGCTACCACAACTTATAAGGGGTCTGGGAAGGTGTCTAATGGGACAGGCACTCAAGTAGTGGCCTGAATGATTAACAAATAGAATGTCAAGATCATCTTATGGGAGATATATAATGTAAGGAACCCTTTAGGGAAGAGGGGGGAGAGAGAAAAAAAGAAAACACTATAGCAACAAGAACTAAACTTGTAATCAACTTCAAAAAAGAAATATATAGAAGATTCAGTCTCCTTGGATTGTGTTGATAGCGATTTACTTTGAGCAAAACCATTTTATTTTTGTTTACTTATCATCTGGGCTCATTATCACCGTTATCTGATTTATTAGAGCCTAGTTTTCCAGCCTACTCTTTAGAAATTCATTGTATTGGGTTCTTTGGGCCAAGATCATTTTCCCTTTAGGCCACAACATCAAATTGTGCCCTTACAATATATATAGGAATTATATTATGCATCTTATTGTATATCTTTAAGTGTATCAATGCATATACATGGGGTTACAAGCTAGTAAATAAATAAATTTAGGGACGCAAATCATAACATTGGTTGTTGTGATTTAAATAATATCACTTTTAGTTAAGCATCATCCTAATTTCAATTTAGGAGAACGAGATTTGAAGCAAAATTAATCCCACAAATATTATCAACATTAATAAAAATAAATAAATAAACTAATTGCATTAAAATGTAATTGTTATACATTTTTTTTAGAGAGTTTTAACGTATAGCGTATGCTCCTGATAATAGTTCTTTATCATCATACCAAGACATTAATCAGTTTTTTGTGTAGGCGGAGATTGAACCTTAGATAACTTATACAATTATCAGAGACTTTACCAGTTGAGCTTTTAATTGTCATACATAGTGTGGGGAGTAAAAGGGCCCAAATGGGCATGTGGGCCTTTGGGCTATAACATGAAGGGCCGACCTGCTCCAGGGTTAAACTCTATGAGTCGGCCCATACGCCGAGTGTCTGAGGATACAGCCGAAGACGAGATTCTCCTCGGAAAAGCCCTGGAGAGTTCAAAGTTTCATTATTAAAGTCAAAGCACAACTCTAGAGAGACCAGTGGTTAAAAGGGGACATTCTGAATCTTCTAGATGCACTGGTATTAAAGAAAATACCAAGAATAAAGGCTGCCACCTCCGCATTAAAGGCTCTGCACCTACCTCCCTGGCCGCATTAATGGGGAGGTGACCCCTGAACAGTGAGGTGGAAACTTTTAGTCACTGTTCAAAAAGTATCAGGGAAAGCAGTATAAAAGGGGGGTAAAGGCCAAAGAAAAAAGGGAGAGGGAGGAGAAAAACTAAGAAAGAAATTAAGAACTTGTAATTGTGAAGGAAGAAAGAGAAATAATAAAGAAATAGTTCTCGGCTTGAGTCCGAGGAGACCCATTTGTCATTACCGTTCTTTATTTACTTGTGTTTGCTTATAAAAGCCTGTTATCAAGATCCCAACATTTCTAACATAGGTTTCAAGCCCACACTCTACAAATCTTATTGTTTAAGGCTCATTGGGCCTGAGCCTGTAACTGTTCTTGGGGCCAGGTGCAATTGTGCACTTACAATTGGCGCCGTCTGTAGGGAATCTAGTCTAGAAGAGGTAGGGATACTATGGCAGGCTTAGGTGCTCACCATGCAGAGTCACAGGGATCACAGCAGGAAGATCATTTCGAACGTCTTGAACATCGAAGGGATCGTGAGGTAAGTGTCCATACAGAATACCCAGGCGCTAGCCATATTCATGAGGGGGGTAACACCACCCACGATGAGGGTTCTAAATCCATGCAGAAGGAAATTAATCGTTTGAAGAGAAGGTTACGTCGTGCTAAGCGTAGGTTTTCACCGTCCTCATCTAATTCTTCCTCAGAGGAGGATAGGGGAGCTGGCTACAGCTCAAGGTCGCGCTCTCCCACCAGTGCAACATCCTCCGGTGAGGAAGACGACCAGCCAACTCGCAGACGTAAGAAGCCTCATTCTAGGGGCTTAGGCAACGATGCTATGAGTAGGGCGTTGCACCAGCTCTCCAAATCTCCATTTGCACGGAGGATTGAGAAAGGAAGGCTTCCCAGAAAGTTTACCCAGCCCACTTTCACCATCTATAATGGTCGGACTGATCCGGTGGAGCATGTGAGCCACTTTAACCAGAGGATGGCGGTGCACTCTCACAACGAGACCTTGATGTGTAAAGTTTTCCCCTCTAGCCTGGGACCTGTTGCTATGAGGTGATTCAACGGCCTTAAGTCGGGGTCTATAAGTTCGTTTGGAGAGCTTACTAGAGCATTCACTTCACGGTTCATTACGTGTAGCAAAGTACCTCGGCCATTGGACTCGCTGTTATCCATGACCATGAGGGAAGGGGAGACGTTGAAAGCATACTCCGACCGTTACTGGGAGATGTTTAATGAAATAGATGGCGACTTTGATGAGGTGACGCTTAATACCTTTAAGGTAAGTCTTCCCTGCGATCACGACACGAGAAAGTCTTTGACTAAAAAGCATTCGCGGTGTACGTCGCCTCATGGACCGTATTGACGAGTATAAGAGAGTGGAGGAAGACCAACGGCAAGGAAAGGGAAAGGAGAAGGTTATCCGCGGAAGAGAAGGGATTTCGGGTCGGACGGATACCACAATAACAGGCCTAGGAGAGATTACGTAGGACAGACCGCATCGGCAGCACCTCAGGCCGTGAACACTGTATTTTGGGAACCACTACATCAGATCTTGGAGAAAGTTCGTAAGGAACCCTACTTTAAATGGCATGATAAGATGGCGGGAGACCACGAAGAGGAATCGAGAACCTCTTTTGCCGAGTACCACGGGATGTGGGCCATACTGCGAGAGCGTCGGACCACTTTGGAACCACTTGCGAGCGGCTTGTCGGTGAAGGAAAGCGAAGCGGCACCTGTGCCAACCTGGCGGGCGAGGGCGTCGATGCGGTTCAAACAGCCGGAGGAACAATACATCTCGGCCGGCATTGGGAACAATTAATGTTATCTTCGGCGCACACGGTAGTACCGGCTCAGGTCCCACTAGGTTTATGGGGGTTTCACATCCTCAGGCCTAGGATGTGGGTCGCAGGCCGAAGAGGTTGAAGGGCACTTTGCCCGTCTTAGGTTTCTCCGAGGAGGATAAGGTAGGGACTATCCAGCCCCATAACGATGCTCTTGTGGTCACCCTCAGGATAGGGAACTATGATGTGAGAAGGGTGATGATAGATCAGGGCAGCGGTGCAGATATCATGTACCCTGATCTATTTAAGGGGTTAAGGTTGAAGTTAGAAGACCTTACTCCTTATGATTCGCCGCTTATAAGCTTTGAAGGGAGAGCCGTTGTGCTGAAGGGACAGATTCGTTTGCCCGTTCAATCCGGCCCAGAAACGGTTGAGGTGGACTTCATCGTGGTTGATGCGTACTCTCCATACACAACCATCCTCGCCAGGCCTTGGCTGCACGCTCTGGGAGCTGTCTCCTCTACTTTGCATGTTAAAGTTAAATTCCCCTCAGGAGAATGTGTTGAGGAAATTCTCGGCAGCCAATCGGTAGCCAGGCAGTGCATATCGGCTGCAGTACTGCATCAGACAGAAGCCGAGTCTTCGGCTTTAATCACCAAAGACTTATAGCAGTTAACAACTCCTGGTTCATCTGGGATGGTGACAGGAGAGGAGACACATTGTGAGGAGTTAGAGAAGTTTCCAGTAGCTGATAATCCAGAGAGGTTCTTCCAGGTTGGCATACTTTTGCCACACCAAGAGAAGATCGAATTGTTAGAATTTCTGAAGGACAATATTGACGTCTTTGCGTGGGATCCTTACGAAGCTCCAAGCGTCGATCCGAGCTTCATTTGTCATCATTTAAATGTCAACCCAGCTGTTGTTCCGAGAAGGCAGCCACCTCGGCGCTCTTCCAGAGAACATTCCGAGGCTGTGAAGGAAGAGGTGCTTAAACTCAAGAGGGCTGGGGCTATCAAAGAAGTTTTCTACCCCGAGTGGTTGGCCCATACAGTTGTTGTTAAAAAGAAGAATGGAACGTGGAGGGTATGTGTGGACTTTACTGATCTGAACAAGGCCTGTCCCAAAGATTCGTTCCCAATGCCGCGTATTGATCAACTGGTGGACGCCACTGTCGGACATCCTCAGATGAGTTTTTTGGACGCTTTCTAAGGTTACCACCAGATTCCTTTGGCATTGGAGGACCAGGAGAAAACTGCCTTCATTACTCCGATGGGGAATTATCATTATAAGGTCATGCCGTTTGGTTTGAAAAATGCTGGGGCTACTTACCAAAGAATGATGACCAGGATGTTCGAACATCAGTTGGGGAAGACTATTGAGGTGTATGTGGACGATATGGTGGTAAAGAGCAAGACGATACCTTCACACGTGAGAGACCTAGCTGACACCTTTCAAGTGTTAAGAAAGTACAAGTTGCGCCTTAATGCCTCAAAATGCTCTTTTGGCGTTGGATCTGGAAAGTTTTTGGGGTACATGATCACTCATAGAGGCATAGAGGTAAACCCAACACATGTTAAGGCTATTCAGGACTTGCAGCCTCCTCGGAACCCAAAGGAAATCCAGAAATTGACTGGGATGATTGCCGCGTTAAATAGGTTTATCTCTCGGTCAGCTGACCGATGCCGTCCCTTCTTCCAATTGTTGAATAAATGGAAAGGGTTTCAATGGACCGAGGACTGTGTGTTAGCTTTCCAGCAGCTTAAACAATATCTTTCTAGGCCACCCATTTTGTCTCGCCCCGAGGCGGACGAGGTCTTGTTTGCTTATCTGGAGGTGGCCGTACACGCGGTCAGCCTGGTCCTTATCAGGAATGAAAGTGGGGTGCAAAGACCAGTCTATTACGTTAGTAAGTCTTTGAATGAGGCCGAGGTGCGCTACTTGCTCTTGGAGAAAGCGCTTCTGGCCATAGTTCATGCCACGCGGAAGCTCCCTCATTATTTTCAATCTCATACGGTGGTGGTTCTGACCCAATTGCCTCTCAAAGCAGTGTTACGCAGCGCCGACTACACTGGTAGGGTAGCAAAGTGGGGAACCATTTTAGGAGCTTTTGACGTTAAATACAAACCTCACACCTCGGTGAAGGGCCAGGTCCTCGCTGACTTGGTGGCAGAGTTTACTGAACCATTGGCAGAAGAGACTCTAAAAGAAGCACGCATGGATGGAAAATCAGTTGGTGTGATCAAGGCCGCAGGGCCTTCGCCTTGGAAAATGTATGTGGATGGGGCAGCTAATCAGAGAGGGTCTGGTGTGGGACTTGTTCTGATATCCCCGGAGGGAATTATCTTTGAAAAATCTCTAAGGTTATCATTCTCGACCACTAATAATGAAGCCGAATACGAAGCAGTTCTGGTAGGCATGAACATGTTACATAAACTGGGTGGAAAGGAAGTCCATGTGTTCTCGGACTCTTAGTTAGTGGTCGGCCAGGTCGTGGGGACCATGGAGGCTAGAGACCCAAGAATGCAAGAATATCTGGCCCAGGTTAAGCGTCAGCAAGCAGAGTTTGACTCCTTCGTCTTAGCTCACATCCCTATGAGTGGGAACACTCATGCCGATTCCTTGGCTACGTTAGCAACGTCCTCGGCTCAGGACTTGTCCAGGATTATCCTTGTGGAGGATCTGCTAGAGCCCACTCTTATCCCCGCCAGGGCGGCTCGCGTCCATCTAATAAGGCCTGGACCTAGTTGGATGGACCCGGTCGTATCTTTTCTTAAGAACGACATCCTCCTTGAGGACAAGTCTGAAGCAGAGAAGGTGCGTCGGAAGGCGCCACGTTTTTGGCTATCCGAGAATCAGAAGCTATATAAACGATCCTTTTCAGGATCGTACTTGTTGTGTGTGCATCCTGAATCAACGGAAGCATTACTGGAGGAACTGCATGAGGGAATTTGTGGGAGCCACACTGGGGGAAGGTCCTTAGCCCATAGAGCTCTAACTCAGGGTTATTGGTGGCCCAACATGCAGAGAGAGGCCCAGGACTATGCCAGAAAATGTGATCAATGCCAGAGGTTCGCCCCTAATATTCATCAACCTGGTGGGTTTCTTAATCCTCTCTCTAGTTCTTGGCCTTTTGCACAATGGGGATTGGACATAGTGGGGCCATTTTCGAGAGCAGCAGGAAATAAAAGATGGCTTCTTGTGGGAACAGACTATTTCACCAAATGGGTTGAGGCCGAGCCCTTAGCAAATATCAGGGATATTAATTCCAAGAAGTTTGTCTGGAAAAATATTGTCACTAGATTCGGTATACCACACACACTTATCTCCGACAATGGCGTTCAATTTGACAGCAAGGCCTTTAGGCAATATTGTGGTGACATGGGTATCATAAATAGATACTCCACCCTAGCATATCCTCGGGGAAATGGGCAAGCCGAGGCCGTTAACAAGGTCATAGTCAGTGGGCTTAAGAAAAGGTTGGACAATGCGAAGGGCAGATGGGTAGAAGAGCTCCCTCATGTTCTATGGACGTATCAGACCACACCGCGCAGGTCCACGGGAGAAACGCCATTCTCTATGACTTATGGAGCCGAGGCGGTGATACCTCTGGAATCTGGTTTTCCCACCTTAAAGACGAGCTCCTTTAGCCCGGAGAATAACAATGGACTCCTGGAGAAAGATCTTGATTTGCTTGAGGAACGACGTGAGGCAGCTATGGTCCAAATGGCTTATTATCAACAGAAGCTAAAACGGGGATATGACGCCCACGTGAAGCTAAGACCACTTGCACCTGGTGATCTTGTACTAAGGAAAGTTGTAGGCACTTCTAAGAACTCAGCTTGGGGTAAGCTAGGACCCAACTGGGAAGGCCCTTATCGCATTGTTTCAGTAGCAGGCATAGGGTCGTATCGGCTAGCTGACCTAAATGAAAGAATTGTACTACGTCCGTGGAATGTAAATAATCTTAGAAGGTATTATTATTAATAAAAGGGGTTTTTGTCAGTTAATATTTCAAAGTTATGAGTACCTTTGACACTTGCAGTTACTGTTCTTAAGAATCAAACAGAAACTTGGTTAAGTGTAGTCCTCGGACCACAAACCTTGTGGAAATTGATGTCTTGTTATTTGTTAAACAGAACCTTAGTTATGCCGGGTCTTCGGACCTCCTACTTTGGGAAAATTAACATTTGAAGCTACTGTTCTTAAGAATCAAACAGAAACTTGGTTAAGTGTAGTCCTCGGACCACAAACCTTGTGGAAATTGATGTCTTGTCATTTGTTGAACAGAACCTTAGTTATGCCGGGTCTTCGGACCTCCTACTTTGGGGAAATTAACATTTGAAGCTACTATTCTTAAGAATCAAACAGAAACTTGGTTAAGTGTAGTCCTCGGACCACAAACCTTGTGGAAATTGATGTCTTGTCATTTGTTGAACAGAACCTTAGTTATGCCGGGTCTTCGGACCTCCTACTTTGGGAAAATTAACATTTGAAGCTACTGTTCTTAAGAATCAAACAGAAACTTGGTTAATTGTAGTCCTCGGACCACAAACCTTGTGGAAATTGATGTCTTGTTATTTGTTAAACAGAACCGTAGTTATGCCGGGTCTTCGGACCTCCTACTTTGGGAAAATTAACATTTGAAGTTATTGTTCTTAAGAATCAAACAGAAACTTGGTTAAGTGTAGTCCTCGGACCACAAACCTTGTGGAAATTGATGTCTTGTCATTTGTTAAACAGAACCTTAGTTATGCCGGGTCTTCGGACCTCCTACTTTGGGAAAATTAACATTTGAAACTACTGTTCTTAAGAATCAAACAGAAACTTGGTTAAGTGTAGTCCTCGGACCACAAACCTTGTGGAAATTGATGTCTTGTCATTTGTTAAACAGAACCTTAGTTATGCCAGGTCTTCAGACCTCCTACTTTGGGGAAATTAACATTTGAAGTTATTGTTCTTAAGAATCAAACAGAAACTTGGTTAAGTGTAGTCCTCGAACCACAAACCTTGTGGAAATTGATATCTTGTCACTTGTTAAACAGAACCTTAGTTATGCCGGGTCCTCGGACCTCCTACTTTGGGAAAATTGACATCTAAACTTATTGATCTTAAGAACCAAATGGGAAATTGGTTAAGTCTTGTCCTCGGACCACAAACTTGATTAAAGTTAATTTCTTATTGCGCCTGGAAATTAGTGTCTTACTGGTCATTAACTCGGATCTTAAGTTCTATATCTTTAAGCGTTAAGCAAATTTATATAAGGAATGGTCCTCGGATCTTACGTCCTACTAAAAACAATGCTACACATTATAAGGTTTTAATCGTTATATGAGGTCTCTCTTTTTTAACCAAGGGATTGTTTAAACATATTAGCCATATCACTTTTTATTAAGCTTTTAATAACACGCGAATGATTGCGTGGAGGTTATGATTGTGCAAAAGTTGAAGTTAGATTTGTTTGCTCTGCCCCTTTTTGACCATGTACTAATGGCAATCTTTATGACCAATATAACAAGAATAAAGTAAAATGGATGCGACATAAGTAAGAATCAAACGAAATAGTTCTTCATTAATCACTTAAAGGTACATTACATATTTAATCCAGATGTAGAAAAAGAGAAGTCCTAAAGTTAGGTCCTATGCTTTTGGAGGGGGGTCTTGCTGAGAGGTACTGGTGGCCTCGGTCTTTCTCAACTCCAGCTCAAAGGGAGTCAGGACTTACTTTCCTTTGTTTGCTGTCTTCGTTGGAAGGACGTTGGGTTCCGCTTTCTGGCTCAAGTCCTTCTCTGCATCCCCGCCTCCTTCCTTCTCTTTGTTGGAACCTGAAGGTTCTGTAGAATCTGGAATTAGCTGTGGGACCATCGGAGGCAGAGCAGGGAGAGTTGACTCAGGGGTAGGAGTAGCAGCAGCTCTTCAAGCTCCTGTATCTCCGGGGAAGCCAAACGTTCTCGGACTTCCTCAAATCCGAGGATAGAGGAACTCACGACTACGTTTAGGGCTTCCCCCAGGACTTTCGACGCAGTACTCCGGCACGAAGCCGCGAAGGCCTCTGAGGTGCTCCTCGGTGGTTGCTACCCTTCCTCGTAGCTCGTCTCTGTTGGCGGCTGTAAGAGCGATGGAATGAGGGCGCTTCTTCCTTCATCGGCCGCAAGTTCCTTTTCCAAATCCGAGCGTTCCCTTTGGGCTCGGGAGAGCTCATCATCTTTTTCGTGAAGGAGCTTCTTGCGCCCTTCTATTTGGGTCTTCATGGTCTTCAGATTCACCTCGGCCCCATTCTTCTCTCTCTTTAGATCAGCCACCTCCGAGGTAAGCTTCTCGTTCTCAGCAAGGGCTGTGCCCAAGGACTTCTCAGTCTCCATCCTAATCTCCTGCTCAGTTCTGGCATTCTTCCGAGTGTCATCTATGAACTTCTCGGCTACAAAGACCTCCTGAATGGCCTGTAACAAAATATGATGGAATCAGGAATAGTAAAAAACTTATGAGTATTCTTAAAAGTGGAATCTTCCTAAAAGGATTAAACTTACCAGCGCTAGATCCCTTTTTAAAGAGAGGAATAGTTGTGGCTGGCTCATTTTTTCCAAGGTTTCCATGTCCTTGGGCAGCAGAAGAGGGCGCTCCAACACTTCGGCCAAGTGGTGGGCATGGCCTTGTTGAACCGCCCTTATACTGGATTGGCAGGAGATGGGTGCGCCATCTAGTCTTAGGTCGGGGGACCAGGTGGTCGGTGCTCGGCGAACTTCGGCCTCGTCCCTGATTTCCCCGCTTTCAACTGAGCGGGCCCTACCCTTGCCTTTGTCCAGCTTCTGCTGCTGAACCGGTGGGAGTTGTTGTCGTGGTTTCTTGGGGTCCTTGCTGATCGTCCCCTCGGTCTCCCCCTTTCTCTTCTTTTTGGGATCCTTGGCTGGAGGTTTTGGCTCAGCTGGAGGAGGGGGAGGTGGCAAAGGTTAAAGAGCTTGGGACCCCCCCGTCTTTCTCTCCACAACCTTCGCAGCTCTATTGGTTAGGAGACCGCTTCATCCTGTCCATATCCTCCTCGGATTCGTCCTCTGGTTGGGCAACGACTAACCACTGCAATTCCGAAGCCTCGGTGGCTTCTTCTTCCTCGTCGAGTACGACGAACGGTTCCCTCGAGGTCTCGGTGTCTTCAAGTTGGAGCCCCTGTTCTATCTCCTCGTCTAGCGTGTGTGAAGAAGACACACCTGCTCTTACGGAACAACGGTGCACGAGAGTGCACGGCGAGGGGATTGCCGCAATGGGGCTGTCCGTATAAAACGGTGTTAGGGGTGTCAGGGAGATCGTGGTCGTCCAAAAAGTGGGGCCGGGCTACGTTTATCTTCCTTCGCCTTCGGTCACCGGCTACTATGGCGTTTTCTATCTCCTGGAAGTCCGAAGAGATGGGAGTGTACCCTAGAATCAGATGAGCCGCTCTGAGTTGTAGGTCCTCGCTGACAAACACCTCGGAGCGCAGTACTCGGTTAAGATCTGCAACGTTGCAGTGGCTTAAGCGTGGGCGCACGTGTCGCTTATCTGCGAAGGAAAACACCAAATCAAACGAACATGGTCAGATTCACACAACATAGCGTATGCTCTTGATAATAGCTTTTTATCATCATACCAAGACATTAATCAGTTTTTTGTGTAGGTGGAGATTGAACCTTAGATCACTTATACAATCATCAGAGACTTTACCAGTTGAGTTTTTAATTGTCATACATAGTGTGGGGAGTAAAAGGGCCCAAATGGGCATGTGGGCCTTTGGGCTATAACATGAAGGGCCGACCTGCTCCAAGGTTAAACTCTATGAGTCGGCCCATACGCCGAGGGTCTGAGGATACAGCCGAGGACGAGATTCTCCTCGGAAAAGCCCTGGAGAGTTCAAAGTTTCATTATTAAAGTCAAAGCACAACTCTAGAGAGACCAGTGGTTAAAAGGGGACATCCTGAATCTTCTAGATGCACCGGTATTAAAGAAAATATCAAGAATAAAGGCTGCCACCTCCGCATTAAAGGCTCTGCACCTACCTCCTTGGCCGCATTAATGGGGAGGTGACCCCTGAACAGTGAGGTGGAAACTTCTAGTCACTGTTCAAAAAGTATCAGGGAAGGCAGTATAAAAGGGGGGTAAAGGCCAAAGAAAAAAGGGAGAGGGAGGAGAAAAACTAAGAAAAAAATTAAGAACTTGTAATTGTGAAGGAAGAAAGAGAAATAATAAATAAATAGTTCTCGGCTTGAGTCCGAGGAGACCCATTTGTCATTACCGTTCTTTATTTACTTGTGTTTGCTTATAAAAGCCTGTTATCAAGATCCCAACGTTTCTAACATAGGTTTCAAGCCGACACTCTACAAATCTTATTGTTTAAGGCTCATTGGGCCTGAGCCTGTAACTGTTCTTGGGGCCAGGTGCAATTGTGCACTTACACATAGTGTAATACATTGTAAATTGTAATTTATTTAAAAACCTTTGTTAATTTATTGTTAAAAGTATAATAAAATTCCTATAGATTTTTTTTTTAGAATGAAATTCCTATAGAGTTGTATGCCTATATATTCTTCTAGTTATTTAAATTTTAAGTTTATAACAATATTATTAAGTTTATAACAATATGTTCTTCTCCCCTCTCCTCGTGTATGTGTTAAAAATATTTAATATTCTAAAAAAATTGAAAGAGAGAAAAGTGTCAAAATGTTAAATAACAACAAAATTATATTTAAAACAAAATACTCAAGTATAATCCGTTTCATTCATGATGTGGGTATCTTATCTTTTTAGGGTTTTGGCCTAATAGCATGTTTCTAAAATATGTAGAATGAGAAGAGGCAATCACATGGTCACTAAAAGAAAGACAAATATTATAATTTTCAAGACTAAAAACACTCGCACCAACCTGAATAAAGGCTATGTTTAGCCAAAATTTTACATAAGTGAAAAACACCCCACATTAGGCCCAATAAACTAGCCGAAAAAGAAGTTAGCAATGAATAGCACCTCGCCACACTTAGTTTGATATTGTTCATCACCAAACTCATTTTAAATTAATCCCCCTCTCTCTCTGTCTCTCTCTCTCTCTCTCTCTCTCTCTCTCTCTCTCTCTCTCTCTCTCTCTCTCTCTCTCTCTCTCTCTCTCTCTCTCTCTCTCTCTCTCTCTCTCTCTCTCTATACACAAGGTGTCAACAAATATGCAATGTAACTCTTTTTTAAAAAATTTCATTACAAATTAAGAAAGAACACCTATTTAAACAAATTTGTTTGAAGATTCTACCTATATTGTAATAACTATCTAATTTTTTACCAAATGCATGCAACAAGTATGCAACCTAAATTTTTATTTTATTATAATTTTTACTAGTATGTAACCCATGCAAATGCATGGATGTATTTAAAATTAAACATAATTTTTATTATAAAAATATAAATAATTAGTAAAATCTATATATGTGCGTGTGTGTATTAATAGACAAAACTTAGAGAAAATCCAATTAAATTCTACAACTGAAGTTCAATTGAAGTCTAATTTTGCATCTTGTGTCCTAATATTTTTAAAGAGAATTTTATTTCTTAATTTTGGAGTCAAATATGGGACCGCATCTAAAATATCCATTCAATATATATATATATATATATATATATATATATATATATATTAAATTCTACAATTGAAGTCCAATTTTGCGTCATGTGTCCTAAATTATTTATTTTTAAAGAGAGTTTTATTTATTAATTTTGGAGTCAAATGTGGGACTACAACATAAATATCCATCCAAGTGAGTTATTTCATATAAAAGCTATGCAAGCCCAGAATAGTCTCCCTCAAAATAATGGGGTCACAATTTATTTATAAGTGGGATTACTCTCGATCCTACCATTTAGGCCCCAAACATGCCTTAGTTCCTCCCGAATTTTCCTAGTGTATTCTAGTGTTTCGCTCTCTATCTCTCGTATTCTTACCCTCCTTCTCCAAAAATTTTCCCACCTTTTCGTTGACCTCTACCCCTTCTTATAGTCTCTTCCAGTAAGGTGGCCATCATTATCTTCTCCACTTATGCACACATTCCCATGTTCATTAGAATCCTAAGGGATCCTCACAAATTTAAAAAATTCCTTTGGAACTTGTTTTAGACATTGAATAATGCTCGGGAGCGGATCCCTTCTAGAAATATCTGTCCTCGGTTATCGATCTTGTCGAGGCTACATCTTGCCCTGACTACCTTTGTTGTCGGTCAACACCCAGCCAATCTCTTAGGGACCTCTTGAGTGCTGTCCCCCTAACACCCGGTCCTTATTTTGGGGTCAGGCCCACTGTGATAAAGTCCAAGGCTACCCCCCGTGTGTATCAAGCTTAGATTTCTTGATGGGCTTAGGCTTCATGATGAGCCTTATTCAAGTGGGCTGGCACGACTCCCCAGGCTCGACTCCACACACAATAGCCCCCTCACGATCCTATTTTTGCGTAGCGGGGATAGGATCAGGGTCTTACTGCCTTATGGTCGGTGCATTTGCTCTTGTCTACCCTAAGAAGGATGGCGGTTGTATTTCAGGGAGACCAATAGTCTACCTTTTAATGCGATGGACAGGATAGCTTGCTCTGTTCGAAAAGACGTGGCAAGATCTGAGATATCTGACGGCCCAAATGATTTGACGCTTCACTTACCAAGGCCCTCGTGAAGCGAAATGATGGCATGCATTTATTGCCATTGGACAGTTACCATTAATGACTCTCGTTTCTATAGATACCAACCACGACCTCTATTTTTCTTTCTTTTCTTTAGTTTCTGTTCAGTTTAGAGACATACTCCTTTCTTTATTCATGAGCCCTCATCTTCCTTACAAGACTTCTCTCTTCCACAAGAAATCACTCTGTAAGTTTCCTTCCCTTCAATTGTCTTAACTTAGATTCAACAAAATGCTTTTTGCTTACCTTTTGAAAACTAGGGAGAATGTTGAATCATTCAGAGTTAGGTATAATATTCCTCGTGACGTTGAAATCTCGTACTGTCATGAGGAAGACACAATAGACCAAAAGCTCCCCCACATAGTATTCTTCCCTTTGATGTCCATTCTTGAGGGCGGGGTTAAGTTCTCAATAGACCCTTTACTACTTAAGACTCTTAGTTTTTATGGCCTCAGCCTCGACTAGTGTCTGCCCAACTTTTATAGGGTAGTTAACTGCTTGGGTCATCTAAACCGTTTGTATAGCCTGAGCCTTACCTACCACGATATCAATTTCATGTACTCCATTTGGGGGAGTTTAAAGCTCAGGTACTATCTCCAGACCTGAAGCACTATGGTCAAGTTGATATCTTGCCTCCCCGATTCTAATAGGAACTCAGTAGGAGAATATGTGAGGGTGAACTGCAGCTGGTTGAATGGTGAGTTGACTTGCTTGACCTCACCTCATCAAATAGGTCGGTACTTTCTTCTCCCAAGCCCCGAACACATGTGTCTAAGTATCTTTTACTACTCGGATATTATTATCTTATTATTTTTTACTTATTATTATTGTTTATATATATATATATATATATTGAAGCCTTTCCTAATTTTGGTTCTTCTCAATTACAGCTTCCAAGAAGTTTCGACCGGACATTAGCATCATGCGCATCCAAGAACTCAAATTTATCCTTCACTCAGAGATATTCGCACACTTTGACGGGAAATTAAAGGCTTCTCACCTAATCCTACGTTGTGTGCCCCCTACACAAGCTACTAGGACTCGTCGAGCGCCCTTACAGCCGGCAGCTTGCTACTGTCTTATCTAGACGTTTGGCTATCTAGGTTTTTGCTGCAAGGTCTAACTTTCGGGCAAGCCAGGCATCTTGGTCCCCAACTGGTTAGACACAATTCTCTTGAACCTATACAGGACAGTTCGGGGGATACTGTTTCCAAGGTCGGGCAATGCACGTCCCTTTGGAAGTGTCAGTTTCAGGAGATCCTACCAAAGAGGATCCTGTTCGTGAGGTCCTAAGTCCAGAAAAGTCCACCCTATTGACCCCAAATAGTAAAGATGGTTCAAAAACGGTGTATGGCCCTGGACCATTGGTTCCCTACTACACGAGTTTGGGGGGTCAACCCGCCGCACATTCCACTCCTCAGTAAACCACAACTCCTGCCTCCCAGAAATGGAAGAAGCGTTAGAAGGGTGAGAGCGGCGCTACGGTTGGGGGCAACACTTCTCCTACCCAGCTTCCCACTCCAGCCACCAGTCGGGCATCCGTTCAAACAGTCGAGGAGACTCTTTGGGAGACCCAACTCATTACCCAACCAATCATAATCGGCTCTCAAGTTGCGGCCTCTTCTTTGGGCTCTGCGACTGGGTGGGAATGCACTTTCCACCTCAAGGACAAGGTCCTTCCCTCCAATTCCTATGTAAGGACATAGAGGAATGGAGAGGAAGGCCAAGTATCGAACAGCCTCGGTTAGGCTCTACTGCTTCCTATTGATATGGAGCACAACTCGGGCTACCGAAACAATGACTTGGTGCTCAAATTGAAATGGCACACCATAGCGGTAAGTTTTATATCCACCCAAACTTTAATTGTTCCGCAGGCTCAGTCTTTTTTGTTTCTTTTGCACATCTTTACATTCACAAATGTCACCAATCGGACCTGAATAACCCCGTTTTGATTGTCCGTTGATTCAGGCTACTCAATTGACCCACGTGGTGGAAGGTCAACTGAAGGATGCACAGGAGGAGGCTAACAAAAAGAAGGCCCTGAAACAAGTAGCTGAGGCTAGCCTAAATGAAAAGACCCAGGGTTGAACATGATGGAGAGGCGGGCAACTACCGCCGAGAAGGCATTGAAGCTAGCAGAGCTTAAGCTCGCTGAGACTGCTAGCATCCTCTCTACCTGGGATAAAGAGTTCGCCGACCTTAAGGGAGGGGAGAAGGCGCAAAAGCAAATCTACTACAACAGGGGTTTCAAGGACACTGAGAATTTAACTGGTCTGGTAATTTTCCAAGCCCGGCAGTTCGGGTTCATGGAGGGCTAAATGGCTGCGGTCAATGCCATTAGGCTCCTCGATGACTCCCCCTACAGGAGCGCTGACCAAGTCCTACTGCCCGAAAACCCTGTGGTAGAAACTCAAGCCGAAGAGAAGGGCGAGGACAGCATCGATGAGGAGGAAGGCTTGGAGAGCCTTGAATCTAGGGAGCTGTCAAGGCAAATTGACTCCCACGTGTTGGTACTGGACGACGATCAGCACAAACCTTTCGCCAACCAACCCTTCAGCCGATCAAGAAGCCCCTATGTCTCTTCCTCTGAGCACCGATACCCCCAGAGCTTAAACTTCTTAAAAGTAGATCTATTTTTTGCTATTTTGTTTTGTATTATTTTTTGTTTCCCAAGGCAGGTCAGTATCCGTGTATTAAACTATCTTTCCTTTTTAGAATTTGTATAAGACTGATGGTTTTGAAGTTTACCTTGTTTTAATACAATTATATGAGAAGAGACAATGCCCCTTACTTACCTTTATCCCGCTCTTACTAACATGGTGCTGATGTTAATGTTTTAAATTTTATATTGAAAATTACTTAAGTGTAAACGTTGGGTGGCACAAATATCCGAACGTTTAGTAACAAGATTAAATTTGAAATTAACATTTAAAAACTTGTCTAAGTGTCATCCCTCGGTAACGCTGTATGTTGTTTCAATTACTCACGGTACGCCACTTCTCGTGCACCTTTATTAGTCAATATCCGGTGCATGTCTAAAATTTGGGGCATTCCTCGATCATTAGCCAGAAATAAGGACATTCGGCAATTGAAGAACAAGTTTATGTCCTAATTTGTAATCTAGACCGAGTACAGCAAGGTTTCCATCTGGTCGGTGACCGGAGTCAGGTCGAGGCTAGATTTCTGTTCTTATAGATTCGTTGTAAGGTTTCCATCTGGTCGATGACCGAAGTCAGGCCTTAGCCAAATTTCTGTCCTTATAGATTTGTAGTAAGGTTTCTATTTGGTCGATGACCAGAGTTAGGTCGAGGCCAGAGTTCTATCCTTATAGATTTGTAGCAAGGTTTCCATCTGGTCGGTGACCAGAGTCAGGCCGAGACCAGACTTCTGTCCTTGTGGATGTGTGGTAAGGTTTCCATCTGGTTCGTGACCGGAGTCAGGTCGAGGCCAGATTTCTGTCCTTATAGATTTGTAGTAAGGTTTCTATCTGGTCGGTGATCGGAGTCAGGTCGAGGCCAAATTTCTGTCCTTATAGATTTGTAGCAAGGTTTCCATCTAGTTGGTGACCAGAGTCAGGCCGAGGCCAGACTTCTGTCCTTGTGGATGTGTGGTAAGATTTCCATCTGGTTGGTGACCGGAGTCAGGCCGAGGCTAGATTTCTGTCTTTATAGATTTGTAGTAAAGTTTTTATCTGGTCGGTGATCAGAGTCAGGTCGAGGCCAGATTTCTGTCCTTATAGATTTGTAGCAAGGTTTCTATATTGTCAGTGACCGAAGTCGGGCCGAGGTCAGACTTCTGTCCTTATGGATGTGTGGTAAGGTTTCCATCTGGTCGGTGACTGGAGTTAGGCCGAGGCCAAATTTCTATCCTTATAGATTGGTACTAAGTACATGCCTAGACGCGCCTTTGCTCATTCCTACTTTACATAGAGTTATTTAGCTGGAATTCATATGCTTTTACTGTCCTTGTCAGCTTACAAATTAAAACACTAGTTCCATACAATGCGTTACATTTACTAGTATTATTTCTTTAGATTGTAGACATTCCATGGTCGGGGTAGGAGTCTTTCTTCTAAGTTTTCCAAGCAATAGGCTTCTAAGTTTTCCAAGCAATAGGGTCTTTCCCAATTAGGGGCCAAATTTTCAACACTTTGATCTTTTGCACTCCCGATGGCCTTTCGTAAAACGAGATCCCCTGGCATAAACTCCTGAGGCCTGACCCTTCTGTTGTACCCCTGAGCTAGCTTTTGTTAATAATCAGTAAGTCACACAACTACCATGTCTCTCTACTCCTCCAAGGTATCCAGATTCCCGACCATGCATTCATTGTTATATTCCCACACAAAGCCTGCAACCCTAGAACTTGATAAATTAACTTCAACCGGTATAAATACTTCGGCTCTGTAGGTCATGGAAAAGGGCGTCTCTCTTATCAACCTCCTTGGAGTTGTTCAATATGCCTATAGTACGTTCAGTAACTCTTTAACCCAGTTTCCCTTCTCGCCTTCCTGTCTCTTCTTCAAGCCATTCACAATTGCCTTGTTCGTCACCTTAGTCTGTCCATTACTCTGGGGGTATGCTGGCGATGAGTATTTGTTAGTTATCCCGAGGCTAGCACAATACTTTTGAAAAACCTTACTGTCAAACTGCAACCCATTATCGAACAACAATGCCTAGGGGAACTCCAAACCTTGTCACGATGTTCTTACAAACAAATTTCTTTACATCTACATCCTTGATAATCGCCAAGGTCGGCTTCCACCCATTTGGTAAAGTAATCCATGGCCACCACCATATACTATTTCCCGAGGCTCGAGGGAATGGTCCTATTATATTGAGCACCCATTGGGCGAAGGGCCAAGGACTAACAATTGGGTTGAGATTTCCTCCTGGCAGGTGCAACATAGATGCATGTCTCTGGCACCAATCACATCTCTTAATGTATTCAATTACTTCTTATTGCATATTCAGCCACCAGAATCCTTGAGTCATGGCTCGGTGTGTGAGTGACCTACCCCCCGAGTGGCCACCACATACTCCCTTATGAAGCTCGGCCAACAACTTGGCAGTTTTGCTGGGATGAAAACACAAAAGGTATGGTCCTCCAAATGAACACCGGTACAACCTCCCATCTTCGGATAGCCAAAAACGAGCTGTTATTTTCCACACATTCTCAGCTTCTTTCATATCACTCAGTAAGGACCATTGGACAAAAAAGTTGTGTATGGATCCAACCAACTTGGCTCTAGTTCTAATGAAGCGGCTACCACTACTTAGGATTCTATGCTCAGTCGCTCTAGCATCTCAGCAGTAATTATTCGGGGTATGCAATCATCTAAGGAAGACGCCAGTGTGGCTAGAAAATCGGAGTGACTGTTTTGGCTTCTTGGCACTTTAACCACACTAACTTTCTAGAGACCAACCCGTAAACTTTCAAACATCCATAAAATATTACGACATACGGTGATCCCTTGCCTCAAAACTCCCCTCGATTTGACTTACCACAAGCCTTGAGTCTGAGAACATCTCCACCTCCTTTGCTCCAAGACACTTCGCTGCCTGGAGCCCCGCGATAAGGGCTTCATACTCTACTTCGTTGTTCAAGGCTTAGAAGCCTAGCTTGAGCAACCTTTCCAACTTAACTCCTTTGGGCAATATCAACACTATCCCGACCTCCAACCCCCTCACATTAGAGGCTCCATCCACGAATACCTTCCATTGGCCCATTTTGATATGACATATTCCCACCGAGCTCGAAAGAGGGGGTAAACTCAGTCAAAAAGTCTGCAAGCACCTACCCTTTAATGGAATTCCTTGGTTTATAGCTTATGTCAGACACCCCCAGCTTCGTTCCTTACTTTGCTATCCTTCCCATGAAGTCTAATCTTCTCAACAAGGACTGCAAAAGGCCCTCGGTTAGCACCCATATTCTATGAGTTTGGAAGTAATGAGGTAGTTTTCTTGTGGCATGTACCAGGGCCAGAGCCCTTTTTTCCAATGGAAAATATCGAGTTTGTGCATCCACCAGAGTCTTGCTAAGGTAGTACACGGGCTTTTGGATCCCCTCATGCTGCCTAATCAACACTGAATTGACAACGTGGTTAGACATCGCTAGGTACATGTACAAGTCCTCTCCCAGGTTGAGTTGGGCTAGAATAGGCGGGCTGGCAATATAGGATTTCAAATCTTTAAATGCCGAGTTGCACTCTTCTATCCAGTGGAATCCTTTCCGCTTCTTTAGTAGTTGATAGAATGGTCGGCATCTGTCCACCGATTTCGACACAAATCTATTCAGTGCAACGATCAAACCTGTAAGCTTTTGGACCTCCTTTGGATTATTGGGCGGGCGCAACTGTTAGATGGCTGTTATCTGATCGGGGTTCACTTCTATGCCCCGAGTAGTAATCATATACCCCATGAACTTGTCCGATCCCACCCCAAAGGCACACTTCTTTGCATTGAGGCATAACTTGTGCTACTTAAAGATATCGAAAACATCCTGTAAGTCCAATTCCTCCCTCGTCTTTACTACCATGTCATCAATATAAACCTCCATTATCTTACCGATCAATTCCTTGAACATACGTGTGACCATCCGTTGATACGTAGCTAAAGCATTCTTTAACCCAAAAGGCATCACCGTGTAATAATAATCATCTCAGGAGTTATAAAGGCAGTCCTTTCTTGATCCTTAGGGGCCAGAGTTATTTGATGTTAACCTTGGAATGCATCTAAAAAGCTCATCCATCGATACCCGATTGTGGCATCCACTAGTTGATCTATCTTCGGCACCAGGAAGGGGTCTTTTGGACACATTTAGTTCAAATCCATGAAATCAACACAAACCCTCCACTTTCCATTCTTTTTCTTAACTACCACCGTATTAGCCAACCACTTAGGAAAGAACACCTCCCATATGGTCCCCGACAATTAACTTTTCCACTTCCTCCTTTACCGCTTCCACATGGGGTTTTGTGGATCTCTTTGGTCTTTATTTCTTAGGCACAACTTTGGGATCTACATTCAACTTATGCATAATAAAACTCAAGTCTACCCTGGGTACGTCGAATGAGCTCCAAGCAAACACATCCAAGTTCTATACTAGCGTTAACAAAATTTCCACACGATGCTTGGTGGATAAGCTTTCCCCGATTTGGAACCATTTGTCAGCATATGGCAAAACAAGTATTTGGACCAATTCCTCAATGCTGTCACCCCTGCCGAGCTTTCAAGCTTCAATAATTACTATAAAGGCTCACGCTAAACTTGTTTCTTCTGTTTAATTTCATAGTTAATTGCTGCCACCAGGCACTACTTGGCTATCCTCTGATCAGCCCAAACCATTGCGACATCGTCCTTCTTGGGAAATTAAAGTTCCTGGTGTAAGGTCGATGGTACTGCCCCATGGCATGGATCCAAGGTCTCCCTAGGATCACTATGTAGGGTGAAAAGGCATTAACCACGATGAAATTAACATCCACTTCCTTTCCTTCGGTCATTACCGAACAGCTTTATCTGCCCCTCGGGGGTCACAATTTTTTCATCAAACCCCACAAGCGGGTATCATATCTACTCAAATCCTTGGATTTCAGCTCCAATCCCTTGTAAAGATCAAGGTACATTATCTCTACTCCACTCCCTTGATCTACCATGACCCTCTTTACCAAGAAGCCTCCAATCCGGAAAGTTACAATTAAAGCATCATCGTGTGGTTGAGACGTTCCTTTCAAATCTACTTCACCAAAGGTGATCGGTACGGAGGCCATCCAGGGTCTCTTATTAGGTCGGTTCGAGGCCTCTGCTTTAAATGGGGATACCGTGTTAAGTACTCCCTTCAAGTTATTCAAGTTTACACCTCAAGACGTTACATGGATGACCTCAATAATTCCCAATGGAGGTGGGAGGGTTTGGTCGTTTCGACTTCCAGACCCTTGTCCTACGTTCGCTCTTTCCTGACCAACTAAAAACTCCTTAAGATGCTCAACCTTCACCAACTACTCTAGAAGGTCCTTCAGCACACGACATTGCTCGGTAATGTGCCATTTCTCTCGGTGGTACGTGCAATATAAACTATGATTTTTCCTCGTCAAGTATCCACCCATCTTTCCCAGCCACAGAAAATAAGGCTCGTTCTTGATACGCTCAAGAATCTTATATACCGATTCCTTGAATGTAGCATTAACTCTCTCGACGCGCTGTTCCGAGCCTTCCCTAGGGGCCCATGGTTTTCTCTGTTTCTCTGCCAAAAATTTTTAGGGCGATAATCTTTACGATACTACGATGACGCTAAGGCTGAGGCTTTACCTTTACCCTGCAAAAGGTCGTCTTTTAGTCTCTTATACTTCTCGATTTTCCTCATCAACAGGTGCATGTCTTTAGGGGGCCGTATAGTTAGTGAGTCCCTCAACACTGACTCTTCGGGAAGGCCCATTTGGAAAGTGTTGGCTGCCACTTGCTCATTCCCCCCTCCTATCTCATTATAAAGTTCCTAATATTTTTTTGTATATGAATGGAGGGTCTCACCACTTCTCATCCTCATAGACAACAAAGAACCTATTGGTTGAGGAACTTTGCTACATGTTATAAATCGTGCTCCGAACGCTTGAATTAATTCCCCAAAACTACGAATGGACCCCTTACTCAAACCGTTGAACCATCTCATCTTTGTTGGCCCAAGGCTAGACGGGAACACCTTGCACATCAACACATCATTATGAGAATAGAAGGACATCATCTATATATAGTGACTCACGTGCTCCGTTGGGTCTATTTTCCCATCATAGATGGTGAATGGTGATCGCGCGAACCGTCTCAGCATCTCAGTACGTTTGATCTCATTAATGAATGGTGATCTGGTTGCCCTTCTCAATGCCCGACTCATTGCTTCCAAAGTGGCGTTACGATACTTGTGCCTTTAGGATTCTTGATAACACCCCCAGTCTCACGTGTTTGGTCTCTCAATCGTGGCAAACCATTACCTCGAGACGACCTATCTGAAACATAATTTGAATCATCAAACAAGCCCTCCCGATCTTTCCTGTGGTTCCAGCCTCTCAACTCAATCTCCAAATCATTAACCTGCTTTCTTAGATTCTCGAACTCCCTAAAGTGGTCACTGCGATAAGGTCACTCGGAAATATTCTACATAGTTCGCTCCTCGTGGGAAGACCCCTCGTCAGAATCTACCCTCGTTTCCTACCCATCCTGCACGTGTAGCTGTTCCCTACCACACTCCCTTTCCCACCTATTATGACCCCTTGAGGAGGCCCCTGACTAATTCACGCATGCTGATCCCTCGCCCTCATGTGGACCTTCCATGATTAGGAGGCACCAAGCACGTTCAAAGCCTCAGATGGAGTAGGATCCCCATAGATGGCGCCAATTGTGCGAACCCAGAATAGTCCCCCTCAAAATAATGAGGTCATAATTTATTTATAAGTGGGATTACTCTCGATCCTACCATTTACGCCCCAAACATTCCTTAGTTCCTCCCGGATTTTCCTAGTGTATCCTAGTGTTTCCCTTTCTATCTCTTGCACTCTCCTTCCCCCAAATTTTTTCAACCCCCTTTTCTCTGACCTCTAACCTTTCTTATAGTCTCTTCCAGTGGGGTGGCCATCATTATCTACTCCACTTATGCACACATTCTCATGTTCATCAAAATTCCAAGGGATCCTTACGAATTTAGAGGATTCCCTTGGAACTTGTTTCAGACGCCGGATAATGCTCGAGAGCGGTCCCTTCTAGAAAAGTTAGTCCTCAGTTACTAATCTTGCCAGGGCTACGTCTTGCCCTGACTACCTTTGTTGTCGGTTAACACCTAGCTGATCTCTTAGGGACCCCTCGGGTGCCGTCCCCCTAACACCCAGTCCTTATTTTGGGGTCAGGCCCACTGTGATAAAGTCTGGGGCTACCCCCGCGTGTATCAAGCTTAGATTGCTTGATGGGCTTGGGGCTTCATGCTGGGCCTTGTTCAAGTGGGCTGGCACAGATCCCTAGGCTCAGCTCCCCATGTAAAACCAAAGAGTTTAGAATTAATGAACATAAAAAAATTAAAAATTGACAATTTACATTTTCTACTTAATATTATTCTTATAAGACTTTTTAAAAGAGTTAAAAAAATATAAGAATGACTATCAATAATATTTAAATTATATATGTAAGAATTATATTATGTATCTTACTATATATCTTTTAAGTATATCTATGTATATGCATGGGGTTACAAAAAAATATAGTATGTAACACATGCATACATATAGATATATTTAAAATAAAACAAAATTTTTATCATAAAAATATAAAATAATTAGTTAAATTATTTAAAAAAATATAAACATAATTAGTCACATATTAAAATTCTTATCTAGATTTAATACTACTTATGATCATTTTTTTTCTTCTAATTTTTAATAAGATAGAACGTGTGATGATCTTTGTTGTGTTGTGGCTTTTATTGAGTATAAGTGATTGGTTTTTTTAAAATTTAAAATTTTATAGTTCATTAATATTAGATTCTTAGTATTTTGCCCTCATTAATTTACTTAGAACAAAATTTTAAAAACTTAAGTGGACACATGACACAAACTTAAGTGGATAATTATTGTGTGATCTCCACTTAAATTTAGAAATATGGCCCAAAATTGGATTCTAATTTCATATTCAAATTTAAATTCTTGTGAACTTTACCTAAATATATATTACAAATTAAGAAAGAAAATCTATTGTAACAAGTTTGATTGAAGATTCTACATTTATTGTTTAACTATTAATTTTTTTTTTTACAAATAACTACTTTTAGAATTTTTGGAAATAAATTTGTAATTTTTTTATCACACATTTAACATAAAAGTTACAAAGAATTATATATATTTTAATAAACATTATTTTTTTAGGAGAAAATATATTAACTTTATGTAAATAAATTATCGAATATAAATTGAAACCAAAGCTCAAAGGTATCCTAAGTTTTATTTTATTTTATATATTTATTTAAGGAGATTCTTAAATTAATATGTTGATTATAAAATATACACTAGTTGAATATTGAATAGTAAACCCTAAAATGAAAAAACTCCCCCAAAAAGAAAAAACTCCCCTGCGTTTTTTTTTTTTGCATTTAACATTATTTTTGAAATATTTTAATTAGTTGTCATGTTTGCAAAACTATGTAGCAAACTAACATTTCAAGGCTCTAAACTCGAGTTCAATGGTTGAACTTGAGTTTTTAAAACTCGAGTTGCATGTGATGGCAATCTAATGTGGAAAAAAATCCAAGTGAAAATCGAGTATATAAAACTTGAGTTCCCCATTCTCCATGTTCCACAAATAGACCTCTTCTTCTTCTTCCTCAGTTCTTTTTTTCTTCCTTCCAAATCTAATTCTTCTTCTTCCTACCTGATCTAGTCCTTTGTTCTTCTTCCTCTCCTCTTCTTCTTCTTCTTCCTTCCTTCCTTCCTAATCTGGTCCTCTGTTCTAGATCTGATTTGATCTGGTCCTTTGTTCCTCTATTCTTCTTTTTTTGTCTTCTAGATCTTCATCTATAGAAATTGAGTCCTATAGACCCAGGTTTACTTTTTACAAACTCGACTCTATAAGACTCGAGATTAATGTGACAAAAAACCTCCAAATCAGCAAGTGGAACTCGAGTCTTTGAGACTCGAGTTTCATATTGAACTCAAGCCAAAAAACTCGAAATGTTACTTTACTGAATTTTTTCTAACGCATGCTAACTAACTCTATTGTCTCCCATAGGCATGTTAGCCTGCAAATTATCTCCCCTTTCTTTCACGTCACCCGTGCTATACCTAGCTGGCACCACCACCCTCACGTACCATCGTGCCACCCACTAACCACCATCGCAGCCTCTCTCTCCAACTACTCTCTCTTAACCCTGACTGCGTCGTCACCCACTCCACTGCCCAGTAAGTTTTTTTCTCTCTCCGTGATATTTCTAAAAAGCCCTGTTTGATGCACTAAGAATCAAATTTTCTCATCAAAGTAAGGCACTCTTTTTTTGTTTGCTATCTGAAACTGGCTTTAGCTCTGAAAAACATCACTATAGGTGGTTGTTTAAAAATATAAGGAGGTAGGCCATGGCAGTGGAAACCCAAGTGTCATAGCCAATTGTGGTTCCGAGGAACAGAAAGGTAGGGAAGAAGAAGGCCTTTAAGGGTAAGAAAAAACCAAAAGCCATGATGTTAGATGGCATTGTACAAAACAAGCCTAAGAAGATTGATAGGAAAATGAAGAAACGTTTTCGAAAGAGGGCAAGAGATTACAATTCAGATAATGATGAGAGAGATGTAGGTAGTGATGGTGAATCTGAAAAAGAAGAGGAAGAAACAGAGGACATGGATGTGAATGGCGATTATGGGGTTTTTAATGATGAAGAAAGTGGCAAAATTCAACCCGAAATCACTATGTTTTTGGAGGGTTCTAGAGCATTCAAGAGTATTATCATGAGGTATGTGCTTGAGGATGCACTTGTAAGCTAGGCTTGCTGTTTGATTGGTTTGTTAAATAGCTTCTCTTTTTCTTTTTCTTTTTTGTAAATGTTTTAATACATGGGATTTGTATAAAAAGGTTTGCCTACTTTGCAGGGTCTGGTGTTGTCAACACATAAGAAGCTCATTGTGGAGAAAAAATTTGTCAAATAGTATGTTTTTATAAAAAAAATATAGGAAAGTAGCACACGGATGAAGTTAATTAGTTCAATAGACTATTTTTGGAACTCGAGTTTGACAAACTCAAATTCAAAAAACAGTTTACTTAACTAATTAATTTCAGCTGCTTGCTATTCACCAATTTTTTTTTTTCTAAAATGGTATTATTCAGTAGATTTTGCCCCAAGCAAAAAGTCAAGGGGGAGGCCAAGAAGGAAAAACACTTGGTAAGTTAATCTCAAAAACCAATTGGTTATGACAATCATACGTGTGTCTTTTTAATTGTTATCTATCAGATGTCAGTGGTTGCAAATGAGTTTTTAAATTTTAATTTAGGTGGGAGAAAAGGGGCATGTGAAACCTGCAAATTATTTGGATTTGCATAAAAAATTGCTGATAAGGGTTACTACAAAAGGAGGTACTGTGTTTATGTATGTTAATTAAGCTTTATGTGACAAGGGCACTAGTTTTATCTAATTAGTTACGTGCTATATAACACTAACTTTGTTCATGTTTACTATGTGTGTTGCTGGAGTTTCAGTGGTCAAGTTGTTTAATGCTGTAAGTTTTCTATGAATATTTAACCATGTTCCATTTTGTCTTGAGTTTGATTTTTTTTTTCAACACTGTTTTATTTTATTGTTTCTGTGGCTGTTACATTTAGATCTGACCTTCTATCCTTGTATCTTGTGCAGGTCAACAAGGCACAACATGCTCAGAAAGGTTTGGATCCTTTGAGATATAAAGATGCAAAAGGTATGCTGATAGCCTGATAGATAACACAGCTAGACGTTGAGATCCCCCTGTTCCTTTCCCTACCATCTTTCTCAGTTATCTGTGTAAAGAAGGAAAATTGTTGAAGAAACTAAAATCATATTGATGTTTAGAGATTACAAAATGAAATCAGTTACCAAATAATTAACAAACTACTCTATTTATATACTTTGAAAACAAGGGCTTCATTCCCGCCTAAATAACTAACAAACAAACTCCTAACTATTCAACCAATCAAAGCTTGACACTTGTTTCCTCCAATCAATGCTTGACAGTTGTTACTAATTTCTTCTTCTTTTTGGCATGTGCAACAGCTTTGCTACCATCTGTCGTTTTCTTCCTTTCTTCATTATTGCATTTGTCATTTGCTATATCATGTCATTTATTGACTTTTTTATCTTCAACACTCCCCCTCAAGTCCTGAGTTGTAAACTCAGTGACTTGAAGTGAAAAAGTCCCCTTCACTTGCTTTGGCACAAATATATCCTTCAATCCTAGCTTTTCAGACAGTTTTGTAAATGAACTGAAA
The DNA here is from genome assembly GCF_040712315.1 of Castanea sativa. Lineage (NCBI taxonomy): Eukaryota > Viridiplantae > Streptophyta > Magnoliopsida > Fagales > Fagaceae > Castanea > Castanea sativa. The sequence continues at coordinate 43,236,819 of NC_134020.1, forward strand.
CCTAAAGCTTTGGTGAAGATGTTAGCTACTTGAGCATTTGTAGCTACATGAAAGGTTTTAATCATCCCTTCTAGAATCTTGTCTCGAACCAAGTGGCAATCTACTTCAATATGCTTGGTGCTCTCATGGAAAACTGGAATAACAGCTATATATAGTGTTACTTGATTGTCACAGAACAACATAGCTGGTTTAGGATGTTCAACCTTCAAATCTTTAAGTAATTGCAACACTCAAGTTATCTCACATGCTACACTAGCCATTGCTCTATACTCAACTTCTGCTGAGGACCTTGAGAACACTTCTTGTTTCTTTGATCTCTATGATATCAAGGATTCTCCAAGATAAACTGCATAGCCTGTTAATGATCTTCTTATATCAGGGCAACTAGCCTAGTCTGCATCACAAAAGGATTTAATATGCAAATCAGAGTTACTAGGGAAGAAAATCCCTTTTCCTGGTGACCCTTTTATGTATTGAAGCACTCTGTGGGCTGCAAGTAAGTGAGGTTCCCTTAGCTGTGAAACAAACAGGCTTAACCTATGCACAGAATAGGTAATGTCAGGTCTTGTTAGAGTTAAGTACAACGGCCTTCCAATTAACCTCCTGAATTGACCAGGGTCCTCAAGTGGCTTGCCTTCATACTTAGACAGCCTTAAATTCTGCTCCATAGGAAACTTTACAGGCTTAGAACCAATGAAACCAGTATCCTTCAAAATCTCCAGGGCATATTTTCTTTGGTTCAAACTTATACCTTCATTAGTTCTAGCTACCTCAAGTCCTAAGAATCTTAGTGAACCAAGGTCTTTCAAGCCAAACCTGTCATCAAGCAACTTCTTTAAACTAGCAACACATGCTGGGTTATTCCCAATGAGCAGTATGTCATCCACATAGACTAACAACACTATAAAGGAAGACCCTTGAGTATGAGTGAACAAAGAGTAGTCTAATTTAGAGTGAACAAATCCCATGTGTAGAATAGTGTTTGAAAATTTCTCAAACCATTGCCTTGAAGCTTGCTTAAGGCCATAGAGACTTTTGTTTAATTTGCAAACCATATTCTATTGAAAAGAAGATGAAGAAAAGTCTGAGGCAATGAAAGAAGTAGTAGTATCTGAGGTACAATGAGGGAATATAAAATCATCCAGATAGGAAGCTGAAGACTGAGATGAAATGACATATAGAAAAATATGCTTATAAAAAATTACATCTCTAGAAATGTGAATAGAATTGGATTCAAGATCCAATACCTTGTAGCCTTTTATGCCATAGGCATAGCCTAAGAAGACACACTTCCTGGCCTTAGGTGCAAATTTATTTCTATTGTGAGGTAAGGCAGAAACAAAACACAAGCATCCAAAACATCTAAGATGATGGTAGGAAGGTGGAGAGTGAAAAAGAAGCTCATAAGGGCTTTTATTCCCTAAAGATTTTGAGGGAATTTTGTTGATTAAATGTACTGTTGTTAAAACACAATCTCCCCCAAAACATAAAGGAACCTTGATTTGAAATTTTAAAGCTCTTGCAATATTAAGAATGTGTTGATGCTTCCTCTCAACAACTGCATTTTGTTGAGGAGTATCAACACATGATAATTGGTGTAAAATTCCATTTGAGTGAAATAAATCTTTTAAGTAAAATTCAATACCATTATCACTCCTAATGGTTTGAATTTTGCTATTGAACCATAGTTGCAAATTGCGGAAGGGAAACTTGAGTTTCAAATTTATGTTTAAGAAGATAAACCCAAGTGCATCTAGTGAAATCATCTACAATAGTAAAAAAATATTTAAAAGCATCAATAGTACTAGTAGCAAAAGGACCCCAGAGGTCACAATGAATCAATTCAAAAGGTTTACAAAATACATGAGTACTAAGAGTAAAAGGAAGCCTCTTTTGCTTTGAAAAATGACAAACATCACAACAAGGTTTTTTATTGGAAACATCAGTATGTACAACTTGCTTCAACAAATGAAGTTTTGAATGAGATGGATGACCTAGTCTAATATGCCACAAATTTGAAGGAGAAATGTGACTAACAGCAGCAACAAGAGCAGATGCAGTTGTTCTAGAATCTGAGTCTTTCAGCAAATACAATCCATTGTGTTCCTTACCCAGACTAATCATGCTCCATTGAGCAAGGTCTTGAATAGAACAACAATCACCAAGAAAGATGAGGCAGCAAGAAAGATTCTTGGTGAGTTTGCTAACTAAAATCATATTAAAACTAAAAGAAGGTACACATAAAACATCAGTGAGAGTGAGTGTGGAAGAAACTTGCACTGTGCCTACATGTGTAACTAAAGCTTGTTCTCCATTTGGCAAAAAGACACAAGTTTGGACTATAGAAGTGATTGCAGTGAATTGAGTAACAGAATGCACCACATGATCAATTGCTCCAGTATCAATAATCCAAGCATTAGATTTATATGCATGCCTATTAGCATTGTGTTATAGGCGAGCTTGTTGGCTTATCAGAGCAGAAAAAATGGAATGAGAAAAATTGGGTGGAATCCAATATGGAATACCTGAAAAGTTTGAAGAACAAGAAGGTAAAGTAGAGGTGGAAGTTGAGGGTTGTGGAATGGAAGAATTTGGTTCCATGACAGAAGCAACTTGATGAGCAGTCTGAGCACTATTGCCTGATCCAGGAGCCACATAATTCTTCAGAAAGTTGAGGAATTGCTCACATTGAGCTTGAGAAAGAGGGCATTGAGACAAGGAAGCTTGTGGACTAGCTTGCAAATGAGAACCCCCAAAAGAATGACCAAGAAAACTTTGTGAGGTAGAAACCATGTCAGATTAAGCACTGACATTAGGTAAACCACCAACAGTAGGTAAACCAGCATTTAGTGGTTAAGGAAAACCATCCAATCCAAAGTTTCCTGAGGGAAAAATCATAGAAACTTGATTTGCCATAACTTTGTTACCTCCTTTTGGTTTATAACCTGGAGGATATCCATGAAGTTTATAACATTTATCTGTTATATGACCAGTGAGACCACAGTAAGTGCATACTGGTCTGTCTTTCTTGGAACTACTTCCTTTTCCTCCATGATTGTGACCTTGATTACCATGAAAAACCTTGCTGTTATTAACATACATAGCCCTTGCTGTTATTAACATACATAGCTACAACATCTGAAGATTGAATCATGTTGAAACCATGACCAATACTCCTTTGTTTCTCTTCTTGCAAAATCAAGGAACACATTTTGCTAAGAAAGGGAAAAGGCTCAATTAGCAAAATTTGACTAATGATATTGCCATAGCTATCATTCAATTCCATCAAAAAAGGAAATACATGATCCTTGTATTGAGCATCCAATTGAGAAGCCTTGGATCCACAAGTACAAGCACAAGTGCAAACTGTGAAAGGTTGATAATTGGCAAACTCATCCCACAAGGCCTTGAATTTTGTGAAATAAGAACTCACCGAGAGTGATCCCTGTGAAAGATGAGAGATCTCCTTTTGAAGCTCAAAGAGCCTTGGATTATTGCCTTGAGAAAGCCTATCCTTGAGGTCAATCCATAGATCCTTCACAATATTGATGTACATAACACTTGCTTTAAGCTCCATGCTAAGTGAATTTGTTAACCATGAAAGCACTATGGTGTTGCATCTACTCCAAGAATTGAAAAATGGAGAAGATGGATTTGGCTCAAGAATTGATCCATTCACAAAGCCAAACTTGTTTCTGGCACTCAAAGCCAAGAACACAGACCGTGCCCAACTCATGTAGTTCTTAGGACCAGTTAGAGGTTGTGATGTGAGAACAAGACCAGGATTCTCATTCGTTGGAAGAAAGAACGGATTGTCACAAATTCGTCTGTCATTACTGCACTAGAAGAAGGCATTGAATTTGTAGTTTGAGATTGGTTGTTGTTAGTGGAATCAAAAGCCATGATAAAGTCAACAAACTTTGTTTGGAAACTGAGAAACAAAAAGAAAATTTTCTGAAACAGAGAGAAAATGCTCTGATACCATGTAAAGATGGAAGATTCTTGAAGAAACTAAAATCTTATTGTTTGTTTAGAGCATTACAAAATGAAATCAGTTACCAAATAATTAACAAACTAATCTTTTTATATACACTGAAAACATGGGCTTCATTCCCACCTAAATAACTAATAACAAACTCCTAACTATACAACCAATCAAAGCTTGACACTTGTTTCCTCCAATCAATGCTTGACAGCTGTTACTAATTTTTTCTTCTTTCTGGCACATGCAACAGCTTTGCTACCATTTATCGTTTTCTTCCTTTCTTCATTATTGCCTCTGTTGTTTGCTATATCATGTCGTTTATGGACTCTTTTATCTTTAACAATTTGTCTTGTCTTCACATCAATATGAATGTTTTCTCTAGTTACCTCTAAGCTGTGCACCATAAAAGAAGAATTTGAAGAGAAGCAATTTATCAATTATTACCAAGCCATGTATCTGCGAATGCACATATACTCATCCCATGTTATATACACCAGTGTTTTGTGATTAGTATTTTCATTTTAATTTTTTGATTGTTTTGTCTATACCAAATTGCCTCTCTTTGAACTTCCAAATGAAAGATTTTCAACCTATTCATGGCTTAAAAATATATATATATATATATATATATATATATATATATATGTATGTATGTATGTATGTATGTATTATCATTTGAATAAATTTCCACAATTTTGTCAATCAGCTATTCCTCTAATTACACCTTCTTCCTAATGCAGGACATGCAAGAAGATTTTTATTTAGTATTATTTATGTTTGCAAATCAATTTTATTTTTATATTTTAGGTCCTAGTAGTTTATTAGGCTATTAATATTTTAATTTGGAAGCAAGGTTATTTTCATAATAAGGCAATTAGGGTTTCTTAGCCAATTAGAATTAAGGTTTAGTAATCCTTTATAAGCAACCTATTGTACTCCTTGAGGGGATAGTTGATATTGGGATGAATTAAAAAATGGCGTCCCTTTTGTTGGGCTGGTGTTGACTCCAAGTTTACCCTAGGTGCTGACTCCTAGTAGTTTCCTTGCTTGGCGCTGACTCCAAGCAAGGCCTAGGTGTTAACTTCTAGGTCATATCCTTTTATTTTATTGTTGTTTTAGTTTTTTTCTGGTTATCCTGGGTCAATTTTGGTATCAGAGCAAACCCCGATTTGTTTAAAGCATATCGTGGTCAATCTAGAACCCAAAAAAAAAAAAAACTGTTGAACCACTATCACAACCCATTAGAAATCTCAATCACCGTTGCTTCTTATTGCCACTAGAAGACCCCACAAAAAAAAAAAAAAAAATCCTGCCAGCACCACCATTTACAATTTGACACAAACATCCCAATCACTCCAAGACCCTAACCCCACGGCCACAGATCCTAAACCCATACTCAAATCACCAAACCAATTGCAACCACGAAGATAGAGAGAAGAGAACTAAGAGTCCTTTATTGCAATCGTGCCACACTACCACCAACAAGCCACCATGTTCAGATCGGGTCAAATCCTTTCACGACAGTTGCTAAACATGCCACCACCACCATGAGCCGCCGCTTCAACTGGTTGCCACCACCATCACCATTTTTTCACGCCCCTGAGAACCACCTACGCCAACTCGCTGTCAACACTGCTCCACCATGCCGCTTCATGCTTCGCCGGTTCCATCATCGCGGTTCGACGAGCGAGCTCCGATCTGCACCACCGACCACCGCTAACTGTGACGCCGGTGAGCCCAGGCCCCTCTCTACCGTTGACTCAGCCCACTTCGTGCTTGCTCTGCCGCCCCTTTTCTCTTTTATTTTCGTGGTCTTTCTTTTTTTAGTTGGTAGTTTAAGTTCCTTTTAAAGCCTATCATTTGCTCTTCTTTTGTCTGTAGTTTCTTAAGTCCAACAGTGTATTTCATTATTTAAAAAAAAAAGAAAAGAAGAAAGACCCAGCCCACGAAATCCAAACCTATCAACCAGCCCAGCCCAGTAACTATTTGAGAGAATAGTCTTCGAAGCCTATTCCAACGATTTGTCCCGAGAACATTACAACAACCCAGGTTCTTGTTCCAACTTTCAACTATTTGTTGAAGCACTATTTTAGAGAATTACGGTAATATCCGAAGCACGGTATTTTGATGGTTGTAAAACTAATCCACGAGATTTCGTCAACTGGATGAATGGGATGGAGCAATTCTTTGAGCAAGCAAATTGGGCAGATAACAAGAAGGTTAGGTATGGAAGGTTGAAGTTAAGAGGTGGAGCACAAATGTTTTGGGAGAAGCTTGAATATTTTCACTATCTAAACTATGAACCTGCCATTAGTGTGTGGGAAGATATGAACCTGCCATTTGTCACCATACTTTCGAGCTAAGTATCTACCCCAATCTCAGTGTGGTACTTTTCAAGTTGAAGCAAATACGATGAATTCTCATTCCATTTCATGTCCTCAGCGCACTTTTAAACAATCTATCAAGGAATTATCTACCAAGAAATTAAAAGAATTATCTATAAAGCTTATGAAAGATGTTCATGACAGGATTGCTCAGATGAAGTAAATGAAGACTCAAACCGATCCAATTGGGAAACCAAGGATAATTGATCACAATGAACTTATTGCTGCCCTCATAGAAGACAACATTGATGATGATATCTTGGTCGTGGAGAATCCTCAGGCGACACTAGAGCCTAATGTTGACACAGACGTACATGCATGGACGGAGGTAAACTTTGGCATTGGGGGGCAATGGCCCCCCCTAATTTTTTTTATAAAGAATATTAGTATATATATAGCTACTAATTTTAGCAATTTTGTTATATAAATTACACTTTGCCCCCCTTAATAATATCATTGATTCTTTTAAAAGTAATGCGATAATCACAAACTCTTCTACAATATTTTTACAAACTATTGAAGTTGTAAATTCTTATTGGTTGCATCTAAATGTGCCACTTACATCACTTTTTTACTTACCAATAACTACTCATAACATCAACAATTTGTAAAAAAAAAAATTGTAACTCTAGCATATTTCTCTTTCTAAAGGTCATAAATTTTTTTATAGGTACAAGCCCCAAAAAAAATTAGCCCAACAACAAAAATTACCAATAGTAAAGCTAAAAACAATTAAGTTTAATCAACCAATTTTGCCAAAAACAAATAACCAACCCTTTAAAAAAATTTAAATAAAATAATTTTGTCTTTACCCAACAACAATGCACACATCAAAAGCACAAAAAAATTATAAAAAGAAAATAGAAAATCTCTTAGTAGTTAATTAAGCAGTAGAGTTGGAGGCCAAAATTGTCGCACATAGCCAACAGCAAAACTGCCCCCCCTAACTCTAAGTCCTGGCTCTATCCCTGCGTACATGCCTCAACAAATGTTGCTTTAACATGTGTGTAAGGAAAAGGAAATGAATCTATTGAAGAGCAGCAAGGTGAAGGGATAGTTTCTAAAGAGAGTATTATGTTAGAGGGTGCACATGATGTGATAGTGGAAACTAATGAATCTGCTTTTGATCAACCTTCCATGGTGCATGAAGACAAACATTTTGCTAAAATGGAGAAAGTTGATAACATAATGCTTCCAATGGTACAAGATAAGATTATGTTAATTCCACACATTGATTTTGTTATTCTAGAAGAGTTTGACAGGGTGGAATTCAAGGTTTTCTTTTCCCTGTGCTCCCTAAGGTGATTCCAGACTTGATGCAAGTGTTACTTGTTAGCATCCTAATCTTTAATGCTTTAAAACTTGAGGTCGAGTTTTCTCCAACCAGAGGAGAATGATGCTGGAGACAGAAGCAGATTTTTATTTAGTATTATTTATGTTTGCAAGTCAATTGTATTTTTATGTTTTAGGTCCTAGTAGTTTATTATGCTATTAATATTTTAATTTAAAAGCAAGGTTATTTTCGTAATAAGACAATTAGGGTTTCCTAGCCAATTAGAACTAGAGTTTAGCAATCCTTTATAAGCAATTTATTGTACTCCTTGAGGGGATAGTTGATATTATGATGAATTAAAAAATGGCCTTTTGTCCCTTTCTTTGGTTTAGTGCTAACTCCAGGTCTACCTTAAGTGCTGACTACTAATGATTTCCTCGCTTGGTGTTGACTCTAAGTAAGGCCTAGGTATTGACTCCTAGATCATATCTTTTATTTTATTATTGTTTCAGTTGTCCTGTGTCACTTCCCCTGTAAGAGCAACATGGAGGGAGTTCTAGGTGAGGTCCTGGGTTTAAAACCCACCAGGAGCATGTGTAACTTATCATTAAGAAATTATATTTCCACAGTTTTCCAATTTCTCTCATCCATTTACAAAATTTCATCTAAGTACTCATTCTTTTGGTCATTGTGCCCGAGTGTTCTCCATGACTGGACTTTTGAGAAAGATGCATATATGGTATTGTGATTTCTGTTGGAAGTTGCCATGCAGTCCTCCTATCCATCTTCTGCCAAGAGCTGCAACTTCATGTGGTTTATATGTAATGCATTGTTGTCGTATATTTTGCTGAGTCAGCTATTTAATGCTTATTAAAATGAATTTCTCTTAAATAAAATTCTTCTATTTTTGGGTATAGAAGGGGAAAAGGACTTGGTTCTAGAGGTTCAATTCTCAAAGCAGATTGTCTTGTTTCTATGTTTGAATCCTGGTCACACTTATTTTGAAACTACCATCTGATCATTACTTGGAAAAGAATGTTGTCTGAGACTGCTCAGAAGACCCATGTTTTGCTGTCGTTGATTTCCGGTTTTTTTTTTTTAAATTTTAATTTTAATTTTTACTTCAGATGATTAAATACCATCTTGTCCTGGGAAACTATAAAATGCATTTGCAAACAACATTGATCAGATATCTCACCTGTATCATCTATTTATTATATTTACAAATGCAGTCAAATTTATACTTCATTATTCATATTCCATAAAATTATGCAGTTAGATGTTTGGTGACCTGGGAGCGACAGCAATGCATTTAGGTTATTTTGAGGCTTTAGCAAATTAAAATGTCTACAGTTTTGTGATATGCAGGGCCATTCATCTAAAGGTGAGGAAAATAGAGAAGGGCCTGCCTGGGCTCCATTGCGTGACAATTACATGGTAACGAATTCTAAGTTGAAGAATTGGGATAAGATGCGGGTAAGAACTGTTTTTATATATACCATGTTGAATGTTTATTTAGTAGGGTACTAGCTCTGTCTCTCTGTCTCTCTATCAGCACCCACCCCATCCAGATCCATTTGGAACTTCATTTTTTGGTTGCATGCAGGAAACAACTGTAGCTGATGAATATGGAAGGATTTTAGAAGATAGTAGTTCTGATGGTGATTAATGTTTAGTAATTCAACAAGGGGACTAAGGTAATTATTATTTGTCAGGCAGACTTTCTGACAGGGGAAATTGAAATCTTGTTGTCATGTTATTAGTTTTTTTTTTGATAAGTAACACAAAATTTTGTTAGAAAAAGAAAAACAAACCTAGTACACCGGCGGGTTACATAGAAGTTAAGTAATGTGTGTCATTTATCAATGATCGTATGAATGAATGCTTCACTCAATATATGGGGTTTTTTCCTTCTCTACTTGACTTTCTTCCAGTAGGAAATTTCTTTTTGCAATTAATTTCTTTTTACCATAATTGAAATTTCTTTTTGCAATTAATTTCTTTTTACCATAATTGAGCATAAAAGTTTGTTTTTGGATCAAATAGTAAACAATATTTGATTTGTAAGAAACTTGTGTTAATAGCATAAAGAATATGTAATCAAATAGTGAAATTTTCATACCTAAAGAAAAAGTGGGATTTTCAAAATTTTAATCAAATAAAAAGTTCCTAGGCCGTGTAATGCTAATATTACCTAGAGATATATTAAGGTAGCATTTGACATTAGCTGAAAAAGACGATTTTTTTTTTTATAAAAAAAAATACTATTTAATTTATTTTTGTTACTATTCATAAGTTCCATTGCACTTTTTGTACCATTCATGGATCTCATTGTATTATTTTAATTAACTTTTAGTTTTATCTACAGTATTTTCAGAAAAAAAACAATCTTAATTTAACTAAATAAACTGTTCCTAAACAAACTTTAAGTGTAACTTGATCATGACACACACATATATATAACATTACATGTGAGTCCTGTGCATTAGACCCGTTAAGATCATGAGATGTAATCAAAAGTGGACAAATATCATAATTTTGACAAATTCAATGTATAAAAGCACTTGATCCAAGCCAAATCCTATACATATAGGAATCATCGTTTCCTAAATCTAGAAACTTTTGTATCCACGACGTAGCTCCTTGGACTTTTGAGGGTAATAATTTCTTTGGATCAAACCTCGTATCTTCTCTCCTTAGTTGGGTTTTTACTTGCCACGATGGAGATGGCTAAGATGGAGATGACTAGGCCCAAAGTCTTCATTTCAATAAATTCTTGATTATCTAGAAAGAACAAAAAAAATTTCATTTCTTTTAGGGTCTTAAAATGGCCAGTTTTTTTTTTAAATATATTTTTGAAATGTTTAGTTCAATTTGCCATATATGAAGATTTAAGGTGAAAACACTATTTTGGTTCCTATATTTTAATGTCACAGTCAATTTGGTCTCTATATTTTAGTAATATTTAATTTGATTCCGGTTATTTTCAAATTGCAGTAATTTTAGTCCCTATCGTTAACTCACTAACGAAAAATGCTTACGTAACAAACAATTTATACAGTTAGCATGACTAATATTAAAAAATATAATGAGATGATGATGCGTTTAAATTTTATTGACCTTGTTAGTGCTTATGTCAGTGCTTAGTTAGAAAAAAAAAAAAAAACCACATCAGCCTTTATAAATATATTTCTTTTCTTTTACAATTTTTTCCTTTATTATTTCTTTCAATTTTCAAGCGATTTCTTTAAAAATTCATTTTATTTTCCCACATGGTTCACTGTTCTTTTCATTTCCAGATCTAGCTCTTTAGTGGACCTCCAATTCTAATTCAAAATGGTCTAAAACGATTGCTCTATTCAATTTTCTGGATTTGTCGTCCACTGGTGGAGCTCTATCGCCACTGATTTCACAAACCTCATCTCCAACATTTTCATCATTTCGGACCAAACTCCAAACGACATGTACAAAAACTCCACCTTTGTCATGCACTTGAAAACATCTCCTGAGATCAGGTCCATGTCCTTTCTGTTTAAATAACACTACAGACTCTGGGTTTGGGGGTTTTGTGTTTGTGAGTATCTGTTTGGGTTTCTAGTGGCCTTGGTTGCTATACATACACTTGGTATACAATACAAAACAATACAACACAATAGCTCACAATTATTGAGAGAGAAGGGTTTTTAAATCATGGTCTCCACGGGGTGAAATAGCTATGCATGTTCAATTGTTATTTGCTGGAACAATGATGAAAATTGTCCGAGAATGATATGAAAATTATGTTCAATTAAAGAAAGTTAAAAGAAAAATAAAGAGAGTAAAAAAAGAAAAGAAAAGAAATATATTTGTAAAAGCTAATGTGGCATTTTTTGCCAACTAATTATTGATGTTGCAAATAAAATTTAGACACGTCATCATCTCATTAATTTTTTTATTATTAAACATGTCAACCGTACAAATTGTTTGTCATGTAGACATTTTTCATTAGTAAGTTAATGGTAGAGATCATATTGATTACCGCTCCGTTTGTTTCAATGAAAAACCTTGTGTAAAGATAGTTTTCCTTATTTTCTAATGTTTGGTAGCATAAAAAAATATGAGTCAAAGGAAAACTATTTTTGGTCAATATAAAAAGTATGGCTTATTTTTAGAGATTGTTTTCCATTAAATTTTTTTGGAAAACAACTCTATCTCACAGCAAGCTAAATAAGGGAAGTTAAGAGGTTGTTTTTTAACTTATTTATAGTTGTTACCAAACATTGGAAAATGAGATAATTTTATATAGAATGTTTTTTAGAAAATGACTCATTTTCTAGAAAACATCATTATTGAAACAAACAAAGCGTACATGTTGAAAATAAGAAAGACCAAATTGATAGTTGTTAAAATGTAGGGACCATTTTGACTTTGACATCAAAATGTAAGGATCAAAATAGTGTTTTCACCAAGATTTAAATTCTAAACATTATCATATATATATATATATGTATATTTACGAGGGTCAATTTATTAACGATCTCACTTTATCCCCTTCTTGAGCGATCTCAATAATCCCATCAAAGATTCATTGCCAAGTTGGTTCGTGTCCTCTTCTTTAGGTATATAACTACCATTATTCAAAAGGCACCAATAATGCTCAACCCCCACAAAAGAAGGCAATGCCTAAGGAAACAACATGGTCCCTAACTTCAAATCATCACATATTTTCCAAAAGAAAAATAAATTCCATCCAAATCATACAACATCACACACTCACAAGTCACAATATTATCATTTTATCCAAAAAAAAAAATAATAATAATAACACTCACACTCACACTCACACTCACACTCACACTCACGAGGTCACCCATTTGAAATCTCTCTCAATAACAAGACTTTTCACCATAATTCTTTTCTGTTCTTATTTTTTTTTTGTCAGCAAGAATTAAGCCCTAAAAATACTTCAATCTCATCTTTACGTCTTTATCAGCAATCACACGTTTCAATCCAAGCCATTTAAAATAAAAACTTTGACATACCATGATGGTGATTTTTCAGTACCAACTGGCAACAAAAGCAGTGGCATTCCATTACAATTTCCACAAAGAAGGAAAAAAAGAAGAGAAAAGAATGGAAGCCGGTGAAAAAGTAGTACAGGTGGCATCCTACATCGTCATCACTCCCTTGTCCTCTTGTAAATAAATACATAGATGGCCGAAAAAACTAGTAACTATAACTACAAGGGAAAAATAAAGGACCGTTTTGAATGGGAAAAGAAAACAAAATACCATCACAACTCAGCTGCAACCCGGAAAGCCCCCTCTAAAAAGATCCAAACAGATCTCGCACTTTCTCTTCAATTTTTTTCTCTTTTTCCTTTTCTCTCGGAAACGAAACGAAGACATCAAGACTAACAATTCAAATGGCTCCGATTCCCTCAGAGAACGGCGTCGAAGGAGACGATGAGAGAGAAGAAGACGACGAAGAAGAAGAGGAGGAAGAAGCTGGGGAAGAGGAAGAAGAGGAAGAGGAGGAGGAAGAGGAGCCGAGGCTCAAGTACCAGAGAATGGGAGGGAGTATACCTACGCTTCTCGCCAGCGATACGGCGTCGTGTATCGCCGTCGCGGAGCGCATGATCGCCCTTGGTACTCACGGCGGCACCGTTCATATCCTCGATTTTCTTGGCAACCAGGTGATCCTACCTTTGAGATTTTTTCTCTCTCTCCCTCTCCCTATTTCTTTTTGAATATAAAAGCGTGAAATTGGCTTTTTTGATTGAATTTGGAGCTTGTTAGATCTGAATTTTGATTTGTACGTGTTATTCGAAATTGGAATTGAGCAATGAGTGACAATTGAGCTGGTTCGTTTTGGATTGTAGAGTGAATGGATTTGGGGACTTGCTATACTGAATTGAACTTGCTAATGTTGACTTGCGTTGCGCTTAGAAATTTTTTTTTGATCATTTGCTAACTGTATTGGACTTGAATTAGTGACTTCTCACCTCCATTTCATGAGGCGCGGTCTCTAGCTGATTGTGCTGTCCCTTAGGACTTGTGGTTTTAGCCATTCTTGTTAATGGCTTTGAACATGAACGAAATTGCTTGCATTGTTTTTGGTGGTAAATTTGTTATGTAATAAATTAAAAAGGCTTTGGCAGCAATTTGAGCAGTCATTTCTTTGAAGCATATGCCGTTGTTTTAGTTATTACTATATCCGCTACAATAGTCAGTGTCTCAGTCCATTTTTGAATTTGTAGACTACTTTCTTCAAAAAGCACAAAGTAGCCAAAAGAATTAGTACAAAGGAAAACAAAAAATTATGTAAAATAAGAAAGAGATTCAATAGACATGGGAATGGGGATGTAGATCCCTATGTACAAGAGCAATCAAATAATGTGCGTACAAATAAAATCAAAATCTGGTCCTCCAAGCCCTCTAAATCCTCAAATGTGCGTCTGTTATGCTCCCTCCAAATAATCGAGATCAAATATGACGGCACCAAGTTCCAATTACCGGAGGAGTGCTTCCCGAGCCAATTCCTCCAACCAAACAAAAGATCAATTGCCCTCCTATGTTAAACCCAAGAGACCCCAAATGATCTAAAAGCAAAGCTCCATAGTTGATAGGCTACCTGCAATGGAGCAAAAGGTGATCCGCTGCCTCCCTACTACTCCTGCAAAAACAGCACCAATCCACTAAGGTATAACCTCTCCTCCTAATGTTATCACCAGTGAGAATCTTCCCCCTCGCTGCTGTCCAAACAAAGAAATAATCTCATCTAGGGGCCTTAACACTTCAAATACCTTTCCAACGGAAAATGAAAGGAGTAGATCCCCTCAAAACATAGTAATAAGAATGAATGTTAAACTCCCCATTACTCTTCAACCTTCACCTCACCTGGTTTCCATCTTCATTAGAAGGAATATGAGAGTCCAAAAGATGAGTAAAAGCAGCCACCAACTCCAGCCCCTAATCATTAAAATCCCTGAAAAATCTCACATCTCAACACCTCCTTGTCCCCACATCCGGTCTCACCAACAATTTGTTTTTGATAGGTAATAATACTTTTATTGAAAAAAAACTGAACATCATGTTCACGATGGTGAACACCCTGAACAAGGAACAAATACAACCAAATCAAGAACTAAGAGGAAGGGAAAGTATGAATTTAGAAATTGTAATACAATTCAAACACCCCCAAATACGAAGATATATATATCATAATGTTTGAGAGGAGATCAGTACAAATATCATACAAAACCAGGAAAACCTCTTTTAGTGGTTGATTGCCGCACCAGCCATCATGCCAAAAACGAACTCAATTCCCCACCCAAAATTCAAACTGAGTGTGCTGGTGAAACTTCTCCCAATCCAGCCTAATGCTCTTCCAAAGACCACAACCATGAGAACCCCTTCCAAAATTCATTTATTGTCCTTAGATTTCTAAAATTAAAACCAATTACGTAGTTATTTCCCCTTCAACTTCCAACTGGAGCTAAAACTTGCTTACAAAAACAATCAGAACCATTTATGTAATTGTTTACAATACATTATTCTCCCAATTTTTTTTCTCAATACATTGAACTGTCCAAAGAATATGTCATTAGTATCATCGGTTCAAATTTTTTCTACCAGCTAATTGTATATAGGAGCTCCAAGTTTTTCATCATGAAGTTGAGGCTAGTGTTTTTCATTAACCACGCTTAGTATCCTGGCTTCGGCTGATTGATGGTTGCAGTGGGTTATTTGTTCTAGGCAAAATGACATGCTTTAGGTTTTAAATATGTAGTTCATTTTATTCTTTCCAGGTTAAGGAGTTCCCTGCCCATACTGCTGCTGTCAATGACCTTAGCTTTGACATAGAAGGTGAATATGTAGGAAGCTGTTCTGATGATGGGTCTGTTGTAATAAACAGCCTTTTCACTGATGAGAAACTGAAGTTTGAGTATCATCGTCCAATGAAGGCTATTGCACTGGATCCAGATTACTCAAGAAAAACGTCAAGGAGATTTGTAACTGGTGGTTTAGCAGGTCATTTATATTATAATACTAAGAAATGGCTTGGCTATCGCGACCAGGTTTGTACTAGTCTACTAACCAATAAGATGTGCAAAATACCTAATGCCTTTTGGTTTCTTGAAACTAAAAAATTTATCTGTTTTCTAGGTCTTGCATTCTGGTGAAGGTCCAATTCATGTAGTAAAGTGGAGAACAAGTCTCGTTGCTTGGGCCAATGATGCAGGTGTGAAAGTTTATGATACTGCCAATGATCAGCGTATAACATTTATTGAAAGACCAAGAGGAAGCCCACGTCCTGAGCTTTTGCTTCCTCACTTAGTTTGGCAGGTTAGTCAATGATTAACATGGCTGCAGAATGGGGGCATGCTTATGGATTATGCAAGTACTAGTGCAGTTGTTTCAGGCTTGCAGCAATAGCTTGTACATGTAGAACACCAACACACACATATATGTATTTCCTCTGCATCACGCCATCAACATGAGTGCTTTGCTGTTTCCTAAAATTTTTCCTTTGCTTGTCTCATCACATTCAGGACGATGCTCTCTTGGTCATTGGCTGGGGAACTTCTGTAAAAATTGCATCAATAAGAACAAATCAGAATAGAGCAACTAATGGGACATATAAGCATGTTCCGATGTCAAGTGCGAACAAGGTGGATATAGTGGCATCTTTCCAAACCAGCTATTTCATTTCAGGAGTTTCTCCTTTTGGTGATTCTTTGGTTGTTCTAGCTTATATTCTGGGCGAAGAAGATGGGGAGAAGGAATTTAGTAGCACCATTCCATCACGGCAGGTACTTTCACCCTTGCCTTTTATGAAATACATTGGTGTTCTTTGCCCGCGGTAGACTAAAAGGTGAAGCTGAAAAATTATTATTTTATAAATTTTAAGGGTGTGCCTTCTCTTTAAAACCACTCCTAAAGGAGAGATGTTCATAGGATAAATTTTACACTGGATCTGGGCCACCCATGGTGTTCTTCTTCTTTTTATTTATTTATATCTTTTAAGTCATACAGTTTATTTACCAATTCTTGAACCCCACTTTTTTTTTTTTTTGGTAATGATATATGATATTATTTTTGACCTGTACATTTTAAATTGTATTTTCTTTGACCAAAATTTTAAGTTATAATGTTTTGGCACACATTCACGCCTCTTTTACAACATGGTATTCCTAGTAATTTTTCCATGGAATACAGGAATAGAGGCTTTACCCCCCCCCCCCCCCCCCCTTCCTTTGTTTTGATTTTATTCCTCTTCTGAATATTATGACAGTAAGAGCAGGGTTCTAATTATATGTTGTAAATTCCCTTTGCGGGAAGGTTTTGTTATTGTTAATTTATGGTGGTTCTCATCCACGCATCTTTGGTTTACCCTTCCTGTTATTCTGTTCTGATATATATATTTATTCTTTGCTCATTGTTTCTGACTTGGGAAAATGTTATTTAAGCAGGGAAATGCACAAAGACCAGAAGTACGTATTGTATCATGGAATAATGATGAGCTTTCAACCGATGCCCTACCTGTACATGGCTTTGAGCATTACAAGGCAAAAGACTATTCCCTTGCTCATGCTCCATTCTCAGGTTGATTTATTTGTTATTGAAGTTCATGCTTTATGTATGTCAGGTTTTTAATATATAAATCATTGTAATACTTTTTTGTGCCAATGTAGGTAGCAGCTATGCTGGTGGTCAGTGGGCTGCAGGTGATGAACCACTGTACTATATTGTGTCCCCAAAGGATGTAGTTATTGCAAAACCTAGGTTAGTATGATTGTCTCTTATTTCATAGCTCCTTTATGGAATGAAAAATGCGATAATGTTTCTCTGCAACATTATTAATTAGGCTTGATGTTAGTATATATTCAGTGATCCTGACAAATTAAAGTAAAATTAGCCTATAACTATGTTGATTAATGGGTTTGACATCATAGAGCTTTTTCACTTACAACTGACATCATAGGGCCAAGAAAAATTACATAGGCTAGTTTTTCTTAAAGCTAATTATATTTCCTGCGTACTTGGGTGTCTCTTTTTTGATATCAATAAATCTTTATTACTTATAAAAAAAAAAAAACCTATTTTGAAAATATATTTGTTTTGGAGACTTACATGCATTTATGATTTTTGTTAGGGATGCAGAAGATCATATTGCTTGGCTTCTTCAACATGGCTGGCATGAAAAAGCTTTGGCAGCAGTTGAAGCTGGTCAGGGACGGAGTGAACTCCTGGACGAGGTACTAAAGTTTTTTCTGCTTCAATTTATTTAATTTTTTAATATTATTTACATGAAACATAAAATGAATGTTCTGTGTTCACTACTTGGGGGTGCCTATGATTCTCTTTCTCCTTTTCTTTTTGTTTTCCATTATTATTTAATATCTAAGTTGTTAACTTTTGTAGGCACTTCAAAATTTATTTGTTTGGTTGGTGACATGACATAAGATTGCTATAATTCAAGATGCATGCTCGCAAAAGTTAATGGAAGTTTTTTTTTTTAATAATTAATATAAAAAAAAACACATGCACCCTACGGGTATTAAACCCACAATCTCACACAATACTTTACTAACATTCAAGAGCATGCCTATTAAGGTTAATTAGAGTTTTGTTTTTGGTAATTACACACACACACACACACACACACACCTGGTGGTTCTCTTGCGACCTCACACCTTGCTCTTATAAGGGAGGAGATACCATTTGAGTTAGAGCTCATTAGTTAGGTTAATAAGATGTTTTACGACTTTATCTTAATTGTTCAACAAATGCAATTCTAGCATATTGGCCAACAGGGTGGACTATTTAAACATAGTATGGGCAGTGAGGGAAGGGGTGTGTATTTTTGGAGTATATATATATATATATTTTTTGGGGGGGGGGGGATTTAGGTTGAATGATTTTTCCTTTTTTTTTTTTGATAGGTAAAAAAGATATATATATTCAAGAACACTACCTTATGCAGAAAAACATAAGGCAAAGAGAAAAATACGAAGGGGAAAGAAAGAGTAGAAAGAAAAAGAAAGGAAAAGAAACTAAGTATATAGGAGAGAGTTAAGGAACATAGGGAGATAATCACTAGAGGTGAGTCTCCAAGCCTTAGACCAATCAAACAGTGCCGTTGAAAGAGGCCAATAGCTGGTCATCCGAACTTTCCATGTCCTCGAACGTCCTCCTATTGCGCTCTCTCCAAAGACACCACATCAAGCATAATGGAGCTAAATTTCAAATGCTAGACGAATGCTTTCCAGGCCAATTCCACCAACTGAATAGAATATCCGCAACCGATCCAGGCAAGACCCAAGAAAACCCAAAAGATCTAAACACCAAACTTCACAGCCGATAAGCCTTTCCATAATGTAGTAACAAATGATCCGCTGTCTCCCCATTACTGCGGCACATGATACACCAGTCGACAAAATCCAACCCTCTACCCCTCAAATTATCCCCTGTAAGGATCCTATCCCATACAGCAGTCTGCACAAAGAAGGAAATACGCCGATGAGCCTTAACCTTCCAAACACCTTTCCAAGAAAAAATAATAGGCAAGGGGCTTCTCAACTTATTGTAAAATGAACGAATATCAAAGTCCCCATTCTTTGTCAACTTCCATCGCATACGATCTCCGTTCTTAGTAGGAGGAAGATTAGAGCCCAAGGTACGGAAAAAATCATCCACACCACCCATTTCCCAATCATTTGGTCTCCGAGTAAAATGAACATTCTAGCTTCTCCGCTCCTCTATCCCCAACCGCTCAAGAGAAGAGGCCACCGATGCCTCTTTATTGGATGCAATCCCATACACACTCGGAAAAACCAATTAAAGTGGAGAATCCTCACACCATTGATCTGTCCAAAGCTTCACTCTGTCCCCCACCCCTACCTCAAAGCGAGTATTCTTGCTAAAATCCTCCCATCCCATGTGGATACTTCTCCACAAGCCGCACCCATGCACCCCTCTACCTAGCTTGGATGTCCACCACTCCCCCCCCTCCCCCATTCTTCCCCAAACTTGAGGGCTATAACCCTTCTCCAAAGCCTTGTCTCCTCAATCCTAAACCGCCATAACCAATTCCCTAGTAAGGCTTTATTAAAAGTAGTTAATTTCTTTACTCCTAACCCACCATTTTTCAAAGGTGCACACACCTTGTCCCATCCCACCAAATGAAAGTTGTAGTCCCCCCATAAGAAATCCCTTTGCAACCTCTCAATCTTGTTGGCCATATGCATAGGGATGGTAAAAAGAGACAAAAAATAAGTGGGGGAGACTAGATAATGTGCTTTTAAGCAACGTTAGTCTTCCACCTTTTGACAAATACATCTTTCAACCGGCCAACTTATGCTCAATTTTCTCCAAGATAGGATTCCAAATAGTAGGGGACTTGTAGGACGCCTCCAATGGCATACCAAGATAGGTCATAGGCAAAGACCCAATCCGGCATCCCAAAATCTCTCTCAGGACATGGACATTAAGAACCTCCCCAATGGGAACCATCTCACTTTTCAGCGCATTAACCTTTAAACCTGTCACTGCCTGGAAACAAAGAAGAAACATCTGAACATATAGAATCTGCTCCTCATCAGCATCGTAAAACAAAATCATATCATCTGTGAACAAAAGATGCGATACACATACCCCTCCCCCCCGTCTACCATCGGCCCTAAAGCCTTGAAACAAACCAACCCCTTTAGCTCTTTTCATCATCTTACTGAGGACCTCCATCATAACTAGAAACAACATGGGGGAAAGCGGGTCCCCCTGTCTCAATTCTCTCGAGCTCCCAAAAAAATCAACTGGAGACCCATTAAAGAAGACAGAGAATTGGGCTGTAGATATGCATGTGCAGATCCACCTACACCACTTTACCTCAAATCCCATTCTCTTCAACAAATCAAGAAGAGCCTCCCACTTCACATGATCATAAGTTTTCTCAATATCTAATTTATAAATAACCCCTGGAAGCTTACTCTTCACCCTACTATCAACACACTCATTAGCAACGAGAACTGAATCAAGAATCTGTCTACCACCCACAAAACTGTTCTGAGACTCAGATATAGTTGATCCAAAACCTCTTTCAGGCGGTTTGCCAACACTTTGGCCAAAATCTTGTAGACACTCCCCACCAAACTAATAGGTCTAAAATCTTGAATATTGGAAGTACCATTCTTCTTAGGGATTACGGCTATCAAAGTTGCATTAAGAGATTTTTCAAACTTATTGTGTTGATAAAACTCTTCAAACACGGCTAAGACATCTCTTTCCACAACTCCCCAACAATGGTGTTAGAAAGCCAAAGAGAAACCATCAGGACCTGGAGCTTTATCTCCTTCCATCTCTTTGACAACTTGAAGAACCTCCTCTTGTTCAAACCTCCATTCAAGTTAGTCCCTCTCCAACCCCTCTATCTGATCAAACTCCAATCCTTCCACAAAAGGCCTCCACTCCTCTATCTCCTTGTACAATTTTTTATAAAACTGTATAGCTTGGTCTGCCATCTCGGATTCGTCCTCATAGATAACCCCATTCACTTCCAACATACTAATATGGTTATACCTTCTCTGAGAATTGACCATCTTGTGAAAAAATTTGGTATTGTTATCTCCTTAATGCAAAGCATCCTCGATTTCTATCTCCACAAAACTTCTTCCAAAGAGAGAAGGTTCTGTAATTCAAATCTCAACCCAGCCCTCTCACCTAACTCCACTTCAGCAAGGCCGTACTCCCGTTCCTTAACATCCAATAATTTCAAAGCCTCCAACAATTCTTTTTTCTGACGCTCTACATTTCCAAACTCACTTTGGTTTCACTGAATAATATCTTCCTTCAATGCCTTCAGCTTCTTGGCAAGTACAAAACTGGGGGTACCTGAGAAAGAATATTGATTCCACCAAGAATGAACCCTATCTTTGAACCCATCCGACTTTAGCCACATGTTCTCGAACCTAAAAGGACTTTTCCCCCTTAAAATCCGTCTTGTCTCCACTAATATGGGGAAGTGGTTTGAAATAGGACGAGGTAAAACCCGTTGGGTCACATTCGGATAGTGATCCTCCCAATCATGAGAAACCAGAGCCCTATCTATCCTAGACATCTAGGACTGATCCGAACCACTTGACCATGTATAACTCTCTCATTCCAAAGGCAAATCTATCAAGCTAAGCTCCTCAATGAACTCAGAAAAATTCTCCATAGCCGGGGTAAGTCGTGAACCCCCCAACCGTTCACTTGGGAGCCGAACAATGTTGAAATCCCCTATGTAACACCATGGAACTTTCCTGTTGCCGAACATGATGTGCCTGTAGATGTAATGGTGAGGGTGATGATCATTTTGAGTTGGAAATTGACTCGGAAAGGGGTTTTCGATGTGCACTCTTATTATAATTCTTTGTTCGGTCTTGTTAATGTTTCTTTTCCTTGGAAGTGTATTTGGTGTGTAGCACCTAAAAGAGTGTCTTTCTTTCTATGGACAATAGCTTGGGATAGGATTCTTACCATTAATAATCTTGTTAAGGGGGAATTGTCTCTAGTTAATTGGTGTTGCTTGTGTCGATGTGATGGGGAAACTGTAGATCATCTTTTGCTTCATTGTAAGTTTGCTCATGCTTTGTGGAGTGAAGTTTTTTGATGTTTGGGATTCAGTGGGTGATGCTGAAGGAGGTTGCCTCTTTACTTTTTGCATGGAGGAATTGTTTGGGAAAATAGTTTTCGAATATTTGGAATATGGTACTAGCTTGTATAATGTGGTTAATTTGGTGGGAGCTCGATACCTGTACTTTTGAAGATTTTGAGAGACCTTTAAATCTTTTGAAGTCTTTGCTAGTTGGGACTTGGTTTGAGTGGTCTTGTATTTGGGGCTATACACGTTGTACTTCCATTTTTGAATTCCTAGAATCTATTAGTGTTTCTTTTTGATTTGTTGTTGCGTTTGTTTCAAGTGTAGAGTGTTCATCATTGTGAACATGATGTACTTTTTAATCAATAAAATCTCTATTAACTATAAAAAAAAAATCATTTTCCTTGTATATGGAATTGGAATCACTGGCTGTTAATATTCATTCACTTTTTCAAGCGTTGGCCTTAATGAAAAGAAGAAGCATATCTCTTCCTACTCCCCCCCGCAACACCTGTATTAAGATTATTCAATGATGTCCATATTGAATCAGAAGCTACTAGTTTTGGTTACACATTGGGTAAGCACTCTGGTAAATGGCTAGTCAGTGACCTTGTATGTGACTACGTTACATTATTGTGAGAAATGGTAGAATAGTATTTTGTAGTTGATTACTACCAATTAAAAAAAAGTATTTTGTAGTTGATTACCTTGCTGTCTTAACATTAATAATTTTAATTTTTCATATATACTTTATGGCATGGTTTGATCAATTTGGCCATTACATGCAGGTGGGATCTAGATACCTTGATCATTTGATTGTGGAAAGGAAGTACGCCGAAGCTGCATCTTTGTGTCCCAAATTGCTGCGAGGATCCGCTTCAGCATGGGAGAGGTAGCATCTATCTTTATTTATTACTTTCTGGTGCACTTTCTATAAATAACTGGCAGTGGGCTGCCTTCCACAGATGGGTTTTCCACTTTGCTCATCTTCGTCAGCTTCCTGTGCTAGTTCCGTATATGCCAACAGATAACCCGAGACTGCGTGATACTGCTTATGAGGTTTGTTAGAACAAAATAGTGTGCCTAAATATATTTAATCTCTTTTCTAATGTGCCAACTTGGGATTCAAGGCCTCTTGTTGCCTTTTGGCTACAGGTTGCTCTTGTAGCTTTGGCTACAAATTCTTCTTTCCATAAGGAACTCTTGTCAACAGTCAAATCATGGCCACATGTGATTTATTCTGCATTGCCTGTTATTTCGGCCATAGAACCTCAGCTTAATACTTCATCCATGACTGATGCGCTCAAAGAGGTTTGTCAGGAAAACATGCACACACATTCACATAATTTGGAACCTCATGATAACATTTCCTATTCTATATTCTTGATAATTGCATATTATTATTTATGCATTCTCTTTCTCTGTCAGGCACTAGCGGAGTTGTATGTAATAGATGGGCAATATGAGAAAGCTTTTTCTATCTATGCTGATGTAAGTATTACTGATACTCATGGGAGATTCTTATACAACACAATCCATGTACACAGGGATTGTACTAGAGTTGTTACAAACATAATTTAAAATTACATAAATCCATATTTGACAACATGTCTATGTTAAATGCTTTGGAAAAGAAGCTTTCACATCTCTATTATGTTTCTGACATCAATTTGGATGCTCTTTTTTTGGATTTAATTTTTCAGCTCATGAAGCCGGAAGTATTTGACTTCATAGAAAAACATAACTTGCAAGATGCAATTCAAGAGAAGGTATGTAAATGCAAAATCAGGTGCAATTCTTAGTGTTACAAGCCTTATATGGGTTCCTTTGTGTAAGCATTTTCTGAGTGTTCAAGTCCTTTGATGATTATTCAATGTATTTTTTGCATAAATGTGAGGTCAACCTCTAAAATTTCAGAAACAATGTATCAAGGTCTACTATATATCTTATTTATTTATTTATTCCAATAATCAAGAGATAATTGAAAAACACACTGGGAACATCACAATATACAACAAAGGCTAAAGAGCTCAATTTGAACTACAACTGCACAAGGGTCATTGATCTTATGTTTGGTTAGTGAAATTGGGTTGGAAAGCATTTGTCAGATGTTTGGAAATTCGTTCCATTATTTTTGATGTGGACTATATGGAGGGAATGCAATTGGCACACTTTCGAAGATGCAAAACGTACAAGGATTCAGTTGTTAGCAACCTTCACTAGTTCCTTATATGAGTGGTCTTACGCTCTGGGTTTTACAACTGGCCATTCTATTGCATTGTTTATAATAGCCATTTTGAATATAATTCGTTCTTGTTATTTTTTAGGCTACTTTGTGTCCTTCATACATGAAGTAGTTTCTCTTTAATAAAATAATTCTTACTTATAAAAAACAGAGCCTGACCGAACCACAGCCAACAATTTTGACAGAGCAGAAAACACAGCATAAACCAAACCACAAAGCTAACAAGAGCCGAAATGAACCACACCATAGAGTTTTGCCAAGACCAGCAAAAGCAACAATACAAATCAAATCACTATTAGAATACTTTCTTGAAAATTGAAGAGGAAATGCCTCATCTGCAACAGACCTCCTTGTTGATGGCAGAACCAAGGGTAAAAACCAGCACCTTTAATCCTTGCTTTCACTTGCTTCCGAATGGTTCCAATTAGTTGTTCCTCATACACATTCCCATGATGCAAAATAGCATTTCAAAGCCTCCAAATGTTGTAAACAGCAGCTCCAAGGCTAAGCTGCAGCAATCTGAACTCAACTTGTTTTTCCAATTCTCTGCAGCCCAGGATATCAGACTATCCCAGTTATCAATCAGGTTTCCTTGAGGGAGAGCCCCATAATCACTTTCCGCACCCTTCTAGAAAAGGAGCACTCAAAGATAGATGGTTTCTACTCTCTATACTGGATCTGGCAAATACACACACCATATCACAACCATTTCCCCATCTAACCTATCCTTGATCATTAATCTGTTTTCTTTAGCCAGCATACAAAGGAATGTCTTGGAATGTCTTTGGGAACCAAATAACCTTCCACCATTTAACCAGTTGGGCCTTCTGTCCAATCAGATTGCAAGCCTCTGCACATGAGAATGAGTCTGAAGTAGATGAGACCCATATAGCTTTGTCAAATTCCCCCAACTCAGTTTGCTTTGAATACTCACAAGATCATCATACCTTGCAGGCTTCCAACGCCAAGCTTCATCACATAAAACACTAGCTTCTTCTTCCTTTTTATTTAAAATTATTATTTTTAAATAAGTAATTTAATCTCATAAAACACTGGCTAGCTTAGCATTGACAAAGCTGCAGTGTCATAAACCACAGAATGGCCAAATCTTAAGTATAAATGCCCGCAGGGTCTACTATGTATCATTAATCTGGTTGTCGTTTTCATCCTATGATGCACATACCTCACAACAAAATTGAACTCAATTGAGCTTTATCCCTGGTATCTTGGTTGGGAACATATATTCTGCAAAAGACTTAAAAAGAAAACCGAAGAATTCTTTCCTTTTCTTTGTCCTGGTTTTCATGCTAGTTTTTGTGGTGTTCTTTGCTTATGTCATTACAAAATTCCTGACTACTTTTGTGTTACCTATGCTTATATAGGTTGTGCAACTGATGACGATAGATTGCAAGCATGCAGTTCCATTATTGATCCAAAATAAGGACGTGATTACTCCATCTGATGTTGTTTCACAACTTCTGAATTCCAGCAATAAGTGTGATAGTAGATATTTCCTGCACCTATATCTCCATTCATTATTTGAAGTGAATCCACATTCTGGAAAGGATTTTCATGATATGCAGGTATGTTAAACACTAAAACCGTGCCTTTGAACTCTGTGCTTCTCAGTGACAATACCCATATTTAATTCAGTTATGAATAATGTGTTCACAGTTATATGATAGTTTCCATCTTTAATTGTTTGGATTCTTCGAAATCTGATTGCAGGATGGAAACTATGAACGAATAAACCTAAGTGCATACTTATCAAATTGGTTTAAAAGTATTGGTTGTAGAATCATCTTAATTTATGCTTGTGAGTCAATTAACGTGTAGTATTGAACTAGAATGTGCATTTTCTTCCATTGGTTTTTCATGAGGGTAAAATTCACCTACCACTGTGGTTTGGTCCATGCTTATTGAATTCCCCAAGTTTTTTAATTTTTCTAATAACAGCTTCAATGGTAAACTACTTACATTAAAATCACTAATAAAAATTAGTTGACATGTGGGGGACGTGCATCTCATGTAAATTTTTTTGATAGGTATGTGTCTCATGTAATTAATTTTAGTTAATGATTTTGACAAGAAGTGGATGGGAGTGGTTGATTAGAAGAATTGGATACTAGAAGCGGGTTGTTCCCAGTGCACAAAGCTCCCATTTTTTGCGGGATCTAGGAGAGGTTATGGCAGACAGCCTTACCTTCAATTTGTTTTGGAGAGGTTGATTCCCAAACTCGAACCTGTGACTTGTTACTTCTGGAGAAAGACACTTGCCATTTTGCCAAGGTCCGACCTCTGGATTCTAGAAAAGGGTGTGATTAGGAAAAAGTGGAAATTGTTTAGGGAAAGTCAGTAGAACTGAATCCAGCCACCGGGGGTATAAGCTACAACAAATTTTGAGGTTGGCTATGGATCCTCAACAGATAAGCACAAGGGTATAAGTCTATTTTACCATTCTTTATGAATTTTTAGGGAATCTTACAGCCCGTTGGAGATTTTGAATGACATGTTCCCTTTTTTATTTGCATATGCATATTATGACATTTTGGTCTGTGGAGATATGATAGTAATTGTCTTTGGTGGGTGCTATCACTTTTTTGGTTGAACCTTTATGTAGGGTCTGTAAGAAAATTAATTTCCCTGGTTGGAGTTTTGTTTTCATGAAGTATTAAAGAAATACTCAAAACTAGTTATGAACTGTTTATGATTTGCCTCTCCACTGAGTTGCAGTCTCAAAGAAAGTAGAGTTTCTAAGCTTTCTATTACCAGCGCCAAGTCATCTAGTTAAGGAATTTAAGGAATTTTGTGGTCAAGTAAGCTGTCTGAGGGCATAGTTGTGGAACCAAAACTGTGTGGTCAAGTAAGTTCATAGAGAGATTGTCTTGCAAAGCTTTATGCCATGGATAAGCCCTTTCATTATTCCTTGTTTGCCTAACTTATTGAATTCCTTATTTGCCTAGCTAGATCCTGATGGAAGCACAAAGCAATTCACACTTGCTAGTAGCCAAGAGTTGCTGATACTAATTATTGGTTAGAGTTTTTACCTAATCTGTTCCACAATAATTTACCTTAAAAACGGCCAAAGGAGTTCAAGTACTTGGAACACTACAGGATTTTTAACAAACAAAGATTCCTTATGGATTCTTTGGATGTTATGAACATGTTTATTTTGTGACAATGTTAAATATGGCTCATGAGTCTTCCATTAAAGCTGAGGTGTATGAATCTGCCAATCAAACTGGTTTCAATTTACTTGCATTTCTAATAAATTTGAGCCGTAATATGGTGTTCTTGATTACAGCATGGGTATCTTTATTTTGCTTGGGTTTCTTAACTCTGCAAGAAGGAACTGGTCAGCTTCCTTATGTTTATTCATTAGTTTTGCGGTAATTATGATTTTGTTGCAATCAAATGAATCACTCTGTTTTGTAATCCTTTGTTATTGCTTTGAAATCTTTTTGTTGGTGTTTAAGGAAACTAGGTTGGGATTCTTCTCTTATAATGTTTGTCCTTGATATTGTTTACCAGGTTCATTGCTTATCTAGTTACTATGGCATCTAATTGGGTCTTTTTTTTTCTTTCCCCCTACTTCTAACCTTGTAGCTGGTTATTGCAACACTTGCTTGGTGCATTTAAACTGATTTGGAAACACACATCTTACCTGAAGATTCTTGTCCTTTTTATTTGTGGTGATAGGTGGAGCTTTATGCAGATTATGATCCAAAGATGCTACTTCCTTTTCTTCGTAGTAGTCAACATTATACTCTTGAAAAGGTTTGAGCTGTCAACAAATGATCAATTGTAATAATTTTGTTAAGTGTATACATTAACTTGTTAAAATAATCTCAGGCATATGAAACTTGTATCAGAAGAGATCTTTTAAGGGAGCAAGTCTTCATCCTTGGAAGAATGGGAAATTCAAGGCAAGCCCTGGCTGTCATTATAAATAAATTAGGCGATATAGAGGAGGTACTTTCAGCTTCTGTGAGATTGTATTTGTGTCAGTTTTTTGAAGTTTGGTGGTGGGATCAGATAAGAATTATCATTGTGTGCAGGCTGTAGAGTTTGTGACTATGCAGCATGATGACGACCTTTGGGAAGAATTAATAAAGCAATGTCTTAACAAACCTGAGATGGTATGTAACAAACACTAATATGCGACTGAATGTTTGTATGGGTATGATAGTTGAATATATATTTCTGTCTTGCAAGTTCTTCTAAAATTGCTCAACCTAATTACCAGGTGGGCGTGTTGTTGGAGCACACAGTTGGAAATCTTGATCCTCTTTATATTGTAAATATGGTTCCCAATGGCTTGGAGATACCTCGGTTAGTATGATCAGATTGATACTGAATTGTTTCTCAAAAAAGAAAAAGAAAAAAGATTGATACTGAATTTCTGCTAATAGTTCCTTCTTGCTTTCCTCTTCTATCTGGAAAAGAAAAAAAAGTCATGGTTTTTTTAAACTAGAATTTTAAGAACTGAATAATAACTATGCAGAACACTAAGCTTCATGCTACTAATCCTGCCACCCTGCTCCTCCCTTCACCCCATCTGAAAGAAACTGAAGGAAACAAAGAAGAAAAAGAAAGAAGAGCAGCTTATTAAAACTTATGTTTTTCCTGGGTAAAAAATGCTGTAAAATGCTCTATTTCTGCATGTTAAGTTCTCCTCAAATGTCCTTCTTGACAGTTAATATGGTTAATAACTTAAATACACACCTAAATATACTGGAATTTGATACTTTTTTCCTGAACTTGCATTGTCATCAGTAACAGTGAGACATGTTCTGAAGCATTAAGTTCTTCACTGATAACTTTGTATGTAAATTCTCTCTTTTTGTGTGCATCTGTCAGGCTTAGGGATCGTCTGGTCAAGATCATTACTGACTACAGGACTGAAACTTCTCTTCGACATGGTTGCAATGATATCCTCAAGGTACTCTGTGCTCCACATCATTCTTTCTCTCTTTTATTTTTTATTTTATTTTATTTAATTAAACACTGAAATGCTTGACATTTTGTTGTGATTGTGACACAGGCTGATTGTGTCAACCTTTTGGTTAAATACTACAAAGAGGCAAGACATGGGATTTACTTGAGCAATGAAGAAGAAGAAGCACGAGCAAAACGGAATGACAGTAGTGCTTCTCAGGCGATTGAAAAATCTAGTATGAGAGCCACAGAGGTCAAGTCCAAAACTAGGGGGGGTGGAAGGTGTTGCATGTGTTTTGATCCCTTTTCTATACAAAATGTATCAGTCATCGCTTTCTTTTGCTGTCATGCTTATCACATGACTTGTCTTATGGATTCGACCTCTAATGTTAGTGGCAAGAAAGGGTCTGAAGCCACTTCCCGGGAGCCTTTAGTAGAATATGAGTATGATAATGGTAATGCGGAGGATGATGAGGATGAGGATGATGATGAGGATACCCAGTCAAGTTCGCGTCGTGTGCGTTGTATCTTATGCACTACAGCTTCCAGTTAAAGTTTGTTAATGCGTGTGTGAGATTGTGGCCGTGTGTGTGCACGTGTGTCTGTGCATGTCTGAGTTGTTTGTCATTTATTTGTGTGTGCATATAGTGTCAGTGGGTGCAATCATTTTTTTCTTCTTTTGTGCGTCAATAGTTGTCAATTTTTGTGTTATAGTTATATATTTTTCATGGAAAGAGTCCATTTTTTTCCCGGCTAGTTTTGTAGCCTTCAGAGGCCAGGTTTCTCTCTCTTTTGTGTGTGTGTGTGTGTGTGGCCATAATTGTTTTATTAATATATACTTTCATTAGTAGTGGTGTTGAAAGTCGTGGTTTCTGGGGAAAAGAAGAATTTTCATCCTTTTATTTACATTGTTCTATATTGCTATTTTAGAGTAAATGCTAAAGATGGTTTTCAAGTTGAAAAAGAGACTATCGTTTAAAGCAGGCTCCAAGGCAATGCTATAAGAAGTTTGCCTCATCACGGTTATATAAGGATATAAGAAAATATATTAACATAAGTGGCAGTTAGAAGAATGAGTTAATCTGAATCGATCTTGGCGCGAAATGAAAATTTGGGAAGAGGTGATTTGAATCTTCAAGTATTTGATGGGTAGCTCTATGATGTGCTTGTGTTTTGGTGGCTTTAAACCAATTTTGGATGATTATACAGATGCATATACGGTAGTATGTGACTTTGATGGTAGAAAACCCACTTGGAAGGATTTTATTTACTTATTTTCTTTAGGTAGTGGGGGAGGAGGGGGAGAGAGGGAGTTGTATTACGGCAAATCCAAATTACAAAAGTCTGTTTCCTTATTTCTTATTGAAGACAAGTACATTGTCATGATCAAAGTAAGGAAAAAGATGTCTTGGACGAAACAACTTTGCTAAGTTATGGGTTTGAAGCAAGATGAATAGAAACTTGCACCATTTTCCAACAATTTATATCATAAATTTAAGGGAATAATTCATTGATCTTCCTTGAGAACTTTCATAATTGCACTTGCTATCCATATAGTTTGGAATTAGACACAAATCTAGACATGGCCAAACGGGTCAGAATTTTCTGACCCGACCCAAAGCAAAAATGGGTTGACCAATGACCCGACTCATGTTTTGCGGGCCAACCCGATTCGACCTAAACCTTTTTTTAAAACATTTTTTTTTTGGGTAAAAAAATAAAATAAAATAAAGACAATATTGGTTTAATTGTTTGTTGTGAGTTTTAAGGAAACAATTGATACATTTACGTAACTACATGCAAATTAATTGAAAGATGAATGGTTGAGCATTCTGTAATGAGTAAAAATTTTTAGATATCAAATAGCAAAGTACATGCCAAGATAATTTGGTTACAGGAGAGCTAAAAACATAGATTTAAAATTGTAAATATGCGTGGAAAACATTCACAAATGTGAAAATAGTGAAGTTAAAGTATCAAATTAGCATAAATTATGAATGCTTAGACTTATTTTTTAACAAGTTATGTCCAAAATAAACAGTTTTTAAAATGAATTATAATATTTTTTAGAGTGTGTGTTGCTTAACAATGATATGATATTCATAAAAGAGACCATGTATAAATAAGTAAACAATCAAACTTTAATGTATATCTCAAATTGAAATAGAGTGTCGACCACAATTGATAATGGATAATAAAATTAATTTTCAAGATTGTAAATTTATTATATGTTTTTATTCTTTGTCAAATGAGTTATCCAATAAGTCATTTGTAATTTTGTTTTATATTTTGGGATATTGATATTGTGTAGAAATAAAACTTGTGTATTTGTTTTACTTATCTTTGTGTTATTTTATTTTAAATAGCAATGTTAAGATTTGTATAATTTTAAAATTATTGAATAAGTATTAATAAGTTTAACTAAGTTTATTCTTGATGTAAGTGGTGAATTCAAAGTAATGCATTTTACATCAAGTATTTTGTTGCATGACTTTCCAAATGGTAAATATATGTTATTTTCTTTATAAAAAAAAAAAGTGAAAATACGGGCCAACTCGACCCGCAACTCGATTGATCCAAACCCTTTTTTTAACTCACTTAAAATGACCCGTTTTTTACATACAACCCGTTTGACCCGCAACTAGATTGACCCAACCCAACCCAGTCGTTTTGCCACGTCTACACATACCCCTCCCTTAAAATGAAAACTATTTACATTGGTCTCCTCTAGACTTGTAATGTCATTTAAATAATAGTTAGAAAGTTATTAAAAATGCAAAATTCCATTTTTTACCCTCCCAATGAATGATTACATCTCAAGAACATAGAAGCTAAAATTTCACCTGGTCCTTTTAATCCAAGGGCTATAATATAACCTCCCCAAAAAAGGTTATTTTCCTTTTATTTCATCCCAAGTTTATTGAAGGACTTTAAATGTCACTTTATAGGACTTCAAAATGTCACTTAATTGATTAGAAATTGGAGTTGATAAGGAGACATATACTCAAATCTCCACTTATATTCTCTTTTATTTTTTTGTTCCTAGATTCAGTGAGGATGACTTAGTTATGTGAATGTCATATATTTTAATTAAGTGTCTATTTGGAATAGGCTCTTTTGGATTGCTTACTTTTAAAACCGAGCCATTGAATCAAATGAACGCAATATAAGTGGAATTTTAATTTTACATTCTTTATAGGTATAATTGTTTTTTAACCACTATTTGATTGTCATTTAGGTTAGTTAATAATGTTACACATCTAGCCT
This sequence comes from Castanea sativa, assembly GCF_040712315.1. NCBI lineage: Eukaryota > Viridiplantae > Streptophyta > Magnoliopsida > Fagales > Fagaceae > Castanea > Castanea sativa. The sequence goes on from NC_134020.1 coordinate 43,269,530, forward strand.
AGAGGAGGTAGCGGGTAAATAACTAGTATTGTAAATGGGGTAAGTGTTTATTCCAAACTAGAGGAGGTAGCGAGTACAAATATGACAAATCTTAGGTGATTAGTGTAATTTTTTCTAAAACAAAGATACAAGGATAAAACGAATATTAGATATCCCCATCTTTGTCTATGTAGGTCATGAGGCAAGTATAATATAGAAGTAGTGGCATTGCTAGATTTACTCTCTCTCTCTCTCAATGTCTTAATAGATTCATTGTTGATCTTGTTTCCGGTTTCAACGGCTTATCCTTATACATCAAAGTGACCAGTGCATTTGGATATAACTTTTTGTAAAATATTTATCTATCTATTTAATAAAAGTAGGTTAATTTATAATTGCACTTGTACTGTTGTACCCAAGAAAAATGAGACTTTGAAAGGCCTGTACATAAAGAAATAAACTAAAAACTTTTATTTTGTTTTTTTGAGAAGCAAATAAACTAAAAACTTAAAAGAGCAAATTGTTGCCAAATAGACGCCATTATCATACATGGCTCATTAAATTTAGGTTAACATTAGTCGACTTTTAAATTTTTTAGAGCTGAATTCACACCATTTGCCGGAAAATTTGAATTCTAAGTTTCTAACTCATGGTTCGGGTCTAAACAATACTTTGACTAATGAAAAATAAGTGTGAAAATACCAGTTCATCTTTAGAATTAAAAATTCCACTGAGAAAGTTGTTCGTAATATTCAAAAGCAATAAAGCTTTTTGACATCACCAGCTCCTTTTCCCACCAGAGGGAAAACTTCAAAACTCCTTATTGGGTCTTGCTAGCATCAATCATTGATTGATTGCCTGATGCTTCTGTAGCTTAAAGCCATAAACCATTAGGTTGCCCCCAATGTGGATCACGACATGTTGACTTGGCCCTTAGTATATCTTGCTTGTCTAATTATTAATTATTTTTGTTTTCCTCCCCTTCTTAACAAAGATCTGCAACATCTTGATTTGTGTAATTATGTTAGACCAAACACGTTCTTATCAACGCTTGCGGTATATGATGTTTACATGGAATCTGCTTTCTACATTTCTTCCAAAAAAAGAATCTTCTTAGACATTACAACAAACATGCTTTCCACTTTGCACCTTATTTTCTATATTTTTACAAGTTCGCTTTTGTTTTCTTGTCTATTTTCCGGGATAGAAAACGATAGTTTCTAGAAGGGCTTAGTTACGGAGTTGAATCTCTATATTTACGATTAAAAAAAAAAAAAAAATCAATCTACCGGTATCTTGTCCTTTATGGTTGGTTCTTAATAATAAAAAGGAGACTTGTCTTTAGTGATATAGTTTCGATCATTTTGCTAATTTACTTTATGTTATGTGTTTGTTTGTTTGTTTGTTTTTTTTTTTTTCACGTAATAAAATTCTCTTATTTTCTATATAGGGGTATAAGAATTTTCACCGCTTTAGTTTGAACTTTAAACCAAATTGAAAATGGCATATTAAGAGTTTTTTTTCTTTAAAAAAAAGAGTTTTTTTTTGTTTGAGGGGAGGCATATTAAGAGTTAATTTCTCATTCGACCCTCAATGCTTTTGGAAAAAAAAAATTAACAATCGCATAATATTAATTTTTTGAATTAACTATTATTATTATTTTGGTAGAACAACACATACATTAATTTACATATATAGAGAAAAACATGTTTTAAGTCGGAACCGCCACAAAAAAAAAAAAAAGGATCTTTCTTTATTTTGGCTAAAAAATAACCAATCAAACGCTTAACCCATTCTTCCAACAAAATCACGATGCTGTTGACAACAAATCTAAGAATCCTTCACCTACCATTATCAGTTTGAGTGACGAATTTATATATGTAACCTGACCCGGTCCAACCTGTGATCATCCCTAAATTCTTTCCACTTCACCAAACACCCACGTGAGGCAACTGAGTTAACAAGGAATTTGTGGCTAAAATGGCCAAGTAATATTGTTTGGAAAAATATGTATAGATCTACTACTATTTGTGAAATAATTAGAAATTTACAATTTTTTTAAAATTCAAGTTTCACAAACTTGAGTTACACAGTAACTCGAGTTTCATGGGAAATTTCCACCAATTTTTGATGTAACTTGCGTTCTAGGAATTCGAGTTCCATAAAAAATAGCACGGCAAATTTGAAGGCTACGTACTTTTTTAAAGAATTTGAGTTTTTGAAACTTGAGTTACATGACAAACTCGAAATTTACATACTTGAGTTTTAAAAAGGTAATAAATTACTAAATATTTCACAAATAATGGTATATTGCGAAATATTTTGCCAAACAGCGATATATGACCATTTTTGACCCAATTTTTAGATCCAAATTCGTACGGTTCCATATTTTCCTGTCTATGGAAAACTCCCAAATCATTCGACTTTTCACGCTGGGAACGCATACTCCAAAAGATAGTATACGCGTGAAAAATGAGATCAAAATCTCGAGTGGCTGTCTATTTCAACTTATCATGAATCATGATTCATGAGACTGTCACTGAACACTTTTTTTTGTTTCTTTTTGCTTCCACAGAGAACTGGAATTAGGCAGTGTGTACTCAAAGTGGAATTAGATTTTTTTTCAAACTGTTTGGTGCTTGGGGGAAAAAGGTTATTTAGTTTAAAATTTTAAACTGTAGCCATAGGCAATTTTTCAAAGCAAAATATTGTTTTGGAATTTGACATTGTTGATGTCAAATTTTGCCTGAGATCTGAAATTTAACATTAAGTTCTATGCATATTTTGTCAATTAATTTTTTTTGAAAATTTTGCATAGATCTCAACATTCGAGTTCTATTTAAAAATATAAGACTCGAAATCAACAATTTCAAATTCCAAAACAATAATATATTTTACTGCATAATTTAAAAATGTGACTATTTCACTGCAATCAGCCAATTTTCCTGGTACTTGGTGGTTGGTAGTTGGTACATGAATCATCACAAAACTTCCCACTCTTTTATTGTTATTATTATTTATTTTATTTTATTTTTTAATATGTGGATGGATTCCTCCCTCTAATGAAGTCATGACATGATGGTCAGCTTCACGCGTGGACTCTTTACTTTTTTATTGTTATTATGATTATTTTTTGTTTCTCAAAAAAAGGAAAGAAAGTGAGGACTAAGGAGGAGTCCACCCCAGGACCAAACAGACCTAATCATCTCACGCATGGTGGGTTCATATTACTATTCAATGTTTGATTTTATTGCGAAAAGTATTATTCATTTTTTATGACTACAAGTCATGGATAGGTTAATAAACCAATGAAAAGTATTGTTCATTTAAAAATAATTGGCTTTTATGTGTAATATTAGTTATAAGAATGGATTCTTCTATATAAAAAAATTTATAAGTATAGATTTCGTTGTAATGTATTAAAAAAAAAGAGTAAATAATCCTGCAGTCTTGGGTTAGTGGGTATAGTGCCAATATAGTTATGCCTAGGGGACAGATGCCAACTCAAGTCATCTCTTACCCATTTTTTTGATTATCAAAAAAAGAGAAGAAAAAAAAAGTAAATGAGAAGATTTAGGCCATAGAATCTAAACAATTTTAAACTACAAATGCCTTCTCTCTCTATCTCCCAATCACAAATTTCTATGTGGCATTGGAATTGGGTCTTGGATCTTTTCACTTATATGATTTTTCTCTTGTTGGTGATTTCTAATATAATTAGCTTAGCAATAATCTTTTATTATCCACTTTTTTATTTATTTTAAAAAATAGGAAATATTGCTGCTGTGTTTTACATGTTGGTAATTTTACCTATGCACCTCTTGCTCCTAGTAACTTGCTTTATAGAAAAAGATTTCATGTTAAATTATAGTGACATTTTTATAGGAAAGTTTATTGTAGATTTCTTATTAAGGAGAAATTTTCATTTTAATGACATTATTTTCACGTGCCATTAAAGCATTTACATTGGTTTATATCAAGTTTCACTTTTATTAACTAATTTTCTTGTAGTAAAAAAAGTATAAATTTTAGAAAATATATCAAATTTAGATTTAATTTCTACAATTTGTGCATTTCATCAGAGATTGATATACAACTTGAGAAGACTTCTTGTAGATATTTAGAAATTTGATTTATTTGTAATGGTTCTCTACCTCTTTGAAATTTCACCTAATATGGAGTTGAACTCCAATCTTATCCTTATTTCAAATAATTTTATTTGTAGAAACAAGAAATTTTTTACTACTAATAGTCTAATTGAAAAAATCCCAACAATATATTTATAAATAATTTTAGGATGATTACATTAGTATTAACAAGTCCAGGACTGTTCAATCTCTTGCCCTTGAATTTTAAAAGTAAGAACTAACTCTTTGAAAAATCACCTAATATGGAGTTGAACTCCAATCTTATCCTTATTTCAAATAATCTTATTTGTGGAAACAAGAAAATTTTACTATTAATAGCCTAATTGGAAAAATTTTAACAATATTCATAAATAATTTTGGGACTGTATAATCTCTTGCCCTTGAATTTTAAAAGTAAGAAGACACAACCACTCAAAGAAAAAACCAGCACCAAACGTAGCTAAAAGTCCTACGGGAATTGAGAGTTAGACACTTGATTTGTGGAATTTAATAACCTTATGTTGCTTTTGTGTTTTACATTATTACTAGTTGGAATGGATCTATTTCTTTTGAATTTTATGTGGTAATATTCGAGAAAGTGAGATTCATCTCAACCATTGAATCTATATATGTTAATCACTGAGATCGTGATCCACCATTAAAAGAGATACCGATTCTTCTTTTTTTTAATCGAAGGATACGATTTTTTTTTTTTTTTTTTGTTGAGAAAAAGGGATACGATTTTTCTAAATGCATAATCATGGATATCAATTTTTGTTTTGTTTTGCACACCAATTGTTTATTGGAATAATAATATCCACTCATGCCTGAACTTATCCAATTGTTGAGGTCGTGGTTATAATAATTATTGATGAGGGTAAAACTAACATGACGGTCTGGCTGGTATGATTAAATTAAGGTGACGGGCAATATGGTCTAAAGAGGACGGATCGGTGGTAGACGGACGGAAAGAATTTATGCATCGCTCTCCAGGCTACCTCAAACCACGCCATGAAATTAGGGCTGACATGGCCTTGAGTGTGATTCACGCAAACGTAAGTACGAAGAATTCTTGCGCTACACATTAGCCTTAATTAAAGGAATTTTATAAGGAAAGGAATTCTTGAAGGTACGAGAATGGAAAGAGTTTTGATCACGAAAGGAAAGAGCTTGGTAATCAAGGAAGAAAAGGCCGACTCTACGCCCCTATAAATACATCCAAAACCCCCATGACTAAAGGTACGCACATTTGACTCAACTCTAATACTTTAGGGTTGAAAAGAAATTCTAACTTGACATTCGGAGGGTTTTTGGCCGGCACCACACCGGTGCTCTCTTTTAGGTCTCTTCGTTTTCTTTTTGTAGGTTCGATTCGAGTTGGAGAGTGCTTGCAACTTACTGGTGATATTCTCAACCTCATCAATTATATACAATCATGGACGTCATTTTTGATAAATATTAATTTTTTCAATTCTAGATTCCGAAATTTCTAGTCAACCGTCAACATTTTAATTAATAACATCAAGTTCAAGTAGCCAATAATCCAATCTGATGATAACGACAATGGTGACAATGAATTAAGGCACACAATCATAGGCTTCATTTGTATGTAAAATGAAGATACCAAAGATATTTTTACAATTAAAATTTGTCTTAACCAAGAATCACCAGCTCATTAGTTTTAATCCATCTAATTCAAATTTTCATCACATCAATTTTACTTTATTTTAGGGTAGTGTGAGATTCCTATTCCGAATACCTGTTCTTGGGGTTGGAGGAAACTTTTTCATTAGATTCTGTTTTTCTATGGTTTGATAATTAGCATTTTCAAGGGCCTTTATGCCAGCAGTATGGGCACAGAGTGGTGTATGATACTGGAAGTCAGTTTAATGCTAAGTTTTTTAGTATATTTGCTCACTAGCATACTAGATGGGACTATGTGCATGCACAACTATGACTCATCTGGATCTCCAATTTTTGTAGGCCTGGACCTAGTGGATAAAGTGTCACTATAGTCACACTTAGGTAAAAGACGCCAACTCAAGTTGTCCTCTTACCTGTTTTTTGTTCAAAAAAAAAAAAAAAGTTTTCTAGTATGATTCATAATAAATTAGGCTAGTATGTTCAAATTAAAATTTCTAGCTAGTATGATAATGACAATATTTACATGCTAGTATTGTTGGGCTTGGCCTCCAACAATGTTAGGCTAGTATGTTCAAATTAAAATTTGCTTGAAATTCATATTTCGGATGAGGATTATTAGGTGGTGTGGCTACTGGCTACTTGCTGTTAATAGAATTTTCAAATTTTAATTGATATGATACATGAGAAACTTAGAGCTGAAATGGAAATGATAAATCAATTGTGCGAAATGTTAGATTGATGGAAAAATTATGACTTGATATTGTAGTTTGACTCTAACTTGATGAGCAGTGTGTCCTCGATGTGGTGTTTGAGAATTGACGTAACGAAGGTTAGGAATTGACTCAAGTGAACTTACAAGACTTGAAGCCAATGCATAGTATTGCTGCTATTGCAAATGAATTTGAACGTAATTCAAGTGACTAATAAATTAATTAAGGAAAAGCAATTAATGGATAGTCTAAAGGAATTGGTTTTGGAAATATTTTTAGAAAATTTTGATGAGAAAAGAAAAAAGAAAGTTTTTTCTTGACAGATTTTATACTTCAAAAGCGGTATTAAATTTTTTCTAAATTGATTAATTAACAAATATCCTAAATCATGCATGCATTTAAATTACTATAAAAGAGTAATGTTAGAGATACAAATTTTTTTTTAAAAAATTTACAAACAGAAAACTACAAACGAGTAATGAGTCAACTACAAATGAGGCTAATTATAAACTAAAATGATGATTATAATGATAATCAAATAGAGTTTTTGTATCTTGAAGTGGAGATCCTTTTTCTCTCAAATGAAGGAGAGAATTAATTTTTTACTATAACAGTAACAGTTAAAGAAGAAATTCAGAATTTTAGCTCACTTAGAATTCTTTGATATTTTTGGAAGACCCTATAGAATATGCTGATCAATTGGTTTATGTATTTTATTCGTAGTTGGTGTTTTGAATGTTGTCTTTCTTTGTTTGTTTTATAATTGTGTGTCGTAGTATTGTGGTTTTATCAATGTTGATTGGTGTTTCTGATTGCTTGTAGTTTGAAGCTTTTTGCGTGTTCTAATTGTGGTTTTGTTTCAATAAAATCAAATTCATCGAAAAAAAAGGAAAGTGATGTGAAACTAAAATTACAAGTAAAGACCAGCTATTATATGTCAATTTTCGAAGCTTAATATAATTTACCTTCCCAAGTAGCCATCCCATGCTATATAAAGAAGTGCTTAGTGCTTACTATCATAATATATTGAAACTTCAATGAACTCTCCTATGTTTTCATTTCAATGGCTTCCTTTTGTCTTTCTTATTTTCTTATCCTCTGTCTCTGCAACACTAATAAATATTCCAAGGTTAAGTCCAATTGGAGGAAAATTTCTACACGATCTTGAAACAGTATCTGCATCTATTTCGGATGACTTACAAACATTTTACTATGACCAAACACTTGATCACTTCAACTATAGGCCAGAAAGCTACACAACTTTTCAGCAAAGATATGTGATCAACTCTAGGTACTGGGGAGGTGCAACTAGTAACTCACCAATACTTGCTTATTTTGGAGCAGAAGCACCTTTGGATGGTGACCTTTCTGCCATTGGTTTTCTTGCTGATAACGCCCAGCAGTTTCAGGCTCTCATACTATATATAGAGGTATACATGAAATGTTAAGCAGACACATGAACACACACACAATCAATATTCTTCTCTCCCTCGCTTCCTTGTGTAATTTATTGCTGAAAAATTGAAATGAGAGCCATAATTAATTTAGAGAAGAGATGATGAGCCGTATAGGCAAAAATCATAAACTCAAAACAATTTATATTTTAGCCTTTCCTCCAGAAATAGAATAACAGAAAAGAATAGAAGTGACTAACTCTTATTAGTTCATTGAGGATCAATACTCAAAATACAAAATTTGAGACTGAAGGCTTAGTTTTTCTTCTTGTTATTGTTGTTTGTATCAACCAAATATAATCAGCATGTTTTACTGACTATCTAAGACTTCAAATTCTGAAATTTGGTTGTTAACCAAAATTTTTAATCGGAAATCGTTACTTTTTTTAATCAGCATCGATATTATGGGAAGTCAATACCATTCAGATCAAGGGAAGAAGCACTTAGAAATGCAAGCACTCTTGGGTACTTCAACTCAGCCCAAGCTATAGCAGATTATGCAGAAATCATCACACATGTAAAGGAAACACTACATGCCAATGATTCTCCAGTAATTGTCATTGGAGGATCATATGGAGGAAGTAAGTGATGAAGGTGCTTCTATATTGATTGAAAGATTACGAAGTAAACTCTAATAGGTTGGTATGTGTATATAACTTTTTCTTCATTTGTTCAGTGCTAGCTTCATGGTTTCGGCTAAAATATCCCCATGTTGCCCTTGGTGCCTTGGCCTCCTCAGCTCCAATCCTTTACTTTGATGATATTACGCCACAAAATGGATATTTTTCTGTTGTCAGCAAGGATTTTAAGGTAACAAATTGAATAAATTTAGTTTCTTCTATGGGAAAAATACAAAAAAAAGGCCTTAAGTTTATAAAATATTTCAGATTAAGCCCAAGATTTTAATTTTGTCAATTAAAATTCCAAATTTATGAAATTGTTTAAATTTGAAGCATCTTTCCATCCCCTCTATTCATTTCTTTTATTATGGGCAGTGATTGAACAAAGAAAAGCGGGAAGCCATTGTTTAAACTTTATATTTCACCTATAAGCACGTTTATAAATCAATTTGACAACCATTGAACACAAAGTATGGAGAGAGATAACTTTTGTTTAGAGAGAGAGGGCTTTATTTAGAGTGAGAAAACTATAAACAGAAAATCGAAAACTAATTATTTAGATGGAAGCGTAATATTTTATTAGTAGTTTCCCCTCTTTTCTCTACTCTATTACTTCCTAGAATAACATAAATGAATGAAATAGATGAACAATGGCTTCAAATTGAAGTAGTTGTATAAGTTTGAGAATTTAATTGACAACATTAAAAACTGATGAACTAATCCGAATTTGGGTATAAAATATGGCATTTTAATGTAACTTTCCCTCATTTTTCCTGTTCATTTTAACGAATTTAAAGTTGTCACCTACACTCGAGCGGTGCAGGAAGCTAGTGAGACTTGCTACCAAACTATACAAAAGTCATGGTCTGAAATAGATAAAGCCGCATCTCAGCTTAGTGGTCTTTCAAACCTTGGCAAGGAATTCAAGACTTGTAGGTACATGCACATAGATACCCTTCGCCATAAACTTGTTAGAATCAATAAAGTTAGACAATAATATTAATTAATTATGTTTTTTTTTTAAAAAATTACGTAATTAATCCTTTGCATCTATTTTAGACCCCTAAGCCAATCTTCGGAGCTCAAGAATTACTTGGAGTCTGTGTATTACACTGCAGCCCAATATAATCATCCTCCAGATTATCCGGTTACCATTGTTTGTGGCGGCATAGATGGAGCTCCTTCTGACGCTAGTATTCTTGAAAAAATATTTGCTGGTCTTGTTGCTTATAGAGGAATCAGATCATGCTATGTTAATGAACCCAGAAATATATCTGAAACAACTGTGGGATGGAGATGGCAGGTAAATGATGCATTTATTTATTCTTTATCACTGGTCATAACATTAATGACAAAGAGAGGATAACATATGGAACAATGTACACACCTTGTATAACTGTATTATCAATATATTACCTTAATTAATAATATTAATTTTTAGTTATTTTTTAAACTAGTCGCTAACCCGAAAGCTATTAATAACTTCCCTAATATGAAAAAAAAAAAAAAAATCAACATCATGGTATAAATTATATACCAAACCAATAAAATCTATCACGTACAAAGTAATAAAATCTATCACATAAAATGAGATATCATGAGATCATATTTAGAAAATATATAACTCATATAAGTAAACTCCAATACAATTAATTACACAAATATAGTTAATTCCATACTCATTCAATCAAGTATCTTTCATAAATTACATTAATCATTCTTTATGTCCAAGATGTATCTAAATTCTAACATTGCAAGTAACCAAAGATGCTAGACCTCAATGGGATTGAAAAGGAAACATAATGCCAATTTACACAATTTCTGAAATCATTATTTCCACTAATGAGAGAGAGAGGGGGGTGGCTGTTGTGTTGCATCTCTTAAGAAGAATCTACCATGTACATTTTTTTTTATATGTAATCGAAAAATAACAAAATAGATGTACCCCATTTAGAGTATGCACATTTGGGAGATTAAAAGTAAAGGAAAATGAGAAAATGAACCCACCTAAAGTTTTTTGCTCTCCCTCTTGATGTTGACTTTTCCAACATCTTCCAAAATCAAATTTATGTACTCCACAAATCCCTGTAAGGTGTAAAAATTAATATTTGACCAAATTTACATGTATTGTAAAAACAGGTACATGGAAACAAACCAAATTTTAAAAACAGGTACATGGAAAAAAAAACACAATTAGTGAAACAGAAAATGCTCTAAACCACAAACTAAATTTTTGAAACCGGTTTGAATTTCAAATGAGTAATTACAAAAGCATCAGTATGTAGATTTTCAATTTTCCTTTGTTTCTATATGTCTTTAGTACCAACCTGCATCAGTATGTAGCTTTTCAATTTTCATTTGTTTCAATATGTCTTTAATTAAACCTTCATGACTCTTTTACAATTTTTGCTATATATATAACCAAACTTAGTCATTGATAACATATCATTGATATACGGTTTACTTGTTGCATTATTTAACCAAAAAAAAAAATCACTAAAAACAGTGACTATAATAAAACCAATGGAACTACTAAATACTTTTCTTAATAGGAATTGTTAGTCATGTCATCTAGCTAAAACTTCCATTTAAATTATCATCTCCAATCACCCTTTGAAATCTCATGGTTGCCTTTGCTTCTTGCCTAGTAGGTTTGCACAAATTTATTATCCCACCTGCATCCATATTAAGACACACAGTAAACAAAAGCAAACATACAAAACACGTAATCTTCCATGTAGTTGTTTAATTTCTCTAAACAAATGCCAAGTTAATGTTAATGTCTCAAATTCAATTAGTAAACACTATGATACACACCTATTCCAAACTTAAACACGCAACCAATTCTACCAATACATGTAACCCTGCATAACTCATGTTTGTGTCCATAACTCACAACTTTCTTGGCCCTAAAACCCATCCCAACAATTTGCATCAAACAATCACCGCCCAGAAATATTATCTATTATTACCAAAATTTTTCCATAATTTCTATCTAAAAGATGCTTCCACCATTACCATGTATTTCCAAATATGTTCTCACGCAACTTGTAGGCTTACTAATTAGCAATTAGCTATCTGCATATATCATTGAATACTTACAACCTAGCAACAATGATAACACAAATCATAAGAATTCCTACCTAATTATGCTGCTATTCGAGGGAGTACAGATAGACATAGATCTTGTGTGACTTCCATGGAGAACTTCTTTGCTAGAGTCCTAGCATTCTTCAAAATGGGCTTCCAAATTCTTAGATGTGTCTGTAACATGAACATTACTCTAAATAGGTGAGTAAACAAAGCATCATAAACAATAAACTATACGCAAAGTACACATGATATAGAAAACTAACCATGGCATTGAGATTGACCTCAATCCTGAATTCGAATCTGCCACAAACATCACTACCAGTTTTTTTTCACAACAAAAGTTTCAAATTGAAAGCTTTAAAGGTCCAATGGAAGAACAAATTTTTTCAATTTTTTTTATTTATTATAAAAAAGAAGAAAGCAGTACCAATATAGCATTCACATACTAACTTCAGAATTTTTAAAAAAAATGATTATTTGATAAAATACAAATTGTTCATAGAAGTAATTAAAACAATGGAAATCTTGAGATGAAACAATTAAACCAAACATAAAACCAAGTTTGAGATAGCCAAGAAACTTAAATTTGCAATCATATTCCAATTTCAAAGTCTTTCTACAAACATATTACCAATAAATATGCAATAAACAGTACAGAATAAAGAAAAGACTGGTAAGTTGTATTACCAAATAAGCCAGATATCAAAATGCTAAATCCCTACCTGCAAAACAGTAAGAATCCAATTTTCAGCCAAGAAACATTAATAGAAGAGATATAGTGCAGTGCAGATAGTTTGAAACAGTGCAGTGTAGTGCAGATTTTAATGAAACAGTGCAGTGTAGTGCAAATTTTTCTTTTTTAATCTCCTTCATATCATCAAAAAATTTGATTGTGAGAGCAGGCAGCTTACCCTCATAAAAAAATGATAGATAAGAAACTAAAGTGACTACAATCCTCAAGAGACTAATTTTCAATTTCTAAGTCTAACTCATATTCCAATGCTACTGATTCGAAATAACTTGATTAAAAAAAAACTGACTTGAAGTGAACTATTCCTAAACAGAGTAACTCAAAGTGCACTTATTCAAAGTGAACTAATTCGAAGTAAATTAATTTGAAGTAAACAAAAGCAGATCAGATCCTAAGTCATAATTCTAACATCAAATTGATTGAAAGCAAGCATAAATGCAGACCAACCATAGACTACCACTAAACAAATTCAAACCATAGCTCAGTTTCCACACAAAAAAACAATCACCTGCATCACCATAGTTGCTGCTGTTAGCTAGCTTTAACTCATGTTTTCCATAGTGACCAGTAATTTATAGAGGCAAAGGAACCCAGATATTAAAAGCAAAAGCCTAAACTAAATCCTCTAATTGATTTAAGAATTCCATTTTGTTTTATGCAGTTACTTTCAGTTATAGTCTTGCAGCCTTGCAAGTATTTGAATGTATCTTATCTAATCAATGTGTCAGCTGCATCATACCTTGCATGTCCAAACGTTCATGTGTTTGAAGACAAACATAATGTTGTTGAGCAATACAATACTCAAATCTGAAAAACTAAACAACACTGAAAAACTAACCTCAACGTACTCCACACCAATTTCGCTAAGATTATCAGGAATGTTGTGAGATGAAAGCAAGCTGATAACTCCACCTCGCTCAGTTTCCACTAAGAAAATTCAAACCCATAGCTCAGCTTCCACACAAAAAAAAAATTCAAATTGATTATCACCATTTTAATATCTATTTAAAATATTGAAGATGTAACTCACTTCAAAAAATATTATCGTCAAAACACACTACTAAACTCAGTTACAAAGTTCCAAACCTAAGACTTATCCAAGTGTGTGCACAAACACAATTACAAATACAAAAGAAACACAGCTAAAACAGCACATATTAAAATAATAATGCAACAGTAAACTGTTGAAGTTACACGCTATTATTGCTCTCCGGTATAATGGTGTTTTTGTTAAGGAGTGAAAAGAATTGGAGCAACTATTATGACAAAGAATTCCATTAGTATGATTATAATGAAAGTGGCAGAACCCAAAGTGCTTTAGAAAATACCAGGTCTTGACACATAGTTTGTTTGTATAAAAGGGATGGATATAGGTGGCTAAGAAAGTGAGTCCACTTAGAAGCACTTTGCTTCATGGAATGGGAAATTCTCCAATTACTAATTCTCATGGCCCTTCAAACCCACCCATGGAACAATGAATTTTAGACTCGAATTGGAAACATCGGAAGAAGGAAAGGAAAATCCATAAAGCTATTTCAAGCATAACCTAATCTTTAAAACCTCAATAGTTTTTTTTTTTTTGTTGCTTTTTGCTTGGAAATAGATTGATCATAGTGGATTTCTTTAGGTTTTAACAATTATGCATAAAATAGCATTGTTTAGGAACACAACCTTTTGATTTTACAAATCGAAGTATTTTTTCTGCTAAAACTGATATAACTAAACTAAAATTCAAAAAAAGCTAAGAAATCCAAACTATTCTAAGTCTAAACTTGAAACAGTCAAAACATAAACCTACCAGCTGTATTTTTTTTCTGCAAAAAACTGACATAACTACACTAAAATTTGCGTTTCATGATTTCTTTAAATGTAAACAGAACACTAAAATAGTTAGAAATTAGATGTACATAGATTATCACAGAGGCAAACGTTACAATTCAAATTGAAAGAACACTAAAATAGTTAGAAATTAGAATACCATACCTTTAACCCCTGATTCGATTGGTGGAGATGAATGAAGAGAAAGGCAATAAGAATAAACCTAGAAATTGAACAGCCGTGAAAAAAAAAAAAAAGACTAATAAGAATCAACTATTTATAAGATAATAGTTATAGAGTCCTAATAGATTTAGAGTTCGGATTCAAAAAAATAATAATATTATAGAGTTCTAATTAAATTTGTTTAGTAGTTACCTTTGGGCCGGTTTCGACGGGCTTGATACAGACATAGTTGATGGGCCATGGGCTGGATGAGACCCACGGCAAATGGGGCGCCGTTTCTGGGTTGTAGAGGTTGCATGTGGGTGGTGGGTGGTCTGAGGAAGGAGATCGATTCTGAGGAAGAAGATGTCTGTTGGGTATGGTGGGTATCGTGCGATGCTTTGCTGTTGGTAGAGCTGGTAGAGGAAGGAGATGGTCAGATCTGAGATTTGGGGGAAGTAGTTGATAGCATTTGAGAGATATGAGAAGAGGGATTATCTGAGTTTTGGGTTTTGGGGGAAGGATATGGTAGTGCAAGAGATATGAGAAAGAGAGATTTTTTATTATTGTGTTTTTGGTTTTTTTTCTTACAAGTATCGGTTTTTCAGAGCTTCGGGATATTACAAATTTTTTTTTTTTGGTTTTATTGTTTTGAGTGTCGGGTTTATTACGTTTTTTTTTTTAAAATGTTAGACTGACGTGAAAAATGGTAAAATGTGCCGATTCAACTGCAAAACATTTGACTTATTTTTAAAAATTAATCAATATGATTTTATTATTATTTGGTTTTTTTCCACCTTACACTTTTTGTAAGTGGCGTATTCAAATCCAAATTCTCCTTATTGAGAGAAACAGATAATATAACACTATAAACCTATGAGGTTCTAAGCTAATATAAGTTATCTCTACAATGTACACTCATGGAGAGTTTCATGAACTGTGCCAGATATGTACATAGCTCGAATTTTTCTTAACATTTGCATAATTTGTACTCATACAAGTACAAGTTGCTCACTATGCGACCCCAATGTAAATTACATCCAATGTAAGTTAAATTACATGTTCTTGAAAAGAGAAAACATGTACCTAAGGAGGTCTTTGGTAATGTTGTTCTAGTAATGTTCAACGTTGTTTATATTTTTTAAAAATATGTGTGAGTGAAAAAGTATGTGAAAATACGTGTACTGTTGTTTAAAAACTGAAAATTATTGCTCAAAATCACATACCAAACGCCCCTAAGTTTTTTCCTATACCTTATTTATATATCTAACAATCCTTCCCTTGGCATGAAATTTATATTGCCATTGAAAAATTGTACTCAACTTTTTTTTTTTTTTTAATTTTTAATTTTAGCTTATGTGAAAATGATTGGTGTTGTGCATTTAGACATGTAGTGATATGGTGATACCAATAGGCCGTGGCAATGATACCATGTTTGAACCGGATCCTTTTATCCTAAGCAGCTACATCGAGCAGTGCAAGAGCATCTACGGTGTCCCACCTCGGCCTCATTGGGTCACTTCTTATTATGGAGGCCATGTACGCATTCTTTACTTATCTTCACAAACTATTAATTTTCAGAGCACTTGTAGTACTTTATTAAGTAAATATTTTGTTGGTTGCCGTGTTGTTTTCACTAGTAATACTAAAACAAACATTTCTGAAAATTTTATGGCATATTTTCAGGATATCAAATTGATTCTCCAAAGGTTTGGAAGCAACATCATATTCTCCAATGGGCTGAGAGATCCTTACAGTACTGGCGGGTAACTAGATAATCAAACAATTAGTCAATTATTACCACCACCCAAACTTTTTAGGTTTACTTGATCGGCTATAACAACTTTCTATTTTTGATTCCAGGGTCTTGGACAACATATCAGACACTATTGTTGCAGTTAGTACAGTTAATGGTATGTGCTCAACTCATTTATTTAGTTTATTGATACCATTTAATGGGATACATTATATCTAGAAGTAGAGTAATTGGGCGTCCATAAGCATTTGAGAAATGCTCAATAATGTTTGAACTTGAGGAGATTTCTTAGCTTTTGGCGAAGAATATTTCAAAGCAGGGGCGGAGCCACTTTATACTTGGGGGGGTGGGGGTGGGGGGAAATGTTCAAGAAGTTTTAATAGTTGGTAAAAAATAGGCTCTAAACAATTTTTGTCAGATTTGGCGCCTTCAAATGAAACTGATTGGCCCCCCACCCCCCAAGTCTCCTTGATTCATTCAAATTTATTCAACTAATTTGACATTTGTTAATCTTTCTCCATCTCCTCCCCCAACACGTCATTACACAAGCCCAACTTGTATAAGTTTTACTATTGGGCTATAGCTTCCTTTATAGAAGGTTATTACTTCACCTTTTCAATTTGTATTTTCCATCTTCCTCATCACTCACAGTGAAAGTGTTCCTTAATCTCTCTACTCCTCCATTTCTTCTTCTCCTTTTTCATTTCTATTTTACATCAAATTCAATTCATTTTTATCTAAGTTCAATTTCAATTTCAATTTATATATATTAAAGTTTATAATTTTTATTCTTCCTCTTCTTTATTAATCCAATTGTTAGTCTAATTCATTATTAATATTTAGTATTTCATACTAACATACTAAGACAATCATATTTGAGTAAGTTTTGGTATGACAAACACATCTAATGCTAGATTAGATGCATAAATCTTTATAGTTCAACATATGGTACCACTAATTTTATTTGAAAAATCTCATACACATGCCAAAACTAACAAATTTGTATGTGTTTGACAAATTTGTTCAGTAATGAGTGGGTCACACACACACACACACACACACACACACACACACATATATATATATATATATATATATCTTGTTAATTAATATGATCATTTAGTCTTGGCTAGCCACCTCAAAGGAAAATTTCTAGCTCCACCCCTGTTTTAAAGAGAAATAAATTATAGCTGAGTTCATGCTCAAATCAATTTTCAATTTGCAGGATCTCATTGCTTGGATATACTCTTCGCAAAGGAAAGTGATCCAGATTGGTTGGTCATGCAGCGAAAGGTTGAGGTTAGGATCATCGAACAATGGATCACCAAGTACTATGCTGATCTTCTCGCCTACAAGAAATAAATTGAAGTCACACCAAAGATGAATGAAGCAATAAACGTCGTACATATTAAAACCTTCCACTACAAAAAACGTGGCTAAAACAATATACCTATAACCACGTTTTAAAAAGCACAGCTATGGGGCAATTCTGTAGCCGCGTTTATAATGTTTGCAGCGGTGTTTTATTGGGTAAGGCATATGGCCGCGTTTAAAAAAAGCGGCTATATGTCCAGCCGAATTTTTTTTTAAGATGTCCAATAGCTGTGTTTGGTAAATGCAGCTATAGTGTTGTTTGTAGTTGTGCATCTATGTATTGCAATAAAACATTATGTAATCCGTTCCATAATTTTTTTTTTTGTTTAAACAAAAAACCATTATGTAGTCTGACACTAAAGTTATTAATTTACCACTTGACCTTCAAATCTCCTTACGATGAATAGATTGAATTCTAGTTAACTCAATTAATAAGTTTGTCATCGTGACCTTAGCAGGGTGCTCACGGGGCTCCCATAACTCATTGGCATGCTGCCAAAATTTGTGCATTTCATCAGAGTTTGCTTTACAATTTGAGGAGACTTCTTATGTATATTTATAAATTTGATTTATTTATAATGGTTCTCTACCTCTTGAAAGTTTACCCTAATCTGGGGTTGAACTCCAATCTTATCCTTATTTCAAATAATTTTATTTGCAGAAACTAGAAAGTAGCAACAATAAATTTTTTTATTACTAATAGTCTAATTAGAAAACCCCTAACAACACATTAGTAAATAATTTTGGCAAAACTATATTATTGGTCCTTAAAGTTTCCCTATTATGAGTTTTTGATTTTTAAAGTTTTAAATGAGTACAATTGGTCCTTAAAGTTTAAAAAATGAGCATTGTACTATCGCACACCCTTAGTGTGATGGTCATCGCACTAAGGGTGTGTGATAGTTACTCTACAAGTATGAGTGCTTGTGGGATATGGAGGGTAAAGACCAGAGTTGAAGTCTTCAAGAGAGAGTTTCACTCATATATACACTTAGATTAGGCTAGAGTAGAATTTCTATTTTGTATAAAAAAAACTGTGCACTGTTAGTCCCTCAGTTAATTTCCTTACCTATACATTTAGTGGGGCAAATCATTTCAATATGGGTTTTGCCCCAAATTAAAACCCCGAAAATTCCCTAATTTTTTAAGTTCCTAATCAAGATTAAGCGGCAACACAAATTCAATTGAATTTTTTTTTCTAATAAAAAATTCAAGAACCCAACAACTCATCAATTATATTGTAAAGATGAATCATGAAAAATTTTACAATTGTTAATATGGAAAACAATTCAACTGTGTCCTATTATTAATATCTAAATCCAAGAAACCTAGGGAATTAAAGGATTGAAACCCATGTGGCCCAAAATGATTAGTCTCTAACTTTATTATTCTTCCATTTTGACTAACTGTGCTCATTTTTTAAATTTTAGGGACCAAAGATACTCATTTGAAACTTTAAAGACCAAAATCGCTCAATAGGTTAACTTTAATGATCAATGTCATAGTTTTGTCAAGGGTAAAATACTATTTTGGTGCTTAAACTTTACAAAAAGTTTGTTTTCATCCTTAAACTTTAAAAAGTTCATTTGTTTTTTGTCCTCCCAAACTATTAAAAAGATCATATTTTGCCTTTAAACTATTAAAAATGTTTTATTTAATTTCTTAAACTTTACCAAAAGTTTGTATTTTATTCCTAAACTATTGAATTTTTTTTTTTACAAAATTTAGGGATGAAAAAAGAACTTTTTGAAGTTTAGGTAAAAATAAAATTTTTTTGACAAAGTTTAGATATCAAAATAGTATTTTACCATTTCGTAAATAATTTTGGAAAGATAACATTAATATCAGTATTAACAAGTCCATAACTATTTTTATTTTATTTTAATACAAATTAGAATTTCTACTCTAACATAATCTAAGTGTATATGTGTATGAAGCTCCCTCCTAGAGACTTGAATCTTGACCCTTGCCCCCACACTCCACAAGCATTTATGCTTGTAGAGTGACCACCGCACCAAGGGTGATTGTTTAATACTTCAATCTCTTGCCCTTGAATTCTATAAGTAATTAAGAAGACACAACCATTGAACCAGGCAACCAGCACCAAACCTAGCTAAAAGTCCTATGGGAAATGAGAGTTAGAATTGACGTGTGTAACTCTTAATATTCAAATGTTGTTTTTGTGTTTTACATTATTACTAGTTGGAATGGCTCTATTTCTTTTGGATTTTATGAGGTAATCCATAAGAAAGTGAGATTCATCTCAACTATTGAATTGAATTTTGAAAGCTCGAATTTGTGCTAAAACACAAGAGCTTGTTCAGACCCTCCCAATTAAAACTTACGGCTAGATAGTTTTTACTCTAACTTATACTAAGTGCGAAACAAGAATAAATAAGCGCAAATAACCGTTAACACTACCCTAAATCATATTCATCCATTATTAACAATAAAAGGAAAGCTTAAAGAGTAGAGAAGAAAGATGCAAATACAAGATAACATCGAGACGTGTTATCGAAGAGGAAACCGAAGAACTTGGCGAAAAACCTCTTTGCAACCCTCTAAGTCGAAATCGATCTATTAGAGAATAAAGTTGAAGTATACAAATAACAAAAGACCCTCCAAGCTTAGTCTACCCCACGTATTTGAGCCCTCCAAGCTTCTGCTACCAACTGACTTCTTGGAGTCTTGTCTTCTCTAGCTTTTTGGATCCTACAATTTAGCCCGGTTGCATCTGCCAATGAATAGCTCCTTTCAATGCTTCCCAGTAGCACCAAAATCTCACTTTACACCCAGGATGGGTGTGGAAAGTGTTTGAGCTAGCAACCTCTCAAAGATATAGAGATGGAAATGTAGGAGTTGAGGAAAACCACAAAGAAATGTGTAGATGATTGTAGGTATGACAATCTCTAACTCTCAAGTATATTTTCTAGGGTTTTCTCTTTAAAAAACACTCCTTAAAATTTGTGGGTAATGAGGGTATATATAGTGTGGGTAAAGACATAGTAAAGCAAAACATAACTTTTTGCCAAACAGAGAGTTTTGCGAGTCCTTCGTGGGTTGGTCTTACCTGTGAGATACTCGCGAAAAGTTCAGCCTGACACAACTCTTCATCTTCCAGTCATGTGTTCTACATGTGGTTCTTTTTGCGGGTAAGCTTCTCATGAGACAGTCGCGAGCTTGTTGTGAAATCCACTTTGTTGGGTTAAAATAAATTGACCTCTTACAAATTAATTAATTACCCAAGTTAATTAATTAATCAAATTATATGCAATAGCATGGTAGCACAAACAAATCATGAAATAACTAAATGCAGCGAAAAATAAATTTAATACAGGTGGTTTGTTTACAAATGGGAAAAATCATTGAGGTAAAATCCTACCAGATGAATTTAAGGTCACCACTCTCGAGAATCCACTATTATCAATCACAAGCGGTTACAAGTATAAAGAATCTTACTAAACCCTTTGGCCTATCTCGAAATACCAACCTACAGTTGAACCCTTACCTCAATACCCAGTTAGACTTGTATTGTAGCGGCAATCTCTCCGTTCAATACACAAATCCCAGTACGTGACTAACTCACCATCTTGAAGAAGTTTGTTGGCTGCGAAGTTTGTTGGCTGCAAAGTTCTTCAGTTTATCAATAATGAATATCAGGAATCTCCTTGGTCACAAAACCCTTGGCATACAGATGTAGTAGCTTCTATAGAGAGAATGATGAATTAGGTCACTTTTTGCATTCGGTCACACAATGCATGTATTCTCTTGGCGTCACCTTATGACGACCTTTAAAATAAGCCTTATATATGTTTAGGATTGAGAGAAAATAAACCCTACACAAATACATAGTAATATGTGTGTAATCAGATCTAAAAAATCTGATTTCATAATTCTCGACAGATATATCTTGTGTCGAGCTTGTGTCGAGCTTCAACATTAAATCTCGATAGAAAGGATTCTGTCGAGCTTTAATGAACAGCTCTTCTTTACTTTTTCTTGGTTAGACTTGCATGGCTTCTAAAAGCTCGGATTTATGTTAAAATACAAGAGCTTGTTTAGACCCTAAATTAAAAATTACAGTTAGATTGCTTTTACTCTAACTTATCTAAGTGCGGAAACAAGAGTAAATGAAGCGCAATCAACCGATACTATTCTAGTGCATAAACATGAACAATAAACAATAAAAGTAAAGCACAAGAGTAAGGGAAGAGAGATGCAAACACAAGATAACACAGTAATGTGTTATCAAAGAGGAAACCGAAGAATTCGGCGAAAAACCTCTCCACCGTCCTCCAAGTGGTAAATCAATCCACTAAACAATAAATTGGGATACACGAATAGCAAGAGACCCTCCAAGCCTAATCTACCCAATGTACCTAAGCCCTCCAAGCTCCTACTCCAACAAGGCGTCTCAAAACTGTGTCTTGTCTAGCTTTTCGGATCCCACAGTACACCTGATTGCATCCGCCAAGCCTCACCGGCTTGTTTTGGCAAATCCCTAAAGCTTCCCAAGCTCCAGAACACTCACTACACTCTGAAAAGGTGTGAGTTGTGTTTGGGTACAAATCTCCTTTCAAGGCATGACAATGGGAGAGGGAGGAGAAGATGCTACAATGATTTCTCACTAAGGATGAGTAGCTCTCTCTCTAAAAGATGGGTGTGTGTGTTGTAGAAAACCTATCTAGGGGTTTTTTTTTTCTCTGAATGACCTCTCTTACTCTTGTGGGTAATGAGGGTATATATAGTGTGGGTGAAGGGTAAGAAAGTCACACTTAAAAATCCTCCAGGCAGAGAGTTTCATGGGTATTTCGCGAGAAGACCTTACCCGCGAGACACTTGCGAAATCCTCTAGGCTGGCACGACTTTTCAGCTTCTAACATGTGCTTCTCACGTGGCTCTTTTGTGGGTTAGCTTCTAGCGAGACACTCGCAAAATCCATTGATTCTTCATTTTATGCTCGATTCTTCACCAACTTAATACTAAAGCCAATACAATAAAATCCCACAAAATACAAGGAACAAAATTAAAGCAATTACAACACTTTTTATCATGGAATAAAGCCAACATGAAATATAGTTGTAAATCACAACTTTATAGCTTCAATATTTAACTGGAACACTTATTTCTTGAAGCACTAAACCCATCCTAGATCTACCCAATTACAAGTAAAGTGCATTTTGTTAAAGGATTAGCCAATTACATAAATATGTCCCTAACACTTGTTCATCCTTTGAAGTTTGAGTCTTTACCAATTTCTCACACTCATCCCTTACAATTAAATTCACATACATACAGGGAAATGGTTGAAGAAATTAAAATCAAATTTGGCACGAAATTAAAGCCAACACGACATAGTTGGAAATCATAACTTTACAAATCTAAATGTATTGTGAGACTCATCTCAACCATTGAATTGAATCTAAATGTTGATTGCTAAGATAGTGATCCACCATTAAAAGAGATACTTATTCTTTGTATTTTGGGTAAATTTTAAATTACAAACCTAAAGTTTGGGGGTATTTGAATTTTATACCATGAAATTTCAGAATTTATGGTGTAAAATTCAAACACTTTTAAACTTTAGGAGGTAAAATCTAAATTCTGAAAGTTCAGGATGTAAAATTCAAACACCCCCAAACTTTAGTGTAATTTACAATTTACCTTTTTCCTTTTAATTAAAGAATACGAGTTTCTAAATGCATAATCATGGATGCTATTTTTTTTATGCAACCAATTGTGTATAGGAATAATTTAGGGAAAAAAATTGTGTATAGGAATATCCACTCTTGGCTGAACTTATCCAAATTGTGGACGTCATGGCTATATGCAATCATGGATGTCATCTTTGATAAATAATTTTTTTTAAATAGATCTTAAACCTATTCTCTTAAAACATTCATTAACTTTTTCCTTTTCAAATTATAGATTTCGATTTTTCTAGTCAAAATTTTAATATTTAAGCGTATTTGGTCAAAAACTTCAAGTTCAAGGTAGCCAATAATCCAATTATATATATATATATATATATATATATATATATATGAAAGCCAATAATCCAATTTGGTAATTTGTGCCGGCTTCATTTAAATGATAATGACAATGGTGGTGATGAATTAAGACACAGGCGAAAGTCATAGTAAATGCTCATAATTAAAATTGATTCAATCATCTTCATTTAATGAGTTTTCAATCATTGGAGGTGCAGGCATCATTTGAATGTATTTTTTTTTTTTTGAGAAGGAAACCTGAAATTTATTTCATTAAGGCATATCTACCTGATAAACATTCAAACAATGGCCAGGAATATCCTCCATCCATACATAATAACCTGTGATATGACGTGCATATCTAGCAAGGTTGTAAGCTACTTTGTTGCTTTCTCTACTAGCATATTGGAACCTAAACCCCCTAAACCAATTAGCCAAGCTTTGTGCATCTCGGATCAGCAAGCCATATGCAGTGAAAGGTTGTGAGGGATCAACTAAAGCGTTCATGACTGTTTGACAATCGCCCTCAAAGACAATTCTATCAAAACCGAGCTCGGATGAGAGTTCAATGGCTCGGATGGTTGCCAAAGCTTCCATTTCCACCATGGAAGACATGAGCTAGATGTTCTGTGAAGCTGACGCCATTACCAAACCCCTACTGTCTCACCAAATGACTCCAATTCCTGCTCTTCCCTCTTCTTTAAAAATGGCTGCATCAAAGTTAGCTTTAAGCCAACCATCGTGAGGGGGTGACCACCTAACATCTGTTTGAACATAGGGCATAATGCTACGTGGCTTTCGTTAAGCTGCTCCATACTCCATCAACCCCTCACTAGCTTCCTATGCTACCAAATTCAGGGGGAAACCTGGAGGATCTGTTCTAACCTTATTTCTCCTGAACCACACCGTCCAAGCTTGCATGGCAAAAAGTTCTCCACTACAATCCAACTCGAGGACATGTTGGAGCAATTGTGGGAAGTTATCGAATGTCATTTGGCTTTTGAAACTCCACTGAATATTGTCATTCCACACCTGTGCTAGCTCCGGACAAGACCAAAGTGCATGGAGCACGGTCTCTTCATGTTGAGAACAGAGGGGACAAACCGAGTCATCTACTACACATCGACGCTGCAGATTACTCTTCGTTGGAATGGCATTCCTACAAGCCCTCCACAAAAAGTTTCGGACTTTGCAAGGCAAGGGCGAATTCCAGATTTTTTCCCACAATGGTTTCATCAAGTCGGAGCTGTTTTGTCGCAAAGGAAGGTCTAATTTTGCTTCAGTTTTGAGGAAGAAATACCCAGACTTGACCGAGTACTCACTAGATTGCACGTAAGGCCATAAAAGAGTGTCGTTTGCATTAATTCGGCTGAGTGGGATTTTATGTACCAGCTCTGCTTCTTCTGCAGTAAAAGAATTTTGCAGCAACAAACTTTTCCATTGCCTTGTGACTGGGTTAATGAGAGAACTCACCTTTGCTTCCTGCAAGTTTGCCGTGAGGGGTCCATGGACTGTCGGAGTTTGTAAAGAGGACAACCATTTGTCACCCCAAATTTTGGTACTCTCCCCATCACCAACTCTCCACCTTGCACCCCTCCGGATCACCTCCCTACCCTTCAAAATACTCCTCCATGCGTATGAGCCTCCATGTCCTTCTTTAGCTTCTAAAATTGAGCAATTGGGAAAGAACCTTGATTTAAATACTTTGTAGAACAAAGAATCATGGTTATGCAGCAACCTCCAAGTTTGTTTAGCCAAAAGAGCATCATTAAACAAAGCTAACTCCTTGAATCCCATACCCCCTTCGGATTTTGGTTCACACATTTCCTCCCATTTCACCCAATGAATCTTCCTTCGATCGCCCTTTTGCCCCCACCAAAACCTTCGAATGAGCTTTTCAATTTCATCACAAAGGCCTTTTGGGAGCTTGAAACAACTCATTGTGAAAGTGGGAATCGCTTGCACCACCACCTTTATTAACACCTCCCTCCTCGCTTGAGAAAGCAATTTTTCTTCCCAACCTTGTAGCTTCCTCAACACCTTCTCTTTTATATTATAAAAACTCGCTTTTTTATGTCTCCCCACTAGTGATGGTAAACCAAGATATTTGTCATAATGCAAAATTTCCGGCACCCCCAAAGCTTCCTTGATTTCTATCCTTATGGCCTCGGTAGTGGACTTGCTAAAAAACATGGAGGTTTTTCCTCGGTTAATTTTTTGCCCTGACAAACTTTCATAGTGAGACAAAATATCCAGCAATTGTTGACATTCACTCCTATTAGACCTGCAAAACAATAAGCTGTCATCTGCAAAGAGCAAATGGGTTAGTTTAGGACCTCCCCTGTTAAGGGAGAATCCATGGATAAGCCCCTCCCTTTCTGCCTTCACAATTAGACTGTTGAGTCCTTTTGTGCATAATAAAAATAAAAAGGGAGATAAGGGGTCTCCTTGACGAATACCCCTTGAAGGTTGAATCATCCCTTGTGGCTCCCCATTTACAAGCACGGAATAAGATACTGTTTTTACACAAATCATCATAAGAGTAATCCATTGTTCATTGAAACCCTTCCTCCTCATCACTTCCTCCAAAAAACTCCATTCCACTCTATCATAGGCCTTACTTATATCCAATTTAGCCGCCATATAACCTGAATTTCTTGATTTATGGCTACTTATGCTATGCAAGGTTTCAAATGCTACAAGAATATTATTTGAAATCAAGTGATTTTTGGTAAAAACACTTTGGTGTTCGGTTATTATGGATGGTAAGATTTTCTTTAAGCTATTTGCAAGGACTTTAGAAAAAAATTTGTAAAGAACATTGCATAGGCTAATAGGATGGTATTCAAAAGCAGCCAAGGGGTTCTTTTTTTTGGGATTAAAATTATAAAGGTATGATTTAGGGGATGGGGTATAGTGGCTGAATTTAGCATTGACAAAATTGTTTTTGAGATATCATCACCAACAAGACTCCAAAAATTTTGATAGAAGAGAGGGGGCATAGCATCGGGTCCAGGAGCTTTAAGGGGAGCCATTTGTTTAAGTGCTTCTTCCACCTCCATCTCCGTAAATTCTTGCATAAGCATGGCATTCATGTCATCGGTAACACATCTTTCCATGTGGTTCAAGGCTGCCTCCCCAATTATTGGGTTTGAAGAGGTAAAGAGTTGCTGGTAGGACTCAGTGAATGCTTCAGCAATGTCATGGGGTTGAGTTACCCAATCCCCCAATGAATTTTGAATACCCAAAATCTGATTCCTCTGGTACCTTTGGGTTGCTCGACTATGAAAATATTTCGAGTTCATATCTCCACCCACCAACCAAAAAGATTTAGCCCACTGCCTCCACATTATATTTTCTTTAACCAACAATTCATTAATCTCTAATTTCAGCTCTCTAACCCGAAAATTACACCCTGAATGTCTTTCCTCCAATTCTGCCTTAGCCAACCTCTTCCTTTTCTCCACAATTTCCTTTCTAATATGTCCGAAGTTCCTCCTACTCCATTGTGTAAGTTTTTTTCCACACCTCTCTATTTTTTTCAACACTTGAGCATCGGCCTCATTGCTTGAATTATTTCTCCACACCGCTTCAATTACTTGACCACACCCTTTATCTGACAACCACATTTCTTCAAACTGAAAAGGCCTAGACATAGGGGGAGGTGGTATGTCACTTGGAGTGATCCATAGAGGAGAATGATCTGATGTAGTACATGTGAGATGAGTAACCTTTGTACCCGCAAATTGGGTGAGCCACTCTGGAGTGCATAGAGCTCTATCTAGCCTTTCCCATATCGAATACCCATTACTGTAATGTTTGCTCCATGTAAATTTTGAACCCTAGTACCCAAGATCAATAAAACCACAAGCATCAATTGCATCTCGGAAGAGTTGCATTTGGTTATTACTCCTCCTATTCCCACCCAATTTTTCATCACTTCGAACCAACTCATTAAAATATCCCGTACACAACCATGGTAATCTAAAATTTTGATTTAAATTTCTAAGCAAGTCCCACGATTCCATCCTCTTTTGCTTGTTTGGTTCACCATAGAAACCAGTGAATCTCCACTCATTATCTTTATTTTTATTGATAATGGTATCGATATGGTTCTTGTCAAAGCCCTCCACTGAAACATCCACTGTCTCCCTCCAAAAAAGTACTAAACCTCCACCTCTATTATTCCTCGGTGACACAAACATATTTTCAAACTGAATCTTCCTCTTCACATCTTTTAGCCTTACTTCATCTGCCCATGTTTCGGCTAAAAACACGACAGAGGGATCTTTCGTCTGTACCATTTTAGCAAGCTCGTTCCCTGTACATGGGTTCCCAAGCCCACGACAGTTTCATACTAAGCAACTCATTGTGATTGGTGGGGCTGACTCTCAGCCTCCACCATTGAATAAATTGACTCACCCTTATCTTTTGAAACTCGTTGATGTTTACTTGGTAACTCTAGATGAGACTCTCCCTTCCGCTTACCACAATTTCTGTGTTCCGCTACCAATCCAGCCCCCGACCTCACCCGGACCTCCTGCTTGGTTTTATTTTTTCCTTTTGTTACTGTGTTGAATTTTCTTCCCCGTGTTGCTTTAGTGCTTGCTATGCGTGCCTTCCCCTTTCCTACAGACACGGATTGCCCAGTTGGATATGTTGACTGGACATTACTTGCCTCAGATTGAAAGCCCTTAATTTCAGCATTATTCCCTTGCGCTTTTAATGTCTCATTAACCTCCCTTATTTGTATGTCAATTAAATCAGCCTCTGAGACCGAATTATGCATTGAAATTTCGGTTTCCATATTAATTTCCCCATTAGTAGGAGCATTAATAGGAGAAGATAATGATGATAAAGAGTCCTCCATTTGTTGGATTCCTTGAGTTGGTTGCAATGTATCTTCCACATCCTCATAAATATTTACCAACGCCTCCCCCTCTTTAATACCGTCAATGGACTGTAACGTGTCCCCATTAATGTCCTTTAATGCCTCTCTGTCATTGCCACCCTTTGTTAACCCCTCTGCTAGTTGTATCACCATCGGACCACCCTCCCCTGCTCTCACCGATGAGCTTGGTTGCGACTGGCCTCCATGGAACTCAACACGAGCTTTAGGCTTCACACGCTCATAGAATCCAGGGATGTAAATTACATCCTTTCTTGCAGAAGAATAAGGAGTTGCCCTTAGAGTAGAGCTAAACTGTTGTTGATCTGGTGTAAGAGTGCCTTTGCTCTCTATCCACAATTTACAATTTTTGTCACTATGATCCAAACGCCCACACCAAAAACAAAAATTCGGCAGTCTCTCATATTTAAAACTAATCCAAATTTTCTTTCCATGCTCTGTTGTGATCAACCTCCCCCGACACAGTGGCAGGGAGATATCAATGAGAACACAAACTGTTATAAAATGTCCACCCTCCTCATCAACTGCCCTTGTGGACTTCTGGACCTCCCCAATTGTATCACAAATCTCTTCCGCAACCTTTCTCTTCATGAAGCGCACTGAAATGTCATGGACTTGAACCCAGAACAGCGTTGTCTTGAAAACTAAATCACGTACTGGAATATCTGAATTATACATCTGTAGCATTACTAAATGCTTGTCAAAACTCCAAGGCTGATTCTTCAGAATCCTATCCACATCACCCAAATTATCAAATACAAATAGCACTTGGTTCTCCTTATGATTTCGTATCCTAAATCCATTAGTGGACCTCCATAGTTGTTTGAACGTTCTTGCCATGGCTTCCATGTTAAGGAATCGTGGCGTCAAGAATTGTGCTGTTATGATGAACTCCCCCGTTTGGTGGTCTCTTTGAAGAACAAAACCAGTATTCTCTCTCTCTGATAGAGTTAAGTGACTCTATTTTTCTGCTAATTCCTCCATACTCATGATAGGTGAAGAAACAAAAACCTATTGTGTTTCCCTAAACCCCAAAAAAAAAACCCCACTAGCTCCAAGATAATCTTGTTACCTTAGAGAGACAGACACTCCTTCACTTGAAGGGTCAAAAAACATCTACTGCTTGAGAGAAGAGAGAAAGCTCACTTCCTGAGACAGAGAGACCGAAAAATCTCATTTGTAAGTAAGATGAAGATATCAAAGACATTTTTAAAATTAAAATTCATCTTAACCAAGAATCACCAGCTCATTAGTTTTAATCCATCTAAGTCAAATTTTCTTTATAGCAATTTTACAGTATTTTAGGGTAGTGTGAGATTTCTATTCCTAATACTATTTTTGGGGTTGGAGGAAGCTTTTTCATTAGAAAAATATTGCTGGATGGATCGCTCTTCAAATTTGAGCTAGTGTTGTGATTCTATTTTTCTAAGGTTTGATAATTGGCATATTGAGGGGCCTTTATTCCAGCAGTATAGGCACAGAGTGGTGTATGCTACTGGCAGTCAGTTTAAGTAATGGGCTTGGCCTCTAAGAGCATCCACACCAGCCCCTTCATTTTACACATTCACTTTTACACTAAAAACTCACTTTTTCTATTTTACACATTTAATTTTACAAAACCTCTACATTAGTTCATCTATCCTACTACCCTTTTTAATTAAATAATTAATTTTCTTTAATATTTTATTATTTTCCCCCAACTACCTCTTAAATTACCGCTCTCTCTCTCTCCCAGCTCATTTCTCACTTTTGCTCTCTCTCTCTAAACCCATCTTTCAGACTCTCCCTCTCCCTCTCCATCAACTCCCTTTCCGATCACCAGTTCAGATCACCATCCGCGAGTCCGATCGGCGAGCTCATCACCATCCACGAGCTTCGATCGCGATCTGCGAGCTCCGATCGCGATCCGCGAGCTCCGATCGCTGATCCGCCAGCTCCGATCGCGATCCGCCAGCTCCGATCGCCGATCCGCGAGCTCCGATCCAGCGTCCGTGAGCTCCGATCCACGGCAAGACCCACGAGCTTCGACCAGTCAAGCATCGATCCGTGTTTGTTTGTGTATGCCTGTGTTTTTTTTTTTAGCAAAGTATATCTCTGTATATTCTGAGTTGAGAAAAAGATGAGAGAATGAGTCTGTTGAAAATGGATCAGAGAGAGAAAAAAAGGAGTGAAGGAGAAATGATAAAATATTGTATAAACGAGCTACAGTAACCGTGTAAATATACACGGTACTGTAGCTCGGGGATGGTTTTACACTATTTTACCCAGTTTTAGCTCCACTGATGTAGCTCAAAATGTGTAAAATTGAAAAAATTTTGCATTATACATGATTATCCACCAACTGATGTGGATGCTCTAACAATGTACAAGTCAAAGATTGTAGGCATTAGCGTCAGATTTAATATATATATATATATATCATATTCATCCTAAAGCATGTAGCATAAACTACAAACTCCCAATACAAGACAAATTTTGGGAGCATTCGATTTATGATCACATTAACCACAACAGCAGAAGTGACATCTCTACTCTAATCTTCTCAAATGTCACAGAAAGAAGAAAGATCACAAGTCCTAAAACTCTGTACACAACTTTACATTGCCAAAAGTCACCCATGCAATCAACAAAAATGCGTGAGCGAAAAGAACAAAACATTATAAGGAAGTGGTAGTCTTTCTGCTTTTGTGATAGCCGATGCCCATCAGCTATCAAAGAAACATCTGAAATGCACTAAAAACCAATTATATATATCCTATATGTTATCAGTAAACCACTAAGCACAATGACTATTATAAATAAAAAGCCTTGAAAAAAATCTATTATAACTAAAAAGCCTTGAACAAATTCTATTATAAATAAAAAGCCTTGAACCGTATCTGTACAAATCCTAACCTCTTCCTTCTTCTTCTTCTTTTTTTTTTTTTTTTTTTTTTTGGTATTAAAGAGGATTTTATTGAAAACTAATAAACGTGCAGCACAGAGACATCAACCAAGACATAAAAAAATATTGTCAAAACAAACCACAACTACAAGACAGAGACATCAACATCAACATCAATAACCAGAACACAACAACAAGACAGAATCATAGCACACTACAAATAGAATCCCATTGACTCCCAAAATTAACACTTTCATGTCCTCACTTGAGTTATAGGTTCACATTATTGAGTTCCTGGAACTCAAAATTTTAAAGTACAACAATCTTTTAATTTACATGATTTTTTAAGGTTTGAACTAATAGTAAACCCTAAAAAATTAGTTGAGAGAAACTCCCAAGAATCTTGCTCTAACCCAAAGAAGACAAAAACCTAAAATCTCAATGAGAAAAACTCATGCCTTTTTGGAGAAATTTGTCCAAAAATCTGTCAATAGAGATAACTCCAAGCTGATCCACCCTCCTCACCGGGCTGCAAAACCCCCAAGCCGACCACATTCTTTCCCATGGGGAGGAGAATGAGCAAGAGCAAGAGCTGAGAGAGGCGGAACGAAGAGAGAAGATGAGAGGAAGAGGTCAGGAATGAAACAGGGAGAAAGAGTACTCTTCAGCGTTGGTATTGCTCAGATTAGAGGAGAGAGAAAAAAAGAAGAAGAGTGAAACAAGTTTTTATATCTTAATATAATATATAAGATAATATTAAATTAATATATAAAAAGTTAAAATAACTGTGCATTTATGCCTGTAGCACTTTTGAAAATATACAAACTTATGCGAGCACATGTAAAACTAACATCTTTTTCAATTTTGCAAGCTCTGATATGGTTGATCTTAGGCTACCGTGTTCAAATTAAAATTTGCTTGTTTGAAATTCATATTTCTGAAGAGGATTATTAGGTGGATTGGTTACTTGCTGTTAATAGAAATTTCAAATTTCAGTTGATATGATACAGGAGAGACAGAAGTGGAAATGATTAAATCAATTGTGCGAGAAGTTGGATTGATGGAAAAATTATGACTTGATATTGTAGTTTGACTGGAACTTGATGGGCAGTGTGTCATTGATGTGGTGTTCGAGAATTGGCTAATGTAATGAGGGCTTGGTATTCACTCACTTAAGAGCATTTCTAGTAGCTTCTCTAAATTTTTGTATTGGACACAGATTTCCTCCAAACATGTTTGGAGGAAATGCTACAAACAGGGACACTTGTCAGTTAAGCAAAAAGACACATAGGCTGGGGTCATGTGCGTTATCTGAAGAGCTGTTAACCCTAATGTGGCGTTTGGTACGTGGGAATCCACATTACTCTTGGCATCTAAATTCCTAGGAATGTGATTCCTAGGAATCACATTCCTAAGAATGTAGTTATTCCTATGTTTGGTTTCATTGGGAATATCTTAAGATTCTTAGAAATGTGAGATAATAATATTTGGTTTATTCTCATGAATCTCAAATGAATTATTTATTTTTCCTATTCTATCCTTAGATTTGAATGTGAACTACCAAATCCTTAAAAAAAAAAAAAACTTCCTCTAAATAAATAATGAAAAACCAAATATAAACAATTAATTATGAAAAATTTATTAAAATTATAGTCTAACATTTCAAAATGACAGGTATAATACAAAAATAACTATTTAAATTATCAACTACTTTTATTCTTAATAATAATTTTAAAAGAGTTTAATCCATAATAATTTGTTTTATATTTTAGCTTAATTGATTAAATGATAATGAAAAAGGGTTAAAATTATCAATCTATAAAAAATACAGTTTCCTTTAAGCTTGGGAATCTGGATTCCCACCTGTTTTAAAGGGAATCCACATTCCCACTGAGAGGGGAATCCAGATTCCCCTGGCATCTGATTCCTTAGCGTGATTTGCAACCAAACATGGGAATCTTTAAACATTCCTGGGAATCCTAAAACATTACCCTGTACCAAACGCCACATAACAGTGTTAGCCAAACACCCTCATCTCTCACCCACAGCAGCCTCACGCCTCTCTCCTCTCTCTTTCTCTCTTATCCCTCTTCCCAAACCAGCAAGAAAATCCGGCCACCCACTGCACACGCCGTTCCTCCGCCGATTCTGCCCCACCCATCTCTTTGCCGCCAAGGACCACCGATCCTACCACCCATCTTTTCAAGGCTCCGATTTTTTCCAGGTTTGTTACCAAATCCCTCTGTATTAGAGATTATTTTGGTACGCTTTGTGTGATATGTATGGATGATTTAATTCTAGTATTTTCCTGCTGTGATAATTAGATTTATTGTTTATAATTTTTTAAAAATTACCATTTTTAATTCTAATTTCTGCTTGCTGTGATAATTACATGGTGTCTCCTGGGAGAGCTACAGAGAAAATTGATGTGTTTAGCTATGGAGCTGTGGTTCTTGAAGTGGCTAGTGGAAGAAGACCGATTGAGAAAGATGTTTCTACTGCTGGGAAAGTTGGGGTTTGTAGTAACTTGGTTGAATGGGTTTGGAGTTTACATAGAGAAGGGAAGTTATCTACAGCTGATGCAAGACTTGGGGATGAATTTGATGAGTAGGAAATGATGAGGGTCCTAATGGTTGGATTGGCTTGCTCTCATCCTGACCCATTGGCTAGACCCACAATGAGAGGGGTGGTCCAAATGCTTGTGGGTGAAGCTGAAGTTCCCATTGTCCCAAGAGCAAAGCCTTCTATGAGTTTTGCACTTTACACCTCTTGTTGAGCTTCCACTTAGTTGGTGATTTGTGTACAAGTGCATGGTAGCATTGATGTTTTTCAGCAGATTATCTTGGATGATGTAATGAATGGAAAGTGTTACTGATCGTGTATTTTTTCAAGTTATGTTGTGTTATTGTGAGGCAAATGAGCCTTTTTAAACAAAGCTGCAGAATATTGAAAATTGCAGTAGAATCTTTTATTCTTTTAGTGATGAGTTATGGTATTTTATTAAGAAGATAGACTTCTTGTTGCACACAAAAAATGGACACAAATTAGCAAAAAAAATTATGTAAAAGAAATTTTTTAAGACCACAGACACAAGACCTATAGTACACAAGTTCTAATCATCAATGTTAACACTCATCAATGGTTAGAAGATGAGTGTTTTATCAAAGTGTGAAAATAATCATTGAGAGAGAGAGAGAGGTTGAAATCAATACAAGCAACCATTACATTCCAACACAGGTTGAAATCAATCCTTATCATTATTTTGGTGGTGGAGGTGGACCCATCTATGGGAGCGGCATCGGCTGAGTGAGAAACTGAATGGGGCGGAATCAGCGAAGGGGGAAGCAAGTGAAGAGGAGGAATGGAGATATGGTCTGGTGAGATCGGCGGCTGTTGCATGTGGCCGCCGTCGATTCCGCCTCTGTCTTCTTGCCAGTCTGAGTTTGCTGAGAAAACAGAGGTGGAGGAGATGAGAGAGAGGTGTGAGGTTGGCTTCTTGCCAGTTGCCGGTCTGAGCTTGCTGGGAAAACATAAGTGAAGAGATGAGAGAGGCGTGCGGTTGCTGTGGGTGATAGATGTGTTTGAGGAGATGAGGGTGTTTGGCTAACACTGTTAGGGTTAACAGCTCTTCAGTTAAAATGGGTCATGTGCGTTGCACATGACCCCCAGCCTATGTGTCTTTTTGCTTAACTGACAAGTGTCCCTGTTTGTAGCATTTCCTCCAAACATGTTTGGAGGAAATCTGTGTCCATTTTTGTATTGTTTGATATTTAGCTTTTACCTATCAATTTTTTTAAATACAATTTCCAATAGATTCTCTATCATTTTCTTTATCTCATATAAATATTATTTTTTCATTCATTCATTATTCTTTTTTAATCTTTATTTTTTTTCCTCTATTCATTCTCAATAATTATATTTTTCAACAAAAATTATTACATCCACAATATTTTTTGCAATACTTTCACAAAAATCATAGCAAAATCTCATATAGAAAGTTGTTACTAGTTCTAATTTGAATCAACTACTAAAATTATATTTTTACTCACCAATATTAGCTAATTACTTAAAATTTATTATGAAAATATTGTGAAGATATTGTGGTAGCATTTTTAATATTGTCATTTCTTATTCTTTTCGTTTCTTTCATCCATACGTTGTTGTTGTTGTTGTTTTTTTTTCTCTTGTTTTTTCTCCACCACACACGTATACCCATATATCTCCATCCTCTCCTTTTTTTATCTCTACTTTCCCCTTGATTCCAGAACCTCCCTCTCTCTTTCTCCTCCTCTTGTGGGCTTTCCTTTTTTGTTTTTATTTTCTTTCCTCTTCGGCTCACTTCACACACATAGCTGACCATGATCTTTTGACTTCTCCTCTATGTTTACATTTTTATTTTTTATTTCTCTCTTCTTCACCTCACTTCACTCCCACACACAGCTGACAGAAAGATTGGGCTTCGTCTATCTTTTTTTTTTCTTCATTCTTTTCTTGTTCTAATTCACTTTGTTGTTACAATAGAGAGAATGAGAGAAAAAAAGAAATCCGGAGGAGAGAGAAAGAATTGATATAATAGTAGCTGGTATAATTTTTTAATCAAAGAGATTCAATGGCTAATGTACAGTAGCCCATCAGACTTGATGAGCTACTATTCATAAGCCAAAAAAATTCGGGGTTTAAAGAATCCATTGGAGACCATTTTTATGGTCTCATTCTCTATTATAGAGATTATTTTGCTTTTAGTTACACAGTTGGAGATGCTCTAAGAAGACTTGAAGCCAATGAATAGTATTGTACTAGAAATATATTGAATGTAATTAGAGTGGCTAAATTAATTAAAGAAGAAGTTAACCAATGTCCTAAGATCATTAATTTAGTAATTTGCACTAATGTGACTAGTGTGTAGTGTCATGCATATGCATGAATACAATTAAAAATAATCACATTTATATGGTTCAAATTATATCTTTTTTTTAGAAGATGTTCAAATTATACATGGCATTAACTTACGTTTTTAAAAAAAAAATCATACATTTTAAAAATATATAATCATATATATATATATATATGATTTAAAATGTAATTGGATTTAAAATTTTCGGTTTTAGCACCCAATAATTCACTTGTTACAAAAATTAAAAAAAATTAGATGGACATGTAGTGGAAAATTAGACTCCAATTGAAATTCAATTTAAAATCTAATTGGATTTGGACTCTTTGATTTTTACACTCAATAATTCACATGTTACAAAATTAAGAATTAAATGGGAGACATGGTGCAAAATTAAGAATCCAATTAAAATCTAATTGGATTTTTTCTGAACTTTCATGCATATGCATGGATATACTTAAAAGATATATATTAAGATGTATAGTATAATTTCTACACACAAACACACACACACACACACGATTTAGAATCTAATTGGATCTAGACATTTCGATTTTTGCACCCAATAATTCACTTGTCACAAAAATTAAAAAATTAGATGGGAAACATGATAAAAAATTGAACTTCAATTAAAATTAAATTTAGAATCTAATTGAATTTAGACTCTTTGATTTTTGCACCTAATAATTCACTTGACACGCAAATTTAAAAATTAGATGAGACACGTGACTCAAAATTATACTCCAATTTAGAATTTAATTGGATTTCCTCTCAACTTTGGCTATATATATATATATGATTTAGAATATAGTTGGATCTAGACTTCTCGGTTTTTGCACCCAATAATTCACATGCCACAAAAATTAAAAAAATTAGATGCAACAAATGGCACAAAATTGAACTTCAATTAAAATTCAATTTAGAATTTAATTGAATTTAGACTTTTTGATTTTTGCACCTAATAATTTACTTGACACAAAAATTTAAATATTATATGAGACATATGGCATAAAATTAGACATGATTTAGAATCTAATTGGATCAAGACTCTTTGGTTTTTGCACCCAATAATTCACTTGCCACAAAAATTAAAAAAATTAGATGGGACACATGGCACAAAATCGAACTTCAATTAAAATTCAATTTAGAATCTAATTGAATTTAGACACTTTGATTTTTGCACCTAATAATTCACTTGACACTCAAATTTAAAAATTATATGAGACACTTGAAGCAAAATTAGACATGATTTAGAATTTAATTAGTTCTAGACTTTTCGGTTTATGCACCCAATAATTCACATGCCACAAAAATTAAAAAGTTAGATGGACACATGACACAAAATCGAACTTCAATTAAAATTAAATTTAGAATCTAATTGAGTTTAGACTATTTGATTTTTGCACCTAATAATTCACATGACACACAAATTTATAAATTATATGAGACACATGGCACAAAATTAGACATGATTTAGATTCTAATTGGATTTCTATTTTTTGGTTTTTGTACTAATAATTCATTTTCCATAAAAATTAAAAAAATTAGATGGAATACATGGCACAAAATTGAACTTCAATTAAAATTCAATTTAGTATATAATTGACTTTAGACTCTTGATTTTTGTACCTAATAATAATTCACTTGACATACAAATTTAAAAATTAGAAGAGACACGTGGCGTAAAAGTAGACTCTAATTTAGAATTAAATTGGATTTTCTCTTGGAATATATATATATATATATATATATATGTATATGATACAATTTAGAATCTAATTGAATTTAGACTCTTTGATTTTTGTACCTAATAATTCACTTGACACACAAATTTAAAAATTAGATGAGACACGTGGCACAAAATTAGACTCCAATTTAGAATTTAATTGGATTTTCTCTCAGTTTTGGCTATATATATATATATATATATATAGAGAGAGAGAGAGAGAGAGAGAGAGAGAGAGAGTTACACTTTGTACAAGTGTATTTTTTTTTTGTTAACGTTACCTCACTCATTTTTTAATTGGTTTAATATATTCAAAATTATAACATTGGATTGTACATTTTTGTTGTTTTTAAAATGCATGCTAAATTTTGTGTTTATTGAATGTTATTTACTATTTGATCAAATATCTTACAAATAAAATAGTTTTTGTTCTATAATTATTTTAATATTTTGCAAGTATATAGAATATAAAAATGCAATGTAATATCTGACCAACAATTTACATTTTTAACTCATTTTAGTGACATATAATATATAATCTAAATTAATTTTCCAAATATAATCGAGGACATGTTGTATAAACAAAATGAATTTCCCAAATATTATAACACATAATGAGTATTATACATAAATTAAAAAAATAATTTCTTATTAAATTTATTAAATAAACAAAGTACATCAATGTGAAGGACACAAACTAGTTACTCTCATTTCTTAATGGACAAAAGTTGGCTATAAACTTAATTGTAGTCTAAGGCGACGACTCCACTTAATATCTTTTTATTACATATGAATTTTAAAAAATTCACCATTAAAAAATTTCATCTCATAGTACCCTATAGAATATGCTGATCAAGTGTTGGTTTTCTCAATGCTAATTGGTGTTTCTGATTGTTTGTAGTTTGAAGATTGTTGTGGGTTCTAATTATTGTTTTGGTTCAATAAAATCAAATTCATCCAAAAAAAGAGAAAAAGAAAGTGATGTGAAACTAAGGTGGAGTTTGGATAGCGTTTTTGAGCTTGCATTGTGTGTTTGCGTCTCTGTTAGTGGGTCCTATGCACTGTTCACAGGACCCACAAACATCTTTTTTCAGCAAAATTTTCATTAAACTGGGTCTCACGGCAGTATTCACATGTATAAAAATTATTTTACTACAGTGTTTTCAGTATTCAGTTTTCAATTTTTAGCAATAAGCAGTAACTGTGAAAATATTAAAGGCAAGGTTACTGATGCAATAGTTAATGCTAGCAAGGTGGAGCAAACTGTTAAAGTGAAGTGTAAAATGACCTAAGGAGGTAACTGGTTTGTAGTTTAGACATAAGAGCTAAGTGACTTGTAGTTTAGATAGTTTTGTTATTTATGTTCACACATGAGTGATACGTATGCTGTGTCTGATGTAATCTCTCTGTAATTGTTTAGCGCATAATTTGGTAGATTAGTTTAGGTCATTCTGTTAGTATATAGGTGGAGCTTTGTATAGTGTTTCATTCAATCAATTCAACACAGAAATCACTAAGAAATTCCAGAAGTTTTCTCTCTTTCTCTCAATTTCCATAAGCATTTTCTCTTCTCTGTTCTTTCTTCTCTGTTTTTCAGTCTTTTATGGTATCAGAGCGTGAATCAGAGCTTGAATCTATTTCAATGGCGTCCAATTCTCAACAAACTTTGTCTTCAACCTCACAACGTGAGCTTACACCAATGGAGGATCCTCGTAGCCTGTTCTTCTTACATCATGGTGAATCACTAGGTGCAATCTTGGTTCCACAACCATTAACAGAGGATAACTATCCTACCTTGGCTCGTGCGATGAAGATGGCTTTGGATGCTAAGAGCAAATTAGGTTTTGTTGATGGATCAATTACTGCTTCAATGGCAGTTACTCATTTGGAGAAGAAGGCATGCTCTAAGTGAAATTCAATGATTTCCTCTTGGATTTTGAATTGTGTTTCACCTCATATCACTGCGAGTGTGATTTATAGGGACACAGCTCCTGAGGTTTGGAATGCACTCAAGAATCGCTTTTCTCAAGCTAATAAACCACGAATTTCACAGCTACAGAAGCAAATTTCTACTGTGATGCAAGGTGATTCAACTATTACTACCTACTTCACAGGGCTTTAAGCTTCGTGGGACCAATTGCTGAACTTTAGGCCTTTGCCTTGCTGTTCTTGTGGCAAATGCACTTGTGGTGTGAATGAAAAGATCACTACTCTTCAGCATCAAGATTCACTGATGCAGTTTCTCAATGGGTTGAATGATGCTTATTCTCAAGTATGAACTCAGATTCTCATGATGGAACCTACTCCTTCAATAGATAAGGCATTTTCTTTGGTGATTCAAGAAGAGAGGCAAAGATCCTTGGGTTTCAATCTTGGCTCATCAGTTGAATCGACTGCTTTAGCAATTAGAAATCTGGGCTCTAGTAATGCTAGTAAGAATTTCAAAGGCAACACTGGGAAAAGCATGCCTATGTGTAGTTATTGTGGCAAACTAGGTCACATTCACGAGAAGTGCTACAAGCTGGTTGGTTTTCCACCAGGTTACAAGCAGATTGGAAAGACTCCAATGGCAAACCAGATTAGTCTTGAGGGTGATCAATCTCAATCTCAGTCTGAAGACCGGTGCAGTGGCAATTTTCCTTTTTCTTCTGAGCAGTGTCAACAATTGATCTCTTTGCTCAACACACATGCTTTTGCTTTTGGTTTGTGTGAAGGTGTTCATTTAGCAAAAATCAATCATACTGCTACATCAGGTAATGTTTGTAACTTGTTCCAAGAAAATATGTCAAATATGCAACATTCTGTGTTTTCTGTCAATCCTATGAACATGACTGCCTTCAATAGTGAGACTCGGGTTCTTGATACTGGGGCCACAAACCATATAATTCATTCTATTTCTTTATTCACCAAGATCACTAGTTCTATTTCTACCTTTGTTCAATTGCCTAATGGTGAAAAGGTCACTGTCACTCACATAGGAATAGTTTAAGTAACCTCTACTTTAGTTCTTGACAATGTTCTTTGTGTTCCTTCTTTCACATTCAATCTAATCTCTGTTAGCGAATTAACAAAATCCCTATCTTGTTGTCTTGTTTTCCTTTCAAACTTGTGTTTTATACAAGACCTGTCATGTTGGAAAACGATTGGAGTGGGTAAATTGCACAACAATCTTTACTTGCTGCAAGCTTCATTAGATTGCACATCTTTATCAAGGGTTTCTTCCATTCTACAATCTGTTTTTAGTTCCCTTGTACATTCTATTTCTAGCATTCCTATTGTTTCTAAGCCATATCTTTGGCATCTTAGAATTGGGCATGTTTCTGACAATAAACTTAGTGTATTGCACAATTATAATCCTGATGTAATTCAATTCCAAAGCAATAAAAATTGTGTTCTTTGTCCTATTGCTAAACTGAAAAAGCTCCCCTTTCCATATTTTAATCACATCTCTTATAATGCCTTTGATATTGTCCACTGTGATGTTTGGGGTCCTTTTATTAAGCCTACTCAAGAAGGTTACAAATATTTTTTGACCCTTGTTGATGATGCCATTAGATCAACTTGGGTCTATCTCATGAAATGTAAATCAGATACTAGACCTTTCCTTGTTTCTTTTTATAACATGATATGTACTCAGTTTCACACTAAAATCAAAGTTTTTAGGATTGACAATGCTCCTGAGGTTTTCTTGAAAGACTTCTTTTCTGCTAATGGTATTATCCACTAGCATTCTTGTGTAGCCACTCCACAACAAAATTCAGTTGTGGAGAGGAAACACCAGCATATTTTTAGCATGGCTAGGGCTTTAAAATTTCAATCTAATGTCCCTCTTTATCTTTGGGATGAGTGTGTATTAACTTCTGTACATATCATTAACAGATTACCTTCCCTTATTTTGCATAATCAATCTCCTTTTGAGAAACTCTATGGCAAAATTCCTTCTAATGAACATCTTAAAGTTTTTGGCTGTCTTTGTTTTGCTTCAACTTTGGTTCATCATAGGTCTAAGTTTGATCCTAGATTTGTCCCTTGTGTTTTTCTTGGATACCCTTTTGGGGTTAAAGGTTACAAGCTTCTTAACCTGTTAACTAAAAGGGTTTTTATCTCAAGGGATGTAATTTTTTATGAAACTGTTTTTCCTTTTGTTTCAAATCCATATTCTTCTTTTCCTCATTCCAATATTCCTATACCTTATTTGTTTCCTTCAGTGGCATCACCCCATGATCCTCTGGCTTCTTTTCCCAATTTTGATCCTAATTCTAATAATATACCTACACAGGATCCTGTTACAGATGTGCCCATTCCTATTTCTGATAATATACCTGCACAGGATACTGCTACAGCTGTGCCTATTTCCTTTG
Source organism: Castanea sativa (assembly GCF_040712315.1). NCBI lineage: Eukaryota > Viridiplantae > Streptophyta > Magnoliopsida > Fagales > Fagaceae > Castanea > Castanea sativa. The sequence goes on from NC_134020.1 coordinate 43,311,779, forward strand.
TTCCTTCCCCTCTTCTTGTCCTAGACTCTCACTCTCCAAATGAGGTTATTTCTGTGCCTATTTCTACTATTCCCTCTACAGCTATAGATATTGTTCCCTCTCTTGATGTTGCTCCTCTTCCTTCCTCTCCAAGGAGGTCACAAAGGGTTTCTAAGCCCCTTGCCTATTTGCAATCTTACAAATGCAACTCAGTTCATTGTGATCAATCTGCCCACTTCCCATCCTCCATCCGGTCAGGTTCCTTGTCTCCACTTTCAGGTACTAAATATCTTTTGTCTTCTTATCTGTCTACTTCTAAACTATCACTATCTTATGCCAATTTTTGTTCACTTATCACTACCATTCCTGAACCTAAGTCCTACTTTGAGGCTGTCAAACATCCCAAGTGGCAGGAGTCAACAATACTTGGACTCTCACCCCTTTACCTCCTTATAAGAAGGCAGTGGGTTGTAAGTGGGCGTATAGGATGAAATATAGATCAGATGGCAGTGTTGAGAGGTATAAGGCACCTTTGGTTGCTAAAGGGTTTACAAAACAGGAGGGTCTTGACTTTACTAAGACTTTTTTCCCTGTTGCCAAAATGACTACAGCCAAGTCTTTGTTAGCTGTTGCTGCTGTTAGGGGTTGGCATTTGACTCAACTTGATGTCAATAATGCCTTCCTCCATGGTGACTTGCATGAGGATGTATATATGTAGCTTCCACAGGGGTTTCACTGCAAGGGGGGACTGGTTTGTAAGCTAAATAAGTCATTATATGGGCTCAAGCAAGTTTCCAGACAGTGGTACTCCAAGTTTTCATCCACCATTTTGCAGTGTGGTTTCAAACAATCTAAGTCAGACTACTCCTTGTTTACTAAGAAGAATCACAATTCATTTTTGGCTTTATTAGTTTATGTTGATGACATTCTCATTGCCAGTAATGATATCAAGGCTGTAAAAGAACTAAAAGTATTCCTAGATCAGAAGTTCAAACTTAAAGACCTTGTAAATTTGAAATTTTTTCTTGGTCTTGAAGTTGCTAGATCAAAAAAAGGGATAACCTTGTGTCAAAGAAAGTATGCTCTTGAGATACTTAAAGATGCAGGGATGACAGCTTGTAAGCCTTGCAAAATTCCAATGGATCAAAATTTGAAGCTAAGTAAATATAAAGGATAGTTGCTACCTGATCCTGGAGTTTATAGAAGACTAGTTGGTAGATTGTTGTATTTGACTATCACAAGACCAGACTTGGCATATCCAGTGCATAAGCTTAGTCAATTTATGTCTAAGCCTAGAAAACCCCATTTGGATGCAGCCCACAAGGTGCTGTAGTATGTTAAGGGTTGTCCTGGCCAAGGAATCCTATTGTCTTCAAAGTCTGATCTTCATTTAAAAGGGCATACTGATGCAAACTGGGCTGCATGTGTGGACACTAGAAGATCAACAACTGGCTACTATATTTTCCTAGGTAATTCTCTAATTTCATGGAAGTCTAAAAAGTAGTCCACTGTTTCCAGATCATCTGCAGAGGCTAAGTATAGAGCAATGGCTGTGACAGTGTGTGAGATAACCTGGTTACTTGCATTGTTGAAGGATCTTGAAGTCTATCATCCACAACCAGCCTTGATTTTCTGTGACAACCAGGCTGCAATATACATAGGGGAGAATCCTATGTTCCATGAATGAATGAAGCATATTGAAATAGATTGCCACTTGGTTAGAGATAAAGTGCAAGATAGAGTGATCAAACTGTTTTATACTCCCACTCATACTTAGCTAGCAGATATACTTACAAAAGCTCTTAATGCTCACCAATTAGCTTCTTTACTTGACAAGATGAGCATAATCAATATACATGGATCTGATGCTAACCTTGAGGGGGGATGTAAAGATATTAAAGGCAAGGTTACTGATGCAACAGTTAATGCTAGCAAGGTGGAGCAAACTGTTAAAGTGAAGTGTAAAACGACATAAGGAGGTAATTGGTTTGTAGTTTAGACAGAAGAGCTAAGTGACTTGTAGTTTAGATAGTTTTGTTATTTATGTTCACACGTGAGTGATACACGTGCTGTGTCTGATGTAATATCTCTGTAACTGTTTAGCGCATAATTTGGTAGATTAGTTTAGGTCATTCTGTTAGTATATAGGTGGAGCTTTGTACAGTGTTTCATTCAATCAATTCAATACAGAAATGACTGAGAAATTCCAGAAGTTTTCTCTCTTTCTCTCAATTTCCATAAGCATTCTCTCTTCTCTGTTCTTTCTTCTCTATTTTTCAGTCTTTTAGTATCCAAACAGAAAATTACAAGTAAAGATCAGTTATTCTATGTCAGTTTTCCAAGCATAATATAATCAATAATACCTCCCAAGTAACAATCCAATGCTATATAAATAACTGCTTACTATAATATATTGGAGCTTCAACGAAATCTCCAATGTTTTCATTTCAATGGCTTCCTTTTGTCCTCTGTCTCTGCAATACTAATAGATATTCCCAGGTTAAGTCCAATTGGAGGAAAATTTCTACACGATCTTGAAACAGTATCTGCATCTATTTCAGATGACTTCCAAACATTTTACTATGACCAAACACTTGATCACTTCAATTATAGGCCAGAAAGCTACACAACTTTTCAGCAAAGATATGTGATCAACTCTAAGTACTGGGGAGGTGCAACTAGTAACGCACCAATTCTTGCTTATTTTGGAGCAGAAGCACCTTTGGATGGTGACCTTTCTGCTATTGGTTTTCTTGCTGATAACGCCTGGCAGTTTAAGGCTCTCATACTATATATAGAGGTATAAATGAAATGTAAAGCAGACACATGAACACACACAATCAATATTCTTCTCTCCCTCACTTCCTAGTGTAATTAAACATTTTACTATGACCAAACACTTGATCACTTCAATTATAGGCCAGAAAGCTACACAACTTTTCAGCAAAGATATGTGATCAACTCTAAGTACTGGGGAGGTGCAACTAGTAACGCACCAATTCTTGCTTATTTTGGAGCAGAAGCACCTTTGGATGGTGACCTTTTTGCTATTGGTTTTCTTGCTGATAACGCCTGGCAGTTTAAGGCTCTCATACTATATATAGAGGTATAAATGAACTGTAAAGCAGACACATGAACACACACAATCAAAATTCTTCTCTCCCTCGCTTCCTTGTGTAATTAATTGCTGAAAATTTGTAATGAGAGCCATAATTAATTTAGAGGAGATGATGAACCATATATGCAAAAATCATAAACTCAAACAGTTTATATTTTAGTTTTTCCCCTGAAAATAGAATAACAGAAAAGAATAGATGTAACTGACTCTGATTAGTTCATTGAGGATCAATACTCGAAATACAAAAATTTTGTGATTAAAGGCCTAGTTTTTCTTCTTGTTATTGTTGTTTGTATTAACGAAGTATAATCAGTTTGTTTGACATATTATCTAAGACTTCAATTTCTGAAATTTGGTAGTTAACCAAAACTTTTAATCTGAAATTGTTACTCTTTTTCATCAGCATCGATATTATGGGAAGTCAATACCATTCAGATCAAGGGAAGAAGCACTTAGAAATGCAAGCACTCTTGGGTAATTCAACTCAGCCCAAGCTATAGCAGATTATGCAGAAATCATTACGCATGTAAAGGAAACACTACATGCCAACAATTCTCCAGTAATTGTTATTGGAGGATCATATGGAGGAAGTAAGTGATGAAGTTGCTTCTATTTTGATAGACAGATTATGAAGTAAAACTCTAATAGATTGGTATGTGTGTATAACTTTTTCTCTATTTGTTTAGCGCTAGCTTCATGGTTTCGGCTAAAATATCCCCATGTTGCCCTTGGTGCCTTGGCCTCCTCGTCTCCAATCCTTTACTTTGATGATATTACGCCACAAAATGGATATTTTTCCGTTGTCAGGAAGGATTTTAAGGTAACAGATTGAATATTTTCAGTTTCTTCTAGGGAAAATTACATAAAAAAGGCAACGGCGGCTCCAAGATTTTTTTCTGGGAGGGTTAGTAGCGGCGGAGCTAGGAATTTGCCATGTGAGCAATTAAAAAATAAAATGATTAATATTTTTTTTTGTATATACAACTTCCATATTATATACAACAATCTAAAATAAATACAATTTAGTACACAATATAACTATATTGTGTAATAGTCTAAAGAATTTTATTAATAGTTTAAAGAACAGTAAAACAACAACCATTGAATGCATAATAACTTATTCTATTTATATGTAATATTAATTAAATAAAAATATATGATAAAGAAGAATAATAACAAACCTTCTCCTCTCTTTTAAAAATATTTAGTATTCTCAAAAGAAAAAATAGTGGGTTAATTCCACATTGGAAAATGAGTATGACTTAAAGAGGTTTAAAACTTGTGCTGCAAGGGAGTCAATCTTGTACTGGAGGCTGTACCGGTTTGAGTAGTGGAACAATATATTTTGATACCGATTAATACCGGTGTACCATTTTGGGTTTACCATTATTTTTATATTTATAAATATATATATATGTATATGTGTGTGTGTATATATATATTAATAAATATAAAAATTTACCATAAAACATTTCTTCAATTCAGAACAAATTATTCATGGTTTTAGAATTTAACATCAATTAAAAAAAAAAAAACACAATATAAAAAATAGAAAGTTTAATTGTTCATTGTAAACTAAAAAAACAAATAACACTTATAAGTTAATGCAAATAAGTTATCATTGTGCTTTTACAAATATTCAAAAATTAAAAAACTTAAAAAAATGCGATAGGGGCCTTCCCAATTGGGTCCTAGCTTACCCCAAGCTGGGTTCTTAGAAGTGCCTACAACTTTCCTTAGTACAAGATCACCAGGTGCAAGTGGTCTTAGCTTCACGTGGGCATCATATCCCCGTTTTAACTTCTGTTGATAATAAGCCATTTGGACCATAGCTGCCTCGCGTCGTTCCTCGAGTAAATCAAGACCTTTCTCCAGGAGTCCATTGTTATTCTCCGGGCTAAAAGAGCTCGTCTTTAGGGTGGGAAAACCAGATTCCAGAGGTATCACCGCCTCGGCTCCATAAGTCATAGAGAATGGCGTTTCTCCCGTGGACCTGCGCGGTGTGGTCCGATACGTCCATAGAACATGAGGGAGCTCTTCTACCCATCTGTCTTTCGCATCATCCAACCTTTTCTTAAGCCCACTGACTATGACCTTGTTAACGGCCTCAGCTTGCCCATTTCCCTGAGGATAAGCTGGGGTGGAGTATCTGTTTATGATACCCATGTCGCCACAATATTGCCTAAAGGCCTTGTTGTCAAATTGAACGCCATTGTCGGAGATAAGTGTGTGTGGTATACCGAATCTAGTGACAATATTTTTCCAGACAAACTTCTTGGAATCAATATCTCTGATATTTGCTAAGGGCTCGGCCTCAACCCATTTGGTGAAATAGTCTGTTCCCACAAGAAGCCATCTTTTATTCCCTGTTGCTCTCGGAAATCGCCCCACTATGTCCAATCCCCATTGCGCAAAAGGCCACGAACTGGAGAGAGGGTTGAGAACCCCTCCAGGCTGATGAATATTAGGGGCGAACCTCTGGCATTGATCACACTTTTTGGCATAGTCCTGAGCCTCCCTCTGCATGTTGGGCCACCAATAACCCTGAGTCAGGGCCCTATGTACTAAGGACCTTCCCCCAGTGTGGCTTCCACAAATCCCTTCATGCAGTTCTTCGAGAAGTGCTTCCGTTGATTCAGGGTGCACGCACAATAAGTACGGTCCTGAGAAGGATCGTTTGTACAGTTTCTGATCCTCGGATACCCAAAAGCGTGGCGCCTTTCGATGTATCTTGTCCGCTTCAGATTTGTCCTCGGGAAGGATGTCATTCTTAAGAAAAGACACGACAGAGTCCATCCAGCTAGGACCAGGCCTTATCAAATGGATGCGAGGCGGGTTGACAACGATAAGAGAGGGTTCTAGCAAATCCTCAACGAGGATAACCCTAGGTAAACCTTGAGCCGAAGACGTTGCCAGTGTGGCTAAGGAGTCTGCATGGGTGTTTCCGCTCCGAGAGATATGAGTTAAGACGAAGGAGTCAAATTCAGTCTGCTGACGGTTGACCTGGGCCAAATATTCCTGGATCCTTGGATCTCTAGCCTCCATGGTCCCCGTGACCTGGCCGACCACCAGTTGAGAGTCCGAGAACACATGGATTTCCTTTCCTCCCATTCTACGTACCATCTGCATGCCTACCAAGACTGCTTCATACTCGGCCTCATTATTAGTAGCCGAGAAGGCCAATCTTAAAGATTTTTAGAAGACAATTCCTTCAGGAGACATTAGAACAAGTCCAACACCAGACCCTCTCTGATTAGCAGCCCCATCCACATACACTTTCCATGCCGAGGGCACTGCGACCGTGATCACTCCAACTGATTTTCCATCCATGTGTGCTTCTTTTAGAGTTTCTTCTAGCAATGGTTCAGTAAAATCTGCCACCAAGTCAGCGAGGACCTGACCTTTCACCAAGGTGTGAGGCTTGTATTTAACGTCAAAAGCTCCTAAAATGGTTCCCCACTTTGCCACCCTACCAGTGTAATCGGTGCTGCGTAGCACTGCTTTGAGAGGCAATTGGGTCAAAACCACCACAGTGTGAGACTGGAAATAATGAGGAAGTTTGCGCGTGGCGTGGACTACGGCCAGAAGCGCTTTTTCCAAGGGCAGATAGCGCACCTCGGCCTCATTCAAAGACTTACTAACGTAGTAGACCGGTCTTTGCACCCCGCTTTCATTCCTTATAAGGACCAGGCTGACCGCGTGGACAGCCACTGCCAGATAAGCAAACAAGACCTCTTCCGCCTCGGGGCGAGACAAAATGGGCGGCCGAGAAAGATATTGCTTGAGTTGTTGGAAAGCTAACGCGCAGTCCTCGGTCCATTGGAACCCTTTCCATTTATTCAACAATTGGAAGAAAGGACGGCACCGGTCAGCTGACCGAGAGATAAACCTATTCAATGCAGCAATCATTCCGGTCAATTTCTGGATCTCTTTTGGGTTCCGAGGCGGTTACAAATTCTGAATAGCCTTGACCTGTGCTGGGTTCACCTCTATGCCTCTGTGAGTAATCATGTATCCCAAAAACTTTCCGGACCCTACTCCAAAAGAGCATTTTGAAGCGTTAAGGCGCAGCTTATATCTTCTTAGCACTTGGAAGGTGTCGGCTAGATCTTTGACGTGTGAAGGTATCATTTTGCTCTTCACCACCATGTCATCTACATACACCTCAATGGTCTTCCCCAATTGCTGTTCGAACATCCTGGTCATCATTCTTTGGTAAGTAGCCCCAGCATTTTTCAAACCAAATGGCATGACCTTATAATGATAATTCCCCGTCAGAGTAATGAAGGCAATATTTTCTTGATCCTCCAATGCCAAGGGAATCTGGTGGTAACCTTGGAAGGCGTCCAAAAAACTCATCCGAGGATGTCCGACAATGGCATCCACCAGTTGATCAATACGCGGCATGGGGAACGAATCTTTGGGACAGGCCTTGTTCAGATCAGTAAAGTCCACACATACCCTCCACGTTCCATTCTTCTTTTTAACAACGACTGTATGGGCCAACCATTCAGGGTAGAAAACTTCTTTGATAGCCCCAGCCCTTTTAAGTTTAAGCACCTCTTCCTTCACAGCCTCAGAATGTTCTCTGGAAGAACGCCGAGGTGGCTGCCTTCTGGGAACAATGGCTGGGTTGACATTTAAATGATGACAAATGAAGTCCGGATCGACGCCCGGGGCTTCGTAAGGATCCCACGCAAAAACATCAATATTGTCCTTCAGAAATTCTAACAATTCAATCTTCTCTTGGTGTGGCAAAAGTATGCCGACTTGGAAGAACCTCTCTGGGTTATCGGCTATTGGAAACTTCTCTAACTCCTCACAATGTGTCTCTTCTCCTGTCACCATCCCAGATGAACTAGGAGCTGTTAACTGCTATAAGTCCTTGGTGATTAAAGCCGAAGACTCGGCTTCTGTCTGATGCAATACTGCAGCCGATATGCATTGCCTGGCCACCGATTGGCTGCCGAGAACTTTCTCAACATATTCCCCCGAGGGGAATTTAACTTTAACATGCAAAGTAGAGGAGACAGCTCCCAGAGCGTGCAGCCAAGGCCTGGTGAGGATGGCCGTGTATGGAGAGTACGCGTCAACCACGATGAAGTCCACTTCAACCGTTTCTGAGCCGGTTCGAACGGGCAAACGAATCTGTCCCTTCGGTATAACGGCCTTCCCCTCAAAACTTATCAACGACGAGTCGTAAGGGGTAAGATCCTCCAACTTCAACCTCAGCCCCTTAAATAGATCAGGGTACATGATATCTGCACCGCTGCCCTGATCTATCAACACCCTCCTCACATCATAGTTCCCAATCCTAAGCGTAACTACAAGAGCATCGTCATGGGGTTGGATAGTCCCTACTTTATCCTCCTCAGAAAATCCCAAGACGGGCAAATTGAGCTTCAACCTCTTCGGCTTGCAGCCTGTATCCTCGGCCTGGGAATGGGAAACTGCCATTACCCTAGTGGGAGCCGAACCGGTCCTGCCAGGCGCAGCAAAAATAACATTAATTGTTCCTAAAGCCGGCCGAGGTGAATTATTCATCTGATTGTTGAACCAGATCGACTGCCCTGCCTGCTGGGTTGGCACAGGTGCTGCTTCAGTTTTCCTTCACTGACAAGCTGCTCCAAGTGGTTCCAAAGGGTCCGACAGTTCTCAGTAGTGTGACCCACATCCTGATGGTACTGGCAAAAGAGGTTCTGATTCCTCTTTAGGGCTCCTGCCACGATGCCATTTGAAGAAGGGTTCCTTACGAACTTTCTCCAGCCGATGTACCGGTTCTCGGAACACAGTGTTCACGGCCTGAGATGCTGCCGAGGCGTACTGCCCAATGTAATCTCTCCTCGGCCGTTATCGTGGTACTTCTCGATCTTAATCCCTTCTCTCCTACGGGATAACCTTCTCCTTACCCTTTTCTTGCTGTTGGTCTTCCTCCACTCTCTTATACTCGTCAATACGGTCCATGAGGCGACGTACACTGCGGACGGGCTTTTTAGTCAAAGACTTTCTCAGGTCGTGATCAGTAGGAAGGCCTACCTTAAAGGTATTAAGCGCCACCTCATCAAAGTCGCCATCTATTTCATTAAACATCTCCCAGTAACGGTCGGAGTATGCTTTCAACGTCTCCCCTTCCCTCATGGTCATGGATAACAGCGAGTCCAATGGCCGAGGTACTCTGCTACACGTAATGAACCGCGAAGCGAATGCTCTAGTAAGCTCCCCAAACGAACCTATGGACCCCAATTTAAGGCCGTTGAACCACCTCATAGCAACAGGTCCCAGGCTAGAGGGAAAAACTTTACACATCAGGGTCTCGTTGTGAGAGTGCACCGCCATCCTCTGGTTAAAGTGACTCACGTGCTCCACCGGATCAGTCCGGCCATTGTAGATGGTAAAAGTGGGCTGGGTAAACCTTCTGGGAAGCCTTCCTTTCTCAATCCTCCGTGTAAACGGAGATTTGGAGAGTTGGTGCAACGCCCTACTCATAGCATCGTTGCCTAAGCCCCTAGAACGAAGCTTCTTACGTCTACGGGTTGGCTGGTCGTCCTCCTCACCGGAGGACGTTGCACTGGTGGGGGAGCGCGACCTTGAGCTGTAGCCACCTCCCCTATCCTCCTCCGAGGAAGAATTAGACGAGGACGGTGAAAACCTACGTTTAGCACGGCGCAACTTCCTCTTCAAACGATTGATTTCCCTCTGCATGGACTCAAAACCCTCCTCGTGGGTAGTGCTACCCCCACCATGAGCATGGCTAGCCCCTGGGTATTCTGTGTGGACGCTTCCCTCACGATCCCTTCGACGTTCAAGACGCTCGAAATGATCCTCCGGTTGTGATCCCTGTGACTCTGCATGGTGAGCACCTAAGCCTGCCATAGTATCCCTACCTCTTCTAGACTAGATTTCCCACAGACGGCGTCAATTGTAAGTGTACAATTGCACCTGGACCCAAAGACAATCACGGGCTCAGGCTCAGGCTCAATGAGTCTTAAACAATAAAATTTGTAGAGTGTGGGCTTGAAACCTAGGTTAGAAGTACTGGGAGCTCGATAACAGACTTTTATAAACAAATACAAGTAAATAACGAACAATAATTGCAATGGATCTTCTCGGACTCGAGCCGAGGACTACTTCTTTAGTATTTCTCTTTCTTGCTTTAAGATTACAATTTCTTAATTTCTTTCTTCGTTTTTCTCATCCCTCTTTTTCTTTGGCCTTTACCCCCCTTTTATACTTCCTTCCCTGATACATTTTGAACAGTGACTAGAAGGTTCCATCTCACTGTTCAGGGGTCACCTCCCCATTAATGCGGCCAGGGAGGTAGGTACAGAGCCTTTAATGCGGAGGTGGCAGCCTTTGCTCTTGATATTTTCTTTAATACTGGTGCATCTAGAAGATTCAGGATGTCCCCTTTTAACCACTGGTCTTTCTAGAGTTGTGCTTTGACCTTCATAATGAAACTTTGAATTCTCTAGGGCTTGTCCGAGGAGAAACTCGTCCTCGGCTATATCCTCGGACCCTCGGCGTATGGGCCAAATCATAGAGATTAATCCTGGAGCAGGTCGGCCCTCCCTGTTACAGCCCAAAGGCCCATATGCCCATTTGGGTCCTTTTACTCCCCACAATACACATGATCACTCTTTTAGAATCGGAGCAAACAGAGATAAAATCTACGAAAAATACTTGATCAAACAAAGATAAAAGCTAAGAAAACATAGATTGGAGAAAGAGAGATAGAGAAAATGAAGAAAGAAATCACAGATATAAATATAGATCAGTTGGTTGGAATTGTAGTGTAATTTTTTGTTGATAAAGAAGAAAAGTGCAAGGAAAAACAATTACATTTTGTTGTCAACAGAACAGTAAGCCAGAGTCCCAGATAGAAGGTTTATTTATTTATTTATAATGAACGAGCAAACATTTGAAACATTTTTTTCTTTACTATAAAATTAAATATATTAAGAGTAGTGTTGTTGACATAACACTTGCACAAAAATTTCACAACAAAATATAGGTGGTAAGTTGTTAAAGGTAGGTAAAAAAAAAGTGATGTATTAGTAGAAAAGAAAGGTAAAAAAGTGATGTCAATTTAGTGTCAAAATAAAAATTAATTATAACTTGTTACTTACCTTCTATTATATTGTGAAAATAACATTAAAATGATCATATTCAAGTTTATTTTAGCTAGATTTAAACAAAATTTATGATCAGGGTATTCAAATATTTATTTTAGGAGAGTCAACAATTTTTGTAAATATATATATATATATATATATATATATATATATATATATATATATATATATATATATATATAAAATTTTCCAGGTCAAGGGGTTCATTTGAACCCTCTGGCTAGCACGTAATGCGGCCCTTGAAAAAAGGCCTTAAGTTTATAATATATTTTAGATTAGAGCTAGGAAGCTAATTTTGTCAATTAAAATTCCAAATTTATGAAATTGTTTGGATTTGAAGTATCTTTCCATCTCCATTAGTCATTGCTTTTATTACAGGTAGTGTAATTGAACAAAGAAAAATGGGAACCATTGTTTAAAGTTTATATTTCACCTATAAGCATGTTTATCAATCAATTCGACAACTATTGAACACAAAGTGTAGAGAGAAAAACTTTGTTTAGAAAGAGAAAGCTCTACTTAGAGTGAGAAAACTATTAACAGAAAATAAAAACCTGATTATTTAGATGGAAGCATAATATTTTAACAATTTCCCATTTTTTCTCTACTCTATTACTACCTAGAATAACATAAATGAATGACAGTGATGAATAAACTATAGAGAACTTATGAACTAGTCTGAATTTGGGTAATCTGGCATTTTTATTTAATTTTTGCTCCTCTTCCTGTTCATTTTAATGGATTAAAAAGTTGTCACACTCGAGTGGTGTAGGAAGCTAGTGAGACTTGCTACCAAACTATAAAAAAGTCATGGTCTGAAATAGATAAAGCTGCATCTCAGTTTGGTGGTCTTTCAAACCTTAGGAAGGAATTCAAGACTTGCAGGTACGTATAGATACCCTTTGCCATAAACTTATAAGAATCAACTAAGTTACCCAAGAATAGTAATTAATCATGTTCTCAAAAAAAAAAAAAAAAAAAAATTATGTAATGAATCCTTTGTTTCTATTTTAGACCCTTAAGCAAATCTTCAGAGCTCAAGGCATACTTGGGGAGCATGTATGTCGGTGCAGCCCAATATAATCATCCTCCAGATTATCCGGTTACCATTGTTTGCGGCGGCATAGATGGAGCTCCTTATAACGCTAGTATTCTTCAAAAAATATTTGCAGGTCTTGTTGCTTATGGTGGAATTAGTTCATGCTATTTTAATGAACCCAGAAGTATATCTGAAACAACTGTGGGATGGAATTGGCAGGTAAAATGATGTATCTATTTTTCCTTCATCACTAATCATAACATTATTGACAAAGAGAGGATAGCATATGGAACAATATGCACACCTTGTATTATCAATATATTACCTAAATTAATAATATCAATTTTTATTTTTAAAAAAAATTATGAATAATGTACTATTTAAGTAGGGTAAAATATCATTTTTGTTCTTAAACTTTCACAAAATATTATTTTTTGTTCCTAAACTTTATTTATTTTTTTTCATCTCTAAACTTTGCAAAACATTTTATTTTTTGCCTTTCCGTCTATCCATTGGTTTATGTCCTACGTGGCCACTGACTTAGACTAAACAATTTTATTTAAAAAAATATGGACATATGGCTCACAATGATTTGCACAAGTGGATTAAGTATTTAAGTGAGACAAATTTACCCTTACACCCACACAACCGAAACCTCAGCCCATTCTTGCGTTAATCCTGACAAAAATCACCAGACCAATAATCCCATTACCAAATACCAATACCGAACATGAAAACTGAAAACCTCAATGCCCAACACCTCAACCAGCGAGCCCAATTAATGACTCAACGAGTCCAAAACGTAGACCCCAACTAGTCAATGTCAACTTCTCTTCGCCAACGTTGAGGAGAAGAAATATTTGTCTTAAAGATTGTCGAAGCACCCAAAAAAGTGTGCAATCAATAAACCCTAATGTGAGAAGAGAAGAGAAGCTCACATTCTTGAAGAGGAGAAAATACACTATATATCCGGTATATGTTTCCTCTCTGTCACATGAGTCCACCCCATGTGAGGGAAGGGATCATGCACCATATGCATGGTATACCCCTCCTAGAAGAGAAGAAACGGTTGACAATTCCAAAACTTGGAGAGAGAGCTAATAGCTTCATTTTATTTTTTTTATTCACTACAGGGTCACCGCTTCAACTACAAACCCATTTCACAAGAAGTATTGCCGCACACATATTGCTCCAAATCAGGTGAAAGTTTTGAGTCCCAAACTATAAAATTCTTTTCTTTTTCGTCTGTTCAAGAAATTTTTATTTATGCATTTCCAAACTAATCAACTAAATAAGGTAGTGGGCTCCAAGTTATCTTTTCTTTTCAAATCTATGAGCATTTACAGAAAGAAAGGATTTTTTCAACCAAGGGCTCGAGATTTTGTTGGGTTTAGGGGTAATTGGGTTAGTGCACTGGCCTGTATCTTGTTTTTGGTACTGGCGCCGAGATCTCTTTTGAGAGAAGCTAGGTGTAGTTTGCTGTGAGAACAACGGAGAGAAGAATAATTGAGAGGGGTATATTTGTCTCACTAAAATATTTAATCCATGTGTGCGAATCATTGTGAGCCATGTGTTCATATTTTTTTAAACAAAATGGTTTAGTTCAGGTCATTTATCACATCAGTACTCTCTTAAACCATGTAGGACATAAACTAACAAACATAGATGAAATGACGAAAGATAAAAGACATTGCAAAATTTAAAGATGAAAAACAAATTTTTGAAAATTTAGAGATGGAAGAAGAACTCTTGTGAAAGTTTAGGCACAAAATAATATTTTACACATTTAAATACATGACTTGGTTTATTATTATTATTATTAATTTTTTTGTGAGGAGAGGGCAGTTGGGTCAAACCCGTGACATGGAAGACAGAAGTACGTGCCATTGGGGTAGAAGTCCATTGGTGGCTTTAACTATTTCAAGCATGGACGGGGCGTAAATGATCAAGTTAATTGACACAGATTCTTGTTACTTGTTAAGAAAATGCTTATTGTCATAAATATTGCCACTGCTACATCATACATGAATCTATTTTCATGATAACATTTTTTTTAAGATAATGAAAAGCTTTTAGTTTTTATTTTTGGAATTAACCAATATGAGTTTTTTTCCTCTTATATTAAGTGAGACAGGTGGATTTTCAAACCCAAATTCTCCTTATTGAGAGAAGTGGATAATTATATATATTAAGCTATTAGACTCTAAACTAATATAAATTATCTCTACAAGCTTTTAGTTTTCTTAAAAGATAATATGTACCTAAGTTTTACCCTACCTTATTTATATATCTAAAGTCCTTCCCTTGGTATGAAATTTGATATTGCCATTGAAAAATTGTACTTAGCTTGAACTTTTTTATTTTTATTTTAAGTTTTAGTTTATGTGAAAATGATTGGTCTTGTGCATTTAGTCATGTAGTGACTAGTAAGATGGTGATACCTATTGGCTGTGGCAATGATACCATGTTCGAACCAGAACCTTTTATCCTAAGCACCTACATCGAGCAGTGCAAGAGCTTCTACGGTGTCCCACCTCGGCCTCATTGGGTCACTTCTTACTATGGAGGCCATGTACGCATTCTTTACATATATACATTCACCAACTATTAATTTCTATAGCACTTGTAGAAGTACTTTATTATGAAAATATCTTGTTATTGGTTGCCATGTTGTTTTCACTACTAATACTAAAACAAACATTTCTGAAAATTTTATGGTATATTTCCAGGATATCAAATTGATTCTCCACAGGTTTGGAAGCAACATCATATTCTCTAATGGGCTGAGAGATCCTTATAGTATTGGCGGGTAATTAGATAATCAAACAATTACCACCACGCAAACTTTTTAGGTTTACCTGATCGACTATATAATAGCTTTTGATTTCTGATTCCAGGGTATTGGACAACATATCAGACACTATTGTTGTAGTTCATACAGTCAATGGTATGTGCTCAACTCATTTATTTAGTTTATTGATGCCATTAAATGGGATACTATATATCTAGAAGTAGAGTAATTGGGTGTCCATAAGCATTTGAGAAATGCTCAATAATGTTTAAACTTGAGGAGATTTCTTAGCTTTTGGCCAAGAATATTTCAAAAAGAAGAAAATCATAGCCGAATTCATACTCAAATCAATTTTCAATTTGCAGGATCTCATTGCTTGGATATACTCTTTGCAAAGGACACTGATCCAGAGTGGTTAGTCATGCAGCGAAAGGTTGAGGTTCGGATCATCAAATGATGGATCACTAAGTACTAGGCTGATCTTCTCGCCTACAAGAAATGAACTGAAGTCGCAACAAAGATGAAAGAAGCAATAAACGTTGTGCAGATTAAAACCTTCATATGTGCAATAAGCATTATGATAATTTTGTTATTAATTGGCGACTTGAGCTTCAAATCTTCATCTGTAATATGGTCAATGCAATGAAAAACAGCATTTTTTTACTTTTACTCAAATTCTCCAAAAAGTTATTGGTATTTTGGCCTGATGATAAATAAAATGAATTATAGTTAGTTCAACTAGTAAAGTCTATTGTTGTTAAATATGAGATTTGATATTTAAATCCAGCCTACAACAAGTCAGCAAATATTGGAGTTTTTATGTGCTTGAAATTTTGAGGTGCACACAGGAGTCTCAGAACCTAGGTGTCAAGGGAACTTCTCCGATTTGCCTTTTACTTTGTTGCTATTTCAGTAGTCATAAAATATGATGGGCAACTGGTTGTTGATAGCCATGCATGGTGATATATATACTTTTTTTTTTTTTTTTGTAGGTAAAAATAATATTTTTGAAAAGAGACTACATTATGAAAATAAACACAATAACTTAAAGAATTACAATGGGATAATATTTATATATGAGTTAACTCTGCAAATGAGTGAATAGAGTTACTATCATTAGACATGAACTAACTGTCCAAACATGTAGCCTATTTTTAGCTTTTAAAACTAGCCTTGAGGTCTCAAACATAATAGCTGTCCAAAATTTCCCTGCTACCTATTTCTTGAGTTACTTAAAAAAAAAAAATTTAAAGACTTGAGTCCTTTGCTGCAGTTGAAAAGATAATCACACTTTTACATTTTAAACAACTTTACACATATTTTCACACACTTTTTCACCTTTATAAATTTCAAAAAATTACAAAAATCCCATCTCAAACTACTCTACCAAACACCCTCTGAGATTTCTTTGACCTAAGATTGAGTTGCTTTTGGTTGATTTAGCCTCTTCTTAGGACCCATTGGCTCGACCCAATGGAGCCATTGGCTCATTTAGATTCTAGAAGACAAGTAAGATGCACATCAAATTAGAAAATAAATCAAATGAACTTCTATTATAAGTATTAATTTTTTGTGTCATAAACATTTGGTTACAAAATTCACCCATGCCTAATGATCTTTAAGTTAAATGACACTTCTTTGCCTACAATAATGGGATACAATAATGAGAAAGAGGGCGAATTTGTGGGTTCAAAACTACATATTGCAAAATGCTTGCATCGCACCCTAACCCAACCAATCCTAATTCAAGACCCATTAGGTGCTTGCATGGGTCTTTTAAGAAAAAAAAAAAAAAAACTTATTATGGCTTGTACTATTTTATATCTACTTCTTGGCTTCCTTTAAGCTATTATCTATGTTGAGTTATGAGAATATACCAGAAGGCAACATCATAATGGTGCTTAGAATCTTCCATTTTTGACACGTCCTCCCTTTACTTCCTCTTTACGCACGTATTTAGCTCAATATTTGAATCAATACATATTGGTTTATTAATCACTACAATTAAAAAGAATAAAATAGTTTCTTTCCTATTCAATATGGGATTAAACATTTTCACTTAACTCCTCATCTTCCATATTCACACATTTTAATTAATTAATATTAAAATGCTCTAACAATAAATGGGTCAGGTATATATTTAGATAATCTTGTAAGTGTGATAGCATCAAAATACTTCCAACAAGAAGGACATGGCATAACAAAAAATCTTCAAGAAATAGTAAGCTCTCCACCATTTACTGGGTCAATTTTTTGTTAGTTTTATATCAACTTGCGAGATAGTGAATTTTTCTTTTCTTTTTTTGGGTTATGAGGTAGTACGAAACATTTTTTTCGTGGCTTGCAGAATCCAAGTGGAGTAAAACTGGATACATACCATCAATAAATGAGTAACCTGAAGCTGGCATGTCATCCATCGCTACTCATACCACAGTTCTTCCCGTCACGGTTGACCCAAGCGTTTCAGAGGCTTAAAGCAAACCTTCAAATAGAGCCTTCATGTTATCACTTAAATAATATTTAACTAACATTTTTTATAATACTTTTTTAAAAATCCATTCTTTTTACTTTTTAATATGATTTTTTTTTAGAAAATGCTAAAGTTATAACAAATTTTACTACAAACTAGTGCTGTAATGAATGTGATCAATGATATGAGGCTTACAAAAATACTAAAAATATTATAAAATTTACAACATGAGAATTACAAAGATATATCATCGAACAAAAATATTCATTCAAAAATGCATTCAATAATTTGTTGAAATCCACCTATCATATTCATTGCCACATCAAATAATAAAAATTATGGAAACCAACAAGCACCTTGGTGCAGTGATCACTCTATAAGTATAAGTTTTTGTAGAGTGTGGGGGGCAATTACTAAGATTTAAGTCTCTTAAAGAGAGTTTTACACATATATACACTTAGATTAGGTTAGAGTAGAATTTTTATCTTGTATAAAAACAATTAAATAAATAAAAGTTATATAGTAAAATTTATAGTACTTTTAATATTTTCCTATTTGAATTACTTGTGATTAGTAACATGTCTATTTGTAAGATCTGTTCATTTAAATTTGTCTTATCTCTATCTCTAGTATTGCTTAATTCTTTGAGCCTTCTTAATAGTGAAAAAAGATGTAAACTAAAATGTTTTAATATCTTACAAAAATATTTATATATAAAAAATAAAAAAATAAAAAATTTGCCCCCAAATTTGGGGCCTTCTCTAGTGAGGGGGCCTTAGGCAATGGCCTAATTGGCCTAAGCCTAGGGCCGGCTCTACTTCTAGCTTCATGCTTCTTGAAACTGAGGTTACCAGATTCCAAACTCAAGCCAGTGCAATATAAAAACATTTCAAAACTACTCATGGTTATTGCTCGTTTGTTGAATGACATACAAAGCTACCAGGTAACCTAATAGTTCTTCATTGTTGCTTCAATTCCACCAATCCTATATATGATTCCTAGGATCTAATAACCAATGTATACTTGAAAGACAACCCGGAGGTAGACCTTGAAGAGGCAATTGCTTTTACGAGGGCCAAAATAGGCTTTTGCCCTTTTCGCGAAAAAAATCAGCATGTTGCCTCATTTTCCAAACTAATTAGGAAAATGCCCTTCTTTTGAAACTTGATTTTCTCAAAATCGAGTTAAGCCCTATAGTGACGTTTTTAAGGACCTATAGCTACGTTTTTAAGGACCTATAGCGGCGTTTTGTAGCTTGAGCTCCATGAAGTCGAGTTATAGGCAAAAAATAAAAATAAAAACTTGCATGTAACTTGATTTCATAGAGGTTGAGTTATAAAACGCCGCTATAGGTCCTTAAAATGTCACTATAGGCTCCTTAAAACGTCGTTATAGGACATTTGCCCATTTTTTCCCTTTTATGAGAGAAATACTTGATCAAAATAAGAAGGATTTACTTAAACATGTTTTAATTGATGGATTTGTGATTTTCCAAAATCATTCAAGCATCTCCATCTTTCATGCATGAAAGTATTTCAAATGTTCTTCAATTATTCCATTGGTTATGACTCCAACACAGAAATGCATGAAGACATTAAAAAAGCAATCTATATTCCTCTTGAAGTTGATACCTCAAAGCCTGTGAAGCATCTACCTCTTTACTCTGGAGCAAAGATGGTATATCCAACAATGAATTATCAATTCAAACCGTCATTCAAATATCTAGGGGGAAGGGGGGGGGGGGGGGGAGTTTTGCTATAGAACGAGTTTCTATGCCAGCTTTACGAAATTATGGACACGTGAAAATGTTTATGCTACCAAAAATTAGATTCTCTTTTGCTTAAATCAGTTCCAAGAAATCAATATTTGCTAGTTCTCCTTAGCTCCTACACTAGCTATATTATTGAAATAATATTGTCGGGGTAATGTGCATGGCATATGGAGCATGTCCATAAAATTCAGAAATTAAAATTTTCTAGTTGGGAGAATGTTGTTACCATTGTAGGAGCTACAGTTGTACTTGTTATCTATCTATTTGTACTAAGAGAATTCCTCTTTTTAGACTAAACTTTATGTGGTTCAAAAATATTCTTAAACCTTAGGATTAACAATGAAAAAACTTGAAGATAACTTGGTAAAATTATATTTCAAATTTCACTTAAAATGTCTATAAAATATGATACTCTCCTACTAATTCATGTCTTGCAAACAAACTTACCCAAAATTTAAAATCAAAAAAGGAAAATTATGACACTAGATAAAAGAAAAAGCCTCATCATACACGCAAAGCACATGTGATGAAGCTAGTACTATCTATAAGAGGATTTTTATGTGGTTTAGAAATACCTTTTAACTTTAATTTAACTGGAAAAAAACTTGAGGACAACTCGGTAAAAATATATTTCCAACTCCACTTAAAATGCTTACAAAATAGGACATTCTCATAAAAATCCATCTTTTCGAAAAAAAAAAAAACTTATCTAATCTATCAAAAAAAAAAAAAACTTATCCAAAATTTCAAAAAATATCCATATACTAGACAAAAAAAAGTATCATTACATGTGTGATGAGACTAGTGTAGTAATAAAGTCATTACCCAATATGGTTTAATGATCAATATTGCTGCTTAATAGATTTTGGATTGTATTGCTGCTTTGGGGAGATTATGAAATAAATTATGGTGCATTGTGAAATACATAAATATCTAGTGCACGTATTGTGTTGTGTTAAGACTCTATATAGATGTTGTAACTGGGTTAGTAATAACAAGCTATTGGATTGATTGTAACTGATTAGGATTTGTTGTATAGATGAGCTGGTATAGTTAGGAGGTGGTTGAGGGAAGTTAGTTAGGTTGGTTAGTTATAATAACTAACTAAAAGTAACTGACTATAGAATTATCAATTAAAGGACTTGTATCTGGTACATCAGGTTCATAACAGAAATAACAGAAGTTTCATTAATCTTGATTCTCTAATTCTTCTCTCTATCTGTTCTCTATCTTGGAGGACTGTTTCCCTCGAAGCAACCACTCATAATTCCAGGTGGGCGTGTTGTTGGAGCACACAGTTGGAAATCTTGATCCTCTTGTTATTGTAAATATGGTTCCCAATGGCTTGGAGATACCTCGGTTAGTATGATCAGATTGATACTGAATTGTTTATCAAAAAAGAAAAAGAAAAAAGATTGATACTGAACTGCTAATAGTTCCTTCTTGCTTTCCTCTTCTATCTTGAAAAGAAAAAAAGTCATGGTTTTTTTAAACTAGAATTTTAAGAACTGAATAATAACTATGCAGAACACTAATCTTCATGCTAATAATCCTGCCACCCTGCTCCTCCCTTCACCCCATCTGAAACAAACTGAAGGAAACAAAGAAGAAAAAGAAAGAAGAGAAGCTTATTAAAACCTATGTTTTCCCTGGGTAAAAAATGCTGTAAAATGCTCTATTTCTGCATGTTAAGTACTCCTCAAATGTCCTTCTTGACTGCTAATATGGTTAGTAACTTAGATACACACCTAAATATACTGGAATTTGATACTTTTTGCTGAACTTGCATTGTCATCAGTAACAGTGAGACATGTTCTGAAGCATTAAGTTCTTCACTGATAACTTTGTATGTAAATTCTCTCTTTTTGTGTGCATCTGTCAGGCTTAGGGATCGTCTGGTCGAGATCATTACTGGCTACAAGACTGAAACCTCAAGGTACTCTGTGCTCCACATCATTCTTTCTCTCTTTTATTATATTTAATTAAACACTGAAATGCTTGACATTTTGTTGTGATTGTGACACAGGTTGATTGTGTCAACCTTTTGGTTAAATACTACAAAGAGGCAAGACATGGGATTTACTTGAGCAGTGAAGAAGAAGAAACACGAGCAAAACGGAATGGCAGTAGTGCTTCTCAGGCGATTGAAAAGTCAAGTATGAGAACCACAGAGGTCAAGTCCAAAACTAGGGGGGGGGGGGGGAAGGTGTTGCATGTGTTTTGATCCCTATTCTATTCAAAATGTATCAGGCATCGCTTTCTTTTGCTGTCATGCTTATCACATGACTTGTCTTATGGATTCGACCGCTAATGTTAGTTGCTCCCGGGAGCCTTTAGTAGAATATGAGTATGATAATGGTAATGCGGAGGACGATGATGAGGATACCCAGTCAAGTTCGCGTCGTGTGCGTTGTATCTTATGCACTACAGCTTCCAGTTAAAGTTTGTTAATGCGTGTGTGAGCTTGTGGCCGGGTGTGTGCACGTGTGTCTGTGCATGTCTGAGTTGTTTGTCATTTATTTTGTGTGTGCATATAGTGTGAGTGGGTGCAATAATTTTTTTTCTTCTTTTGTGCGTCAATAGTTGTCAATTTTTGTGTTATAGTTATATATTTTTCATGGAAAGAGTCATTTTATTTTTCCGGCTAGTTTTGTAGCCTTCAGAGGCTTTTTTTTTTTTTTTTTTCCCTTCTGTGGCCATGGTTGTTGTATTAATATAAACAATCGTTACTAGTGGTGGGGAAAAGAAGAATTTTCATCCTTTTATTTACATTGTTCTATATTGCGCTATTTTAGAGTAAATGTTAAAGATGGTTTTCAAGTTGAAAAAGAGACTATCGTTTAAATTAAGCAGTCTCCAAGGCAATGCTATAAGAAGTTTGCCTCATCACAGTTATATAAGGATAAATGTAGATCAATGTATGTATATCAAAAGGTTACTTGATGGTAAATTTATTATTCTTTTATTTTATGTAGATGATTATCCTAAGAAAATATATTAACATGAGTGGCAGTTAGAAGAATGAGTTAATCTGAATCGTCTGATATAAAGGATCTTGGCACGAAATGAAAATTTCTGGGAAGAGGTGATTTGAATCTTCAAGTATTTGATGGGTAGCTCTATGATGTGCTTGAGTTTTGGTGGCTTTAAACCAATTTTGGATGATTATATAGATGCATATATGGTAGTAGGTGATGTTGGGCTTTGTGGAGCCTAATTTATGTTTGATCTGGTTGACGACCTGACCCGACCCAAATAATGTTGCTTAGTTTTTAATGGGAGATTTTCTGAGGTTTTTAATGGGAGATTATGGCCGTTTTGTAGCCCATTGTGAATTGTGTGCTCAGGATGTATAAAACGCAGTTTTTTGTGATTAGGGTTTGTGTAGTTGGTTTTGAGAGAGAAAAAGGAATTGTAGTCGCACTCTGTATTTTTCCCTGATAATAGTGAAATTCTTACAACTCCATGGACGTAGGCAAATTGCCGAACCATGTTAATACTATCTAGTGCATGTGATTATTTTTCTTTAGCGTGTATTTTCTCTATTTTTTGTTTCTCACAGGTTTAAGAATTCGTAAAAATTCCCTACAGGTGACTTTGATGGTAGAAAACCTACTTGAAAGGATTTTATTTACATATTTTCTTTAGGTAGCGGGGGAGGAGGGGGAGAGAGGGAGTTGTATTACGGCAAATCAAAATTACGAAAGTGTGTTTCCTTATTTTTTATTGAAGACAAGTACATTGTCATGATCAAAGTAGGGAAAAAGATGTCTTGGACGAAACAACTTTGCTAAGTTTTGGGTTTGAAGCAAGATGAATAGAAACTTGCACCATTTTCCAACAATTTATATCATAAAATTAAGGGAATAATTCATTGATCTTCCTTGAGAACTTTCATAATTTCACTTGCTATCCATTCCTTGAGACCCGTACCTAGACATGGCAAAACGGGTCAGAATTTTCAGACCTGAATCCGAACCCGATTTTTGACTCGAAGCAAAAACAAGTTGGCTCGTGACCCAACCCATGTTTTTGTGGGTCAACTCGATCAGACCCGATCCGAACACGAACCTTTTTTTAAAACTTTTTTTTTTGGGAAAAAAATAAAATAAAATAAAGACAATATTGGTTTAATTGTTTGTTGTTAGCTTTAAAGAAACAATTGAGACATTTAAATAACTGCATGCAAATTAATTAAAAGATGAATGGTTGACCATTCTATAATGAGTAAAGGTTTTTAGATATCAAATAGCAAAATACATGCCAAGATAATCTGGTTACATTTGAGTTAAAAGATTTAAAATTGTAGACATGTGAGAAACATTTACAAGTGTGAAAATAGTGAAGTCAAAGTATCAAATTAGTATAAAATATGAATGCTTAGACCTATTTTTTGACAAGTTATGTCCAAAATAAATAGCTTTTTAAAATAAATTATGATATTTCTTAGATTGTGTGTTGTTTAACAATGATATGATATTCATAAAAGAGGTTATGTATAAATAAGTAAACAATAAAACTTTAATGTATATCTCAAATTGAAATAGAGTGTCAACTACAATTGATAATAGATAATAAAATTAATTTTCAAGATTGTAAATTTATTATATGTTTTTATTCTTTGTCAAATGAGTTATTTAATAAGTCATTTGTAATTTTGTTTTATATTTTGGGAGGTTGATATTGTGTAGAAATAAAACTTGTGTATTTGTTTTACTTATCTTTGTGTTATTTTGTTTTAGATAGCAATGTTAGGAATTGTATAATTTTACAATTATTGAATAAGTATTAATAAGTTTAACTAATCTCATTCTTTATATAAGTGGTGAATTCAAAGTAATGCATTTTACATCAAGTAATTTGTTGCATGACTTTCCAAATGGCAAATACATGTTGTTTTCTTTATAAAATTTTTTTTATGTGAAAATACGAGCCAATCCGACCCGCAACTTGATTGACCCGAACCCGTTTTTTAACCCACTTAAAATGACCTGTTTTTTACCTGTAACCCGTTTGACCCGACCCAGCCGTTTTGCCATGTATACACGTACCCTTCGCTTAAAATGAAAACTACTTACATTGGTCTCCTCTAGACTTGTAATGTCATTTAAATAATAATTAGAAAGTTATTAAAAAAGCAAAATTCCATTTTTTACGCTCCCAATGAATGATTACATCTCAAGAACATAGAAGCTAAAATTTCACCTGGTCCTTTTAATCCAAGGGCTATAATTTAACCTACCCAAAAAAGGTTATTTTCCTTTTATTTCATCCCAAGTTTATTGAAGGACTTTAAATGTCACTTTATAGGACTTCAAAATGTCACTTAATTGATTAGAAATTGGAGTTGATAAAGAGACATATACTCAAATCTCCACTTATATTCTCTTTTATTTTTTTGTTCCTAGATTCAATGAGGATGACTTAGTTATGTGAATGCCATATATTTTAATTAAGTGTCTATTTGGAATAGGTTCTTTTGGATTGCTTACTTTTAAAACCGAGCCATTGAATCAAATGAATGCAATATATCTTTTTAACAACTCCAATAGTTATAAACATTAGATAAAAGGAATATAAGTGGAATTTTAATTTTACATTCTTTATAGGTATAATTGTTTTTTAACCACTATTTGATTGTTATTTAGGTTAGTTAATAATGTTACACATCTAGCCTAGAGGAGGTAGCGGGTAAATAACTAGTATTGTAAGTGGGGTAAGTGTTTAATTTCAAACTAGAGGAGGTAGCAAGTACAAATATGACAAATCTTAGGAGATTAGTATAATTTTTTCTAAAACAAATATACAAGGATAAAGCAAATATTAGATATCCCCATCTTTGTCTATGTAGGTCATGAGGCAAGTATAATATAGAAGTAGTGGCATTGCTAGATTTATTCTCTCTCTCTCTCTCTCTCTCTCTCTCTCTCTCTCTCTCTCTCTCTCTCTCTCTCTCTCTCTCTCTCTCTCTCTCTCTCTCTCTCAATTTCTTAATAGATTCATTGTTGATCTTGTTTCCCGTTTCAACAGCTTATCCTTGTACATCAAAGTGATTAGCAGTGCATTTGGATATAACTTTTTGTAAAATATTTATCTATTTATTTAATGAAAGTTGGTTAAAATATAATTACACTTGTACGGTTGCACCCAAGAAAAATGAGACTTTGAAAGGTCTGTACATAAAGAAATAAACTAAAAACTTAAAAGAGCAAATTGTTGCCAAATAGATGCCATTATCATACATGACTCATTAAATTTAGGTTAATATTAGTCGACTTTTAAGTTTTTTAGAACTGAATTCACACCTTTTGCCGAAAAATTTGAATTCTAACTCATCATTCGGGTCTAAACAATACTGTTAGGTTCTAAGACCTTTAAGTTTAAATGTATTAGAACACTAATTTGTAATGTTGGCAAATCATGATCAAACGTTTTAGTCTTGTTTAGACTGCCCAAAGTATGTGCCTTTTATGTAAAGTTGGAATTGAGTTGCTGCAGGATTTACTGTGCAATTTTGCCTGGCTCGATCGATCGAGAATTAGACTCAACCGATCGAAAGTCGTGCAGATTGTTTTTTTTTATAGAATTTTCCAACTTAGCTCAAGCCCATTTTACGTGTAGGGTTTTATGTTTTGCCTTAAGTGTAAAAGGGAAAACCCTAGCCACGTTTTTAGTAGTTGTTGATGCTGTGTGTGTGAATCTTCTGTGAGATTTAGAGGTGTTTGCATTCACATATACTTAGGGTTATCAAGGATCAAGACTATGTCAAGAACTTAATGATCATTCAGTTGTTGCATTAAGAGCTTAAAGATATACAAGCGGGAGTGCTTGTGCTTGCTGGGAATCCAAGAAAGAAGTAGTCCGTAGACTCGGAGCTGTCATGTGGTCCGGGTAGTAAGTTTTCTACTTGAGGTAGCAATAGGATGTTAGTGGCCTAAGTCACTATTGTGTAAACTTCAATTTCTTTATAGTGGATTTAGTTTTACTTTGAGGATAGCTAAGTTAAATCCTTCCTAGGTTTTTTACCGGTTTGGTTTTTTTAGGTCATCATATCATTGTGTTCTTTTTTTTTCCGTTGCTTTGTATGATATGATATATTTGTGTTAACCTAGATTTGTTTAATTTACCTAAGTTAATTACTTGGATAAATAATTAGGTTAATCTAGTTGTTTTAAGGGGTCTAAAAATGTACAAATACTTTGATTAATGTAAAATAAGTGTGAAAATACCAATTCATCTTTAGAATTAAAAATTCCATTGAGAAAGTTGTTCGTAATATTCAAAAGCAATAAAGCTTTTTGACATCACCAACTTCTTTTCCCACCAGAGGGAAAACTTCACAACTCCTTGTTGGGTCTTGCTAGCATCAATCATTGATTGATTGCTTGATGCTTCTGTAGTTTAAAGCCATAAACTACAAGACATCTATTAGGTTGCCCCCAATGTGGATCACGACATGTTGACTTGGCCCTTAGTATATCTTGTTTGTCTAATTATTAATTATTTTTGTTTTCCTCCCCTTCTTAACAAAGATCTGCAACATCTTGATTTATGTAATTATGTTAGACCAAACACTTTCAACGATTGCGGTATGAGATGTTTACATGGAATCTGCTTTCTACATTTCTTCCAAAAAAAGAATCTTCTTAGACATTACAACAAACATGCTTTCCACTTTGCACCTTATTTTCTATATTTTTACAAGTTCGCTTTTGTTTTCTTGTCTATTTTCCGGTATAGAAAACGATAGTTTTACAAGTTCACTTTGGCTTGAATTAAAAATTAATTTCCACAGACCCCAAAGATCAAAAGATGATATGATGCTGGCTATGCATAATTTTCATAGTTGTGAATGATATCTAGTCCTCGCCAACACTTAAAAAATAATAATAATAATAATAATAAACAGCTTCTGAAGGTTCTAATTCAAAAAGCGTGACTGTGCACATACACTGTAGCACTGTAGCTACAATAGTGCTTTGGTTTAGTGAGTCACTTTTTTTTTTTTTTTTCATTGCTTTCTTTTCTTTTCTTTTTTCTCTATTTTTTTTCTTGGATAATATCTTGTCCACTCTTTTATATATATATATATATATATAACTGTTAATTAACACAATAAACTGTCACAATTCTTTTGCAACTGTAGATATGTTAATTCTTTATAGGTTAAAATAAAATATTATACTAGAATCATCCACAACTAAAACTAAAGGTACTATGAAAAAAAAAGTTCTACATCCACAAAATTTTTCATAATACTTTCACAACATTATTCATTAGGCTTTTTTTTTTTCCCACAAATCACAGTACACCAGTTTTGGTTGTGCTGTTTTTGTCTTTTCTTTTAAATATTTATATGTGTATGTACAGTTATACTGATTTAACAAATTCTTACAATATTTTCATAATTATTGACAATTTGCACTGTTCATTGGCCTTTTTTTTTTCACAATACACTGATTTTGCTTGTACTTTTAAATATTATATGTGCATACACAATTACACTGACGCAACAAATTTTTACAATATTTTCATAATTATTGAGGTGCCAATTTTTTAAAGGTCAAAATAAAATAATAAAATAAGAGACTGAGAACAATCACAACTAAAAATAAATATATTATGAAAATGTTATAACATCTTCTTTTTGTTACAATATTTTCACGATCGCGAGATCTCAGTTCCTTATTGATCAAAACAAAATAAATAAAAAGAAATGTTATGTCTACAACATTTTCACAATAATTTTGTAACAAATTTTATGTAGAAAGGTATTTTTGAAGTATAAAAAAGTGATATCAGTATTGGGTTCAATTTAAAACCAATAACAACTTGTCATTTATAATTTGTTCTAAAAATGTTATAGATGTAGCATTTCTCTCAAATAAAATAAAAATATATCTATTCGGATCCTAAAAATAAAAGTATTGTAAAAATGTTTTAATATTTTTTTATATTCTTAGACTTCTTTTTTAGTATATATAGTCAAATTGGGTGATCCAAAATTCACTGTATGTTTCACACACAATTTTCTTATATTGTCTTTTTGCTTTTTTTTTAATGCATAATTTTAAAGCCAGTAATAATTTTTTACCTAAGATTCATTGTGAAAATGCTATGGATGTAAAAATTAAATAATAAAATATCAAATTGGGACCTCCCACAACTGGAAATAAAAAATATTACGAAAATGTTGTGATGTTTTGTTATATTCCTAAACTTCTTTTTTGTGTGACATTTTGTTGTGTTCCTAGGCTTTTTTTTTTTTTTTTTTGTTCAGTCAAATTTAGTAAGCCAAAACTCATTGTTTTAGGCATAATTTTCTTCGATTGGAATTTTATTTTATTTTTAAATACATAGTTAAAAGTGGTTAGCCTAATTTAAAACTAATAGCAATTTACCACCTAAGATTTATTATGAAAATATTGTGGACATAACATTACTTTAAAATAAAATAATAAAATATCAGACTAGGACCCACAATGGCTAAAAATAAAGGTATTGTAAAAATATTGTGACTTGTTGTTGTGTTTCTAGAATTCTTTTTTGGTTTATTCAATTTGTTGAACTAAAATTCCTTGTTTAATGCATAATTTTTTTAGGTTGATTCTTTTTTACACATTGTTTCAAGTTTTTTTTTTTAAATAAAAATAAAAACATACACACACACGCGCGCGCCCGCGCATATTGTTTTACACACACATAACACATACACACAAATTGACGAAGTAACACTTTTCTCCTTTATGTTCGGGTAGTTGCATTCCCCCCTAAAGTAAAGTTGAATAATTTCATCATTTATATTTTGTAAATGAGCATATACTCCTATTGTTTCCCTCTTAGTTAAATTCTAACAAAATCTTATAATTCCTAAAATATTCCATTGTGCAATGTCTAATATACTTCTACTAAATTTTAATGTCCCAAAAAATTTCTTTGTGCATTTTGAATTTTATATAGTAAACTGGTAGTCATGCTTGGAAAGTTAGAATGATAATATATGGTGTACTATTTGTTACCTAGAGAAAACTAATTTATTAGATTTAAATTTTCTACACTTATAATTTTATCTAATAAAAACTTTGATGACATATGTCTTTCGTTATTTTGTTCTTATTTTAATTTATTTTCTTACTTAAAAGGATATTCATTAAAAATAAGTAAGCTAAACACCGTAGTTAGACTCATAAAATAAGATAATAAAGAATGAAATATGAATAACAAAATCTTCATTGTAAATGATTGCAAATATTTAATTTAATGAAAATCTTCAAAAAATTTGTAGCATATATTATTATTCATTGCAAAAATTTAAATATTGTAGAAAGATGATGACATTAATTATTATTTTTTATAGTATTTTTTGGTGAGTAGATATTACATTTAATAAATAAGTTCTAAGAAATTGTCATAGTACATAGATATTCAAATAGCTATTTTAAATTTAAGTACATGATTTCATACTTCTTCAACAAAAAAAATTTATATTAATTCTCTCACTAAAGGGCCAGCACGTGCTTGCATGTGCAACCCACACTAGTAATTTGAAAAACGATAATATATCTCAATTTGATAAAGTTTCTTACAACTTGGATTGAATATTATCTTCCCAAAAAAAAAAAAAATTAATGTCTTTGTCTTGTGATATTCTTTTTTGATGAATCATAAAAACGAATTATCATGTAACGTATGTCATAGATTTAAATCTTGACATATCTATGGAAACAAAACTCTACAATTAGTCAATAGCTTTATCGTTTACTCGCATCTAATCTTTCTAGAAGAGTTTTTTATTTAAATTTTTTATGGGACTTTCTAGAAGGGCTTAGTTGCGGAGTTGAATCTCTATATTTACAATTTAAAAAAAAAAAAAAAAAATCAATCTACTGGTTTCTTGTTCTTTATGGTTGGTTCTTAATAATAAAAAGGAGACTTGTCTTTAGTGATATAGTTTCGATCATTTTGCTAATTGATTTTATGTTATGTGTTTGTTTGTTTGTTTTTTTTTTTCCATGTAATAAAATTCTCTTCTTTTCTATATAGGGGTATAAGAATTTTCACCACTTTAGTTTAAACTTTAAACCAAGTTGAAAATGGCATATTAAGAGTTTTTTTTTTTTTTTTTTTTGAGGGGAGGCATATTAGGAGTTAATTTCTCATCGACCCTTAATGATTTTGGAAAAAAAAATTAACAATCACATAATATTATTTTTTGAATTAATTATAATTATTATTTTGGTAGAACATCACATACATTAATTTACATATATAGAGAAAATCATGTTTTAAGTCGGACCCGCCACAAAAAAAAAAGGGGATCTTACTTTATTTTGGCTAAAAAATAACCAATCAAACACTTAACCCATTCTTCCAACAAAATCACGATGCTGTTGACAACAAATCTAAGAATCCTTCACCTACCATTATCAGTTTGAGTGACCAATTTATATATGTAACCTGACCCGGTCCAACCTGTGATCATGCATCCCTAAATTCTTTCCACTTCATCAAACACCCACGTGAGGCAACTGAGTTAACAAGGAATTCGTGGCTAAAATGACTAATTACCACTGTTTGTGAAATAATTAGAGATTTGCTATTTTTTTAAAGCTCGAGTTTGTGAAACTCGACTTACTGCGTAACTCGAGTTCTATAGGAAATTTTCACCAATTTTTTATGTAACTTGAGTTTCATAAAAAATAATACGGCAAATTTGAAGACTACTTTTTCAAAGAACTTGAGTTTTTGAAACTTGAGTTAAATGACAAACTCGAATTTTACAAACTTGAGTTTTAAAAAGGTAATAAATTACTAAATATTTTGCTGAACAACAGTATATGACCATTTTTGACCCAATTTTTAGAGCCAAATTCGTACGTTTCCTTATTTTCCTAAAGTCTATGGAAAACTCCCAAATCATTCGACTTTTCATGCTGGGAACGCATACTCTAAAAGATAGTATACGCGTGAAAAATGAGATCAAAATCTCGAGTGGCTGTCTATTTTAATGAATCATGATTCATGAGACTGTCACTAAACACTTTTTTTTGTTTCTTTTTGCTTCTACAGAGAACTGGAATTAGGCAGTGTGTACTGATTAGATTTTTTTTTTCTTTTCAAATTGTTTGGTGCTTGGGGGAAAAAGGTTATTTAGTTTAAAATTTTAAACTGTAGCCAAATAGCAAATTTTTGAAAGCAAAATATTGTTTTGGAATTTGACATTGTTGATGTCAAATTTTGCCTAAAACTCGATATTGCTAATGTCGAGTTTTATCTGAAATTTAACATTAAATTCTATGCATATTTTGCCATCTAAATTTTTTTGAAAATTTTGCATAGATCTCAACATTCGAATTCTACTTAAAAATATACATAGGACTCAACAATGTCAAATTCCAAAACAATGATATATTTTACTAGATAATTTAAAAATGTGACTATTTCACTGCAATCAGCCAATTTTCCTGGTACTTGGTAGTTGGTACATGAATCATCACAAAACTTCCCACTCTTTTATTATTATTATTATTATTATATTTTTTAATATGTGGATGGATTCCTCCCTCTAATGAAGTCATGACATGATGGTCAGCTTCACGCGTGGACTCTTTACTTTTTTATTGTTATTATTATTATTTTTTGTTTCT
The DNA here is from genome assembly GCF_040712315.1 of Castanea sativa. Taxonomy (NCBI): domain Eukaryota; kingdom Viridiplantae; phylum Streptophyta; class Magnoliopsida; order Fagales; family Fagaceae; genus Castanea; species Castanea sativa. The sequence goes on from NC_134020.1 coordinate 43,343,726, forward strand.
CAAAAAAGGAAAGAAAGTGAGGACTATGGAACAAGGTTACCGATACCGTACCGGTACCGGTACACTTTTATTTTGTACTGAAAAAAATACCGGCCGTACCGGCCGCGTACCAGCCATACCGGCCAATTTTGGGCAATACCGGCCGGTACCGAGCGTACCGGCCGGTACAGAAAAAAGCTTTTTTTATTATTTATTTTTAGTTTTGTAATTTTTGAATTTTGTAAGGGCATAATGGTAACTTATTTACATTAACTTATTAGTATTATTTGTTTTCTTAGTATGCAATGAACAACTAAGCTTTCTATTTTTTATATTGTGTTTTTTTTTTCCTTTTAATTTATACTAAAGTCTAAAACTATGAATAATTTGTTCTGAATTGAGGTAATATTTTATGATAAACTTTTATATTTACTATAATATAAGTGAAATATTATATGCTTATAAACATAGTTCTAGAGATTTTGGTGTGTGTGTGTATATATATAAAATAGCGGTAAACCCGAAACGGTACACCGGTATTGACCGGTATCCGAAATATATCGTACCGGTGGCCAAACCGGTATAGCCTCCGGTACGGTATTGACTTTCTTGCTATGGAAGGAGTCCACCCCAGGACCAAACGGACCTAATCATCTCACGCATGGTGGGTTCATATTACTATTCAATGTTTGATTTTATTGCGAAAAGTATTATTCATTTTTTATGACTACAAGTCATGGATAGGTTAATAAACCAATGAAACGTATTGTTCATTTAAAAATAATTGGCTTTTATATGTAATATTAATTATAAGAATGAATTCTTCTCTATAAAAAAATTATAAGTATAGATTTCATTGTAATGTATTAAAAAAAAGAGAGTAAATGATCCCGCAGTCCTGGGCCAGCGGGTATAGTGCCAATGTAGTTATGCCTAGGTGAAAAATGCCAACTCAAGTCACCTCCTACCCATTTTTTTTATTATCAAAAAAAAAAAGAGAAGAAAAAAATAAATAAATGAGAAGATGTAGGCCATAGAATCTGAACAATTTAAACTAGAAATGCCTTCTCTCTCTATCTCCCAATCACAAATTTCTATGTGGCATTGGAATTGGGTCTTGAATCTTTTCACTTATATGATTTTTCTCTTGTTGGTGATTTCTAATATAACTAGTGTTGAGGTTTAAAAAAATCATGATAAAAGGCCCAAAGAAATGGTACATTGGGCCAACTCATGGGAGGCAAAAATTGAAGAAAAAAGGATTGGGCTTCCAAAAAAGAGAAGGATGCTAGACCCGATGGACTTGAGGCCCAGGATCCATGAAGAGGTGAGATTCAGAGTCCCTAAAACAAAGGGAGAAAGGAAAGGAGCCAAGCCGCCAAAACCAGAGAACCCAAAGAAAGTCCAGTAAAAGGGGCTGGGCTAGGATCCCGGAGACTGTCTGGGGCCTTTGGGATGTGCAGCATAGCCAAAGTGGGATTAAGACAGCTCAAAAGGAGATCAAAAGAAAAGGAACAAAAGGCAGATGGGTCCTGCTTGAGCATTCAGTGATGTAGCACAAAGCCAGAGGGCTTGGAGAGCAACGACTCAAGAGTAAGAGGCTGGTACCTCGGGGAACCCAAAGAAGAGACCTATGAAAGGAAATAGTTGGGGAAACCTTCGACTTGGCAGAGAAGGATTTGGCTTACTGGGAAAGATGACAAAATGAGAGGGGTGGCTAAATGGGGGCTAAGATTGAAAAGAGAAGATAGAGAAAAAAATTTGGAGGGAGCAAAGTTAAAGGCCAGCTCTCCCAAAGGCACCTCAGAATGGAAGGTTAGCCAGACACTTTTGAAGGAAAAACACCAAAAGAAGAGAACTATGGAAAACAAGGAAAGAATCAGTCGTCAGAAGGGTTGAAACAAACAGGGGCTTTGGTACCTAGGGAGGCAAAGGGGAAGAATTAGTGGTACCCCAGAACCCTAAAGTGACACTATAAAAAGAGAAGCAGCCAATGTTGAAAAACATTCAGCAATAGTGAAATCATATAGAATCATTGAGAAAACTCTGTAAAAACTCAAAGAAAAGTAGGAAAATATCTCCCAGGATCCCAGAAACAGCCACTACAATACATATTTGGATTCAAAATGATTCAAACTTTGCAAGTCTTAGAGGCTTAGATAGTCATCTAAGTCTGTAATTTTTGAGCTTATTTGGACCTTGTATTACGTCTTAGTGAGCGCATTGTAATCCATAACTAAGGAAACTAATGGAATGTTTCTTATTGATTTGAGGATCCCGAACCATTATTTTGTGTTATTTACTAAATCTTGTCTTCCTTTGCTGTTTTCTTGTTGATCAATACATATATTCTCACTTGCTAGTGTGTATAGGTAAGTGTTACTATTGGTTTTTATTTTTTATTTTATTTTTTATATTAATCATGAGTTTATTCACGTTTAAAAGGCTTAGTTAAGTCTAAATTCATATTATTAACCAGAAAATTTCATTAACAAAACTTAGCATTATGTAATTTTTTTACAATTTCAGTTGAGCATACCAACAAACCTTGTATGATATGGCTTATCGACTGGGTCTTTACTTGTAATTGCTTGTAAATAATTGGCATAAGAGTGGTTTGTGTGTGTAGGTGGATTGTACGTTGGGCATATAGGAAATGCTGTTTGTATTGTCTATCTTCTAGCTTAGATGAGTATAGTTTGATAGAATTTGTATAATTGATTTCTGGGAGGTATGTGATATGTGATCAATGGATGGTTTACTTTTATTTTATTATTATTATTATTATTGTGTGGTTTCACATGAGTATGGTTTAGTGTCATCATAGTGACATAAAATACGCTTTGGACAAGAAAGATTGTGCTTTATTATTTAGTAGGTATTGTTTGGTAGATTACATGTATAAATTCGGAGATTTTAAGTTACAAATGATGGTTCTAATTTATAATTTAGCAAACTTTATTAGAAAATGCAGATGATTCAAATTTTATGGTTCTAGCCTGCAACCCCATGCATATACATGGATATACTTAAAAAAAATACACATTAAGATGCATAGTATAATTCCTATATATATATAATTTAAATACTATTGATATATAGTCATTCTTATATTTTGTTAACTCTTTAAAAAATCTTGTAAGAATGTTATTAGTTAGAAAATGTAAATTGTCCATATTGTTTTTTTTTAAATTTATTAATTCTTAATTTTTGATATTGCGAAGCACTTTTTTTAATCTTTTTTTGCTTGCTTATTTTCTAAGTGATAATTGCCTACTTCATAATATTTTTTAATTATTATTTATTTATAGGAAAACTTCATATGATGTAACGAAATTGTTTTATTAATTTGGATTAAAATATTATTGTAAAACCAATTCGTCCTGAGAGGGGGAGAAAGAGAATTGTAGATGATAGAGCTATGAAATCATAAAACATAACAAACAAATTTCAGTTGAATATAACTTTGACAATAATATTGGTTAATTTAGTGGTTCTGAATTCTAACACATAGAACCAAGTCAAACAAATGAATAAATTAACTTGCATAGCATACAAAACTAACAAAAAATTTAAATGGAGCAAATAATGCTTAGCTCGAAAACACATAACAAAAGTTTTTCAGACTCAAACATGCTAGTAGTATAAACTTAAAGACTTTTAGTAAGCAATCAAAAAGGAAGAAGCACCACAAATTAATCTCCCAACCCACTCCTATTTTACATGATAATGATATAATAGGTACATTCAAAACAGGATTGACAGGGAAAGTTCAAAAGGTATATATGTCCCATTTAAACTCGGTTTCTTCATGTGGGCTTTGTTGGAAGAAAAGAAGGAAATCATATGGCCAATAAACATTAACATAAAGGAACCGGAAAAAGAGGGGGTGGGGGATTAATTTGTGGTGCCGGACAAATTTGCCAATAGTAATAATCAAACTAATCAGTTAACACAAATTTTCTATGCGAATTGTCCAAAGCTCAAACCCTATGAATATGACCAGCAATACATGCAACATTAATCATAGAAAAACTAATATATAAATATATAATTCAAAAACAAAATTTTCACAAAAAGAAAGGAAAACGTTTACTCACCTTTTCTTAGGAGTATGTGCTTTGTTTTGTTAATGAAGACTCTGCTTTTTTTATCTTCATCATACCACTAAAAAAAACGATTGCACAAATCCCAGCTCAAATTGGGGAAAAAATAAGAATATGAAAGCAAGGGAGATAGAGAGAAACTACCTTCAATGCCTTTAAAAACTTAGAGCAAAGATTATGCATTTGAGAGATAGACGAAAGTTAAATGTGAAGATTTATGCGAGAGTGAAAGTTTGTGTTAGTTTTAACTTTTAAGTGGTGGAGGTGTAGGAATGTTTTTTTTTTTAATTTTTTTTTTTTGGTGGAAAATGAGGCTGAATGTTTCTGGAAGGTTGTATGTTTATGCTTATATGAACAATGAATGGGATGGTAGGGATTTTATAGTGTGCAAGTTAAATGTTTTTACTTAGGTGAATGAACTTGATTATTGTGGTTCTCTAACTTCCGTGTTAAGTGTTAATGCATGCACAAAAATTTAAAATTTTTGATAAGATACATGATGCAAAATTAACTATCCAACTTAGAATTTAAATTATATTTTCTCTCAGCTTTGATTTTATAAATATATATATATATATATATATATATATATATATATATATATATAAAATTCCTTTGGCACAAATTAAGAAAGGATTTTAGAGTGGTTGGAATTGATGTGAAAAAAAAAAAAAAAACCGTGAAGAGCCAAGAGACAGAGAGAGTCATTAAAGACTCCTACGTGATTTGAGGAAATCTGTATATGTATGTATGGTGTGGTCTTCACTTGACACCTAAATTTATTAAAATATATTGGGACACATGGCTCAAAATTAGAACTCTAATTTAGAATTCTAATTTGAGTTTTTCTCTGCTTCACCTATTATATATATATATATATATATATATATATATATATATATATATATATATATATATATATATATAGATTTCTATATAACTATATATTTGAATTTAATTGAAAAATCTAATGTAATGTACTTAAGATATTTGTACATAAATTTTACCCTATTTAAAAATATTTTAAAAAATCCTTACCATCATCTAATTGATGAAAAATGTTGGCATATATAGTAAATGAAATTCATGAAGCCGAGGTCATTTTGACGATTTGGAGCTTGTAATGTGACAAAAATTCTATCTATCATACCAACATTTTCCATCCATAAGATGATGGTATAAGGACATTTTTAAATGATTTTGAAAGTATGAAGAAATATTTTACTGTATAAGAATGGGTTTGAAATAACAGTAAAGTTGGAAGACCAAATTTTTAATTTTTTAGCATAGAACTAATGGCTTCCTTTTTACTATTAAGTACAAACAAAAAATTGCAATTTATTGCTCAGAGACAATAGTTGTATGTGTATTGTTACTGAATTAATCGCTTGTATTGTTAGTATTCAAACAAAAGTACCAAACATAAGTTCTAAGGCATACCATGTTTGTGAAGGACTCCCTTCTGGGGTAAGAAATGAGACCCAATATCGCCCAATAATTTGTCCATTAACCCAAGCTTCCCCTTTTCCCAAAGGAACCAAGGTTTAATGCAATAGGGTCATTTCCTTTGGGTGCATCAAATTGAGTCTATAAAGACAATCCATGAAGATAAGGTTAGTGTTGATTAAGTATACAAAAATAGTTCAAGCAAGAATAATTAGCATGACAAAGCATTAGCAGAATTTATACCTTGTACCATGTGAGTCTTTGATGATTAGAGTTTCCAAACCTTCTCCATTGAATATTACTTAACCCTTGTTCTGTGTGAATATTTAATTTCTCTCTTGACAGCCCAACCTCCATGAAAGTATTGCATGGAATTAGCTAGTTCGAGATCATAATCTCATTAGTTATAAACTTTGTAGATGAAAAATGGGTTATGACAATCTTTGAGTGAGCACTTGATATGAAAGAATAATATGAAAATATAATTTGTGGATAAATAAAGCATTATAGATTGAAAATACAAATATAGATATAAGAAATGAACCTGGTATCCCCATGTATAGTTTGTGAAATCTTCGACATCATTTTTATTTAGTATCCTTACTCTACGTAATCCAGTAACTCTTCTTTTAAGAAATGATCCTGAGTCCTTCATGCCACAAATAAAAAGTAACTCAATAAAATTTTTGAACTCGAAAGCATATATATAAGATAAATGTTACAAAATATATATTGATGGGGATGAAACAATAAAGGCATGACTAGATGCAATTTTCTGAAAAAATGGAATCTAACAAAAACTTAATTCTCCTCATTTTCCTTTTTCTTGATAAACATATTATTACAATATGTTGCCTTTAAAAACTCAGAGCAAAGATTATGCATTTGAGAGATAGATGAAAGTTAAATGTAAAGATCTATGCGAGAGTGAAAGTTTGTGTTAGTTTTAACTTTTAAATGGTGGAGGCATAGGATTTGTGTGTGTGTGTGGAAAGTGTGGCTGAATGGTTCTGGAAGGTTGTATGTTTATGCTTATATGAACAATGAATGGAATGGTAGGGGTTTTTATAGTGTGCAAGTTAAATGTTTTTGCTTAGGTGAATGAACTTGATTATTGTGGTTTTTTAACTTTCGTGTTAGGTGTTAATGCATGCACGGAAATTTAATATTTTAGATAAGATACATGATGCAAAATTAACTATCCAATTTAGAATTTAAATTATATTTTCTCTTAGCTTTGATTTTATTTATATATATATATATATATACACACACATATAATTCCTTTGGCACACAAATTAAGAAAGGATTTTAGAGTGATTGGGATTGATGTGAAAAAAAAAAAAAAGTGAAGAGCCAAGAGACAGAGAGAGTCATTAAAGACTCCTACGTGATTTGAGGAAATCTGTATCTGTATGTATGGTGTGGTCTTCACTTGACACCTAAATTTAGAAAAATATATTGGGACACATGGCTCAAAATTAGAACTCTAATTTGGAATTCTAATTTGAGTTTCTCTCTGCTTCACCTATTATGTATATATATATATATATACACACACACACACACACATAGAGAGAGAGAGAGAGAGAGAGAGAGAGAGAGATTAGCTTGGCAATAATCTTTTATTATCCACTTTTTTATTTATTTTAAAAAATAGGAAATCTTGCTTCTGTGTTTTACATGTTGGTAATTTTACCTATGCACTTCTTGCTTCTAGTAACTTGCTTTATAGAAAAAGATTTCATGTTAAATTATAGTGACATTTTTATAGGAAAGTTTATTGTAGATTTCTTATTAAGGAGAAATTTTCATTTTAATGACATTATTCTCACGTGCCATTAAAGAATTTACATTGGTTTATATCAAGTTTCACTTTTATTAACTAATTTTCTTGTGGTAAAAAAAGTATAAAGCTTAGAAAATATATCAAATTCAGATTTAATTTCTACAATTTGTGCATTTCATCAGAGATTGATATACAACTTGAGAAGACTTCTTGTAGATATTTAGAAATTTGATTTATTTGTAATGGTTCTCTACCTCTTTGAAATTTCACCGAATATGGAGTTGAACTCCAATCTTATCCTTATTTCAAATAATTTTATTTGTAGAAACAAGAAAAATTTTACTATTAATATTCTAATTGGAAAAATTATAACAATATTCATAAATAATTTAGGGACTGTTCAATCTCTTGCCCTTGAATTTTAAAAGTAAGAAGACACAACCACTCAAAGAAAAACCAGCACCAAACGTAGCTAAAAGTCCTACGGGAATTGAGAGTTAGACACTTGATTTGTGGAATTTAATAACCATATGTTGCTTTTGTGTTTTACATTATTACTAGCTGGAATGGATCTAATACTTTTGAATATTATGAGGTAATATACGATAAAGTGAGATTCATCTCAACCATTGAATCTATATATGTTAATCGCTAAGATTGTGATCCACCATTAAAAGAGATACCGATTCTTCTTTTTAATCGAAGGTGATGATGCCGAAAATCGTCAGTAAGCCACACGGCCCTCATGTGCCCTCGATAAGAACTTGCACAACACAAAAGCTGAAGACCTTAAGAGGGGTACCGGTGTGGTACTAGCCAAATACTCTCTGACGGTCAAGTTAGAGGAATCTCTTATTCACAACTCTAGGGTGCCAGGGTTCGGAGTGAATTTTGCGTACCTTTGTTTATGAAGGTTTTGGGGTATTTATAGTAGCGTAGGGTTGACATCCGTGCCTTGGTTAAGAGGTTCTTTCCTTATAGGAGTGAACCTCCTTAATTCACGTATCTCATGGAGTTCTGTCCTTGTAGGAGTATTCTTGATTAGGTTTAAGCGTGAAGTACAAGATGTTTCCATATACACGCATGCGTAGAGATCAAGCAAGGCCACGTCAGACTTGTTAGAGATTCATATCTCTTCAGTTTACTGTCTTCAACTTACCATCTTCAACTTACTGTGCCCAAGATGCAGCCATCAGGTGTGGGGTGGAGCTGTAGACTTTACAACAAGGTTGCCTCTCATGAGTGAAGTTGACGACCTTGTTATGTCCGTCGCCTTTTGTTTCGTCATGGGTTAATTACAAAATTATCCTTATCAGAAGGATACGATTTTTTTTTTTTTTTTTTTGTTGAGAAAAAGGGATACGATTTTTCTAAATGCATAATCATGGATATCAATTTTTGTTTTGTTTTGCACACCAATTGTGTATTGGAATAATAATATCCACTCATGCCTAAACTTATCCAATTGTTGACGTCGAGGTTATAATAATTATATACAATCATGGACGTCATTTTTGATCAATATTAATTTTTTCAATTCTGGATTCTGATATTTCTGGTCAACCGTCAACATTTTAATTAATAACATCAAGTTCAAGTAGCCAATAATCCAATATGATGATAACGACAATGGTGACAATGAATTAAGACACACAATCATAGTCTTCATTTGTATGTAAGATGAAGATACCAAAGATATTTTTACAAATAAAATTTGTCTTAACCAAGAATCACCAGCTCATTAGTTTTAATCCATCTAATTCAAATTTTCATCAGAGCAATTTTACTTTATTTTAGGGTAGTGTGAGATTCCTATTCCTAATACCTGTTCTTGGGGTTGGAGGAAACTTTTTCATTAGATTCTGTTTTTCTATGGTTTGATAATTAGCATTTTGAAGGGCCTTTATGCCAGCAGTATGGGCATTGAGTGGTGTATGATACTAGAAGTCAGTTTAATGCTAAGTTTTCTAGTATATTTGCTCACTAGCGTACTAGATGGGACTGTGTGCATGCACAACTATGACTCATCTAGATCTCCTGTTCCTGCAGGTCACTATAGTCACACTTAGGTAAAAGATGCCAACTCAGGTTGTTCCCTTACCTATTTTTTGTTCAAAAAAATAAAAGTTTTCTAGTATGATTCATAATAAATTAGACTAGTATGTTCAAATTAAAATTTCTAGCTAGTATGATAATGACAATGGTTACTTTCTAGTATTGTTGGGCTTGGCCTCCAACAATGTTAGGCTATGTTCAAATTAAAATTTGCTTGAAATTCATATTTTTGATTAGGATTATTGGGTGGTGTGGCTACTGGCTACTTTCTGTTAATAGAATTTTCAAATTTTAATTGATATGATACATGAGAAACTTAGAGCTGAAATGGAAATGATTAAATCAATTGTGCGAGATGTTAGATTGATGGAAAAATTATGACTTCATATTGTAGTTTGACTCGAACTTGATGGGCAGTGTGTCCTCGATGTGGTGTTTGAGAATTGACGTAACGAAGGTTAGGTATTGACTCAAGCCAACTAAGAAGACTTGAAGCCAATGCATAGTATTGCCGCTATTGCAAATGAATTTTTTTTGAAAGTTATTGCAAATGAATTTGAACGTAATTCAAGTGACTAAATTAATTAAGGAAAAGCAATTAATGGATAGCCTAAAGGAATTAGTTTTGAAAATATTTTTAGAAAATTTTGATGAGAAAAGAAAAAAGAAAGTTTTTTTGACAGATTTTATACTTTATGTGAAAGCGGTATTAAAAATTTTCTAAGATGATTAATTAACAAATATCCTAAATCATGCTTGCATTTAAATCACTATAAAAGAGTAAAAGTAATGCTAGAGATACAAATTTTTTTACAAAAAAATTTACAAACAAAAAACTACAATGAGTCAACTACAAATGAGGCTAATTATAAACTAAAAGGAAGATTATAATGATAATCAAATAGAGTTTTTTTTTGTCTTGAAGTGGAGATCCTTTTTCTCTTACGCTCTGTTTGTTTCAACATCAACGTTTTCTAAAAAATGGTTCATTTTCAAAGAGCATTTTCTAGAAAACTATATCATTTTCCAGTGTTTGGTAACGACCTTGAAAATGAGTTTGAGAATGTTTTCTGGTGTTTGGTATGCAAATTTTTATTTTTATTTTTTATATTTCTTGTGTAATTTAAAACATGCGTATTATGTAAACTAACTAATGTAATCAATATTATAAAAAAAAAAAAAAAAACAAGAATGAATTTGGTTTTCATACTAAAATTTTGACAATAGATACAATAAAAATTAGTTGTCAAATTTTCATGATCTCTACCACTTATTTTGCTCATATATATGGATAGCAATGTCCACACACACACACACACACACACACACACACACATATATCAACCATTTGTCTATATATATAAAATTAATAGGGGAATACATCTTTAATAAGTACAAAATAATAATAACTTTTCGTTGTTTATTCTTTTTGCTGGTACACTAATTGTCTACTATAGTTAACCAGAAGTCTTTAATATTACTCAAAATTATGTATTTATATAATGTATCTACATAATATATCATCACTATATAGTATCTACATAATGTACCTATCAACAAAAAAGATTATCCTATGTAAAAGCAATTTAGAGCCATATAAGCACTATGTTTAAAATTTTCGTCTTTTACTTCATTCATTCATTCATTCTTCTTTTTTATTTTTTATTTATTTTTTTAGCACTTTTATGTGCAAAAAAAAACTTATACATGGAATCCATCAAACCAAAAGTTTCTTAGAGAAAAAAATAAAATTAAGCTTGAAATTCAAAGTAAAGAATTGGAATTTTGGTAAAGAGGAATGAATAATTACCGCTGCAAATATGTTCTCTTTTGCAAGTTGGTAGAGAGGAATGAAATAATTACTGAGCAATGAGGGAAAAAAAATCTACTCAAAGAACTGTGTTATAAATTGGAAGAGAAATATGGAGAGAGAGAGTGAGGAAGAGAGATCTATGGAAGAAGAGAGATTAGAGTGAGTGACAATGAGGGTGTGAGGAAAGAAAAAGAAAAGGGAAAAGAGAAAGAGTGAGAGTGAGAGAGCGTACTATGAGAGAGAGAGATTGTTTTCCAAATTTTTTTTTTGGAAAATAAGCTATAAAAAACAAGCCTTATTTTTATTAAGATCTTCCATTGACTAAAGATAGTTTTTCGTTGACCATTTTTTTTTGTACTACCAAACACTGGAAAATGTGGAAAACTATCTTTACAGAAAGTTTTTCAGCAAAACAAACAGAGCGTTAAATGAAGGAGAGAATTAATTTTTTACTATAACAATAACAGTTAAAGAAGAAATTCTGAATTTTATCTCATAGTAGAATTCTTTGATATTTTTGGAAGACCCTATAGAATATGCTGATCAATTGGTTTATGTATTTTATTCGTAGTTGTTGTTTTGAATGTTGCCTGTTAGGTTCTAAAATTTTAGAACAATTGGCAAATTGTAAACACACAAGAACATACAAGCTGCAGACAGAAGATTTCAGAATTTGCCTGGTTCGATCAATCGAAAGATAGGCTCGACCGATCGAAAGTCGTATCTGCAGAATTTAATTAAGCCTAAATAGCAGTTCAAGCCCATTAAGGATTAGGGTTTCAGATCTACTTCTTCTAGCATATAAAGGAAACCCTAAGCGCGTTTTTAAAGGCTTCTAAGAGAGAGAAGAGTGTGCCTCTTTTTGTATCTAGGGTTTGTACCCAAAAGCTCTCTAGAGTCTTTTCTGATGCTCTTTATGCTGTGTGTGTAAATCTTTTGTGAGATCTAGAGGTGTTTGCCTTCACATACACTTAGGGTTATCAAGATCTAGATTGATGTCAAGAACTTGGTGATCAATTTAGTTGCAGATTCAAGAGCTTAAAGATATACAAGCGGGAGTGCTTGTACTTGCTGGGAATCCAAGAAAGAAGTAGTCCATGGACTCGAAGCTGTCACGTGGTCGTGGTTGTAAGTTTCTTACTCGAGGCAGCAATAGGATATTAGTGGTCTAAGTCGCTATTGTGTAAACTTTAATTCTTTCATAGTGGATTCGGTTTTACCTTGAGGATAGCTAGGTTAAATCCTCCCCAGGCTTTTTACCAGTTTAGTTTTCCTGGGTCATCATATTATTGTGTTCTTTATATTTCTGCTGCTTTGTATGATACGATTTATATGTGTTAACTTAGATCTGCATAATTTACCTAAGTTAATCACTTAGCTAAATAACTAGGTTAATCTGGTTGTGTTTTAAGGGGTCTAAAAACGTTCATTGTCTTTCTTTGTTTGTTCTATAATTGTGTGTCGTAGTATTGTGGTTTTATCAATGTTGATTGGTGTTTCTGATTGCTTGTAGTTTGAAGCTTTTTGCGTGTTCAAATTGTGGTTTTGTTTCAATAAAATCAAATTCATCCAAAAAAAGGAAAGTGATGTGAAACTAAAATTACAAGTAAAGATCAGCTATTATATGTCAATTTTCGAAGCATAATATAATTTACCTTCCCAAGTAGCAATCTCATGCTCTATAAAGGAGTGCGTAGTGCTTACTATTATAATATATTGAAACTTCAATGAACTCTCCTATGTTTTCATTTCAATGGCTTCCTTTGTCTTTCTTATTTTCTTATCCTCTGTCTCTGCAACACTAATAAATATTCCCAGGTTAAGTCCAATTGGAGGAAAATTTCTACACGATCTTGAAACAGTATCTGCATCTATTTCGGATGACTTACAAACATATTACTATGACCAAACACTTGATCACTTCAACTATAGGCCAGAAAGCTACACAACTTTTCAGCAAAGATATGTGATCAACGCTAAGTACTGGGGAGGTGCAACTAGTAACGCACCAATACTTGCTTATTTTGGAGCAGAAGCACCTTTGGATGGTGACCTTTCTGCTATTGGTTTTCTTGCTGATAACGCCCAGCAGTTTCAGGCTCTCATACTATATATAGAGGTATACATGAAATGTTAAGCAGACACATGAACACACACACAATCAATATTCTTCTCTCCCTCGCTTCCTTGTGTAATTTATTGCTGAAAAATTGTAATGAGAGCCATAATTAATTTAGAGAAGAGATGATGAATCGTTTGGCAAAAATCATAAACTCAAAACAATTTATATTTTAGCCTTTCCTCCAGAAATAGAATAACAGAAAAGAATAGAAGTGATTAACTCTTATTAGTTCATTGAGGATCAATACTCAAAATACAAAAATTTTGAGACCGAAGGCTTAGTTTTTCTTCTTGTTATTGTTGTTTGTATCAACCAAATATAATCAGCATGTTTTACTGACTATCTAAGACTTCAAATTCTGAAATTTGGTTGTTATTTAATCGGAAATCGTTACTTTTTTTAATCAGCATCGATATTATGGGAAGTCAATACCATTCAGATCAAGGGAAGAAGCACTTAGAAATGCAAGCACTCTTGGGTACTTCAACTCAGCCCAAGCTATAGCAGATTATGCAGAAATCATCACACATGTAAAGGAAACACTACATGCCAATGATTCTCCAGTAATTGTCATTGGAGGATCATATGGAGGAAGTAAGTGATGAAGGTGCTTCTATTTTGATTGAAAGATTACGAAATAAACTCTAATAGGTTGGTATGTGTATATAACTTTTTCTTCATTTGTTCAGTGCTAGCTTCATGGTTTCGGCTAAAATATCCCCATGTTGCCCTTGGTGCCTTGGCCTCCTCAGCTCCAATCCTTTACTTTGATGATATTACGCCACAAAATGGATATTTTTCTGTTGTCAGCAAGGATTTTAAGGTAACAAATTGAATATATTTAGTTTCTTCTATGGAAAAATTACAAAAAAGGCCTTAACTTTATAAAATATTTCAGATTAAGCCCAAGATTTTAATTTGTCAATTAAAATTCCAAATTTATGAAATTGTTTAAATTTGAAGCATCTTTCCATTTCCACTATTCATTTCTTTTATAATGGGCAGTAATTAAACAAAGAAAAGCGGGAAACCATTGTTTAAACTTTATATTTTCCCTAAAAGTTTAAGACCTTCTCCTCTTTTCCTGTATGTGTGTCAAAAATATTTAGTATTCTAAAAAAAAAAAAAAATTGACAACCATTGAACACAAAGTATAGAGAGAGATAATTTTTGTTTAGAGAGAGAAAGCTTTATTTAGAGTGAGAAAACTATTAACAGAAAATCAAAAACTAATTATTTAGATGGAAGCATAGTATTTTATCAGTAGTTTCCCCTTTTCTCTCTACTCTATTACTTCCTAGAATAACATAAATGAATGAAATAGATGAACAATGGCATCAAATTGAAGTAGTTGTATAAGTTTGAGAATTTTATTGACAACATTAAAAACTTATGAACTAATCCGAATTTGGGTATAAAATATGGCATTTTTATGTAACTTTCCCTCATTTTCCTGTTCATTTTAACGAATTTAAAGTTGTCACGTACACTCGAGCGGTGCAGGAAGCTAGTGAGACTTGCTACCAAACTATACAAAAGTCATGGTCTGAAATAGATAAAGCCGCATCTCAGCCTAGTGGTCTTTCAAACCTTAGCAAGGAATTCAAGACTTGTAGGTACATGCACATAGATACCCTTTGCCGTAAACTTGTTAGAATCAATAAAGTTAGACAATAACATTAATTAATTATGTTGTTCTAAAAAAAAAAAAATTACTGAATTAATCCTTTGTATCTATTTTAGACCCCTAAGCAAATCTTCCGAGCTCAAGAATTACTTGGAGTCTGAGTATTACACTGCAGCCCAATATAATCATCCTCCAGATTATCCGGTTACCATTGTTTGCGGTGGCATAGATGGAGCTCCTTCTGACGCTAGTATTCTTGAAAAAATATTTGCTGGTCTTGTTGCTTATGGAGGAATTAGATCATGCTATGTTAATGAACCCAGAAATATATCTGAAACAGATGTGGGATGGAGATGGCAGGTAAATGATGCATTTATTTATTCTTTATCACTAGTCATAACATTAATGACAGAGAGAGGATAACATATGGAACAATGTACACACCTTGTATAATTGTATTATCAATATATTACCTTAATTAATAATATTAATTTTTAGTTATTTTTAAATAATGAATAATGTACCATTTAAATATGATGACTTGGACTATTACTATTTTTTTTTTTGAGAGGAGAGGGGAATTGGGTCAAACCCATGACATAAAAGACAAGGAGGGGTAAGTGCCATTGGGCTAGAGGCCCATTGGTGACTAACTATTTCAAGCATGGACGAGAGCGTAAATGATCAAGTTGACACGGATTCTTGTTACTTGTTCAGAATTTTAAGATAATGAAAAAGCTTTTAGTTTTTATTAAAAATTTTTTTTGAGAGATAATTACAATATGCTGTTAACTCTACGGTTTGAACATTTTTCCCTTTAGACTCCTAAGTACTTTATGCATGAGAGGTGCCAATTCAACTACAAGGCATTTGGCTTATTTTTAGAAATTAATCAATATGATTTTATTATTATTTGGTTTTTTTCCTCCTTAAAATAAGTGAGAGTGGTGTATTCAAATCCAAATTCTCCTTATTGAGAGAATCAGATAATATAATACTATAAAGCTATGAGGTTCTAAGCTAATATAAGTTATCTCTACAATGTACACTCATGGAGAGTTTCATGAATTGTGCCAGTTATATACATAGCTCGAATTTTTCTTAACATTTGCATAATTTGTACTCATACAAGTACAAGTTGCATACTATGCGACATGAGTTTGCTTTAAAATAAAGAATAAAAGTGGGATAATTATTTTTGTCTATTTAAATTTTTGGTATAAATAGTAATTTTTCATTAATTAAAAAAGAAAAGAAAAGAAAAGAAAAGAAAAGAATGCAAGTTGTATCCAAGCTATTATGACTCATGCATATTATCTAAGAGCTTTAATATTTTTTGATTACTATTTCAGTATTTCTAAACATCTACAAGTATTTCGTAATCAACGTAGGACCTCCAACTTGCAAGAGTTTTATTAAGTGGGGTATTATCACTCACGCTTATCTACTTTAAATTTCTGATAAGTATTTATAACAATCAACAAGTATTTCATAATCAACATAGGACCTCCAACTTGCAAGCGTTTTATTAAGTGGGGTATTATCACTCATGCTTATCTAAGAACTTTAAATTTCTGATAAGTATTTATAACAATCAACAAGTATATTCATAATCAACATAGGACCTCCAACTTGCAAGCGTTTTATTAAGTGGGGTGTTATCACTCATGCTTATCTAAGAACTTTAAATTTCTGATAAGTATTTATAACAATCAACAAGTATTTCATAATCAACATACCTCAAACTTCCAAGTGTCCCAAGACAAAAAGAAATTGAATGTAAGTTACATCCAATGTAAGTTAAATTACATGTTCTTGAAAAAAGAAAACATATATCTAAGGGGGTGTTTGGTAATGTTGTTCTAGTAACGTTCAATGTTGTTTGTATTTTTTGAAGATACGTGTGAGTGAAAAAATATGTGAAAATACATGTAATGTTGTTTAAAAACTGAAAATTGTTGCTCAAAATCACATACCAAACGACCCCTAAATTTTTCCCTATACCTTATTTATATATCTAACAATCCTTCCCTTGGCATGAAATTTATATTGCCATTGAAAAATTGTACTTACTTTTTTTTTTTTTTAATCTTTAATCTTTAATTTTAGCTTATGTGAAAATGACTGGTATTGTGCATCTAGACATGTAGTGATCTGGTGATACCAATAGGCCGTGGCAATGATACCATGTTTGAACCGGATCCTTTTATCCTAAGCAGCTACATCGAGCAGTGCAAGAGCATCTACGGTGTTCCACCTCGGCCTCATTGGGTCACTTCTTATTATGGAGGCTATGTACGCATTCTTTACATATCTTCACAAACTATTAATTTTCAGAGCACTTGTAGTACTTTATTAAGCAAATATTTCGTTGGTTGCCATTTTGTTTTCACTACTAATACTAAAACAAACATTTCTGAAAATTTTATGGCATATTTCCAGGATATCAAACTGATTCTCCACAGGTTTGGAAGCAACATCATATTCTCCAATGGGCTGAGAGATCCTTACAGTACTGGCGGGTAACTAGATAATCAAACAATTAGTCAATTATTACCACCACACAAACTTTTTAGGTTTACTTGATCGGCTATAACAACTTTCTATTTTTGATTCCAGGGTCTTGGACAACATATCAGACACTATTGTTGCAGTTAGTACAGTTAATGGTATGTGCTCAACTCATTTATTTAGTTTATCGATGCCATTTAATGGGATACATTATATCTAGAAGTAGAGTAATTGCGTGTCCATAAGCATTTGAGAAATGCTCAATAATGTTTGAACTTGAGGAGATTTCTTAGCTTTTGGCGAAAAATATTTCAAAGCAGGGGCGGAGCCACCTTATACTTGGGGGGGGGGGGGGGGGCGCGGGGGGGATGTTCAAAAAGTTTTTATAGTCGGTAAAAAATAGGCCCTAAACAATTTTTGTCAGATTTGACCCCTTCAAATGAAACTGATTGGCCCCCCCACCCCTCAAGTCTCCTTGATTCATTCAAATTTATTCAACTATGTTGTCCTTTTGTTAATCTTTCTCCATCTCTCCTCCCCCAACATGTCATCGTACAAGCCCAACTTGTATAATTTTTACTATTGAGCTGTAGCTTCCTTTATAGAAGGTTATTACTTCACCTTTTCAATTTGTATTTTCCATCTACCTCATCACTCACAGTGAAAGTGTTCCTAAATCTCTCTACTCTTCCATTTCTTCTTCTCCTTTTTCATTTCTATATTACATCAAATTCAATTCATTTTTATCTAAGTTCAATTTCTATTTCTATTTATTTATATTATGGTTGATAATTTTTTTCTTCCTCTTATTTATTAATCCAATTGATAGTCTAATTCATTATTAATATTTAGTATTTCATACTAACATACTAAGACAACCATATTTAAGTAAGCTTTGGTATGACAAACACATCTAACGCTAGATTAGATGCATAAATATTCATAGTCCAATATATGGTACCACTAATTTTATTTGAAAAATCTCATACACATGCCAAAACTAACAAATTTGTTTGTGTTTGACACATTTGTCCAGTAATGAGTGGGTCACACACACACACACACACACACACACACACACATCATGTTAAACACACACACACACACACATATATATCTTGTTAATCAATATGATCATTTAGTCTTGGCTATTCCCCACAAAGGAAAATTTCTAGCTCCACCCCTGTTTTAAAGAGAAGAAAATTATAGCTGAGTTCATACTCAAATCAATTTTTAATTTGTAGGATCTCATTGCTTGGATATACTCTTTGCAAAGGAAAGTGATCCAGAGTGGTTGGTCATGCAGCGAAAGGTTGAGGTTAGGATCATCGAACAATGGATCACCAAGTACTATGCTGATCTTCTCGCCTACAAGAAATAAATTGAAGTCACACCAAAGATGAAAGAAGCAATAAACGTTGTGCATATTAAAACCTTCCACTACAAAAAACGTGGCTAAAACAATATACCTATAGCCACGTTTTAGAAAACGCAGCTATGGGGCATTTCTGTAGTCGTGTTTATAATGTTTGCAGTGGCGTTTAAAAAACACGACTATATGTCCAGCCGATTTTTTTTTTTTTTTTAAGATGTCCTAAAGCTACATTTGGTAAACGCAGCTATAGTGTTGTCTGTAGCAGCGCGTCTATGTATTGCAATAAAACATTATGTAATCCGTTCCATAAATTTTTTTTTTTGTTTAAACAAAAAACCATTATGTAGTCTAACACTAAAGTTATTAATTGACCACTTGACCTTCAAATCTCCTTACGATAAATAGAGTGAATTCTAGTTAACTTAATTAGTCTGTCATCGTGACCTTAGCAGGGTGCTCATGGGGTTCCCATAGCTCGTTGGCACATTGCCAAAATTTGTGCGTTTCATCTGAGTCAGATTTACAACTTGAGGAGACTTCTTATGTATTTGTAAATTTGATTTATTTATAATGGTTTTCTACCTCTTGAAAATTTAACCTAATATGGGGTTGAACTCCAATCTTATCGTTGTTTCAAATAATTTTATTTGTAGAAACTAGAAAGTAGAAACAATAATATTTTTTTACTACTAATAGTCTAATTAGAAAACCCCTAACAACACATTAGTAAATAATTTTGGCAAAACCATACTATTGGTCTTTAAAGTTTACCTATTATGAGTTTTTTTTTTGAAGTTTTAAATGAGTATGATTGGTCCTTAAAGTTTTAAAAAATGAGCATTGTACTATTGCATGCCCTTAGTGTGATGGTCATCGCACTAAGGGTGTGCGATAATTACTCTACAAGTATAAGTGTTTGTGGGATGTGGAGGGTAAAGGCCAGGGTTAAAGTCTTCAAGAGGGAGTTTCGCTCATATATACACTTAGATTAGGCTAGAGTAGAATTTCTATTTTGTATATAAAAAAGTGCACTATTAGTCCCTCAGTTAATTTCCTTACCTAGACATTTAGTGGGGCAAATCATTTCAATATGGGTTTTGCCCCAAATTAAAACCCCGAAAATTCCCTAATTTTTTAAGTTCTTAATCAAGATTAAGCGGCAACACAAATTCAATTGATTTTTTTTCCTAATATAAAATTCAAGAACCTAATAACTCATCAATTATATTGTAAAGATGAATCATGAAACTTTTTATAGTTGTTAATATGGAAAACAATTCAACTGTGTCCTATCATTAATATCTAAATCCAAGAAACCCAGGGAATTAAAGGATTGAAACCCATGTGGCCCAAAATGATTAGTCTCTAACTTTATTATTCTTCCATTTTGACTAACCGTGCTCATTTTTAAAATTTTAGGGACCAAAGATACTCATTTGAAACTTTAAAGACCAAAATCGCTCAATAGGTTAACTTTAATGACCGATGTCATAGTTTTGTCAAGGGTTAAATACTATTTTGGTTCTTAAACTTTACCAAAAGTTTGGTTTTCATTCTTAAACTTTAAGAAGTTCATTTTTTTGCCCCAAACTATTAAAAAGTTCATATTTTTTCTTTAAACTATTGAAATTTTTTTATTTAGTTTCTTAAACTTTACCAAAAGTTTATTTTTCATCCCTAAACTATTGAAAAAATTCTTTACAAAATTTAGGGATGAAAAAGAAGTTTTTAAAGTTTAGGTATGAAAAACAAAATTTTGACAAAGTTTAGATACCAAAATAGTATTTTACCCTTTCGTAAATAATTTTGGAAAGATAACATTAATATCAGTATTAACAAGGCCATAACTATTTTTTTTTAATTTATTTTTTAATTTTTATATACAAGATAGAATTTATATTCTAGCCTAATCTAAGTGTATATGTTTGTGAATCTCCCTCTTTGAGACTTGAACCCCGACCCTTACCCCCCACACTCCACAACGATTTATACTTTTAGAGTGACCACCGCACCAAGGGTGCATGGTGGTCATAACTGTTTAATACTTCAATCTCTTACCCTTGACTATTATAAGTAATTAAGGAGACACAACCACTAAACCAGGCAACTAGCACCAAACCTAGCTAAAAGTCCTATGGGAAATGAGAGTTAGAATTGATGTGTGTAACTCTTAATATCCAAATGCTGTTTTTGTGTTTTACATTATTACTAGTTGGAATGGCTCTATTTCTTTTGGATTTTATGAGGTTATCCACAAGAAAGTGAGACTTATCTCAACTATTGAATTGAATCTTGAAAGTTTGGATTTGTGCTAAAACACAAGAGCTTGTTCAGACCCCCCAATAAAAAATTACGGCTAGATAGCTTTTACTCTAACTTATACTAAGTGCGGAATAAGAGTAAATAAGCGCAAATAACCGTTAACACTACTCTAAGCCATATTCATCCATTATTAACAATAAAAGGAAAGCTTAAACAGTAGAGAAGAGATATGCAAACACAAGATAACACCGAGACGTGTTATCAAAGAGGAAACCAAAGAACTTGGCGAAAAACCTCTCTGCGACTCGATAAGTCGAAATCGATTCACTAGAGAATAAAGTTGGAGTACACGAATAACAAAAGACCCTCCAAGCCTAGTCTATCTCATGTATTTGAGCCCTCCAAGCTCTTGCTACTAACTGACTTCTCGAAGTCTTGTCTTCTCTAGCTTTTTGGATCCTGCAATTCAGCCTGATTGCATCCGCCAATGAATGACTCCTTCCAATGCTTCCCAGTAGCACCAAAATCTCATTTTACACTTAGGATGGGTGTGGTAAGTGTTTGAGCTAGCAACCTCTCAAAGATATAGAGATGAAGAGGCAGGAATTGAGGGAAACCACAAGAAAATATGTAGATGATTATGGGTATGACAATCTCTAACTCTCAAGTGTATTTTCTAGAGTTTTCTCTCTAAAAAACACTCCTTACAATTTGTGGGTAATGAGGGTATATATAGTGTGGGTAAAGACATAGTAAAGCAAAACATAACTTCTTTCCAAACAGAGAGTTCTCAAATCCTTTGCGGGTTAGCCTTACCCGTGAGACACTCTCGAAAAATTCAGCCTGGCATGACTCTTCGTCTTCTAGTTATGTGCTCTACATGTAGCTCTTTTCGCAGGTAAGCTTCTCGCGAGACAGTCGCGAGCTTGTCGCGAAATCCACTTTGTTGGGTTAAAATGAATTGATCCATTGCAAATTAATTAAATACCCAAATTAATTAATTAGTTAAATTACATGAATGAGAAAAACCACCGAGACAAAACCCCACCAAGTGAATTTAAGGTCACCACTCTCGAGAATCTACTATTATCAATTACAAGCGGTTACAAGTATAAGGAATCTTACCAAACCCTTTGGCCTATCCCGAAATACCAACCTACAGTTGAACCCTTACCCTAATACTCAATTGGACTTGTATTGTAGCGGCAATCTCTCCGTTTAATGCACGAATCCCAGTATGTGAGTAACAAATGATGCACGAATCCCAGTACGTGAGTAAAAAATGATGCATGGATCCCAGTACGTGACTAGCTCACCAACTTGAAGAAGATTGTTGGCTGCAAAGTTCTTCAATTTATCAACAATAAAGATCAGGAAGCTCCTTGGTCACAAAACCCTTGGCGTACAGACACAGTAGCTTCTATAGAGAGAATGATGAACTAGGTCACTTTTTGCATTCGGTCACACAATGCATGTATTCTCTTGGAATCACCTTATGACGGCATTTAAAATAAGCCTTATATATGTCTAGGGTTGAGAGAAAAGAAATCCTACACAAATACATAGGAATATGTGTGTAATCAGATCTGAAAAATCTGATTTCATAATTCTCGACAGATATAGCTTGTGTTGAGCTTTTGTCGGGCTTCAACATTAAATCTTGATAGAATAATCTCGATTGAAAGGATTTTGTCTAGTTTAATGAACAATTCTTCTTCACTTGTTTCTTGGTCAGACTTGCATGGCTTCAATACTTAACTAGAACACTTGTTTCTTGAAGTACTAAACCCATCCTAGATCTACCCAATTACAAGTAAAATGTGTTTTGTTAAATGATTAGCCAATTACATAAATATGTCTCTAACACACTTGTTCATCCTTTGAAACTTGAGTCTTCGCCAATTTCTCACACTCATCCCTTAAAATTAAACTCACATACATACATGGAAAATGATTGAAGAAATTACAATAAAATTTGGTATGGAATTAAAGCCAACACAACATAGTTGGAAATCACAACTTTACAAATCTAAATGTATTGTGAGACTCATCTCAACCATTGAATTCAATCTAAATGTTGATTGCTAAGATAGTGATCCACCATTAAAAGAGATACTAATTCTTTTTATTTTGGGTGAATTTTAAATTACATACCTAAAGTTTGGGGGTATTTGAATTTTATACCCTGAAATTTCAGAATTTAGGGGTGTAAAATTCAAACACTTTCAGACTTTAAGAAGTAAAATCTAAATTTTGAAAGGATACTAGTTTCCAAATGCATAATCATGGATACTATTTTTTTTTTATGCAATCTGTATAGGAATAATTTAGGGGAAAAAAATTTTGTGTATAGGAATATCCACTCTTGCCTGAACTTATCCAAATTGTGGACGTCATGGCTATATGCAATCATGGACGTCATCTTTGATAAATCAATTAAAAAAAAAATTCTTAAACCTATTCTCTTAAAACATTCATTAACTTGTATGAAAGCCAATAATCCTTTTTTTTTTTTTTTTTGATAATTGAAACATATCATTAACTTTCAAACAGATACATTGTTCAAATAGATTACATCATTGAGCAGTTGCTCTGTGATAATTGGGGGGGGGGGGTATCCTCCACCCAAATAACACTGCCTAGGACAGACTTAGCACTTCTAGCCAGCATGTGAGCTGCTCTGTTGCCATTTCTGTTAAAATGGGCCACACTCCAATTGTTAAACCAGCTTAGGCTTTGATGAGTTCCTTCCAGCACCTTCTGAATGGACCACGGTGGAGAGGTAGCCTTTGAAAAAGCTGAGGTCACCACCATTGAATCGCTCTCTATAACAATATCTTTCAATCCCAAATCCCAAGCAAGAAGGATTCCTTTTTCCACAGCCACAGCCTCAGTCTCCAGTGCCTTCAAAGGGAGCTCAGTCCTCTTACACATTGCCCCCATTACTTGACCCCGATCATTTCTGATTACAGCCCCTATCCCACAGTAGCCAAAATCCTTAAATGTTGCTCCATCCACGTTTAACTTGTAAAAGCCCTGCCTCGGTGGGGACCAGGTAGCAAGGGTGGTGTGTGGGGGGTTTGCCTTAGGAATGTCATCTTGTCTAACCTCCTTGATGTACTTAGCTGCTTCCTTGGCAATCTTGTTTGACTCTTTACGTTGCCCTCCATGCCTGATGAGGTTTCTGTGGTTCCATAAGTTCTAGGCTGTTGTTGCAAAGAGCTCCCAATCCATCTCAGATTTAACTTGCCTCATCGTCCAAACAATATCAATAAAATCCTTCGGTGTGTTCTGAATAAATGGCAGCTTGAGCCTTGTCGTGCCCTATTACTTGACCCCGATCATTTCTGATTACAGCCCCTATCCCACAGTAGCCAAAATCCTTAAATGTTGCTCCATCCATGTTTAACTTGTAAAAGCCCTGCCTCGGTGGGGACCAGGTAGCAAGGGTGGTGTGTGGGGGGTTTGCCTTAGGAATGTCATCTTGTCTAACCTCCTTGATGTACTTAGCTGCTTCCTTGGCAATCTTGTTTGACTCTTTACGTTGCCCTCCATGCCTGACGAGGTTTCTGTGGTTCCATAAGTTCTAGGCTGTTGTTGCAAAGAGCTCCCAATCCATCTCAGATTTAACTTGCCTCATCGTCCAAACAATATCAATAAAATCCTTCGGTGTGTTCTGGATAAATGGCAGCTTGAGCCTTGTCGTGCCCCATACTTTAGCAGCAAACTTGCACCCCCATAATGTGTGGCCTGAGGTTTCACTCAATCCACAGAAATCACACTCATCTGCCGTGATAATTCCTTTTGACTTCAAACGGTGCTTGGTTGGAAGGATGTTTTTGCATGACCTCCACATGAATTGTTTTATTTTTTTCGGGCAATTAAGTTTCCATATCTCTTTCCACATTGTTCTCAATCTTGTATTATCAGAACTACCACCACTTTCAGCACTAGCCTTGCCTTCCTTCAACCACTTTTGAGCTACTTTATACGCGCTTTTAACAAAGAAGTGACCCGTAGGAGTCCATGCCCAAATTAGAGAATCAAGTGGGAGGCGAGGGCTGATGGGGATGCCAAGGATTACCTCGGCCTCATGGGGAAGGAAGTAGCTTTTAACCTTGTTTGGGTCCCATGTTCTCAACTCCTTATCGATGAGGCAAGACACCTTTTCTGAGTCAAGCACTGAGGTTCTCGGGCTGACCACCTTGAAAGACTTCGAGGTAGGAATCCATCTATCCTACCATATGTTCACATTCTCCCCATTGCCTATAATCCATCTAGAGCCTCTTATAACGACTTCCTTTGCTGTCATAATACTTCTCCATGCGTAGGATGGTTTCCTCCCCACTTAGGCTTCCTTAAACGAGCACCCTGCAAAGTATTTCACTTTGAACACCCTATGGACCAAGGATTGTGGGTTTTGTTGAATTCTCCAACCTTGTTTTGCGAGGAGAGCGAGGTTGAAAGCCCTACGGTCTCTAAAGCCCATACCCCCTTCATCCTTCGGATAACAAAGCTTTTCCCAAGCGACCCATGGCATTTTCATCTTTTTTTTTTTGCCCGCACCAGAAATTGCTCATCATGGCATTCAAATCCTTGCACAGCCCTTTTGGAAGTTTAAAGCAGCTCATTGTATATGTGGGGGTGGCTTGAGCAACCGCTTTAATGAGAATTTCTCTACCCACACTAGACAGCATCTTACCTTTCCACCCCACAATTTTCCTACCCACCTGATCTTTGATGTGATTAAAAGCTTTCTTTTTGCATCTTCCTACTAACGGGGGTAGCCCAAGGTGCTTTTCATGATTCTGAATGATTTGGGCACCAAACATCCGTTTAACACGGTCCTGGACTTCCTTGCTAGTTTTCTTGCTGAAAAATAAGGAGGTCTTATCCTTATTTAGTTTCTACCCCGACTCCCTCTCATAATCTTCAAGAATCTTCAGAACCCTTTGTCCTTCATCAACTGTAGCTTGGCTAAAGATTATACTATCATCGGCGAAGAACAGGTGGGAAATCTTTAGAGCACCCCTGCTGATTGTAACCCCCCTATGCTACGTTCCATTTCTTCCTTTTGTATCATTGCGGATAGCCCCTCCGCACACAGTAAGAACAGGTATGGGGAAATTGGATCTCCTTGTCTAAGACCCCTAGACGAGGTTATTTTGCCTTTTTTTTCCTCCCTATTAATCAACATCGAATAAGATACAGTGCTAATACACATCCTCATTAATTCAATCCATCTCTCATGGAATCCCATCTTACCCATAACCGCCTCCAAGTATCCCCATTTCACTCTGTCATAAGCCTTACTCATATCGAGCTTTATGGCCATTCAGGCGTCTTTCCCTTTCCTTCTCTTGTCAATGCAGTGCATTGTTTCAAATGCTACGAGTACGTTGTCTGTTATGAGTCTCCCTAGAACAAAGGCATTCTGAGATTCACTTATCACTTCTGCAAGGATTCTTTTCAGCCAGTTAGCAAGTACTTTAGAGATAATCTTATAGATGACGTTGCACAAGCTAATCGGTCTAAAATCAATGATTTTTTTAGGGGAATTGACTTTTGGGATGAGGCATATGTAAGTGTCATTTACACCACTCGGCATTACACATGAATTAAGAGTATTCAACACACAATCTATAACAGAATTACCAACTATATCCCAGTATTTTTGATAAAAAATAGGGGACATACTGTCTAGGCCCGAAGCTTTAGTGGGGTGCATTTGGTTGAGCGCTCTCTGAACCTCCTCTGCCTTGAATTCTACTGTCAACATGTCATTCATCTCTTAGGATATTGTGGTACGTATGGCATCGAGGCTTACAGTATAACTTGTAGGTTGGCCTGTCTTGAACAT
The DNA here is from genome assembly GCF_040712315.1 of Castanea sativa. NCBI lineage: Eukaryota > Viridiplantae > Streptophyta > Magnoliopsida > Fagales > Fagaceae > Castanea > Castanea sativa. Next base: position 43,370,671 of record NC_134020.1, read on the forward strand.
GGTAGAGAAATATTCTAAAATGGTTCTCTTAATTCCCTCTTGCTCTTCTTGCCACCTCCCTTCCGAATCCATTAATCCCATGATGTTTTTTTTCCTCCTTCTTTGGTTAGCCGTGGCATGGAAGAATTTTGTGTTCTGATCACCCCATTTCATCCATAAGGCCCTCGATCTTTGGCTCCACATGATTTCCTCCCTAGTTAAAACCTCATTTATTTCCTTTTTTAAGCTCTGTATCTCCTCAGCATGTTCATGAAGGCTATTGAGTGATTCCAATTGTTGTAGCCGATCCTTCTTCTGTTTCAGCACGTGATTTATATTTTCAAACTCTTCCCCACCTTTGAAGCTGCATTTGGCATCTCTTCACTCTATCCATGATTTCATTCGAGTCTCCTCCAACTGGGAACCACGCCAAATCCACCACCTCTTTGCACCTCTCATCCCTTGTCCACATTGCCTCAAATAAAAATCTCCTCTTTCCTGGTTTTCAGATTGGTTTATTGCTAAGATTCAAGACCATCAAACAGTGATCTGAAATTAGCATGGAAGAGTGTAAGACCCTTGCCTCGGCGAACTTCTCTATCCAGCCTTCATTAGCTACCATACGGTCCAATCTGAGTAATGTTCATTGAGCTCCAAAGCAACCATTGCACCATGTGAACTTTTGCCCAACAAAACCAAGGCCACACAGTCCACATCTATTGAGACAATCCCTGAAGGCCTCCATTTGTCCTGCATCTCTATCTGCTCCTCCAAGCTTTTCGTCGGGGTGCACTATTTTGTTGAAATCTCCGAAGACAACCCACGGCATGTCACATTGATTTCGGAGGGCATCTAATAACTTCCATGAAATATCTCTTTTACTCGAATCTGGTGGCACACCATGGGTCCGGGGAGAGCACGCTGTGAACCACCACATCAACATGTGAGTTCGAGTAGCTCTTAAATCTAACGTCGGTGCCCTCTTTCCATAGCAGTGCAATGCCCCCACTCCTACCATCGTTGGGGACGATAACCCCTGCATATGCTCTAGCTTCCATTGAATTCCCTTCATCCGACTAACTCCAGCCTTCATTTCTGCCAAGAAGACCAAAGTGGGGTCTTTCGCTTTCACCTCGTAGGTGAGAATGCGAACCGCCAGGGACGACCCCAATCCTCGACAGTTCCATGCGAACAGACTCATCGGGCTCGGCCGTGTTGCCCAGCAGCCACCGCCTTACCACCATCCCTGTTGTTTTCATTCTCTAGGTTTACATTAGCTTTCCCTTTTCCCTTACTTCGTTTCTGACTTGGGAGATTCGGGTCACGCTCTTCTAGTGGTGTAGGACCTTCACGTTTCAAAGATTTTGGGTTTCCTTTGTTTTTGGTTGGCTTGGATTTTACTTCTCGTGCTAGCCTCTTCTAGTGCCCGCTTTTTGGGCCCAATTGTTTCTCAACCCACCCCTGTTCTGAGTTGTAAGTCATAGCCAATGGGCTTTGATTGCTAGTTGGGCCACTACTAGCCTCTGCCTATTTATTGGTCCGCTAGTTTGGCGCAAGACCAAATTCAAAAACAGGGTCCCTCTCATGGCTAGTTGACTCATTCCACTGTGTAGTCACCTTTTTGTCTATCTGTACTATAGCTAGCCCCTCTGGTGTTTCCTCCATAGAGGTACTTACCTCAACCGTCTTTCTCACCCCTCCCCTCCTACTTCCATTTTCATGTAAGGCCTCGGGTAAGCCTTTGGCTTTTGACACCGATATCTCCATTAGAAGATTTCCATCCCACGATGGGGGTTTAATCATATGACCACCATCTGAGCCTTTGTCACCTTATGCTACATGAGTCAACTCATCATTGATTGTCGTGCTATCTTCATTTGCTCATTGACTGAAATCGGCGCTCACCCCAGCCTTGGTCTGAGAAATTCCCCACCCATACCTTCTGATCGGGTCACCCCTCAACCAAGGTCCATATTGGCGACACTCTTCCGTTGCCTGATTATTGGCTCCTGTCTTATCGGGGCACTGCTTTAAGGCATGGTTAAGCATTCCACACAAATAACAGAAGTGAGGTAATTGCTTGTATTTGAAATTTATCCACCAACTCTCTCCTCCTTTAATGGTGAGTTTCTTTCCCCGTACTAACCTCTTAGTAACATCTATTCGCACACGGACTCGCAGACACCTTCCCCATTGTACCCCAGATTCTGGCACGTCCACCTCCAAGACCTCACCTAATTTCGAACCTATCGCCCAACCGTTTCTTTCGTTCTGCCCTTTAATGGGAGATTGAATATTTGGACCCAAAAAGGAGCCCACTTCAGAGTTATCTCCTTTGGAGTTAATTCCCCTTCGAAATCTTGGAGAAGGACTAGTTGTTTGTCGTAGCTCCACGGGCATAGGTCTAACACCTTTTTCTTGTCCCTGCCGTCACTGAACTCAACCAGATAGAGGTCCTCCTCTATTTCAGAGATTTGGACACCCTTGTTTGGTTTTCACATCATTCTTAAATTTTTCCTCAGAGCATCCAAGTTGATACTTTTGTGCACTAGAATCTTCATCACAGCACAGTTTTTCCCTATTTCTCTGGTAGCTCTTGTACAGCTACTCCTAAGCATAATATCTTCATCCTCCTCAGTGAAGGAGAGCTTATTCCATAGTTTCTCCTTATCCTTCTCTACCCTATTTTCATTTCGTATAGAACCTAAACAGCTAGCGTATTACCTACCAGGATAAGACAACTGATTCGGGCAAGAGAACAAACGAAGACCTCACTAAATGGAGGTCACTACACTTCTTGCAAGTGAAAACTGCAAGACACCCACTGCTTCCACATGCTCTAGAGAATGAGAGCACTCATAGGATTTTACCAATAATCCAATTTGGTAATTTGTGCCGGCTTCATTTAAATGATAATGACAATGGTGGTGATGAATTAAGACACAGGCGAAAGTCATAGTAAATGCTCATAATGAAAATTGATTCAATCGTCTTCATTTAATGAGTTTTCAATTATTGGAGGTGCTGGCATCATTTGTATGTAAGATGAAGATATCGAAGATATTTTTAAAATTAAAATTTATCTTAACCAAGAATTACCAGCTCATTAGTTTTAATCCATCTAAGTCAAATTTTCTTTATAGCAATTTTACATTATTTTAGGGTAGTGTGAGATTTCTATTCCTAATACTATTATTGGGGTTGGTGGAAGCTTTTTCATTAGAAAAATATTGCTGGATGGATCGCTCTTCAAATTTGAGCTAGTGTTGTGATTCTATTTTTCTAAGGTTTGATAATTGGCATATTGAAGGGCCTTTATACCTGCAGTATGGGCACAGAGTGGTGTATGCAACTGGCAGTCAGTTTAAGTAATGGTTTAAGTAAGGGGCTTGGCCTCTAACAATGTACAAGTCAAAGATTGTAGGCATTAGCGTTAGCTTTAAAAATTATATATATATATATATATATATATATATCATATTCATCCTAAAGCATGTAGCATAAATTACAAATAGGACTATAAACGAGCCAAGCTTTGTCAAGTAGTGAATGTTCAAGCTCGGCTCGATAGCAAAAGTGGAATGTTCAAGCTTGGCTTGAGCTTGATATGAGCCTACAAATAATGTTCAAGCTTGAGCTTGTTATAAAGTGTAAAAACTTGAGATCGGCTCGGCTTGGCTTGGCTTGGTTCATTAGTCAAGCCAAGCTCGAGCTCTAAACCAAGCTCAATATCATGTTTTTGAGCTTAAGATCCAACACAAGTATATTATCAAACCTATATCAAGTTTATTATCTAGCCTATATCAACTTGTAATTAATTAAAGTCTTAGAAGAATATGAGTTTATATGTCACGTTCATATCAATTTTATTATCAAACTCATAAATAAGCCTAGGCTTGATTTGTTTTGTTACTTTTGTATCGAGCTTCGGTGTTCAATTGAGTTTAAGTAGCTGAAATTGGCTTGTTGGATTGATTAATTTGATCATTATAATGTATTATCTATTTTGTTTAATGATCAATTGGTCAATTTCTTGAAAATTGTACAAGTGGTTTTTCAAGTTTTGGGGGGTTTTTGATATAAACTCTATGCTCAAGCCAATTTTGTGATTTTAAAGTTAAATTGAACTCATTCTCATTGCATTAGATCATGCATTATCTGATTATACTGTTCATGCATCATATAGATTGTTATTTTTATATATTGTTTTGTGCTAACTTGCAGTCTGCCCTTGGTCTTTTGTTTTTTTTTGTTTTGGTTTTTTTTTTTTCTCTGTGTCTTGTTCTATCCTTAGCACCATGCCTAGGAAAACTAGAGTCAATAGGAAAGCCTCCTCTTCTTCCGCACCTTCTTTTGAGAGTGATAGGTTTTTGAGTGAGAAAAATCAAGAAATGTATGAGACCTTGAACCTTTTTAGGAACGTCTAGGCTGAGAGAAAGATTGTTTTAGATGAGCTAGATCCTAAGATTAGGAGAAAATTTGAGCGTATGGTTTGGTTACCATTGTTGGATATTTCTCATCCCCTTCCGGCTACCTTGATCAGAGAGTTCTACTCAAACCATTCTGTTCATTCCTATGATTCCAACACTCTTATGAGAAGTTGGATATGGGATGACAAGTACACCATTACTCCTTCAGTAGTGGCTGCTGCTCTTGGGGTGCCACTGGTTCAGCATCTTGTGTATCCTTATGATGAGTCTCCTCCTCTTGATGACATCATGTCATACATCATTGGTACTTCTATCTAGTAGGGTTCTGATCCTCGGATCACGTTTGCTGAGTTGACCGAGATTCATTATCTTTTCTTTCGGATTGCTTGTCATTCTTTATGGCCTATCTCTCATTTGCACATCATTCCTATCTAGAGATGTGCATTTTTGTATGCCCTTGTTACCGATGCTCCTATGAGTTTTCTTCATCTGTTTATTTGTTCCTTGATTGAGGTTCATCGGAGTAATTCTGTTTCTCATGCTCTTTTCTTTCCTGTTTTTATTCATTGGATTCTTTTGCATTTGGGTTTAGAAAACTTTCTTGTGTCTGAGCATGTTCATATAGTTGCTCCTATAGGTGCCAACTTTCTTAGGCAGAGGGCTACTTAGATGAGAGCAAGCTTTAAACGTCCAAGAGTTGAGTCTTCTGGTGTCACACCCCCTTCTCCCTCCTCTACAGGTGATACTTCTGCTGTGGTGTCTGTCGATCCTGCTGTTCCTCCACCTTCTACTTCGAATGATTCCGACATTCGTCATATGTTGGAGACTGTCATGACCATTCAGGCAGCTCATGGTTAGCTCTTGGTGGACATGCTTGATGAGCTTCGTGCTTTGCTAGTGGATTTGGAGAGTATTAGACCGCCACCTCCTTTTGATGATGAGTGAGTGCCCTTTGGCAATTTGTCACAAAAAAAGGGGAGTACATATGTTGTAGAGAGGAGTTTTTGATGTTAGGGGGAGATAGTTTTTTGATGCTTTGGAGCTATGGAGTTTTAGATTGTATCTAGGTGCTTCAGTCTGTATTTTTTTATGGCTCATGATTTATTGTGTATGGGTTATCCAAGATAGGGGAGTTACTTTGTTTATATATGTTTCTTGTTTCATATTGTTTATTGATTTATATTTATGAGGTTATTCATGATATATGTCTTTATTGTGTGTTATGTGAAATCAAGAAGTTATATTTGATTACTTGTATTTTCCACACATGCGTTTATGTGTTTATTAAGTGTTACAGGAATACACAGGTTGATTCAGTCGTACTAATGTCTACACTTGCAACTGATGGATAGTAGTTAGGTTGAGTTCGTTGTGTTGGGCTATAATTTTGTAAAGGGCTGTTTTGTTTGTAACTTTGAGCATTTTGTTTAAGTTTGTGTTTTGTCACGAATTGCCCAAGGGAAAGTTTGTTGGGTTCTAAGACTTTAGGTTTAAATGTATTAGAATTTCAATTTGTAATGTTGGCAAACCATGATCAAAATGTTTGGTCTTGTTTTAGACTTGCTCAAAGTATGTTTAAGTTGTAAAGTTGGAATCGAGTGTTCTACAGGATTTACTGTGTAAATCTGCCTGGCTCGATCGATCGAAAATTAGACTCAATCGATCGAAGCTCGTGCAAATTTTTTTTCTGCAGAATTTTCCAACTCAGCCCAAGCCCGTTTTAAGTGTAGGGTTTTATATTTTGCCCTAGGTATAAAATGGAAAACCCTAGCCACGTTTTAGTGATGCTCTTTATGCTATGTTTATGAATCTCTTGTGACATCTAGAGGTGTTTGCCTTCACATACACTTAGGGTTATCAAGATCTAGATTGATGTCAAGAGCTTGGTGATCAATTCAGTTGCAGATTCAAGAGCTTAAAGATATACAAGCAGGAGTGCTTGTGCTTGCTGGGAATCCAAGAAAGAAGTAGTCCGTGGACTCGGAGTTGTCACGTGGTTGTAGTAGTAAGTTTCCTACTCGAGGTAGCAATAGGATGTTAGTGGTCTAAGTCGCTATTGTGTAAACTTCAATTCTTTCATAGTGGATTCTGTTTTACCTTGAGGATAGTTAGGTTAAATCCTCCCCAAGTTTTTTATCAGTTTGGTTTTCCTGAATTATCATATTGTTAAGTTCTTTATTTTCCACACTTTACGATGATATGATTTATATGTGTTAACCTAGATCTGCATAATTTACCTAAGTTAATCACTTGGCTAAATAACTAGGTTAATCTGGTTGTGTTTAAGGGGTCTAAAAACGAACAGTTGTCAGTAAACCACTAAACACAATGACTACTATAAATAAAAAGCCTTGATGAGACAGGTGAGTTAGGGACATATTTATGTAATTGGCTAATCCTTTGACAAAACGTACTTTACTTGTCATTGGGTAGATCTAAGATGAGTTTAGTACTTCAAGAAACAAGTGTTCAAGTTAAGTATTGAAGATCTGACCAAGAAACAAGTAAATGAAGTGATGTTCATTAAAACTTGATAGGAGTCTCGACAGAATCCTTCCTATTGAGATTTAATGTTAAAGCTCGACAGAAACTCGACAGAAGCTGTATCTGTCGAAAATTACAAAATCAAATTTTCCTTATTTGATTACATGAATATGCTTATGCTTATGTATTCGTGTAGGGTTTCTTTTCTCACAACCCTAGACATATATAAGGCTTATTTTAAAGGCAGTCGCATTATGCACAACATATGCACAGAGTATGAAAAGTGGATGCAAATAGAATACAAGCATTGTGTGACCGAATGCAAAAAGTGACCTAGTTCATCATTCTCTCTGTAGAAGCTACTACGTCTTTATGTCAAGGGTTTTGTGACCAAGGAGATTCCTGATCTTCATTGTTGATGAAATGAAGAACTTTGCAGTAAAAAATCTTCTTCAAGTTGGTGAGTTAGTCACGTACTGGGATCCGTGAATCATTAGTTAGTCACATATTGGGATTTGTGCATTGAATGGAAAGATTGCTGCTACAATACAAGTCCAATTGGGTATTGGGGTAAGGGTTCAACTGTAGGTTGGTATTTTGGGATAGACCATAGGGTTTGGTAAGATTATTTATACTTGTAACCACTTGTGATTGATAATAGTGGATTCTTGGGAGTGGTGACCTTAAATTCACCCGGTGGGGTTTTGCCTCAGTGGTTTTCCCCATTCGTAAACAAATCACTTGTGTTAAATTTATTTTTCGCTACATTTAGTTATTTTGTAATTTGTTTATGCTACCACACTATTGCATGTAATTTGACTAATTAATTAACTTGGGTAATTAATTAATTTGCATTGGGTCAATTCATTTTAACCCAACAAGTGGTATCAGAGCATGCACACTATGATTAGATTTTAATCTTTGTTGTGTGATCCATTGACCCCTGTTGTCATGGCTACAAGCGGCATGAAAAGATCTTTTATTTCAAATACATCTTGCTTTTCTAATCTTTATTTGATTGAGTGTTTTAGGAAATGTAAGTCTAGAAGTTATTTGAAAGCTATCTTGATGATTGTTGAAAAAGGTCTTAGTGTGACAAAGAAAAGACTAGACTGTCTCAAAAGAAAAATGTGCAAAGGAGTTCATTTAAGAAGGGTGAAAATTAAAGGCTTTGCTCATAAATGGCAGTTGAGAGAGAAAACCATTCCTACTAATTTGTTAAGCAATCATGAAGTGTGCTTTATGATGAAGTCAGCATTCAAAGTAATGAACACATGTTTGTGGTACCTTGACAGTGGATGCTTGAGACACATGACTGGAGACCATTCTCTCTTTAAGGTTTTCGAGTCTAAGAAAGGTGGAAATGTCACTTTTGGTAATGGGATCAAACCACAAATAACGGGGAAAGGAACCATCTCTCTACTTGGACTGCTAGACATTACAAATGTATTATATGTAGAAGGCCTGAGAGTGAAATTGTTGAGCATAAGTCAGATATGTGATCAAGACTTCATGGTGCTATTCTTAAAAGGGAAATGTCTCATTTTAAATGAGTATGGAAAGAAACTCATAAGCAGAGTCTGCACTCTAGATAACTGCTATGGATTAGAACCTGATGCTGGCATTATGTGCAATAGTATTCATTTGCCAAATGAAGACTTATGGCACCAAAAGATGGGACATGCTAGCTACAAGCATCTGTCAATTGTATCCAAGTGTGAATTAGTGTTGGGAATACCAAACCAAAGCTTAGCAAGGTTAGCAATATTGTGTGTGGACCATGTCAGCTTGGGAAATAGACGAAAGCAAAACATTCAAGCACTCAGACATTAGCTACATCCAGACCTTTGGAGCTACTACATCTAGATCTCATGGGTCCAACTAGAACCGAATCTCTTGGAGGAAAGAGATACATCATGTTTGTAGTAGATGATTTCACCAGATACACTTGGTTCATTCTTCTAAAATCCAAGTCAGATGCTCCGGAGCACATTGAAGCTTTGTGTACAAGATTGCAAAATGAGAAGAATATGAAGATTGATTGAACTAGCAGTGATCATGGTAAAGAATTTAAGAACTCATATATGGAAAAATTTTGCACTAGATTTGGTATATCTTAAGAATTTTCTACTCCTATTACTCCTCAGCAAAATGGTGTAGTAGAAAGAAAGAGTAGAGTTATTTAGGAGATGGCTAGAGCTATGTTACACAATAAAGATGTGGCTAAAAATTTATGGGGAGAAACAGTCAACACTGCATGTCATATGGTTAATAGGGTATATTTCAAACCTGGTACAAAAAAGACTCCCTATGAATTGTGAAAGTACTTGTTTTAGAAAGTCGAATGTAAAGTATTTCAAAATCTTTGGAAGTACTTGTTTCATCCTTAAGGATAGAGAAAATGTGGGAAAGTTTGACTTCCGAAGCGATGAAGAAATATTTTTGGGATACTCCCCAAGCAAAGCCTATTGGGTGTACAACAAAAGAACTAAGAAGGTGATGGAAACTGTCAATGTTGTTATTGATGAAGCTTCAGATTCTGGTTTTGAGAAAAGTATTGAGGAAATACCTAAGGCAATTCTTTCTTCCGAGCCTAAGGTTGTTCAAGAAGAAGTTGATCAATAGCCCATTTCTCCAAGTACTCCAAGCACTCCAAGTACTCCAAGTGTTGTAGAAGTCTTAGTAGATATTCCTACATCACTTGAGTCTAAAACTCATGTAGAGAAAGGACCTTCCTCAAGGACCAAGCTGAATCACCTTCCTGAAGTTATTGTGAGAAATATGAATGAACTTACATTAAGAAATCGTATAGTTGATAAATGTGTTGTTAACTTTGTGTTTTATTCTTGTTATTTGTCGCAGGTTGAACCCATCAAGGTTGAGGATGCCCTCCAGGATGAAAGCTGGGTTGAATGCATGCATGATGAACCGATCCAGTTTCAAAGGAATGATGTCTGGACCCTAGTGCCTAGACCAAAAGGAGAGCACATCATTGGTACAAAGTGGATATTTCTCAATAAAACTGATGATGAGGGAAATGTGATCCACAACAAGGCTTGTCTAGTGGCCCAAGGATACTCTCAAGTGGAAGGAGTGGATTTTGATGAATCTTTTGCTCCTGTAGCTCGTATGGAATCCCTTAGAGTTCTCCTAACCCTGGCTTGTAACCTAAAGTTCAAGCTTTACCAAATGGATGTGAAGACTGCATTCTTGAATGGGTTTCTTAAAGAAGATGTCTATGTTGCTCAGCCTAAAGGATTCATTGATCCACACTTTTCGAATCATGTTTTGTATCTTAAGAAGGCTCTGTATGGACGAAAGCATACACCTAGAGCTTGGTATGAACGGCTTACAGAATACCTGGTCTCACGTGGCTTCACAAGAGGACAAGCTGATCAAACTCTCTTTATCAAAAAGGAGAATTGTGAATTGATAGTAGCTCAAGTCTACGTTGATGATATCATCTTCGGGTCTACAAAGGATGAACTTGCTCATAATTTCTCAAAGCTTATGCAGGTCGAGTTCGAGATGAGCATGATTAGAGAGCTAAATCACTTTCTTGGATTGCAAATTCGTCAGCAAGAGTCAGGTATATTCATATCTCAATCTAAATATGCCAAAAATCTTGTGAAAAAGTTTGGTTTGGAATCTGCTAGTTCTATTAGAACCCCCATGAGCCCTAATGTTAAACTCACTGTTAACTTATTAGGCAAAAATGTTGATTCTTCCTTATATAGAAGCATAATAGGTAGTCTCCTTTACCTTACTACAAGTAGACTTGACATTAGTTACAGTGTAGAAGTGTGTGCTAGATATCAGGCCAGCCCCAAAAAGTCTCATATGATTGCTTTAAAAAGAATCATAAAATATGTCAAAACCACTGCCGATTTTGGAATGTGGTACAACAAGGACACAAACGATGTCTTAGCTAGGTATTCTGATGCGGATGGGGCTAGGAATGCTGATGATAGAAAAAGTGTATCGGGGGGTTGCTTTTATGTGGGTAATAATCTTGTCTCCTGGATGAGTAAGAAGCAGATTTCCATCTCCTTATCCACTGCTGAGGCTGAATACATCGTTGCTGGTAGCTGTTGCACCCAACTTTTGTGGATGCAAAAACTCCTTCTTGATTATGGTATTCGTCAAGAGTATCTTACCATCTATTGTGACAATACTAGTGCCATTAACATCTCTAAAAATCCTGTTCAATACTCTTGAACAAAACATATAGTGACATGACACCACTTCATTCAGGAACTTGTCGAAGATGGCACACACTCTTGAGTTCATACACACTGATGATCAGAAGGCCGACTTGTTCACTAAGCCTCTTGATAGCAAACGTTTTGAATTCTTACACCAAAACATTGGTGTAATCTACATGGAGTGATCTCTTAAATTAGAAAAATACAAAAACAATGTGTGTATGTGTATATTGGTACTTGTGTACCTTGGATAACTATTGAAACAAAGTTTTCTAAACTTTATATCTCTTGTAGCTTAGATGAGCACTCTAATGCAAAAAGAAGTGAGCTTTGTGGCTTGTGTTTGTGATGAGTACGATTAAGTTTGTCTATTTTACACTTAATACTCATATCACTCTTTTTGACGAGAAGGACTAGAAAATTCTAAGAGAAAAGCATAAATAACCATCTCACCACTAAAGCTCGCCGATCATATATAACATCTATGTGCTTCGACATATCAAAATTGTGATGTTTTGGCTTACATAATTGGGTATTTCTTCTCTCTTATATGCCCATGGATGATATGTTCAGAAAGAAAGTATGCAAAGAATATAAAAGCAAAAAGAATCAAAATGCTTTTAAATATGGTTGCAAGCGTGTTTCTAGGAAATGTGGGAGTTATATGATGTACTTCAAAGGTGATAGTCTGCATTAAACAACTATGATTGTGTGTGAGTGTATTAGATTTTCTTATATCTCAAATCATCACAATATGAGAAATTTGTGCACACTTGTTATGTTCTCACACACAACACGCAAAAATTCTTTGCTACTTTTGATAAATGTGCAAGTACAATGTGATTTGACCATCACAAGGAATACATGTGTTAATGTGTGCTCACTAAACTGTTTTAACTTGTTTTTGAAATATAAAATTGGTTAGACTTGTTTAGTGTGTGTGTGTGTGTGTTTTTGAATCTATGGATGCTATGCTTATGTGTTGAGAGAAGTTTTGAGAGCTTAATATGTTGCTTGGATCTTTGTTTTAGTAGCTTGCTTGTTGCATTCATCTTTATGTGTTTTTCCTCCTTGAAAAACTCTTTTTCCTCAGGCTCGACAAATTCCATTTCTATCGAGCTTTCTTTCTTCAGCCTTAAAAGATTCTTGACAGATCTTCAATCCATCAAGATTTTTGGGTTTCTTCTTGACAACATCTCGACTGCTTCTCGATCCATCGAGCCAAATTTCTGAGCATTCTGTTTGACCGAAATATTCTTGAAAACTTCTTGATCCATCGAGGCCTTTTCGCCATTGACAGATCCTTGATAGCACCTCGACAGATTCATTCTTGTCGAGATTTAGTACTCGACAGATCTTGATAGCATCTTTGATCCATCAAACTGCAATTTATATATAAAGGACAGACGTGATTAAGACTTCATTTTTCACTATTCTTCTCGATAGAATTCACTTCTCTCTTGACCTAAAACCCTTTCTCACTCTAAAATCTTTCTACCCATCAAGTTTTCGGCCCTATCCAAGTTCAAATCACTTGGTAAGACCTCTTAATCCCTCTTTCTACATGCATTCATGCATTTTAGACCTAGGTTTTGGGAGTTTTCAAATATTTTGGGGTTTTTGAGTTTTTCATGAATTTTTTTTGGGTTGGGCTTTGTGATTTTGTTGTTATATGTTCATGCATTGCATTCTCTATGCATTATAACAATGTTTCATACATTTTAGGATTGTGTGCATGATTAAAATGGTGAGTGCTATTAGGTTGGATTGGGTTTTACCCATGATGCTCTTATTTTTGCGCGTCACATGTTCATGCATACGTTCTTTCTTTTCTTTCCTTTTCTAAACTTGTGTTGTGCTCTGTTTCCTCTCTCTCTCTCTCTCTCTCTCTCTCTCTCTCTCTCTCTCTCTCTCTCGGATAGACTATGCTATGACACCCAAACAGCGCAAATCCACTCCGGCTTAGAATCCTCTTCGTGGTTTAGGGTCTTCTTCTTCTTCTTCTGATCCTCCCTCTCAAATCTTGTTCCGTGATGAGAAAGCCTAGAAGGGCTTCTCTGAGAACTTCTAGAAATGTGGCATTTATCTAGAACGTCAGGTTATCCTGTCGGACTTTACTGACACTCCTCTCCCTACTGTTATACGGACCCTGGGGTTGGGATTCTCGATGTAAGAGTTCCTTGAGGTGTCTCGTCATGTTTATACAGGAGTTTTACTTCAATATACACGGCATTGATACTTCTATACCTTAGTTTGCTACTACATTCAGAGGTACACATATCGTAGTTACTCTGAATCTTACATCTAAGGTACTACATGTTCCTAGGGTAGCGCATCCTGACTACCCTGGGTATGAGCATCTTCGAACAGTGTCTAAAGACAAGCTTCTCTCTCACTTTTGTGAGACTCCTTCCACATGGGGTGGTAAGCTAAACACCCCATGCTCAGGTTTTGCCAAAGGCCCGAGGTTCCTTAACATGGTGATGACATTTACTCTTACTCCATTATCTTACTATAACTCCATCACTGAGCCTTGTGCTCGCTTCCTTCTTGCTTTGTTGGAGGATCTCTCTATCGACTTTCCTTCTCATTTCATCACATCTATTCTAGATGTGTGCTTGGACACCGCTACCCGTGATAAGCTTATCTTTCCTTCCATCACACGGATTTTGCGACACTTCTCCATTCCCATTCCTTCCTGTCCTTTCTTCACCACTATGGGTGCCATCAGCGTCGGTTCTGTTCGGCGGAGCGAGGCCCAACTTCATCCGAAGCGGCCACAAGTGGAGACTACTGATCCTACAACTTCTACTGATATTCCTTCTTCCTCGGCTCCTTCTACCTCTGCAGCTAGTGGAGTGACTCTAGAGGCCATCATGGCACAGCTTTAGTAGATAGAGGCTGACTTTGGTGGACTTCTTGACTATTTCACCGATGAGATGTGTTAGTTGAATACCCGAGTTGATCATATTGCCCGCCGACAGGCTCGTATGGCTGGCTTTGCACCTTCTCCCTCTCCTTCTCCAGAGGCCTTGGCTGATGAGGATGGTGATGATGATGATGAGGATGATGATGATGATGATGAGGATGATGATAGCTCCTCTGGTGATGATGAGATGAAGTTCTTTCAGTGACTTACCCTTTGTCATTCGTGACAAAAAGGGGAAGTAGTTTTGGTTTGAGAGAGTAGTCTTGTATTTAGGGGGAGAGTTAATAAAGGACATTTTTGATAAGGGGAGTGTTTATAGTTTTGAGGGATGTAGTGAGGACTTGATATATTTTCTTTTCTTATCTTTACATTAGCCTCTTGTATACAGGTCTTGTGACCATTTTATTATGACTTACCTTGTATTTTACTTTCTTATATATTGATGATGATGTATGTTCATTTTCTTCACCTATCTCTAAATGTGTTGTTTCTTTTCTCCCTTTATACACATGTTTCTTTATGTGCGAAATCTTTATTTTTGTTTCACATATCATGCCTTGATGAGTTTTGTTTAAGTGTTTCAGAAAGACATGTTGTAAAAGTCTACCATGCCATGAACTCTCATCTTGCAAATTTTTTCAAGAGTTTATGTTAGGGTTAGATTTATGTTGTATTTCAACAAGTGGTTATGATTTGAGTGATTTAAGACTTCTCTCATGATTATTTGTTTTGTTGTGGTTTTGTCACATATTGCCAAAGGGGGAGATTGTTAGGGACAAATTTATGTAATTGGCTAATCTTTTGACAAAATGCACTTTACTTGTAATTGGGTAAATCTAGAATGAGTTTAGTACTTCAAAAAACAAGTGTTCAAGTTAAGTATTGAAGTCATGCAAGTCTGACCAAGAAACAAGTAAGAAAATGTTGTTCATTAAAGCTCGACAAAAGTCTCGACAAAATCATTTTTATCGAGATTTAATGTTGAAGCTCAATAGAAACTCAACACAAGCTGTATTTATCGAGAATTATGAAATTAGATTTTCCAGATTTGATTACATGCATATGCTTATGTATTTGTATAGGGTTTCTTTTCTCACAACCCTAGATATATATAAGGCTTATTTTAAAGGCTGTCGCATTATGCACAACATATGCACAGAGTATGAAAAGTGGATGCAAATAGAATACAAGCATTGTGTGGCCGAATGCAAAAAGTGACCTAGTTCATCATTCTCTCTGTAGAAGTTACTGCGTCTTTACGCTAAGGGTTTTGTGACCAAGGAGCTTCCTAATCTTCATTTTTTATGAACTGAAGAACTTTGCAGCTAAAAATCCTCTTCAAGTTGGTGAGTTAGTCATGTACTGGGATTCGTGCATTGAACGGAGAGATTGCCACTACAATACAAGTCCAATTGGGTATTGGGGTAAGGGTTCAACTGTAGATTGGTATTTCGAGATAGGCCTTAGCGTTTGGTAAGATTTCTTATACTTGTAACCGCTTGTAATTGATAATAGTGGATTCTCGGAAGTGGTGACCTTAAATTCATCCAGTGGGGTTCGGTGGTTTTCCCCATTCGTAAACAAATCACCTATGTTAAATTTATTTTCCGCTACATTTAATTATTTGGTGATTTGTTTGTGCTACCATATTATTGCATGTAATTTGACTAATTAATTATTTTGGGTAATTAATTAATTTACAAGGGGTCAATTCATTTTAATCCAACAAGGTCAAATTATTCCAGAATTTGTAGCTGGTCTTCAAACCCAAACTAAGAGTTTGAGGTCTAGGTTTATTACTGAAGTTCTAGTATAGTGGTTAGGCATTGCACCTGAGGATGCTACTTGGGAATCATTGCACTAGTTGAAGCTCAAGTTTCCTCACCTTGTGGGCAAGGTCTTTTAAATGGGGAGGCGTATGTTAAGACTCTGTATAGATGTTGTAATTGGGTTGGTAGTAACAAGCTATTGGATTGATTGTAACTGATTATGATCTTTTGTATAGATGAGCTGGTACAGTTAGGAGGTGGTTGAGGGAAGTTAGTTAGGTTGGTTAGTTATAATAACTGAAAGTAATTGTCAGAAGCTATAGAATTAGCTATTAAAGGACTTGTATCTGGTACATCAGATTCATAACAGAAATAACAAAAGTTTCATTGTTCTTGATTCTCTAATTCTTCTCTCTATCTCTTCTCTATCTCAAGGAGGACTGGTTCCCTCGAAGCAACCACTCATAATGCCATATTCCACCATTAATTCCCGCCTAGAAGCTTAACATGTTGCCTACAATGAACTTCTTTTGGCTGAACATATGACATATATAGGATTAGTTCTATGATACCAAGTGCATCAGAAAATCGCATCAACTGTTTAATTTGAAAAAATAATAATAATAAACAAAGGCAAACTTTGGCATTGAAAAAATATTATATATATATATATATATTTTTTGTTAGCAGGAAGCTTAATTATTCAATCTCTAATCATATTATTGGATAATTTCCATTTAAAACATATTATGATCCAAAAGGTATAAACCAATTGTAGGCCCGTGTACTTATAAAACAAGTAGGCTAACTATGAATTAATTTAAGATTAGCTTAGAATTCTCAAGTATAAAATCTCTACATTTTTTTTTTGTATAGAAAAACAGTAATACCTATTAGAACACACAAACACTAAAATAGTATATAGAGTTTTTTAAACAGACTTATAATATATTACATAACTAGAGTACCACTATAAAATGGTCTAACTTTTGTAATAGTAACCTAGAATTATAAGAACTAAAGAGCTTAATATCAAAATTGTAGCAGTTAAGAACTTCCTACTATGGATGTAGGCTATAATTAAGGCAACGCCACGTAGTAGCTGGCACTATTTACTTTTTTCTCTCTCAATCTCTCAATTATTCAACAACTTTCATTTGGATTTACTAAAAATGGAGTATTCGCCACAACTAGGATTAATTAACCATTCCCATTAATATGGCGCTGGTAGACAATAATACTATTGGGAGTTTATTAAGACCAAAATCTTTTGGGAGAGCAACAGAGACAATTCCCTGTAATTTTTTATTTTTAGCGAACAGCTTGTGGAGATTCTCCTAGGAGAAAGGCTGAGAAAAATGCCAATGATTCGCTTGGTTTGAAGCTAGGTACTGCATGGCCAGCTCCTTTAAATGTTGCAAACGTAAGTCCCTTGTATTGTTGGAACCAACCACTGACCTGAATCAAATACCATTCCATTCCATATTGATTAGTACTGAAAGGTACAAAAAGAAAATCCTGTTAATATCACTATTACAACCATGAATTTTGTACTGCATCAAATAGCGAGCTCATATTTTAAGTACTCTAAGCACGCTTTAATGGAACTCAACTTGTAAATCCAGCACTTACGAATAATTCTTACTATACGTAGGTTGCAAAGTGATGTCACAAGAATAAAGAGCGTTCAATGGAAAACAGGAAAGTGTCAGATTTGCACTCTCTTTGTGAAACACTCTAGTTTTCGTCTTTGTCCCAAGATATAGACTGTGTACTAGTGGAGTATCAGAATACCTTAAGGACTTCTTAAATAAGAAAACATCGTTTCACTTGCAGATGTAACTCTATATGCACAATATTCATATTTTCACACCTAGTATCCACATCTTTTAAGAATGTTCACATTTAACACGCAATACTGCTGATACTTATGGTAAGTGTACAGATTTGAGATAACCAATGGCCAAATACTTTTAAATAATTGCTAATAAAATAGAGTTGTATATTAAGATAAGATACTATCTATGTCGGGATTAGTTATAAAAATGAAAAATAAAAATTATATTGTAATGTAGTAATTTCCATATTCTGAATCCAGATAATTACCTGCTTCTTGTGGTACCAAGGCCTCCATGCATTAGTAATGGGTAGTCTCAGGACATTTAAGCTGTATCTTGTAGACAGTACAGGAACTCTTCCATCTGTGTCTCCACTGAGCCACCCACAAAGGAATACCATAAGATTGATAAATATATTATCATCACAATCTCTAGAAAATAATATACGGTAGTTACGAAACTTATACCTGTAGACCCATATTCTAACTCCTGCTGTAATTAGCTTCTTGTATATAGGAAGGACAGATGGATTTGTGTATGTCCAATTGTTAAATATAGTCGTACTACAGCCAAAATTTTAGAAAAAATTGTTCAGTTTGTATCATGAAAATCAAATTAAAAAAATTTCTTGGCCGCTTCTTTTTATTAGAAAGTTAAAGACTTGCTTCAAGTTTCTTTGAGATCAGGGAACTTCAAACAAAGGCAAACGGAACATTAACAATTAGTAGAAAATGCATTACTTGCAGATGCTCCAGTTCTTTAGCTGGTGACCATCACTAACATGTAGAGCCTTCTGAACATCAGGTCTGTTGTAGAATGTCTTAGCATAGTTATCAAGGCATGGATCGTAACCACCCAAGATTCTTGGCATCTGTTAAACAAAATCCATCACCATCATCTATTTATTCGATCAACTCGCAACACTTTAAATGAAATTAATGTGCGACATTGGAGACAATCAATATAGAGAATCATATATTATTAGGGGCAAAGTTTGCTTCAAACAAATTTTTCCTTACATGATTAGAATTAGATTAAATAAGGCTCTTATGGTATGGTTCAAATAATTTTATATGATGTGACGACACTCTATACATGATTAGATTCGAAGAATAAATTATTAATTAATTATTGCCTAACATGTATATAAACCAAATTATTAAAGTTGGAACCTGAATCTGTTCATGAGATCAATTATACATAGACAATACTATAAGTGAGGTAAGCACTCTATACTTTCATTTCAAAATGAAATGATGATTAGTGCCTCTTGATTTTATAGAAGAGTATTTTCCCTTGTACATAAATTGATTTCCAATAAACTCTAAAATGAAATATGTATTATTCCTTACCATATTAGTTGTGCGCTTCATCATGAATTGCATTGAATTGTTATCTGCATCAGTTGAATTGACAGTACAGGTTGAGGTGTAGAGGCTATAGATATCAATCTCCTTATACTGTCTAAATAATTCATCAACGCCAACAGTACAATCTTTGTTGCTCCACGTATCATTAGCGTCAAAATCACAGGTTGATTTGATTATGTTATGAGTCTCATCTGATATCACAGCATGACTCCATGCATAATCCACTAGACCTCTCCAGTCGTCAGCATCAGATGTTTCGGGATTACCCAACTGTACTTTGAGAAAGGGATTAGTTGTTTGCTTTTGTTACTGGAACAATGGGATGCATTATATATTATGTTCCCTAACTAAATTAAAAAATGTTGGGGGCCACAGTTTGGTTTCCTATAACCACTCTAAAAGCAGGATTACGTGGCTTGATGTCAAATGCCATAAAAGATTTGAGTTTGTCTTTCTCACCACAAAATGGTTTTGAGGTGGAATGTCATAACTTACGGTCCGACAAATAGTATCAGAGCCAATGTCATGGATTCGAATCATAGGAGTGTCATTATTAGGGAGAGATTGTTAGGGAACGACAATCTGACTCTCTACAACCACTTTAAAAGTAAGCCCGTATGGCGCGATGTTAAATGTCATAAAAGATTTAAGTATGTTTTTCTCATCACCAATTGGTTTTGAGGTGAAATGACACAGCTTACAGTCCGACAAAATACATAGTTGCATTGAATTTAATTATCCTTAGAAAATATATTATTATTAGTATTTCACAAGTTAATGTAACTATGTATTCAAATTTAATTGGAAAACTTAATTTATTGCTTCTAATTACTTAATGTACTATATCTAAGTTTTACCTATATATAGATTTGAACATATTAATTTTGTAATTGTCTAGGACCATACCAAAATACCCTTGAGATCAATATAAAGAGAAGGATCTTTGTTCTTGTCAAGGATGAGGTCAGCCAGTTCTGGAATGTATTTTCCTGTGAATGTGGAGAGTGAGTATTTGATAGGTATTCTGTTAAGATAAGCACAATAAACATTTATAAGAGTTAAAATACCTGCATAGCTTTCTCCAGCAATATAAATGGTTCGCGTTCTATAAGACGAGAACTTGAGGAACCACTTGTGGAGGAAGATATAAGTATCACTTGCTATAAAAATTGGTCACAGAACGTACAAACAAAATGATCAGAAGCCCTCGAAGTATTTGCAGAACAAGATTTTGTAACATAAAACTTACAAAAGGAAGAAAAATTACGACTACTACATAAAAATAATCAAGCAATTATAAACTATAAAAACTTAAATAACACTAGCCTTTGAGCATGTGTATGAGCGTGCTTAGAGGCTCTTTTATTTATTTATAAAGATTAATAATTTTCATTTATCATCATTCGGAGTTGCTACTCTGTCATGAACTACATTAGAGTTTGCAATGATTTAATTAGACATGAAAAATTAGCAATTTAGCATGGACAACTATGGAAGAAAATCTAAATAAAAATTGAAGCAAATAATCATAGAGACTCAAACAATAGTCAAATATAAACAAACTTGTTTGTGTTTGGTTCGCTAAAAAAATTTAAGTGAGAAAAAGAACCATTTTTTTTTTTTTTTGTCTTCTTCCTATGAGTGTTGAAAATTAACATGTCTTCAATTGATTTGCAAACGCTATCTTGATCATCTCTCATAGAATATTTTGGTCTTTTGTTGCCTTTATTTTTTCTTCTGTCAATTTGCACAAATATATTTTGTAAGAGTTTTTTTTTCAGCCTTTTTGAATGTTGAGTTTAAGGTTGTGTTTGAATGTTTAAAAAACAATGCTATGTCCACAACATTTTTACAATATTTTCACAACAAATCATAGGCAGTTAGTTGTTATTGGTTTAAATTTGAACTTAACATTAAGATTACTTTTTTGTCCCAACAATAGCAACCAGTAACAATCTGTCACTTAAAATTTGTTATAAAAATGTTGTAAAACTGTTGTGGATATATCATTTCTAAAATAAAAAAATAAATTAAAAAAGGTTGTGTTTTGATCGTAAGAGGTGTAGGAAACCGTTCGAAACTGTTTAGTTTGAATTTGCGTATGTAGTGGGGGAGAAATTTATCTATAACCAATTGATGTTTATCACTTTGTTTTCAATTTAATTTGATTTTTAATCTTTGATAGGAGATTTTTTTTTGGCTTTTTTTTTTCTTTCTTTTCTTTAAAATAACCCAACGGACTTCCCTAAAAAAAAATAATAATAAAGGAAGGAGTAACCGAACATAATTGAGAGTAGTTGACCTTAAAAAAAAAAAAAAGAAGAAGAAGAAGAAAGGAACAAAGGTGTAACCGAGTATTTGAGTTTAAATATAAAGCAAACTTTTTGAATTGAGAGTTTAAATATATATATATTAATTGAGAGAATTTGAATTCAAATAGAAAACAGAATTTTTAAATAGGGAATAAGAGATTTAGAAAAAATAAATAAAAACACATGAGAATTGAAAGAACAATTTTTGTTTTAATGGCGAATTGAAATTTTAAGGAAACTGCAATGAGAAAAAATGGAGAGATAATAGAGCCGAAAATTTAGGATTTGAAAATATGTAGTTTTACGTGGGAGTTAAAGATATATTGTATTTTTATGAACTTATCCTCAAGCTTTGTTTCTTTTAAACAAAGAGAGTAGGGTTTTTAAAAAAAAAATTATGAAAATGAAGATCTCAAACAAAAAAAAACTCCTTAAATAGTAGTATAGAAAATAAACTTAAGGCATGTTTGATACACTAAATGTAGATGACAATAGGAATTTTAATATTTATTATTAGGAATAAAATATATTGTAATGGAATAACTAAACATATTAATTAGTTTGGTTGTGAGTTGTAACATTAGAATAAAACTCAAGATCTATTTTAGAAAATATCTCACTCATACAATTATATTTCCTAGAACATAATATATTTTAAATTTGACGGAAATGAGTTATTTTTTTATGATTTTTTATTTCCATAATTGTTACTTGGATATGGAAAGTTTGTTTATTTGAAAATATATTAATGTTAGAAATTATTGCACCTACGAATGAATAGCTATCACAACTTCTTTAGAAAAAAAAATATTTTTTTGAGTCTTTTAGAGAGGAATATTTATTTCTCATTACAAGATAGTTATTCATAAAGGATGATTATTCTTATAATAAAAAACATAACAAAATTACTGAATAATTAAACCATAGGAACAACTATTACATTACAGTGCCAATTATAGTCAACCAAACATGCCAAAGTGAGTGCATTCATTCCATTTGATAAACTATCATTTGTCTTAATAATTTAAGATGTTATAAGAAATACTATAGTAAATTTAATCATTATTTTAACAATATTTATCTATAAACAAAGTTCATGAGCACTGGAATTTGTACGGTCCTTACCTGTAAGTACATCTCCCAAACCAATGTAATCACTAGTTGTATTCGTGTATGAAAAACCGACCCCAATAGGAGAATCCAGGAATAACATGTTAGCTTCTGTATTATAAGACATTAAGAATTCTTAATATAACATTTTAATAGCTTATTGTTATCCTTAATTAATTAAATAAATTAATGGAGAACTAAATAGTTGTTCATAGTGCAATCTTACAAGTATCTATCTATCTATCTATACACACATTATGCATTAAAATATTTGTGTGACAAAATTTCTACCTCTGTTCCATGAGTAGGGATTAGATTTAAGGCTATTTCCATCCTTATCCACTAGAAAAGGACCAATCTCTTGTGTTGCTCCATATCCCACAGAAGAGCACCCGGGCCCTGAAAAGGAAAGCAACTTGTCACCTTAGCAGAGAACACAAACGAAGTGCCAAACAAAATCGTAGATTTAAACTTCTTGTAAAGGTTCTCTCAAAAAACAGCTTCTTGGATAGGTTAAAAAACAAAAAAAGAAGTAAAATGAATTCCCATAAAGAGACATGCATACATAATACTTGAAGTAATTCTTTATTAACAATGATTTGTTTGTATAGGGTCGGGAACTGTCTAAAGACTACACAACATGAAAATTTCTATTAACATGTGCCTGCACTTTCTTCTATACACACACGCACTAGCTCCTTCTAAAAAAAAAAAAGGTTTATTATAACTTACTCACCTATGATTTGGCCAAAATTTAAGTTGTTTATCTGTGATTTAAAATTTGACATTTTACCCACTTGAACTCTATTATTTTACGCTTCCATAATTCACCTTTAGCTTTTCCGTTAAAAAACACATTTTAATTAAAAAAACATAACATAAAACAAATAAAAAAGCTAGGGTTTGAAATTTTCCTTAAAAAAAAGGATGTACATTACAGTGAACAATGCTCTCGGGCATAGACAATTAGCCAAATTGACTAACTTACATACTGTAATTAAGAAAGACTTCAAGCACAACTTTATTGTTGTTGAGATCTAGTGTTGTTGCTGCTTTTTTCTTCATAGTATCTTTTTCTAATTAAATTTCATACTCTTGGTCTTGGGTTTTTTCCTTTTTGATTCATTTGATGAATTGCAGCTTTTTGCTTCATTTGATGAATTGCAGCAGATTCAATGCAAGTTCTAGTTCCAATTGTAGTTTATTAAAGCTTCAATGGCAAGGATGGATACAGAGAAAATCCAATCTCTCTCCTCCATCTTTGGCAACCTAGACACCAGTAAGGCAATTCCTCTAACAGCGATCGTACTCTCTCCCTCTCTCTTTTATTAAAACCATTGAGTCCCATATGGGTTTTCTTTGAATTGTTGAGACTCTGACCCCTCAATTCCATGTGGGTTTTTTATGTTCTTCGTCTTTTGTCAATCAATTTATGTCACCACATGTGGACGATGTTGGGCACTCAGACATGTCTTTCTTCTCTTTGTGTGTTTGAAATAAAATAGGTGATGATATGGCAATTTGGTTATACCCAAGAGCATTGTTCACAGTAATGTTCATCCTTTTTCTTTTGTTGCAAAATTTCAAACCCTAGATTTTTGATTTGTTTTGTGTTATGTTTTTTAATTAAAATGTGTTTTTAAATGGAAAAGCTAAAGGTCGGTTATGAAAGCCTAACGTAGTAGAGCTCAGGTAGGTAAAATGCCAAATTTTAAACCACAGATAACCAACTTAAATTTCGGCCAAACTATAGATGGGTAAGTTCCAATTAGCCATATATATATATATATATATATATATATATATATTAGCTTCTAAGCATGTGCGAGTTTAAAGGTTCTTCTATTTTTTTTTTATAATTGAAATAAAGCCATTCATATCAATTTTCTAACTAAAACAAAAAAAAAAAAACAAAAAAAACTCAGTTTCTTATATTAAAAAAAAACCACGTTAATTTTTTTTTTAAAAAAAGGTATTTCTCCTTCTTTTTTTTTCTTCTATTTTTTTATACCTAAAATTTAGGAGTTTTAAAGTTCATGGCTTAAATCACTTGGAAACCCCTTAAAATAATAATATAGATACATATAGCCAGACGGATTTGGCCAAAAGATTTGATACTGCAAAGAATACTGAAAACTAATTGTAATTTGCTTGGCGAGTAAGGTTCTCCACATAAGATAGTACGTAAGTAATGGAACCCTACATCAAATTTTGTCTTAATTTTTATTCTTACAATCGTAGAAACCTCCCAATAAGGTCTATAGGCAATCATGGCATTCGACCTTCAACGATTTTAATTAATGACAAAGATGATCTAGCTACGACATAAAAGAAAATTATATATGTATATATATATAACAAGGATTTTATAAAGCTGTACATAAACAAATTAAGCTACCTAAGAAAAAGATATAGCAAGTGTCAAATAGACACTTTTACTACTATATATATATATGCTTACCTCCATTAAGCCACAGAACTAATGGTTTTTCATCAGCCCGAGTCGTGGCCTCATAGAACCAGTAAAAGAGTGCCCTTCCCTTTGTTTCATTTACAGTGACATAGCCAGCATAGTGCTTGAAGTTTACATCAGTCTGGCCAGGCAAGCCACCAGTTACAAGATCCCCATTCCCTTCTGAGGTAATTTTTTTCCCACTAGTCCCACTACTCCATTTCCACTGTCTAAAACACACAACAGGCTCCATTGATAGGAGAAGAAAAAGAGCCACAGTGTGGAGAACTTTCATTTTTGATGCAAAATCCATATTGGAAGCACACCAAATAATAACATAGACAGCTTTCACGCCACAGGAGGAAACACAAGGAGAGCCTCATATCCTATTTATACCCATTGAGGCAAACTAGCATTCATTAAATTGTATGAAATTAGACAAAAACTACCGATATGGGATGAGAGTTCTACATGGCTATTATGACCTAGGTGTTGGATAAATTATTTGAATTTAGTTTAGTAATATAATAAATCTTTCTAGATAGATTTTATTGTTATTTATAGGTATTCAATGTAATTCCTATGTTTTAGGATAGATAAGTACTATGTCCACAACATTTTTACAACAAATCATAGTTGGTAGGCTATTATAGGTTCTTAATTTGAATATACCACTGAAATTACTTTTTTACCCACTAGTAACAGCAAGTAACAACCTGTCATATAGAATTTGTTGTGAAAATATTGTGAAAATATTCCTACATTTCAGGATTGATTAATGAGGTTCTTCCTTGGCTATTTATGTACATTGAATGCATTAATGAGAATGATGCAGAAAATGAACCAAAAATGTCTATTTTTTCTCTCAAGTTTAAGAGATTGGTCATCTTGAATTAACTAAACTATCTTTTTTATTTCTTAGTTTACTACATTTATGACCCAAGATAATGCACTGGATAAATTGTTTGAATTTAGTTTAGTGATAGAATAAATCTTTCTAAATAGATTATTATTGTTATTTATTTGTATTAAATGTAATTCTTATGTTTTAAGATAGGATCATTTCCTACATTTTAAGATTTGTTAATGAGGTTATCTCATTCTTAATTGTTGAATGCATTAATAAGAATTGAGCAGAAAATTAATAAAAAATGTCTATTTTCTCTATCAAGTTCAGGTGATTGGTAATCTCAAATTGACCACACTATCTTTTATTTCTTAGAGCTTGTTTGGTAGGAGGATTTTTTTTTCAAAACTATATGAAAATAATTTTCAAAAAATTGAATTTAAAAATAGTTTTCAAATAATAATTTTTACATTATACGTGTTTGGAAATCACTTTTAAGAACAATTTTCAAAATACTGGAAACAAAAAATAAATGTTTGGGAGACCATTTCAATTTTGTATATATTTTTTAAAAAAATTTACAAAAAGTAACGTGTAAAATCTACAGATTACTTTTTTATATTTTTTTTTGGATAATGATAAGTTTCAAATTTAAAGTGTGAGAATTTTTTTATGATAAAGATAAACTCCTTAATATGAGAGATATAAGAGTCTCGACAAATTTGTAAGGTCTACTGTAGGGGTATTGGGCCCAATAGCATATGAAGGATGGCCCAACGAAGTATTTTGGGCTGGAAACCCAAAATCCGAAGACATCAAAATGGCCGTGGACTATTTACATATCCAAACACGTCCGAGGAGTAGATTTGTCCTCGGATTTCAAGGCCGAGGACATAGAAAGAGAAGTTTGGTATCCCTGGGTTATATTATAATGAGTCCTACAATTATGGGGATGCACGGTATACGTGGAGGGCGAGAGAAAGAACGGTGGAATGTCTAAAAATAAAGCTGCTACCACCGCCCATACATTAAAAAGCTCGTAAATTGATACACGGCGTATAGATGGAAGGATGGGACCGAACATCGAGCTTGGAACTTGGTCCCTAATCCCGGCGGGCTTTAGGGAAGAATGGATGGGACAAGTATCCAAAAGGGGGATTGCAACCAGAAAAGTGGAAGGTGATGAAGGGAAAGGAAAGGATATAAATAGGAGGAAAGGCATACGAAGAAGGGAGAGACTTTTCTGAGTAAAAGAGATAGAGCCAATAGTAAATGATAATCAACACTTGTATCCAAACTTGAGAAATATCATTAGAAACCATCCTCGGACACAATCCGAGGACGATTTCTCAGTCTTACTCTTTGCAAACGATTCTTTGTTCTGTTCTATTGGGCCCAAAGCCCGTTCTTTTTGTAATTGTCTAAACCATCCTTGAAATCTAAATTACAAGCCCATCCTCTACAAATTCATTGTAAAGAAAGGTCTTTCAAGCCCATTTTTCTCCCAGTCGTAGTTTGGGAACTTGAATTGTGTCCTTACAATTGGCGCCGTCTGTGGGGATTTAGTCTTTAAGGAAGTTTAGGACATCATGGTAGGATCAGGACCACAACGCAGTGCGGAGTCCGTGGGCTCTCAGCGTGAGGATCTCTCCTTGCATCCCCGATCACGGAGAGAACCGAGAGGGAAGTGTACATACTACACATACCATCAGAAGTGCAAGTCATTCGCAAGGAGGAAGCAGAGCTCCTTATGAAAGAAATGCCAGGGCCATGCAGAAGGAGATTGACGGCCTAAAGAGGAGATTGCGCCACGAGAGGCGAAGGAGAACTCCTCCGACCTCTGACCCCTCTTCGGAAGGATCCGAGGATGACAATTACGGGCAAAGATCCGAACTCCCCCAGTGAATATGCCTCTTCCGAAGAAGACAATCCGCATGGGAGACGTGGCGAGACTACCCCACAGGGGCTTAGGAAATGACGCAATGGGTAGAGCATTGCACCAAATCTCCGTGTCACCCTTCGCGCGCAGATTGGAAGAAGGAAGGTTGCCTCGGCGCTTCACACAACCGGCCTTCACTTCTTTACAATGGTCGGACGGATCCCGTAGAGCACGTAAGCCACTTCGCCCCGGAGAATGGCAAGTAGTCATTCCAGGAATGAAACTTTGTTATGCAAGATTTTTTCCTTCTAGCCTAGGGCCCGTAGCCATGAGATGGTTTGACGGCTTAAGGGGCAGGCTCCATTGATTCTTTCAAAGAGCTTACTAGGGCATTTGGTTCTCGCTTTATCACGTGCAAGAGAGTTCCTCGTCCATTGGATTCTTTACTATCCATGGCCATGAGGGAAGGGGAAACCCCGAAAACATATTCGGACCGGTGCGGGAAATGTTCAACGAAATTGACGGAGACTTTGACGATGTAGCAATAAGGACCTTCAAGGTCGGCCTACCAACAGAGCATGACTTGAGGAAATCCTTAACGAAGAAAACTGTCAGAAGCGTACGTCGGCCCGATGGATCGCATCGACGAGTACAAAAGGGTTGAGGAAGATCACACAGGGAAAGGGCAAGGCGAAGGTTATCCCTCAAGAAAGGAGGGATTTCGTGTCGGACCGATACAACAACAATAGGCCTACGCGGGATTTTTCCAGCAGGCCGGCCACATACCCCCACAAGTGGTCAACACCGTCTTCGGGGAGCCTGGCAAAGAATGGTTGGAGAAAATAAGGCATGAGCCTTTTTTCAAATGGCCAAATAAAATGGCGGGGGACCCTTTGAGACGCAACCAAAATCTCCACCGCCATTATCACCGGGAGAGAGGTCATACCACCGAGGACCGTCGCACTTTGTGGAATCATCTGGAACAATTGGTTAAAGAGGGAAAGCCGAAGCAAGCTTCGTACCAACCCAACGGGCGAGGAAACCAATCGGGAGTGGCGAACCACGACGGTCCTTCATCCGTACCTCCTCTAGGCACTATCAACGTCATTTTTGCGGCACACAGTAGGATCGGCTCAAGCTCCTTCGTGGTAATGTCAGTTGCTCGAACATTGGCCGAGGAGTCACGGGATCGGCCCGAAGAGGATCAAGGCAAGTATCCCGCCGGTCCTAAGTTTCTCGAAGAGGACAAGATGGGGACCATCCCGACTCATGATGATGCCTTAGTGGTAACCCTCGAATTGGGAACTATGATGTAAAGAGGGTAATGGTTGATCAAGGTAGTGGTGCGTATATCATGTACCCCGACCTATTTAGAGGCTTGAAGTTAAGAGTTGAAGATCTTATGCCATATGACTCACCCTTGATAAGCTTCGAAGGGAGAGCCGTCGTTCCAAAGGGACGGTGTTAGACCGCCCGTGCAATCGTGTCCGAGGTAGTAGACGTAGATTTCATCGTAGTCGATGCCTACTCTCCCTATACGGCTATTGTGGCGAGACCTTGGCTGCATGCGTTGGCTGTTTCCTCGGCCTTGCATGTCAAAATCAAATTTCATTCGAGATCGAATTGGTGGAGTTACTTGGGAGTCACTCGTGGCTCGACAAGTGTGTCACGGCGCACTGCGTCGACCGGAATCCGACTCCCCGTCCTCGGCTAACGGTGAAGCATAGCAATCAAAATCTCTTCCCATAGCCGAGGTAGATGAAGCAACGTGTGAAGAATTGGAGAAAATTATCATAGACAATGATCCTCGAAAAGTTCTTCCGGTTGGAGTTCAATTGCCGCGGAAGAGAAGACGAGCTGATTTTATTTTTAAAGAAAAATATGGATGTATTTGCTTGGAACGCGTATGAGGCCCCGGGGTTGATCCGAACTTCATATGTCATCATTTAAGGGTCAATCCAAATGTAGTGCCGAGGGAGGCAACCACCTCGAGGTCCTCAAAGGAACATTCGGAAGCCGTCAAAGAGGAAGTGCTCAAACTCAAAGCGGCAGGGGCTATCAAAGAAGTGTTTTATCCCGAATGGTTAGCCCATACCGTGGTGGTGAAAAAGAAGAATGGGAAGTGGAGAGTATGTGTAGATATCGCAGATATAATAAACGATTGCACAATGGACTCATTCCCGATGCGTCGGATTGATCAACTCGGTTGACGCTTACCGTTGGACATCCTCGGATGAGTTTTCTTGATGCTTTCCAAGGTTATCACCGGATACCTTTAGCCGTTGAGGACCGGAGAAGACAAGATTCGTCACTCCTACGGGAAATTATCATTATAAGGTAATGCCTTTTGGCTTGAAAAACGAAGGGGCTACCTACCAAATGATGATGACGAGGATGGTTGAGGACCAGCTAGGAAAAAATATTGAGGTATAGGTGGACGAGATGGTAGTAAAGAGTAAAGAAGTTTCTGCACATCTGGAAGATCTGAGCAACACTTTTCAGAAGCTAAGAGAGTATAAATTGCGGCTCAATGCCTCTAAATGCTCTTTCGGTGTGGGGTCGGGCAAGTTTCTAGGATATATGGTGACTCACCGAGGAATTGAAGTGAATCCTGCTCAGGTTAAGGCAATAAGCAGCTTACACCCACCTCGGAATCCTAAAGAGGTGCAAAGACTAACAGGTATGACTGCTGCTCTCAACCGATTTATATCTCGGTCCGCGGACAGATGCAGGCCTTTCTTTCAGTTATTAAATAAATGGAAGGGTTTTGAATGGACCGAGGAGTGTGCAACAGCTTTCCAACAGCTAAAAGAATATCTCTCGCGACCACCGGTTATGTCTCGACCAGGAGGTTGATGAGATTCCGTTTGCATATATTGCGGTGGCTAAACATGCAAATTAGTCCGGTTCTTATCCGAGATGACAATAACATCCGAGAGACCGGTGTACTATGTAAGCAAATCTGCGCATGAGGCCGAGCCGAGTTATTTGCCATCGGAAAAAGCTATCTTGGCTGTGGTACATGCTACACGAAGACTTCCCCATTACTTCCCGATCTCATACGGTTGTTGTTCTTACACAACTCCCTCTCAAATCAATTTTGCGAAGTGCGGATTATATGGGAAGAATTGCCAAATGGGGAACTGTCCTAGGAGCTTTCGATATCAAGTATATGCCTCGCACCTCTATAAAGGGGCAGTCATCGCGGACCTTGTGGCGAGTTTGCCGAGCCTTCGTTAGAAGACTATCAAGAAGGCATGGGTAAAAAATCGAGTAGGCATGATTTCGTGTGAAGTGGCCTCCGTTATGGAAAGTCCATGTTGATGGAGCGGCAAATCGAGGGGATCGGGTATCGGATTAGTTTTGATATCCCCGGGGTATTACTTTTGAGAAATCCCCGAGATTAGGATTCTCGGCCACCAACGAAGCGAGTATGAAGCGGTCCTCGCAGGATGAACATGGTTCATAAAATGGGAGGAAAGGCGGTGCAAATGTTCTCGGACTCACTATTGGTGGTAGGCCAAGTAGAAGGGAAGCTAGAAGCAAGGGATTCCGTAATGCGAGAATACCTAACCCAGTCGGGTTTATGCAATCTAAATTTGAGTCTTTTCTACTATTGCATGTATCCGGATGTGGCAATACCCATGCCGACTCATTAGCCACGCTCGCGACGTCCTCGGCACAAAGTCTACCACGAGTTATCCTCGTTGAAGATCTCCGTTGAAGCCCACCGGACGGATGGTAACTCCACTCAAATTCTTCAAATTAGGACGAGGACCTAGTTGGATGGATCAAATAGTAACATTTCTCGAAATGACATCCTACATGGAGAAAAGCCGAAGCGGATAAGGTTCGCGAGAAAAGCCACTCGTTTTCGGTTATCCGAGGACCAAAAATTGTACAAACGTTCCTTTTCGGGACCATATTTGCTATGCATACACCCCGAGGCAACAGAGCTACTTTTGGAAGAGCTACAGAGGGATTTGCGGAAGTCACACGAGGAGGAAGGTCTTTAGCTCACGGGGCCCTTACTCGTGGCTATTGGTGGCCAAATATGCAGAGAAGCGCAAGATTATGCAAAGAAATGTGACCAATGTCAAAGGTTCGCTCCAAACATACATCAACCGGGTGGAGTCCTAAATCCTCTATCTAGCCCATGGCCTTTTGCCCGATGGGGCTTGGACATTGTTGGACCCTTTCCCCAAAGCAACGGGAAACCGACGGTGGCTTCTCGTGGGAACAGATTACTTTACCAAATGGGTTGAAGCCGAGCCATTATCAAACATCGCAGACACGGAAGCAAAAAAGTTTGTATGGAAGAATATCGTTGCAGTGTTCGCATCCCTCATACTCTCATTTCGGATAACGGTTTACAATTTGATAGCAAAGCCTTTCGGAAATACCGCCGTGATCCGGGCATTACGAATAGATATTCCACTCCGGCTTATCCCCCAAGGAAATGGGCAAGCCGAAGTCCGTCAACAAAGTAATAGTGAGCGGACTCGAAAAGAGGTTGGGTGGCCGCCAAGGGGAGGTGGGTGGAAGAACTGCCACATGTCTTGTGGACGTATAGAACTACACCACGAAGATCCACAGGTGAAACACCCTTCGCCATGACTTATGGAGCCGAGGCAATAATCCCCTTAGAAACTGGGTTCCCAACTCTGAAGAAAAGCTCCTTTATTTCAGATAGCAATGATGATCTATTAATGAGAAACTTAGACTTAGTTGAGGAACAGCGAGAAAGCGCCATGGTTCAACTAGCTTATTATCAACATAAGCTCAAGCAGGGATATGATTCTCATGTGAAACTTCGACCTCTTGGACCAACTGGGAAGGACCTTATCGTATTACTTCGGTCGCAGGAATAGGGGCCTACAATCTGGAAGATTTGGACGAGAATGTTGTACAACGTCCCTGGAATGTAAATAATCTACGAAGGTACTATTACTAAATAAAGGGCACTTCGGCCGTTCTTTGTTGTAAACTACATTATATTCGTTATCTTCATTCGTCTAAGTATCAAGCCGAAACTTGGTATGCCGGATCCTCGACCACGTACCTCGTCTAAATTGATATTCTTTACTAAGTGTTAAACGGAGAACCTAAGTTACGTCCGTCCCTCGGATCATCTACTTTGGGAAAATTAACATTTTAAATTTATTCAACTAAGTTGTCATGGCCGAAACTTGGTATGCCTCGGATCCTCGACCACATACCTCGTCTAAATTGATATTCTTTACTAAGTGTTAAACGAGAACCTAAGTTACGTCCGAAGTCCTCGGATCATCTACTTTGGGAAAATTAACATTTTTAAAATTTATTCATCTAAGTATCAAGGCTGAAACTTGGTATGCCCGGATCCTCGGACCACATACCTCGTCTAAATTGATATTCTTTACTAAGTGTTAAACGGAACCTAAGTTACGTCCGGTCCTCGGATCATCTACTTTGGGAAAATTAACACTTTAAATTTATTCATCTAAGTATCAAGCTGAAACTTGGTATGCCCGGATCCTCGGACCACATACCTCGTCTAAATTGATATTCTTTACTAAGTGTTAAACGGAACCTAAGTTACGTCCGGTCCTCGGATCATCTACTTTGGGAAAATTAACATTTTAAATTTATTCAACTAAGTGTCAAGCTGAAACTTGGTATGCCCGGATCCTCGGACCACATACCTCGTCTAAATTGATATTCTTTACTAAGTGTTAAATGTAACCTAAGTTACGTCTGGTCCTCGGATCATCTACTTTGGGAAAATTAACATTTTTAAATTTATTCATCTAAGTGTCAAGCTGAAACTTGGTATGCCTGGATCCTCGGACCACATACCTCGTCTAAATTGATATTCTTTACTAAGTGTTAAACAGAACCTAAGTTACGTCTGGTCCTCGGATCATCTACTTTGGGAAAATTAACATTTTTAAATTTATTCATCTAAGTGTCAAGCCTGAAACTTGGTATGCCCGGATCCTCGGTTCACATACCTCGTCTAAATTGATATTCTTTACTAAGTGTTAAACAGAACCTAAGTTACGTCTGGTCCTCGGATCATCTACTTTGGGAAAATTAACATTTTTAAATTTATTCATCTAAGTGTCAAGCTGAAACTTGGTATGCCTCGATCCTCGGATCATTTACTCGATCCTCCTGGAGTATCAAATTTCAATTCAAGTTGTTGCTAGTAACTTTGGTCAAAGACGAGAAGATGATATTTATGGAATGATATGATCAGCATAAAAAAAAAAAAAAAAAAAAAAATATATGTATAAGAATCATCTAAAAAACAAACATTCATTCTTGTATTAAATTCCAAAAAAGTACTTTTGCACCTATACTTAGGTATTACACTTGGAGACAAAATAAAAATAAAGAAAGGAAAGACAACAAGCAAGTCACTGTTTCAGCTTAATCTTCAGAGGGCCTTTGGAGTCTTGAGGAGATGGACGCTGAGCCGAGGACTCAACGGCAATTCCTTTGCCTTTGGGATCATCTATCAAGGTTATTGGGTTAGCTTGATCACCCAACTCATCCTTTGAAGATTCCCGAAGATCACTTGAAGGCTGTACGTCTTCAATTGCCTTTTCTTGTGCAGGGTCAAGTTGTTCAGGGGCATCTTCAGGAAGAGTTGAGTCTTGACCAAATCACCCCCTTATCCTCGGATGATCCACAGGCGGCTTCTTGCTGCAAGGTCGGGAATGGAAGAAGCGCGAATTGCAGGAGGATAGTAGACACTCTCTCGCTTTCCAAAGAGTGGAAGAGGCATCAACCCCGGCTTGGGAAAGTGCCTCATTCCACACTTGGAGGCGTAGTGCCTACATACCTCGGGAACACCGAGCCTTGAAGGTTTCGGTGACCTCCCTTCACGCCTATATCATAACCGTCTTGTTCGGCTTGGTCCCTCGAGTTCTCGGCCTCTTCCTTTGCTTTCTCGGCCTTTTTCTTCTCCTCAATGGCTTCTTCTTTGCCCTTGATGGCTTCTTCTTTGGCCTTCTCGGACTCGTGCGGATCTTTCTTAAGATCCTCTACGAGCCTTCGTGCTACTAAGAGGTTATCCCCGCCTTGGCGAAGCATTAGGCACGCGATCCTCGGCCTGCTTAGTCGTCGTTTCGATCGGCCTCTAAGCCCGCCTTGGCACTCTCAACCTTAGCCAATTTTGCCGTGACCTCCTCAGCTTCTTCTTTGAAGGTCCGAGATCTTTTGAGCGCCACGCCGGACTCCTCGGCCCTCGGGAGACTTATAGGAATTAATGGCAATCTCTTCCGCCCTATGCGGCGATTGAACGGCCTACAAACAAAACATATAAACCTTAGACGTATAGATATATATAGGAAATAAAAACAAAAGTCAAGGTTTTAGAGAAAACTCACCATTGCAAGCTCCTTCTTCAAAGTCATGAAGACGTGTGGTCCCTTTTCTTTCTCGGCTCAATCATATCCTCGGGGAGTAACGATTGCTTGCTCCAAAGCATCCGCGACGCATGCCGCCGTCCCTTCATCGGAATTTCTAATGGACGCATCCACGGTAATGACCTCATCGTCCATAGAAAGGTCGTAAGCCATACGGGCGCGTACGACCGCCTGTTGGCTCCGGTTCTTCTTTCCGACCTAGTCCGTATGGTGCGGGCTTGCTTTGCACCCTTTTCAACCTCGGGCTCCTTGGATACGTAACCCTTTCCTACCTCCACAACTTCCTTTCCCTTTCGGCTGATCCCTTTTTCTTTTGAGATCAGCTATGTTGGCACGTTGAGTTTGGGAGGATGGAGGAGGAGGAGGAAGCCTAGCTTCGGTGGCGTTTGTCGCTGCACCCTTTTCTTGAGTCCGAGGGCGCACCTCTTTTGGAGGTTCTGGACTCTAGGGTCCTTGTCGCCGCCCTCAAGGACATCTTTCGGCTGGGTTTAATCTTTCGTTGAATGCCCATAACATCAAGTTCTTCGGTAGTAACCTTTGAGATTGGGGTAGAAGTGCCGAGGATGGAAGTTTGAGTCTCGTGAGAGTAGAGTTGATTAAAAACCTCGAACTCGTCCTCGGAATGCAGTACGTCAACTTCTTCTTCTTCTTCTTCTTCCTTT
Source organism: Castanea sativa (assembly GCF_040712315.1). Classification (NCBI taxonomy): domain Eukaryota; kingdom Viridiplantae; phylum Streptophyta; class Magnoliopsida; order Fagales; family Fagaceae; genus Castanea; species Castanea sativa. The sequence goes on from NC_134020.1 coordinate 43,406,352, forward strand.
ACGGTAAGGTAGGAAGATGCGGCTTCACCAAGAGGTTAAAATTGTGGAGAAAGGAACCGTGGGAATCCCAACCGGAACAAATGGTGGCGGTTGGATTGGTTGGGTGACCAAGGTACCTTGAGGAATGGTAGTCCCCCCGGTAGCAAAAAACCCTCCACGGCAACGCTAATCCGAGGAAGACGAGGATCGCGGGCTTTAATCACGCACTTCGGCGCCCGAAAGGCTTTTGATATTGGAGTGTAGCCGAGGATCGATGAGCCGCACGGAGTTGACCGTCGGTGTGCACGAAGATCTCGGCTTGTAGGATCCTATCCAATCGCCCGAAATCCACAAGGTTAGGATGACGATCCGCCTGCGTGTGGATCTGCGAGTTGTCCAAGTAAAAGTGGGTAAGAGTAAGTAAAAAGACGAAGATAAAAGTATGTAAAAGAAACTTCACTGAGTCCCTTCCCTTGTTCGGACAGGGGAGGCCGTCGTGCCAATTTCCCGATATGATCGGGAAGTCATTTTTTAGGCCACTTATTTGATTCGGGCGTACATTGAATTAGCCCGACTTCTCGGGTGTCTAGACTTTAGGTAATATTCATCTTTTTTGCTTAGGTGATGGAGGTTATAAACCCAGGTTCACGTCGTGGTGAGTGAGCCCTAGGTTCATCTTCTCATTTAAAGCGTCTATGGAACCTAAGATCCTAAAGACATTTGGGGCACACCTTGGGTGGGAGCCAACCTAAAAGCCCTAAGATAATCCCTAGTCACGAGTTCCCATGGGGATTTTTCATTCCCCCTTCGATGAACGCAATCATCGGGATTACAACTTCCCCCGTTTTTCTTTTTGTATAAAACTCTTCCTCGTTACAAGACCTAATGGATACATCCGAGGGAATTTTGTACTTAACCTTAAACTGCTTCTATTTTTTCGTTTGAATCCACCAGGACGCAAATCTACCCATTCTTTGAAAAAGGCGGGGGGTGTGGAGAAAAAATAACTATGCCGAGGATGAAAGACACGGTGAAAAAGAGAAGATGGGAAAGAAAAGAAACAAAAGAAACAAAAAAAGCTCGATAAGGAGGGGCAAGAGTATTGAAGAACTTCCTTTTAAAAAGGAAGAAAGCACGGTCACCTCGGACAGGGTACTTGATAGACGAGAGAGAGAGGCACGGGGAGATGAAAAGTGTGGCGGTGTACGTTATGAGGTTTCTGTAGTGTGAAGAATTTTGAAGAAAATTAGTATTTATATGTCAGAAGATGTTTTAAAGCGGGCGAATTCCCGCCTCAACCCAAGAATCGCTCTCGACCGTTGGATATGTGTCATATTAATGAAACGTGGGGGACATAGAAGCGCCAACAATCAATTCGGGGGCGTTTCGCATACCGAAGCATTGGGAACACGCGATGGGTGATTCAGAAGTTATCTCTCGTCAACAATGTTGACAAAAGTCTGCATGTAAACAGGGTCTTTATAAATCGAGATTCTATTTTTCTCCCGAGGTGAAAAAATAAAGAAACTCGAGGGGCTATTGTAGGGGTATTGGGCCCAATAGCATATGAAGGATGGCCCAACGAAGTATTTTGGGCTGGAAACCCAAAATCCGAAGACATCAAAATGGCCGTGGACTATTTACATATCCAAACACGTCCGAGGAGTAGATTTGTCCTCGGATTTCAAGGCCGAGGACATAGAAAGAGAAGTTTGGTATCCCTGGGTTATATTATAATGAGTCCTACAATTATGGGGATGCACGGTATACGTGGAGGGCGAGAGAAAGAACGGTGGAATGTCTAAAAATAAAGCTGCTACCACCGCCCATACATTAAAAGCTCTGTAAATTGATACACCGACCGTATAGATGGAAGGATGGGACCTGAACATCGAGCTTGGAACTTGGTCCCTAATCCCGGCGGAGCTTTAGGGAAGAATGGATGGGACAAGTATCCAAAAAGGGGGATTGCAACTTAAAAGTGGAAGGTGATGAAGGGAAAGGAAAGGATATAAATAGGAGGAAAGGCATACGAAGAAGGGAGAGACTTTTCTGAGTAAAAGAGATAGAGCCAATAGTAAATGATAATCAACACTTGTATCCAAACTTGAGAAATATCATTAGAAACCATCCTCGGACACAATCCGAGGACGATTTCTCAGTCTTACTCTTTGCAAACGATTCTTTGTTCTGTTCTATTGGGCCCAAAGCCCGTTCTTTTTGTAATTGTCTAAACCATCCTTGAAATCTAAATTACAAGCCCATCCTCTACAAATTCATTGTAAAGAAAGGTCTTTCAAGCCCATTTTTCTCCCAGTCGTAGTTTGGGAACTTGAATTGTGTCCTTACATCTACTATTTTCAATTTGTTTACAATTATGTCATTAAGAACATTTTATGTATCTTGAAAACATCCTCTCAACTGTTTTCAATATCATGTTTTGAACAAGAAAAATTGAATATAATTTTTTGAAAATTATATTTAGAGAATATTAGCCAGACAATAGATTCAAGTGTGAGACCCACCATTTTCTGGATTTCAAAACAAAAAATATATATTTAAACTAGCTTCATCATACGCTTTGTGTGTCTAATGATATTTTTTTTAGTGTCATAATTTGCATTCATCTCAATTTTTGGATTATGACACTAAATCCCCCCCCCCCCCCCCCCCCCAAAAAAAGTCTTAGATCTGTCATTTAATGATGTCATCTCAATTTTTTTTTTTTTTTTCATTCTTGTTGTCAGTGAAAAATAAGCAAAACTCTTGGCCCTCTTTGAAAAATCTCAGATTCAGAAAAAACTAGTATATGATTTGAAAAAATGAATAAATAAAGAGGAGGTAACAAAAATAATGGACCTACCAAAAATCATTATGAACCAACCTTGGAACCCTTATCTTCTTTGTGGGAGAGCACCAATTTGCTGTGTGCAGGCGGAATTCTTTTCATAATTGAATAGTATTAAAAGCAAAGAAGTGTGTGTTTATATATATATATATATATATATATATATATATATATATATATATATATATATATATATATATATATATATATTGGTGTAGTTCTAAATTTTTGAAACTTTTTCTTTTTGAATTTCAATTGAAACAATATGGGGTGTTTAAATTTATGTAGAGGTGTTTAATTTAAGTAATATGGATGAGAAAAGGAGATTTGAGAAGGTAAAAAAAAAACAAAAACAAAAACAAAAAAGTGGGATTAGGGATTAAGAAAAATGGAAATTAAAAAAATACAAAATACAAAATATATGAGATTAAGAATTAAGGAAACCGGAAATTCAAAAAAATAGAAAATTTTAATAAAATAAACTAGTAAGTCTTGATAAAGTATAAAAATAAAAAAAAATAAAAAAATAAAAAAAAAAGACAAAAAAGTGGAATGCGGTCCTAAAGGAAATATACAAAGTGCACTAGGACTTAAAAATAAATAAATTGGATAAGTTTGTTTTGAAAACATGGGTTAGTATGAGAGTGTCCTATTTTGTAGGTAGTGTTTTATGTGGAGTTTGAGGTATCTATTATACCTAGGGTCTAGGGGTATTTTTGAACCATATAAAAGTCTAGTCCAAAGAGAAGAATCCTATTTTTTCCCCTGAACATACAAACAATCAGGTCCCCCCTCCCTCTCCCATCGCGGCGGCAAAAAAAAAAAAAAAAAAATTACAACGAATTTACAGTCCCCTATTATGACAAAGAATTTGGGTAATGTTGATAATACCAAACCGGTCTTGAATTTGGTCCTATAACTCTAACTAAGGCCATAGAAATAAAAGCTCCATCATGCTAGGAAAAATCTTTGCATATCTTATTAAATATGATGAGACTATAGTGGATTTTTTTGTAAGAAGAGAAGAGGTAAAGATGGTCAGATGTGGGTTAAAATTTCTGGATAACATTAAAAATTTACAAGAGCAAATGAAAAAGAGAAACAATTACCAGACACGTAAAACTTAGCAATGTGGGAAATCTTTTTTGTTTTCCAGTTTTTAATCCATTAGCTTGGTGGGGGAGTCTTATTTAAGAAAAAAAATAATCCTATCCCATTTTGGTTACAAACCTCCGAGAGTATGTTTAGTTAAGTGCCTAATTTTAAGGGAAGAAATAAGGATTAAGGAGAAAAATCTGAAAATTTAAAAATTTAAAAGAGAAAAACCGAAGAAATCAAAATATGGAAGAGAAGTTATAGTGTTGAACTAGTGTTATTGATACCATACTGTATCGACCGGTACATACTATACCACCAGTGCACCGGTATAGGTACACTCTTATTTCATACTGGAAAAAATACCGACCGTACCACCCAGTAAATGAATACCGGACCGAAACACAAAATGCTGTGTTTTTTTTTTTTGGTAATTGTGGTAGTTTTTTTCTCTAAAATAATCAATAATAAAAGTATTTTGTAGATAATTTCATTATTTCACCTAATCTTTGATCTCTCAAATTCTTATACTTAATTTGGATTTGGCGTTTGAATTAAGAGTTCCATTTTCTTCTTTTTATAACTGTTTTACCTGCATTAATTCTAATATCTAGTTGATCTTTAGGTTGTTGTATCAATCAGTATATAATAGTTGAAATGGAAAGTATTTATGAGACTAAAAGTTGGAGAGTCTGTGTGTGTATGTGTGTGTAAATAGAGATTGTGTGTGTGTGTGTGTGTGTGTGTGTATTAAATATATAAAATAGAGGTAAACCCAAAACGGTACACCGGTATTGACCGGTATCCGAAATATATTATACTGGTAGTCAAACCAGTACAACCTCTAATACAGTATTGACTTCCTTGTGTTGAACAGTTGGTTTTATAGTAGGAGTTTTTTTTTTTTTTTCCTTCAAATTCAGAATAAAGAAAAGAAGATTTGAGAAGAAAAAAAAAACAAAAACAAAAACTTGAGATTAGGGATTAAGTAAAATGGAAATTGAAAAAAGAAAAGCTAAATTTTAGGGAATAAAAAGATGAACGTGAAGGGGAAAAAATCCTAAATTTTAGGAGCTCTCTCATTTTTATTTTCTTTTTTTGAGAGAGTTTCAACCTATGGCGTCCGCTCCTGATGATAGCACTTTATCATTAGACCAAGACACCAATCAGTTTTTGGTGTAGGCGGGGATTGAACCCCAGATCTCTTATACAACCATCAGAGACTTTACCAGTTGAACTAACTGGAACCCATAAGAGCTCTCTTTTTGAATTTAAAACAAAATCTGTTACTTGTTTGTTTGACATTTATGACCTTATTTTTAAGGGAAGTTACCCTTTATTAATGAGGGTATTTTTGAATAACAGAAAAATTCAGTTCAAGGAGGGGATCCTCTTATAGATTGTATTATAAATAGTGTAGATGTAGATAGATACATTTACCAAACAGGTCCTTAGTTTACAACATTTGGTATCAAAGCATTTCAATCCACATTTCCATCAAACCAACTTTTTTTCCAACTTGCTCCCAAAGCGTCACCCAACCCACTTGCCAAAAAAAATTAAATTAAATTAAAAAAAAAAACACACCAATCCCCACAACAGTTCCAAAGAAAAAAAAATTTGTAAGAATCAATTTTTTCATCAAGGTCAAAGTTCATCATGTCTAGCACATATCGAAGTTTCGATCCCAAGAAACAACGAACAATTTTAGAGCTTGTCAATGTAACATAAGAGTTTCTCAAGGAAATTTCCAAAAGCATAGCAAGGATGCAAGATTCGTGGGATCAAATGATAGAGGTCTTAGATAAATAATCCAATGTAATTTTGGAAATCAAAGAACAATCAAAAGTTCAAGTATTCCATGAATTGGAGAATCAAAAGAGTAAAATATTGGAGGATGCACTTGCCATACAAATTGCATTTGAAGATCAAAAGATTAATAAAGTGGAAACGATAGATCAAAGGGATCTTCTCATGATTTCGAATAAGCCTAGCCTAATTTTACAAATTGAATTTGTCATTCTTGGTGAGTTCAAGGATGTGAAAATCAAGGCTTTTCTTTTCACATAAATGCTTAAAGATTGAGGCAAATATCTATGGTCTGAATCCTTATCCTTCAACTATTTAAAGTTCGAGGTCGAGTATTCTCTAATCAATATGAGCAAGCATCAATCTTTATATCTCCGAATCTTGAGGGCAAGATTCATTTAAAGGGTTAGGGAATGTTATGACTTGAGATAATGTGCTAGATAAATTGTTATTTGCATTAGAAGTGATGGGGATCAACTAAGTATAACATGTCCTTAGTTGTCGTCCATGACTTGATCACGTCCAAGGAAAACCACTATAGAATGACAAAATGCATGAATAACCCTTCATAAAGAATAATGGGATTCAATGGAAAGAACTCGTCCATGGACAACTATGTTTATAGATGACCATATCCATGGACGATCAAATTGTACTTAGTAAATTCTACAAAGGATTCTCCAAAGGTTCTACATAAACTAACCAAGACATGTTGCTCTTAACATGTGGAAGAAATTCCTCGTACTACGCTCCATATACCCCACTTTCTCTAAAAACCACCCACATTAACCACAATGGTAGCATATTCGAACAAGTAGACTCATGTCTAACTCTCTATAAAAGGAGCAAATCTCATTTGCCTAAGGTAAGTTCTAACCATTCATTATTTTTTGTCCTTGTGTCCTAGAGAGAAAACTGACTTAACTGTCGGAGGGTCCTTGGTCAGGTCACACCAGTCACCTTTGATGTTTCTTTCTTTCTTTTCAGGACTTATAGCCATTATCATAGCCCAAAGCATTTCAGCCTACTGATTCTCATACATCATCACCTATGTTAAGGGATTCAACAAAGCTAAGTCTAGGAGACCCTAATGCACTCACTGTGGGATTTTAGGCCATGTGACTGATAAATACTATGTGAACCTTACACATGCAAAAAATTAGCAGCTTCTTGGTTCGCTAAACTCACAGAATCATTTTGGTACCTACACACCACAAAAATCTACTTCAGATCCACCAAGTTGCTACCATCATTACTCAGCCTTCTATAGGTCTTCAAGGGCATGAGATGTTGGGTATTTGGTCTTCTTTCCAATTTCCAAAATTACCATTTCATGCTTTAGAATATTGTGTTTTCTCTTCACAAGTTAGTACTTTGCATCTCACCTCTACTGACTGAATCCTTGACAGTGGAGCCACTGATCATATGGTCCATTCTCTCCAATTTTTTATATCAGTTATTTATATTGTACAGATCTCTATTAGATTACCTAATGGAGAAATGGCTAAAGTCACTCATATAGGAACTGTCTCCTCTACCGTAACACTAGAGAATATGCTTTGTATTCCCACATTTTCTTTTAATCTTGTCTCTATAAGCAAACTGACTCAATCTCCATCTTGTTGTTGCATTTTCTTTCACATTACTATTTCATCTAGGACTTACAGCTTTGGAGGATGATTGGGTTGTGTAAAAAGCAAGGAGGTCTCTATACACTGCAGAATTCATCTCAAGCTACCTTACCAAAGTTTGGTTTTGATGTCATATCAAAGTTGTCTTCCATCACTCATGTAAACTCTATCAATACTTGTAACTATACTTCTATAGTAGATAAGTCTAGTATGGCACAGCAAGTTAGGCCATCCTTCTTCACAAAGACTAGCTTTGTTGCAATCTATTGTACTTGAAATTAGTTTTCGCAATAGTAATAAAGTCTTTGATTGTTCTATTTGTCCTCTTGCCAAACAAAAAAGATTCCCATTTCATTCTTCTGCACATGTTTCATCCTCTTGTTTTGATTTGGTACATGTTGACATTCAGGGACCTTATTCCACTCCTTCCCTAAATGGCACTAAATATTTTCTTACCATAGTGGAGGACTATAGTAGATGCACTTGGGTTTTCTTGATGACACAAAAATCTGAAACATCATGCTTGATTCAGTCTTTCTTTGATATGGTGGCTTATCAGTTTCAAACCACTATCAAAGTGACCAAGTCAAATAATGGACCTAAGTTTGCCTTGCAATATGTCTATACTTCTAAAGGAATTATACACCAATTTTCTTGTGTGGAATCTTCTTAGCGAAATTTTATAGTTGAAAGAAAACACCAAAACCTTCTTAGTGTTGCTAGATTTTTAAGATTTCAAGCAAACGTACCCTTAAAGTTCTAGGGTGATTGTATCCTAACTGCCCCTACCTTGTTAATAGAATACTTAGCCCATTCATGTTACACCTTTTGAAAAACTATTAGGTCATCCACCTTCAATACTCTTATCTTAAGGTTTTATATGCCTTTGTTATGCCTCCATCTTAAGTAGAAATAGAACCAAATTTGACTCTAGAGATAAAGCATGCATTTTTCTTAGTTATCCTCATGGACTCATGGTACTAAAGGTTACAAATTGTATGATTTGGTTAGCAGGTGTAGTTTTTAAAGAAACTACGTTTCCATTCAAAGATTGGGTTTTCAAGCCTATTCAATCATCACCTCTCATTAATCATTCTATGTTTTCCCCTTAAGCTTGTGTTCTAAACTCTTCACACAAAATTTCTCTAGATTTTCCTACTATATCTGCAAAATTTTCCCCACATTTCACTATGTCTGACATTGCTATCTCACTTGACGAGTTTCCTGACCTTGTACACCTTGATCTTCCCTCATCACATACTCCTCAGTTTGTCCTACATCTAATTCACTCTCAACCAAATATTGTTCCACTCAGACATTCTACTGGTGTCCATAAGCCACCTACCTATCTCATAGATTATCATTGTAATCTTGTTATTGCTCATGTATTGGCCTCAACTTCTCTCAATCCCTAGACGATTCCACTGCTTCTAGTCCTTCAGGTATCTTATATCCTCTTTCTTCTACCCTTTCCCTTAAATAAGCTCTCTACTACTCATAAAGCCTTTTTTATTGCTTTAACCATTAACAAAGAACAGAGTCCAACGCTCAAGCTCTTAATCCTAGATGGCAAGATGCCATGTAAGTCAAGATTAACGCTCTTCAGGCCAATAATACTTGGGTTATGACTAAAATTCCTCTTGCTAAAGTGCCTATTGGGTGTAAATGGGTATTTAAGATCAAGCTTAAAGGTAATGGTTTTGTTGAGAGGTATAAGGCCAGATTAGTGGCTTAGGGCTATACACAAACAGAAGGGTAGAATTTTATGAGACTTTCTCACAAGTTGTGAAGTTTGTGGCTGTTAGGACTTTGCTTGCTATGGCTGTAGTGTAGGATTGGCATCTAACTCAATTAGATATTAACAATGCCTTCCTTCATGGAAACTTACAATAAGAGGTTTATATGATTCCACCTCCTGATTTGGCAGTAAAGGGGAGGTATGTGAACTCACAACATTATTGTATGGATTCAAACAAACTAGTAGACAGTGGTTTGCTAAACTTTCTTCCACAATTATCGATCATGGATTTGTTCAGTCCAAGTCAGATTGCTCAATCTTCACCAGGGTTCAAAGGGTTCAATTATCATTATCTTTGTGTATGTTGATGATGTAATGATAGCAAGCAATGATGTGGATGCTATGAATGCTTTTAAACAATTCCTAAACAATAAATTCAAGCTCAAGGACCTTGGAACCTTAAAATACTTTGTAGGCCTTGAAGTGAATAGAACTTCTAAAGGGCTATCCTCTTGAGCTACTATCTGATACAAGTTTTGCTAGCTTGTAAACCTTCAAGCATTCCCATGGAACAATCTACAAAATTAATCAACACCAGTGGTGATAGTGTTCAAGATCCTTCATTATATAGGAGGTTGATAGGGAAGTTGTTATATTTGACTTTAATAATGCCTAGCATCAGCTATTCAATTCATAAGTTGAGTCAATTTATGATTGCTCCTAAGATGCCTCATCTTCAAGCTGCTTACAAAATTCTCAAGTACTTGAAGAATACTCCATGACAAGGGTTATTTCTATCTGCAAAATTTGAATTGCAGCTGAAGTGTTATTGTGATGCAATTAAGCAACTTGTATAGACACTAGAAGATCTATTTCTAGTTTCTGTGTATTCTTGGGTGAATCCTTAATATCTTAGAAGTGTAAGAAACAACAAGTGATGGCAAGGTCCTTTGTAGAGTTAGAATATAGAATTTTGGCTACTGTGACCAGTGAGATAGTTTAGTTAGTTGCATTACTAAAAAAATTTGGTTTTGTTGATAAACAACCAGCTTCTCTCTACATTGATTACAAAACATGTACAGCCTTGTATATTGCTACAAATGCAATATTCCATGAGAAGACTAAATACATTGACATTGATTGTCACTTAATTAGAGAAAAGATCCAAGATGGGGTGATCAAGACCTTCCATGTTCCTACAAGACATCTTTTGGGGGGACCACAATTTGGTTCCCTATAACTACTCTAAAAACAGGCATACTGTAAACACTGCATTTTGTATCCCTTATGACTCAGGCCCCCGTTCCCCAATAATGGTAAACTTCTAAAGCCTAAGGTTTTTAAGGATTGATTATATTGAAATTGACTTGAGGAAGGTTTTTATGGAAAATATAACTCTTTTATGAACTAAATAAAACTATTTTTGAAAAATAAAGACCACGAAAACCCTAGGGCATGCATACGCATGCTTTAGACATACATACGCAAGCTTCATGCATGTGTATGCATACACGGCATGCGTACTCATGCTAGGATTCTAGAAACTATGAAAGGTAAGTTTTTTGCATTAAAACTGAGGTTTGGAATGAATTTCATATCGTCTGGAAGCCGTTCTAAACCCCTATTTTTCTCAATATAAATAGCTATACATGGTACCTTTGCAAAACACATAGAAAGTCCTAAGGGAAAACCTAAGATTCACTAGAAATAGTGGATCAAAGAGGGAGTTTTTCTAAAAGCATCCCCAAGTCAATATTTTTTTATTAGGGCCCTTTCTGGCCTTGATCTTTGAGTTTTAAGATTATTAATCACTTTTGTATTTGATTGTGAATAGATTTGACTAAAGAGAACAGTCAAAATCAATCCAATGAGCTTTGTGTGTGAGGTATATGTACTAAGTCTTTTCTTTTCCGTTTCTTGTTGTTAATTCTTGTTTATTTATGTTATAATATGTTTGCTTAGCTTAGGTTTTCTTTGTTATATCGTTTAAAGTACTTTAGGTTGTTAAAATTATCGTTATAAGTTTCTGTTCTATTTTTGTTCTTATTGTTTCTAGGTTAGAGTTTTGGGTGTGTATGCATATGCATGCTTCCTGCATGTGTACCCATACTCAAAGTATGCATGTGCATATAGCTAGGCTTGTAGACATTGCATTTTGTACCCCTTACGACTCAGACCCCCGTTCTCCAATAATGTTAAAATTTTAAGACCTAAGGTTGGTTCAGGACCTAATCAGATGTTAAATTGACTTGAGAAATGTTGAAATAAAAAATATAAATTTTAATGAGCAAATAAATCTATTTTTAAAAAAACAAAGCCAAGGAAGCCCTCAGCATGCGCACACAAGAATCAACCTGCACACGCAGACATGATGTATGCGCACGCAGCCACGATCCTACACACACATGTAGGGTACCAAAAACATAAAAGACAAGTTTTTTGCATTAATGCAGAGGTTTGGAACAAATCCCATATCGTCTAGGAGTCATTCTAAAGCCCTATTTTCTCAATATAAATAGCCATACATGGTACCTTTCCAAAATAGATAGAAATCCTAAGGGAAAACACAAAGATTCACTAGAAATAGTGAATCAAAGAGGGAGTTTTTCACAAAACATTCTCAAGTAAATTTACTTTTGATTAGAGTCTTATCTAGCCTTGATCTTTGAGTTTAAGATTACTAATCATGTTTCTTATTAATTGTGAATAGATTTGTTTGAGGGGAACTGTTAAAAATCAAGCTTGGAAAGCTTTGTGTTTGAGGTATTATTCTAAACTTTCTTTTTATTTCCTCTTCCTTTTTATGCTTTAATCTTTTTGTTTGCATTAGTTTTTTGTTATTATATGTTTTAATATGTCTATGTAGTTTAGGTTTATGTAGTTCTTATGTTTTAAAGCATATTAGGTTGTTAGAATCTTTGTTTGGAAGTTCTACTCTGTTCTCCGTGTTGTTAGGGAATCTGGGGTGGATTCCACGTGCGTATAATCCTACCTGTGTACGCAGGCTTGTTCATATGAGTGCATGATCCTGCCCAAAACCCTAACCTTAGTTTATCTGATTCTGTTTCTTATTTCACATGTAATGCTTTTGTTTTAGATCCTTATATATATATATATATATATATATATATTATTTTGAGCTTTTGTTTCATATGTTTATTGTTTGTTTTCTTTTTACATGTTAAAATTAGGGTTTATTTTCTTTTTCTTACTTTGATGTTATGAACATGCATTCCTATGTCCATTCATTGATGTCATAGGTGCTGTGATGCAATAAGGTAAGTAAGGTAAGTCATGCATTCACATGAACATGCATCTTTGAATATGATCTTACTTTGATGATAAAGATGAACATGCTTATTTGGATGAGTTTTTCTTAAAGTATAGATGCAATCACATGTTTGCTTGGATCTTTCTATGCTTGTGTTTCTGCCTTGATTTAATGTTTATGCCTTGGATATCGTATGATGACATGATGCTAGATGAATGCTAGGTTGATATGAAATGTGTTAGGACATATGTGGAACTTATTAGAACATATGTTATTGTATATTGGCTAATCCATTGACAAAACGCACATGACTTGTAATTGGGTAGATCTAGGATGTGTTTAATACTTCAAGGAACAAGAGTTCAAGTCTAGTATTGAAGCCATGCAGATCTATCCAAGAAACAAGTGAAGAAGTGAAGAATTTTTGTTCATTAAATCTCAATAGATAGCTCAACGAATATATCTATCGAGGTCTCGATCGCTGTTGACAGATACAGTATCTATCGAGAATTACAAAATTTAGATTTCCAGATCTGATTTTCAGCTCATGCTGACATGTATGTGTAGGGTTTCTTTTCTCACAACCCTGGACATATATAAAGCTTATTTTAAAGGCCGTCACATATGAGAATACAAGGAGAACACATGCAAAAGGTGACTGAGTGCCTTATTCTCTCTGAAAGAAGCTACTGCGTCTTTTCACCTTAGGGTTTTGTAACCAAATGTTTCTTGATCTTCGTTGTTGATGAAGTGAATAACTTTGTAGCTAACAATTTTCTTCAAGTTGATGAGCTAGTCATGTACTGGGAGCCATGCATCATTGGTTAGTCACATTCTGGGATCCGTGCAAAAGGGTGACATTCATATATTGAAGAGTTCAAAGGTTCTGAAGCGATATAAAGTTTCTACTGTGAGTTAATTTACGGGGATTGTAGAGTCTAGGGACAAAAGTTTTGTACTAGATCTGAAACTTCTCTTTACTATAGTGAATTGCTTTTCGAGAAGGTTTCCCCCCAGGTTTTTTCACTGTGAAACTAGTTTGTTTCATTGGTTTTCCTGGATTATCATATCTTATCTTATTTACTATTCTGTTGTGCATGATATTGACATGATATTGATATTAGTTTGTTTTAACAAGGTTTATTCATAATAAATCTAATTAACAACTTGAATTTAAAACTTGTTAATTCTATCAACCGAGGTCTAAATTTCCCAACAAAATGTATGCTAGATGAATGCTAGACTTTGGTTGATTGCCAATGATAGATTTATAATTAGGTTTTTAGGATGATTGATGCCATGTTGTATGCTTAGATGTATGCTAGTGTATGTGTGAGTTAAAATGCAATATTGAGTATGCCTTTAATAGGGTTAAGATATAGACACAAGGAGAGGAAGCCAACCTTAGGGTTAGGAGGTTTTGGGTGCCTAACACCTTCCCAAAACTGTACCTAAACTCTGAACCCATATCTCTGGTAGTTAAATCAAAAAGGTGCTTTCTCTAGAGGACGTTATATATATGGTTCCTACACCATTGCAAAAACTAGGTGGCGACTCCCCGTTGTGTCCATAAGGCTGCGTACACAGACCTTATGTATGCATACGTGTACTCATGCCCAGAAACCTTAGTTCGACCTTTTTAGCTTTAGTTTCTTTATTTTATTTGCCTGATATGCCTCTGTTCTAGCTTATCTTCGTATGTATATGTTTTTGTTTCCCTATTTATGTGTTGTTTGTTCTTCACATGTTAGATTAGGGTTTCCCTTTAATTAAATCTTTGATGTGCCATGAACATGCATATGATATGATCATACATTGATGCATAGGTGCTCTGATACAGTAAGGTGAGTGAGTAAGGCATGCATTCACATAAGCATGCATTTGTCTTGTGCTTTGATGATGGATATGGCCATGCTTGGTTGAATGACATGTTTTGATGTTAGGATACCTATCACATGCTTGTTTGATTCTAACATTCCTATTCCGCCCTTGTGATATTTTGTTTATTTGCTACCTTGGATGGGACAATATGATATGCATGATAGATGTATGCTAGACTTAATATGAGTTGCCATGATAGATGTATATTAGGGTTTTAGGATGATTGATGCTATGTTGCACGCTTAAATGTTTGCTAATGTGTGTGTGAATTTCGTATGCAATATTGAACATGCCTTTAATAAGATTAAGACATAAGACACAATAAGTGAAAGTCTACCCACAAGTCGAGTGGGGTTAGGTGCCTAACACCTTCCCATCCCCATACCTAAACTCCAAACCCATACTCCGGTAGTAAGATTAGTCATTCTACATAAGGGCGCTATATACATAGTTCTTAGGCCATAAAACTAGGTGGTGACTCCATTATCTTTTCTCTGCCCCAGTTTACTCTGCCGAGTTGTACTCCCCCCCCCCCCCCGGCAAAAGGCGCACTGTGCCCATACCCACGAGGCATGATGTCAAAGGCTATAAAAGATTTAAGTGTATCTTCCTTATTACCAATTGATTTTTAGGTGGAATGGCACAACTCACGGTCTAAAAAATGATATCCAAGCCAAGGTCATTAGTTCAAGTCATGGGAGTGTCATTGTGAGAAAGGGATTGATGAGGGGACCAAAATTCGACTCCCTATAACCACTCTAAAAATATGCCTGCGAGTGATGTTGAATGTTGTTGAATGTCATAAAAGATTTGAGTGTGTTTTCTTCATCACCAATTGGTTTTGAGCTAGAATGACATAGTTCATGGTCCAACATTAATGAATAGTGTTATCCTTGGAAGAATTAAGCGATGTTTTTCCATGGTGTCTTGTAATGAAGAAGATTCATCTATAACAGTGTTCTCCTCTTTTGATTTTTAGGGGAAAAAATATTTGGGACATTATGAATTTATGGTCTTATCAAACAACAATTTCAGCTAAATTAATCTGCATACTTTTTCTCCCTCTTGTATAGAATAATAATAATAATAATAATAATAATAATAATAATAATAATAATAATAATAATAATAATAATAATAATGTCAATTTTATAGAGTTTACAATGTATTTAACTCATGTTATTTGTTGCCAAGAGTCTCATCTCCCTTATTCATTAACCAAGATTCGAATGCCCCATCCTCGTTTGGTAAAACTTTTTTTTTTTTTTAAATGTGTAGGTTATATCAAATCCTATAAATTCAAGTGTTTGTGTACTTAAGAGTTCTTTCCCCCCTTTTAACATGGGAATTTGGAAGGAGAAGAGAAAATAGAGATCAGTTGTCTCTCTTTTTTTGTCAAAGATATTTTAAAGAAATAATAGAAGGGGAGAGAAAAATAAATATCAATGGGTTCTAAAAAATAATTAATTTGTCTGATTTGGAAGATGAAAATATAGAAAATGATAAAGTGCTAATTAAATTGACAATATAAATTGATAAGTCATAAGGGTGTTTTAGATAATGTTGAAATTGTAATAATTAATAAGGCCGAAAGAAAAATGCATAAAGGTAAATGGTGGAACAAAAAAATAAGCTTACACTCTCGCCCTTTAAATACTTCCTATTTAATGGTATTAAACTTCAAGAGTTTAAAATAATGCTTCAAATCCTCTCGAATTGTTCCTCTCTTTTTTAAAAGATCATCTTTAATGTTTATAAGTTTAAATCACAAAATTAATATTTTAACATTTTCTATGTACAAGTAAATGGTACTTGTCATTATTACAAAAATGTTAATTGTTAGGTTCTAAGACCTTAGGGACTAATGTATTAGAACTTTAATATATATTGTGTTGGCAAACCATAATCAAAACATTTAGTCTAGGTTTAGACTTGCTCAAAGTTTGGTTTAATGTAAGTTTGGAATCGAGTAGTTGCAAGAAATTACTGTTCTATTTCTGCACGGCTCAATCGATCGGAGAATAGACTTGACTGATCGAGAATCGTGCATCAGGAATTTTCTGCAGAATTTTAAGTCGACCCAAACAACAATTCTAGCCCATTAAGGATTAGGGTTTCAGATCTACTTCTCCCACTATATAAAGGAAACCTTAAGCACGTTTTTAAAGGATTTGAAGAGAGAGAAGAGCATGCCTCTTTTTATATCTAGGGTTTGTACCCAAAAGCTTTCTAGAGTCTTTATTTTTAAGGTTGCTCATATTGCTGTTTGTGTGAATCTCTTGTGTGATTTGAGAAGTGTTTGCCTTCACACAAGCTTAGGATTATCAAGAATGAGATTTCTTCAAGAACTTGATGATAATTCAGTTGCTGCCATAAGAGCTTAACGATATACAAGCGGGAGTGCTTGTACTTGCTGGAGAATCCAAGAAAGAATGAGTCCGTGGTCTCGGAGCTTGCACATGGTTGTGTCAGTAAGTTTTCTACTGGTGGGTAGCAATAGGATGTTAGTGGTCTAAGTCGCTATTGTACAAACTTCGATTATTTCATAGTGGATTTAGGTTTACCTTGAGGATAGTTAGGTTAAATCCTCCCCAGGTTTTTTATCGGTTTGGTTTTCCTAGGTCATCATATCATTGTGTTCTTTATATTTTCGCAGCTTTGCATGATATGATTGTTATTGTTTTAATCTAGATCTGAATAATAAACCTAAGCATTCACTTTGTTAGTTAATTAGGTTAAACGATCTAGTTTTACAGGGGTCTAACATCTTAACAAGTGGTATCAGAGCGGGTAGCTCTTTTGTTGAAGATCTTTTGATCTCTGAGTTGATCCTTGATCCCTGTTATCATGGATAATTTTAAGTGTCTTACTGTTTTTGATTGTCATGATTTGAATAAAAAAGACACTGTTGTTTTTGTTGATTTTATTGATACATGTGAAACTCTCCGTAAGGAATGATTGAAATATTTGAAAATTGCTAAGAAATTCAAGGAAGAGTTAAAATTGGCTAATCTTGAAAAAGAGGAATTGGTTGTTAGATTAGATGAATCTAATAAAAAGAATGAATTTTTGAGAAATCAAATTTCCTCTCAAGATGAGAAGATGAAAAGCTTGGAACAAGAGTTAGTTGAATCTAAAGCTAAAATTGAAAATTTGACTAGTACCAAGCCTGTTGTTGATAACAGAAGTGTTTCTATTTCTCTTAAGTCTAAAACTGAGAAAGTTTATATCCCTCCTTTTAAGAGGAATAATACAGAAAAGACTTATTTTGTTAGGTTAGACAAAGGTAAAAATTCTGATGTAGACGCTAAAGTTTATAAACCTATGTCTAAACCTATTGTTTGTGTGCATAAGAAATCTGTTTTTGTGCCTACTTGTCACCTTTGTGGTGTTGTTGGTTATATTAGACCAAATTGTTCTTTGTTGAGGCAAAAACCAAAATCTAAGACTAGATTTGCTATTAGGAATACTGATATTCCTAAATTTGTTCCTGTTTGTCACTTTTGTGGTGTCTCCGGTCACATTCGTCCTAATTATTATAAATTGAAATTTAAAAATTCTGTGTTTCAATCTAGGATATGTGATGATATTTCTCCTGCCATAAGTCTAAATAAATTGTTTCATATGCTTTTGAAAAATTTAAGCTTGTGGGCTTGTGAAAGGAAATTGCAGGATTTTAGTCTTTCTCAGAAGATTGGTGTAATCTCTTAAATACAATTTGCTTCTCATGGATTTTCACCTACAAAGCCGAAGACTCGTGCTATACAGGTGAGAAAAGATTCTCTAAGGTGAGTGTTGTTTACTTATCCTTGATTTAATTCTTTCAATTAATTGTAGACATGTTTTCTTTTCGTTTTTGGTTGTTTTATTTTCTTAGATTGTTTTGATTATTCAAAAATCCAAAAACATTAAAAAATTTCAAAAAGACAAAAATATTTTATTTTGAGTCTTTTTTTTTTTTTTGAGGATTAAATGAATTATAATATCTCTCTCTTGATTTAGAACATGCTTGACATTGTGGAGAAACTTGAATAATATGTGTTATATAAGTGCTAAGCTATTTCTGATTTTGTGAGTATGTACTAGTTTGTACATGTACTCATGGGTTAATTAAGAAATTGATATTTTTCGTTTGTGTACCCTCTATAGCTTAGTTAAGTACTTTCATGCGTTGCATTTGCATTTTTTAATCATTTAGCATAATGTGTGGTTTTAGTTTTGGTTATAAATTTTTATTAAACCAAAAAGATTTTTGTGTTTTGTATTACATATCATGGATTTGTAATCAAGGTTGGTCATATTATATTTACATAACATGTTTATGTACCTTGGTTAGCTTGGATGAGCTTATTTTACTGCACTTTACTAGTTTGAGCTTTGTAGTGCATGTTGTATGGGAAGATGTTTATAGTTTTTGATCACATGATCTTGATCTTGAAATCACATGCCTTTGATTGTCGGACTTGATCTTAATGAGAAAGGCATCAGTAACCATCTCACCATTGTTTACTAGCCAATCGTGAACACCTTAGTGCATATTATAAGATTTTGTGCTCGAGAAAGTGTAGCACAAGCAAAAAAAGAACTTAAGGTGTAGCCTCGGTTTAAATGCTAAAATTGGTGTGTACATTATTGGATCATAATAATTTCAATCAATTAAAATTGGTGTGTACATTATCCTGGCTATTTTAAAAATTTTATGATCAAATAAAATTGGTGTGTATATTATGAGGCAAATCAAGGAACTTACATGATTGCAAGCTTTTATTCTAGGAGATGTGAGAGTTATATTATGTAACTCTTTGAGGGACAGTCTCTTTTAAATTTATGTGATGGATTTTGTAGAAATTGTGATTGATTTCTATCTACTTATCGCCTCACATGTATCTCAAGCTTTTGCTAATTGCACACACTTCACAAGTTACTCTTTGTTAAACTTGGTACATATTATTGTGTGTGATTTTGTTATGGTCATATAAGATTATGTTTTCTATGGTGTTCGATGCAAAATATGGTTAAGAGTTTAAAAACTTTGTTTTGAAGTTCAGGGTTGAATTCTGGTGTTTTTGAAAAACTTTTAATCTCATACTCATGCATTTCATTCATGAAACATTATGCTTTGAGGAGTTTCTGCATTACAATGCTCTGTTTTTCAAAATTTTGATTTTTCCAGATTTTCGATTGATCGAAACTGTCTCTCGATCAATCGAAATTGCGATAAAAAAATTTGGTTAGTTCTGCTTGACTCGATTGGTATTCGATCGATTTTCAATCAATCGAAACTGGAAAAATTTCAGTTTCTAAGTTTTTGACGAAATTTCTTTTCATGCATCATTTATGTGTAGGATTCACCTACATTGCATTGATTTTTGTGTCCATCTTGCAGTTTTGCAGTCATATCTCTCATTGTTTTACACATAACATGCATACACTTTGCTAAATTGGGTACTCAACTTGATTTGGAAATTGATTGATTAATTTTTGAGTCCT
Source organism: Castanea sativa (assembly GCF_040712315.1). Taxonomy (NCBI): domain Eukaryota; kingdom Viridiplantae; phylum Streptophyta; class Magnoliopsida; order Fagales; family Fagaceae; genus Castanea; species Castanea sativa. Next base: position 43,426,094 of record NC_134020.1, read on the forward strand.
TTTTACTTTCTAGTATATGCTATTTTTATGTGTGAACTATAGAAAATATTTTTCTTAAGAGATATGATGGATAATCAATGTACAAATATTTTCTTTACTCATGCAACTGTTTATGGGTCACATAGTGTCAAGTTTGCATATATTGAAAGAGAGAATATTTTTTTCTTCAAGTGAATCCTCAAATTTTTTTGAGTATAGTTTGTGTCTTTTTATTTTTCCCCACCTCCTATTTTTCCCCAAAATTGTTTTTCCCAAAACTTGTTTTGTTTTTCCTGTTTTTATAGGGGGAGAAGCTTGTTTTTAACCTTTGTTGTTCAAAGGGGGAGTTGTCTCTATTTTCTATAGAGTTAACTTGTTTTGTGTTCCCTTAATTCTCTATCCTTTGTTGCGTATGTTTTCTGTTCACTCTTGGTTTGAGTTGTATTTGTCAATACGTGACAAAAAGGGGGAGAAATAGATGAAATGTCTTTGGGAATCCTATGTGTTTTGTTTAGGGGTAGTTCAATTTGGTTTTTGAAAGGGGGAGAATATAAAAACTTTTTAATGTATCTAATGTATCTAACTTAGGGGGAGAGTTAGTTTGCTTTTGTTTTTATATTGTGTTTCATATTGGTTTACTTGTATTTTCTACACATGCGTTTATGCATTTGTTGAGTGTTTCAAGAATATACAGGTTGATTAAGTCGTGCTGCTGTCTACACTTGCAACTGATGGATAGTAGTTAGGTTGAATTTGTTATGTTGGGCTATGTTTTTGTAATGGGCTATTTATATGTAAACTTTGAGCATTTTGTTATGTTTGTGTTTTGTGACGGATTGCCAAAGGGCAAGATTGTTAGGTTCTAAGACCTTAGGGACTAATGTATTAGAACTTTAATGTGTATTGTGTTGGCAAACCATGATCAAAACATTTAGTCTAGGTTTAGACTTGCTCAAAGTTTGGTTTAATGTAAGTTTGGAATCGAGTAGTTGCAGGAAATTACTGTTCTATTTCTGCACAGCTCGATCGATCAAAGAATAGACTCAATCGATCGAGAATCGTGCATTAGGAATTTTTTGCAAAATTTTAAGTCAACAATAGTTCTAGCCCATTAAGGATTAGGGTTTTAGATTTACTTCTCCCACTATATAAAGAAAACCCTAAGCACGTTTTTAAAGGATTCGAAGAGAGAGAAGAGTGTGTCTCTTTTCATATCTAGGGTTTGTACCCAAAAGCTCTCTAGAGTCTTTGTTTTTGAGGTTGCTCATATTGCTGTTTGTGTGAATCTCTTGTGAGATTTGAGAGGTGCTTGCCTTCACACAAGTTTAGGATTATCAAGAAGGAGATTTCTTCAAGAACTTGATGATCATTCAGTTGCTGCCATAAGAGCTTAACGATATACAAGCGGGAGAGCTTGAACTTGCTGGAGAATCCAAGAAAGAAGGAGTCTGTGGTCTTGGAGCTTGCATGTGGTCGTGTCAGTAAGTTTTCTACTGGTGGGTAGCAATAGGATGTTAGTGGTCTAAGTCGCTATTGTACAAACTTCGATTCTTTCATAGTGGATTCAGGTTTACCTTGAAGATAGCTAGATTAAATCCTCCCCAGATTTTTTACTGGTTTGGTTTTCCTGGGTCATTATATCATTGTGTTCTTTATATTTCCGCTGCTTTGCATGATATAATTGTTATTGTTTTAACCTAGATCTGAATAATAAACCTAAGTGTTCACTTGGTTAATTAATTAGGTTAAACGATCTAGTTCTACAGGGGTCTAACATCTTAACATTAATGGTATAGATTGGCGAGGTAAAAGAGAGGCCAGTGGGACTTGAACCCTAATACCCAGACACTACAAGAGTTGTTGGATCACTACAGTATCTCTCAAATCCATAATAGTATGATTGTCTAATTCTTGTGGCATTTGTGTCTAGCTCTCGTTATTGCCATGCTACATTAGTGATCTCAGATAATGCACCCTCTAGAGCAATTACTTTCGGGCTTGCTAACCTTGTACAAGACCTGCATTAACAAAACAAATGAAATACCTGGAAATGTGGAAGCAAGGCAAGAGACTACAGCAAAAGAGATCTTGAGCACATAAAAGCATGATATGATAAAGACTCCAAAATATACCAGCTTCCTTCAATAAATGTCCAGCACTATATCCACTGAGAAGTAAACAGAGTCAAGCAACCAAAAAGTAAAATATATTGTAAGACATTTGTAATAACAATTATTATGAGCAAATGGATTTTGGTTTGGGGTTTACTACTTTACTTTGTAAAGATTCTATAGATTACCAGTATACTTGAAGTTCGTAAAAATTTTCATGGTAAAAACCATATAAGTATTAAATATTTTAATATAGTTGTGTTTTACTGTTTTTATATTGAACTATTAAATATATAATTATGGTAATCATTAATTTATACTCATTATGGCTATATTTGTATGTAAAATTATACCTATTCTACCTTGTCTGTCCCAATTTGTTAGGCTTTTTTTAAAAATCTAATTTTTAACGGGTTGTCGTTTAATATATTGTCTTTTGCATATAAAGGTATGTGTACTACCATCCTTAATTTAAATTTTAGCAAAAAATGGGTATTGATTTTTTAAATAAAGTGAGAGTATATTTAAAAATTTATTTATTAATTTTTTAAAAATGACTTCATTCTGGGATATCTCAAAATGAAATAAAAGTCTAACAATTTAGAACAGAATAAGTATAATTTAAAGAAAATACAATATGTCTAGATTTTAATTGATAGTTTATATATAAAATAGAAGTTAAATTAAAATATCTTAGAATATTGATGTGTAAAATTTAGGGACCTCAAAAGTTTAAGTGGCAATATATCATAAGGCTAACCAAAAGTAAAAAGATTTCACATCTTTGACTCAAATAACATTTATGTTTGAATAGGGTAGGATTTCCTCCTAATTTAGCTATTTTTAGTTGAACTTTTGTATCCAAAATTGTGAGAAACTATGTGCTTATTTGGCATTTGATTATAAGCTAACATTTTGTTTATTTTATTTACTGTTTGTACTTTGTAGGTCTTATACTATCTTTTGTTTCAAATTATTTTCAAATAGTTTAAATTTCAACATTTTGAAAGTAAGATAACTTTTAGCTGTTTGTCTTATATATGCAAATAGTTACTGAAAATAGTGCAACTGATTGCCTCACCTCAAGGCAAACCCCTAAAAATTATAAATGTTTTAATTAGTTGAATTAATTTTGTTTAGAGAAAAATTAGCTCACCACATTTCACAGCCATACTATAAGTAAAGGCCATGTTAACCACTACTTTGCACTAACTAGTTATACTATATAACTTTACAAACAAACAACATGACTTCTTTCAATAAGAACGCATCACCATTGTTGTTGATTGCACAGTTTGGTTGGTTAGACCAGGTGGTCCATGTTTTCAAAACAGTGATATATATTCAAGGACGGACCTAGGTGGGGGCCTAAGACGGCCCGGGCCCCCCCTAGGCCCAAAAAAAAAATTAGCAAGTAAAATTTAAAAAAAAAAAAAAAGGCTTGGGCCCGACTTGGTTTGTAGGTCAGGGGCCCCCCTCAACCATTCCTATCCCAACCGGCCAGCCCAGGAGGCAAGAGCCCATCAGCCCATGTAAACCTTTAAAAAATGTATAAAAAAAAAAAGGAAGAAAAGTAGAAAACCCAAACCCAAGACTCCAAAACCAAAACGAAAAAGCAAAAAACGAAGGGAAAAAAAAAAGAAAGAAAAGAAAGTAAGAACTAAGAGGCGAGATCGAAACAGAGAAAGTGAGACGCCGCCCATGCCGTGACGCCGCTGCCCATGCCCACGCGAGACGAAGAGACGCATCTCCTTCTACCCAGTAGATGCGAGACTCATCCCTAACTCCCTGTTGCTGCGTCGCATACGGCATACCCAAACCGAAGACCCATCTTGCCGCTACCGCCGGTTGCTCAATTTGCCCAGCCCAACTTCGTTGCTTCACTACTCCAGCCTTCGCAGTTCATAGGTATTTAATCTATCCTTTCCTTCAAAAGAATCAAAAACTAATATAATGTTTGTGAATCTCAGAATCTAACAATCTATGCTTCTGTTGTGGACTTGTGGTGTTTGTGTTTTTACTGATGAGTGATGAACTGATGTTGGTGATTTCGTGATTGTGAATTGAATCTATGACTCTGTGTTTGTGTTCTTTTGGCTTTGTGACTAAATGTGACTCAGTGTCTGTGTTTGTGACTCTCTCTCTTATATTATCACTACAACAAATCTGACTCTTTTCAAGGGTCAAAACCCCTAAAAAAAGTATTGAAAAACTTTATTTTAATAGTCCAATTGACCCTTGATAACCTTCGAAACATATATCGTCGAAAAGGAAATTTTTAGGGACTTCGTGGCCCTCAAAACAAGTGCTCTAATCTTATTTTGAGGGTCAAGAGACCTTTAAATAACCTTTTACCAAGGTTTAAAAGATTTATATTTACAACCCTTGATAAATAAAGTTATTTAAGGGGTCTCTTGACCCTCAAAATAAGATTTTATTTTATTTTAAAAACAAAATCACAATCATGCACAATATATATATATATATATATATATATATATATATATATTTATGTGATCTAAGAATATATAAATCTGGGCCTTGAACAATATACATGAATATATATATATATACTCGAATTTCAATATATATGTATTCATGTTGAAACTACCGTATTGAAGAAGCATATTAGTGCAATTTGAACTAGTATTTCCTGAATTACACGAAGATATCTTGATCCTAATATTACTTGTGAGAATCAAGTTGGTTTGTAAGAACCAAAACTTATAGAAAGCTTAAAACAAGAAATTAAATGACTGCACAAGAACCCAAATACGCAAAGTAGATTTTTCACAGTAGATTTTGCACAAGAAATTAAATGACTGCACAGTAGATTTTGCATATCATCCATGATATCAACTAAAATTTGTCCAAAACCTATATGTCCAAAACCTATTTGTCCAAAACTTATTGTTTTCTTCCCCTTCCCTTCTTGGTTGGTTGTGCATCTATTTGTTCCTTCCCAGTAACTTCGGCTACATCCGCTGCACAATGAGAAAGCAAAACAAGTTTTAGTTAGTTTAACATGGCATCTGCTAAAACACCTTGATAGGTCATGAACAATATTTTAAAAACAAAAAGATTTATGGAAGGTGATTATCAATTTGGAGCTTTAGCCTTTATAGCACCCCCTCCCCGACCAAAAAATACAAGTAAAATTTCAATCTATTGTTAGTTACAGTACAAAAACAAAAACAAAAACAAAAAAAAAACACCAAAACCACTAAGTTTAGCGTCCGGGCAAAATACCATCTACATAAATTACCCATTTACAAAAAAACACCAAAATAAACCCTATTTAAAAAACACCAAACCACTAAGTTTAGCATCTGGGAAAAATCCTATTTAAATAAATTACCCATTTACTAAAAATATATCTTGATTTAGTGCTTCTTGAGACACTAAAAATAAACCCAATTAGTTGCACTAAGCTCAGCTGAAATTCAAGGCCTTTACTTCCAGGAAAAACCCAAAAGATCTAAGAATAAAGTACACAAAATAGAACAAAGTACTTGATGATCTTAAGCTCTAAGGATCTGATAAAAGAGGAACTAGAAACAATCTACCAACTCACTGTTTCTATGACTAGAAACAGTTTTTTTTTTTTTTGTGAAAAATTTATTTGGTCATTTAGAAAGTGTATTTACTATTTAGTGCATATACGTGTTAATGCAGCAAATCAGAAACTCATTGGCAAGCTAAGTAGAAACTTTTCAAGGAGTGACTGCCAAGAACTGTCAGAAACTAGACAACAAGAACATCCCAAAAATAGTATAAGTAAATATCAAATAATGGGAGATCAAGGGGATTCTAACAACAAACATGATCTCCAAAAAGATATTTAAAAATCTTCCACATATGATTAGGAGCAAGAAAACTTTCAAAAAAGAAATCTCCATAACCAAACTATGACTTTCAGAAAAGACCATTTCCTAAACTTACAATGTCATTTAATATCCATGATAAATAATGCAACCACCACATTAGTACTTGTTGCTACTAATAATGACTTGAAAAAACATTCCAGCAAATGTTCTGGTGATTTCTGAATAGATTGCAGTCACAGATTGACTTGATTTTTATACTACAATTTCAAACAACCATGGATTCAAACAATTTCAAACAAGAGCCTAACACAAACAGTTCACTAAGGTATAATGGCCAAACCCGCCCAACCTAAGTTGGTCACATAAGGCATAATGGTCAATCTCAACAGACGAACAAACCAACTTATTGTTATTTTACAGTTATGTAAACAAAAAACAAAAAATAGAGAACAGTAGCTTGTGATAGTTATTATTAATTAAAGCTATATAAACTAAAATCTTCTCCCTCCAAAATACTTCTGGTCCCTAAAAAAATTTATTTTCAAGCAGTCACAGTTATCAAAGATGAGATATATGACTGCAAAATAAGATGAGATATAACTTAGGCAGTCACACATCTGTGTAAGATAAGATTATGTATAATTGATCACAGTTATTAAAATTTATTTTCAAGCAGTCACAGAAATATTTATAATTCTATTGGAAAGAAGATCTGCTGTCTAACCCACTTTGTAGACTTATTCAGTCCATTCCACAACACAATCATAAGTCCAGGAGGGTAAAAGAAATGCCCATAGCAGATCTTAGATCTTAAGTCCACTCTGTATATCACAATTGTTTAAAACTTAGATGAATCTTTGTTACTCTGTAAACTTGTATAGATTGTAGCTGTAATGCTTGCATTGTTAGAGATTGTTGACAACCATATTCATTGTCTCATACTAGTTCTTGCTGATGGGAGTGGCTTTTGTAAACTAAATCATCCTTCTTCTTTTTTCTATAGATGGAAATCATGTTTGAAATTGAATAAATAGTAGAATTTTTAGGTGGACATCAAATTTGCTTTGGTTCATAACTTGATTGTATCTACCTAGTAAAGTGTTTTCTAAGGCATGGAAAGCTTGAGAGAATTTTTGTTCACTCTCAATTTTCTTGAACAAAAATGTGCAGGCAGGAGGTAGTTCTGTTGGATAATGAAATTTCCTTCAATGAGGTTATGATTGATGAAAGGGAACAGGGTATTAAGCACATTGAAGAGCAAATTGGACAAGCATATGAAATATTTAAGGACCTTGTTGTTCTTGTTCATGAGCAGGGTGTCGTTATTGGTAAGATGCCTGCTACGCTGAACATGAATTATTCTTGTTGCAATACATGGAGCTTTCTGCTCCCTTTTCTGATTATATTTTATATGAGACAATAACAATGTCCTATTTTCTACTTCAAATAGGACACTCTACTGCAATCTATAAGTGAATTTGGCTAGAAGCACCCATAGCAATTAATGAAAAGTGAGAACAATAGTTTATCAATACTATCCACTATCATGTCAGGTATACAACTGTCTTATGCACATAAAAGCAAGCAGACTCACCATACAACAAAAAAACAAAAACAAAAAAAAAATTGATAAAAAGGCATGCTATTTATATAGCTTTGCTGTTGCACTTTTTACTTAACCCAAAATAAATAAAGGGGAATTGTTACCTTTTTGCTGTATTTAAAATCACGTTTGTGAAGAAAATGCAGAGGTAGGCTGAAAGAACAGGAAGGCATAACCAATAGAAACAACTTATTGGGGCCTAATAAACGACAAGAAAAAATATAGATCTTTTATTTTTGCTAAGTAAAACAGAAATGAGGATTAGCAAGACAAAACTCACTCAATTAACTACCTGGATAGGAACCAGATCAGCGTTTGAATAGCCTGTCAAACAGAAATATTTATAATTCTATTGGAGCCCATCCTTTTCAACCATAAAATATGAACCAAAGCACTGGAAAAAAAATAAATAAACAAGAAACAAAACTAAATTTGACTCAACCATTTTGTTATATAAACAAAAACCCGTGTCCATTCCAAATTACCATCAAAAGAAAAGCCAATAGCATTCCAATAAACCCATCATCCCAAAAACAATGTAAAAGTTGGACGATGCAGATTCCTCTACTACTAAACACAAATTCCCAATAGCTAACAATGATACCCAGTAGATAAACACTCACCCACCAAAGCCAACAAGTTGGACGATGCAGATTGAAATAAACACACACACACACAGAGAAAGAAAACTAAATTTGAATACACAAACCCAACCGCATTTCAACTAAAGTATTTTATGATAAACATTTGAGCAGGGCAATCATATCAAAAGAAGTCAGCCAATGTAATATGAATAAATACAATATAAACCAAAAGAAACAAGTTCTTGCAGTTTCCTTGGACACTATATCTATTGAATGAATCTCAACCACAAGAGAGCCCAATTAATCACAAATCTAAAACCAAAATCAATCCTAGCTTGGCCAAGCCAATTTTATTATTTCCTTTCGCATCAACCTGCTAAATTAATTGAATATAGAATTACAAAAAGACTTATTTATAATAAAAAATTGCAAAAAGACTTAGAATTTTTACTATCCATAACATCAGTACTCCATCTATAGCTGGTTGAAATGTTGAATTGTAAAAATACTCAACTACCAAAGCAAAGTTTAAAATCACACACCAAAATTGAACCCTAATTTCCACAGTCAATCAATAAAAACAAAGACTGAGTCACAGAGCAATACACAACATTCAATCACTACGATTGCGTTATGTATGATTGAAATGTTGAATTGAATTGTAACAATAACATTAGTACTCCATCTATAGCTGGTTGAAATGTTGAATTGTAAAAATACTCAACTACTAAAGCAAAGTTTTGAATCAAACACCAAAATTGAACCCTAATTTCCATAGTCAATCAATAAAAACAAAGATTGAGTCACAGAGCAATGCATAACATTCAATCACTACGATTGCGTTATGTATGATCAAGATACGAACTTAATTTTTACAAAAAAAAAAAAAAAATTACCATCGGAAGATTCGCCGAAGGTGGTAACGGAGAGAGTATGACTGTTCTCGTCGGTGCTGCTGTCCTCGTCAGAAAATTCCTTCCTCCGATTAGAGATTCCTCACATTTTAAACTAATGTATTATTGGATTCATCTTCACACAGAGAAAATGCGATCTACTTTGAGAGCGAGTGCGAGAGAGAGAAAGAGCAATCAAAGGAAAAAGGGGAAAAATAAATGAAAGAGAATAAGAAGGGAGGACCTAAATACACTGAAATTTTCATACAAAATTTTTCAGTCTCGCTTAGAAATAAATCAATCTTTATGTTTTGCAGTTTTTTTTCAAGGGGTACTAGGAAATCTACAAATTTTAGAGCGAAAACTCACGCTGGTGTGCCCGCCATTTTTTTCAGCACTTATTTCAAGGGTTATATGTTGACTTATTTTGAAGGTTCTTAGTAAACCTAGTAATAGTCACCCGCCATTTTTTTCAGCACTTATTTCAAGGGTTATATGTTGATTTATTTTGAAGTTTCTCAATAAGCCTAGTAATAGTCACCCGCGTGTTATATTTAGTGTTTATTTGGACAAATTTTAATAAACCCTCGAAAAATAAGGATTGAAACAGGTCCACTTTTTTGTAGTGTATATAGATAAGAGAGAGAGAGAGAGAGAGAGAGAGAGAGAGAGAGAGAGAGAGAGAGAGAGAGAGAGAGAGAGAGAGAGTAGAGTTTGTAGAGATTAGATAATATAATAGTGTATAGTTTGTCTGTTTGTTCTTTGTTGACTGGTAGTTGGGCAACAATAGGGACAAACTTTACCCTTTTTTTCTGTGATAGAAAAAAAAAAGTTAAGAAAAGTTTTTGTTAGTAGTGCAGAATAAATATAGTGTCGATAGTGGAATTGGGTCAGTGTCTGAAATATGGAGACAAAACAAAGACAAAGAGATAAATAAAGGCAAAGACCAAATATAAAAGAAAAAAAAAACAAATCATATAATATAAAAAATTGTCACACAAATTTAAGAAAATAATAGTGATTCTTATTTTATTTGTAGATCATGAAAAAAAACAACTACAATGTTTAATTTTTTCAAAAGAAAATATTCAAATTCTTCAGAAGACAACGTGGAATTGCCAACAACTAATGTTGCTATTCCAATTCCAGATAATGTGGATGTTCCAATTCTAGAAAATATTCATTCTCCAATTCCAGAAAATGCCGATATCCCAATTTCGTGTTTTTTGTTTTTGTTGGTAAATGATTGTATCTTAATATATTAAAAAATAATGATTTTTGGGTATTTGTCTTGGTTAATAGTTTATTAATACTATATAGATGCGTATTTGAAATTTTTTTTCGCTTATCTCTGACCCCTAGCTTAAAATCCTAATTCCGTCTCTGTATATATTTAATATGTAATGAACAGTACAGTTATCCTTGGAAGAACTGAAACGTATGATTTTCCATGGTGGGTAATAAAGAACGCTCATAATAGTGTTCTCCTCCTTTATTTTTAAGAAACAAATATATCTTTGGGATATTATGAATGTATGCTATTGTCAAATAACAATGTCAACTAGATTTTTAACTCATGGCATTGCTGTCAAAACCATTATTGGGTTTGATTGGTTTTTTTTAACAATCACGAGTTTTCTAATATTGCAAGGCAGGAGCACTCTATACATAACTACGAGTTTTCTAATAAATAACAATGCATGATTTACATCATAAAACACAATCTGCAACCCAAAAATAAATAAATAATTTAAAAATATATATATGGAAAAGACTGCTTAATATTGATTGTCATAAATTTCAAAAGACCATATCAAACTCTGTGATGAAGGATGGATTTTACTCAAGTTTAGGCAGTAAGGGGCTAAAAGCAAACCAATTCGCATAACCAAAATTGGATGGCAACCACACACGTCAAACCGAGCACCCCATCATGAGTTCTACATATTCAAAACGTGACCAGGTATCATCAACAACTCCAACCGCCTCTGTTAACCAATTATCTATCAAAGGACCTGCAGTTGGACAGCGACATCATGCCTCCCTGAGCAATAGCTTTTCAAATTTAGCAGAAATTTCAGAAGAATCCTTGGAATTGGAACACACTAATTGCGATTCATTAATGGTAATACACTCCGATGAATCAACCTCAGAGAGCTCGGACACCTACGTGTCCACGTTACTTCCACCTACGTGTCCACGTTACTTCCACCTAGCACCCCTGTTACATGCAACCCCTCCACTATTTCTGTGTCTCCATCTAGAATTTCTCCTCACAAAGCTCTTACTCCTACTCATAGTTCGTCCCAACCTGACTGTGATGGCTCCCTCTCACAACCTTCCACGCTCCGTCGACTCCGACTCCCCACCGTCTTCACCTACCCAGCCCCACCCGAATTCCGGTTCCAGCACTCTCAACCCGAATGCACCACCTTTCATTCCATCGGAGATGTCGGATTTTCTGACCCCACACGTCTCTCATCCACCCTCTCAACTCCCCTCAGCCCATTCCTATATCCTGCAAATAGCACTTCATCCAAACACTCCGATTCAATGGCATGCACATATCATTCCAACTCGCACGGATATCTCCAATCCTCACCAACAGGAGTGGGGAATGATGAACGATGAACCCGACGGAGGTCCCACCATCACCACCACCCTCACCGTTAGCCTCTCCGCTCGCCCTCGTCACTTCTGACCACACCGTCGTTCCACAAGAAGAGTTTCCGCTCCGCCGCCAAGCCCAGCTACCCATGCACACGAAAACTTGGCCCTTGGAAGCGAAGTGCTTCGCTTTCCAATCTTCAACTTCCTGACAGAGGAAGAGCTTATGTACTCGGTGGAAACACAACTCAACAAGCTGGCTATAACTCATTTCTCAGAGTTATTAAGAACATTGGCCGTCAGCCTAATCTCGTGTCTGGGGCGGGTAGTGTTGCCACCACAATACAAGATATACTCGGACCCTTTAAGTGCACTGCAGATCTAGTCAATGCTCTCTCCACTGGGGAGGACGGGTCCTTCCTCTACTCAGAATCCACCTCTGAATCTGTTCCCAAATCCTCAGTCACCATCCATGAAGATAGCAATCTAGAATGTTAGGGGAGTCGAGAATGCTCGGTTTGGTTTGAACGTACAGGATCTAGTGAATGCTTACTGCCCGGACATCCTTGTCATACTTGAACCCAAGATCAGTGGGAACCATACAAAGCACGTCATTGGCGAGGTGGGTCTCCCTCGTCATTTTCGTGTGGACCCCATAGGCCTCTTAAGGGGAATATGGGTGCCATGATCACAAATGCAACTTGGATGTAGTGGGAGCTACTGAGCAGAGTGTGACCATGCTTCTCAGGGTAACTTCTCTTCCTACCACTTGGCTTTTTCAGCTATTTATGCTTCTCCTAGTTTACATAAACATTTTCAATTATGGCATCAACTAGAACAATTAGCATCAAAATTTAATAGGCCTCGGTTGGTCATAGGTGATTTTAATGAACTCCTTGATACTACAGACAAACTAAGAGTTCGTCCCCTCATTTCATCACGTGTTCAGGTTTTTAGAGTCTGTCCGTTTAGAGTGAAAATACGGAGGATGAAAAGTAAAAGGAGGAAAATAATTTCGCTGTTCATTTGGAAAAAGAAAATAAGGAGGATAAAAAATTTGAAAGGAAAATTTCTCTCCTGGACCCATATATATTTTCCTCTCAAATTAAGAGAAAAACGTGGGAGAGAAAACTTTGTTTCTGATTGACTTTTGCGCCTTTACAAAAATAGCCCCCATCCTACCAACCATTCATGACTACTTATTACCCTCCCACCTACCCACCTGATGCTTCTCATTACCTTCACAATACAATATAGAAAAGTGCTTCTCATCTCCTTCACCAACAAGTCCGGCCAGGTTCTCTTCTTTTTTCTTTTTTTTTTTTTCCTCAACGTGAACTTTTTGCTAGTTACAAAATCATTTGCCCAATTTGCCCCATTAAATTTATATTTACACTATTATAATTTTTACATTATAATAATAAAAAAATAATATAAATTTATGTATATGATGTGGTAAATTTTATGTTATTTAATTAGTACAAATAAATTTATTTCTTACGTATTCTATAATAATGATATAATAGTCAATTTATATAAATTACATTTTTCATCCTTTCATTTTTCTTTCCAACTGAACAAAAGAGTTTTCCACCCCTCCAACTGAACACACAAAAGGGAAAACTAAAATATTTTTCACCCTCTCACAATTTTTCATCATTCCACTTTTTCACTCCTCCAACCGAACGGACCCTTAAATCATGCTCAATTAATTGTGGCCTTTTTGAAGTTGCAACAAATGGCCTAACTACACCTGGACAAATAAAAAGATTTTTCATCTCCAGGCCTGCTTACGGACTGGAATACCCCTATTTTTGGTCAAGTGGGCCAAAATACCCAGCGAGCATTACGTCAATACCCTTTACTTCAAACAACTTTTCCAATCCAAAAGCCATGATTATGAGTTGACACCACCAGATATACTTTACTCTTCTTCTGAACTTCATTATCGGGAATTTCATGACACTCTAATCTACTTCCCTGATAGGATAGAAACCTAGTCCCCTCTCCAGACCATCCACTAGTTAAAATCCCCTAGTCCGGATGGTTTTCATGCTCAATTTTATTAGAATAATTGGCACATTGCTAGTACTGAAATTAACAAATTTATTCAAACAATTTTCATCACATCCCATATCCCAGACGATTTAACTAGAGTGAAACTTGTTCTAATTGCCGAAGTCCCTAACCCGGATATAGTTTCACAGCTTAGGCCAATTAGTGTTTGCAACACTTTGTATAAACTCCTTAATTACCAAACTCCTAGTAAACAAACTTAAACCTTTCCTTTTAGCTATGACCCACTCGACCCAATCAGGATTCGTCCCTGGACATCGAGCAATAGATAATTACATTATCACCCAAGAACTTATACACTATATTTACCAAAGGAAAGGGAAAACCAATCTGATGGCAGCAAAAATTGATCTGGATAAAGCCTACAAGAAGTTAGAATGATCATCATTAGGTACACTCTTATGATCTATCATTTTCCCCTGAACATAATCGATTGATTATGGCCTGCATCTCTTCAGCTTCAGTTTCAATTCTATAGAATGTTATGGCTAGCCCAGCATTTAAACCGTCCCCAGTATTAGGCAAGGTGACCCCTTATCTCCATATATTTTCATTATTTGCCTCAATCAACTCTCCTTATCTTTAGACCAGGCTCTTCATACTAAACAAAACTGACAAGTCGGTCCATGATTTTCTGTGGGGGTGACACTTCAAACCAAAAACACATTCATTTGTTGAGTTGGGAGACCGTAACTAGGCCAAAAATATATGGAGGTCTAGGAATTAGAGAATCCAAAGATAGTAATGGGGCCTTTCTAATGAACCAGGCATGGCGGCTCTAGTCAAACCCAAATACATTGTTGGCCAAGTTCCTATACCAAAAACATTTTCTAACCTATAATTTCCTCCACACAAAGTCCACCACTGGTTCTCACTCTTGGAAATCTCTCATTAAGGGATATAAATCTATTGCAAAAAGGTCTTCAAGGGATAGTGCAATATGAACGAAATATTAATTTCTATTTAGACCATTGGCTGCCTCTAGGCCCTATTCGAAGTCTTATTCAAGGCCCTCTATTACCTCAAGAATATGATTACAAGGTAGCAACGATTATTAATGCTAACCAGCAGTGGGATTTAACACCATTGAGTGTAGTCTTGCCAAGAGAAATAACACAATTCATTTATGCACAACCTTTACCTATATATTCAACACATCCATCGACTACTTTCACCGATACACTCACTTGGAACCATAACTCGAGTACTTGCTCAGTAAAATCAGCTTCTTAATCATTACTTAATTGGAATAGGTTGGGAACTTTGATTAAAACCGAAACTTGGTCATGGAATTGGAAATTGAAAGTACCACCTAAGATCAAGTTATTCATTTGGAAATGTGCAATCCATAGAATTCCCACTAAATCAATCTTATTATCTCAGTCAAATCGTCATTCTCAACTTTGCCCACGTTGTAATGACATAGAAACCCCATCCATGTATTCTCAACTTTGCCCACGTTGTAATGACATAGAAACCCCATCCATGTATTAAGAGACTGTGACTTTGCCAGAAATATTTGGACATCATTTGCATCTAATCTTCTCATACTAGATTTTTTTTTCAATCACCCCTTTCATCACTGGTGTAAACAAAACATGAAAACCACAATGATTTCCTCATACATCCCATGGAACACTATATTTGCTTTCACTATCAGAGCTATATGGCTAGGACGCAACTCCCTTATTTTTTAAGGGAAACTTCTACAATACCAAATCCTAAAAGCTATTGCCCTCTCCCATGCCACTGAGTTCTTTTTCCTTAGCTCAGTACTTGAGTTACCATCACACACATACAAAGATATTACAATCTCTTAGGTTCTAAAACCTTAGGGACTAATGTATTAGAACTTCAATATGTATTATGTTAACAAACAATGATCAAAACATAGAGTGTAGGTTTAGGCTTGCTCAAAGTGTGTTTAATTGTAAAATTGGAATCGAGTGATTATAGGATTTATTGAACAAAATCTACAAGCTCGATCGATCGAAAATTAAACTCGATAGATCGAAACTCGTGCAGATTTAATTTTCTGCAGAATTTTCAATTCATCCCAAGCTCATATGACGTGTAGGGTTTTGTGTTCTACTCTAAGTATAAAAGGAAAACCCCTAGCTACGATTCGGAAGTCTTTGAAGTGTTGTGTGTTGAATCTTCTATGAGATCTAGAGGTGTTTACCTTCATACACACACATAGAATTGTCAAGATCAGGATTCGCATCAAGAACGTGATGATCTCTTCAGTTGTTGCATAAAGAACATTAAAGAAGATCTGAAACCTTTAAGTGGAGTCTCAAAGTCACAAGTAGGTGAACTTGTAGTTGCAGCAGATTAAGGAAAGAAGTAGTTCATGGACTCAAAATTGTCATGTGATCGTGGTAGTAAGTTTTCTACTCGAGGCAGCAATAGGATGTTAGTGGTCTAAGTTCTATTGTACAAATTTCAATTCTTTCATAGTGGATATGTTTTTCGCTTAAAGATAGCTAGGCTAAATTCTCCCCAGGTTTTTTACCGTTTAGGTTTTCATGGGTTATCATATCATTGTGTTCTTTATTTTTTCACATTATTTACATGATATGATCTTATTGTGTTAACTTAGAACTGAATAATTTATCTAAGTATTCACTTGGCTAAATAACTAGGTTAAACAACTTGTGTTAAGGAATCTAAAAATGTACAATTGGTATCAGAGCAGGTTAGCTCTAGTGTTTAAATCTTTTGATGTAAAAGTTGATCCTTGACCCCTACTGTCATAGTTTTTTTAAAGTTCTTTTTGCTAAAAATCCAACTTGTCTACTTTTGGTTTATAAGGTTTGTTGCATGTATTAAGTCTTTCCTCGAGTATCTTGGTATAATTACATGTGATGATAATTATGGGTGCTATACAGCTTTTACCGCCTTAAAGGCACGTGATTCTTGTCTTTGGTATTTGGATAGTGGTTGTTCCAGGTATATGAGGGGAAATAAAACATTATTCAAGACACATTTTGAAGGAAAGATTGGGACAATCACGTTTGGAGATGGGAGCAAATCTATGATCAGAGGCATTGGAATTGTGAATTTTCAAGGGTTGCCGGTATTTGAAGATGTCTGGTATGTTGATGGGCTGAAGGCTAACTTACGCATTAGTCAAATTTGTGACAATGGACTAAATGTTCTCTTTACCAAGTATGAATGTGAGATACTTGATGGAGGAGGTGACTGCATGTGTATTGGTGTTAAGACAGATGATAACTGTTATGGTATAACACCAAGTATAAGCAACAAGTGTTTTAGTGCAAAGATCAATCAAGTAGACTTATGACATCAACAGTTGGCACTCACAAGTCACAAGAAATTAGAGAAAATCTCCAAGTGTGATGCAGTTATTGGTTTGGCCAAGTTTGAAAAGATAGAGAAGTGCATTTGTGGACCATGTCAGATAGGTAAACAAGTGAAGTCCAAGCATCCGTCTATAACTGAAGTGCAAACCTCAAGACCTGTAGAGTTGTTGCACATTGATCTCATGGGTGGCCAGAGATAAGGATGAGGCTCCTGAAAAGATGATACACTTGTGCAAGAAATTGCAAGTTGAAAAAGGTACTGTGATAGCCAGAATTAGAAGTGATCATGGTAGAGAATTTGAGAACACAAAATTGACTACTTTCTGCAATGATCAAGTCATACATCAAGAGTTCTCTTCACCCAAGACACCACAACAAAATGGAATAATGGAACGGAAGAATAGGGTTATTCAAGAAACGGCTCATGTCATGCTAAATAACAAGAAGAGGCCCAAGTCCTTCTGGGGAGAAGCAGTTAACACTGCTTGCCATATACTCAACCGAGTGTATTTTAGACCTGATTCCAAGAAAACTCCATATGAACTCTGGAGAGGAAAGAAGCTTGTTGTCAAATATTTCAGGATGTTTAGAAGTGACTGCTATATTCTACGTGATAAGGAGAACCTACAAAAGTTTGATGCAAAGAGAGATAAGGGATATTTTTTGGGCTACTCTTCCACCAGTAGAGCATATAGAGTGTACAATTTAAGAACTAAAATAGTCATGGAGTCTTCAAATGTGGTGATCAATGATGAAATATGTTCAAAATCTCATTCAAAAGACACTCCTCCAGTTCAAGAAAAGAGTATGGAGGTTGAAGATTCTCTTCTTGATGATTATGTTTGGAAGCATAGTAGTGAAGAACTACAATTATTGAATGATGCTGTTTCAGAACCATCGATTTCAGAACCATCCACTCCTGTTCGTGAAACCCAACTCTATTTTACCACACTATAAATAATGGAGATGTTAACAACTCTATTTTGCACCCACCAGACCAGTTATACAATTACAAACAAACAAAATGAGTCCTTAAAAAAAAAAGAATCACCATTGTTATTGCTTGCACTTTTTATAATTGTTACTACTTTCTCTATGGATGTTGATGATGCTGAAAATCATCAGTAAGTCCACAGTCCTCATGTGCCCTAGACAAGACCTACACAACACAAAGAGAAGAGGAAAACCCTACAAAGAGTACCGGTGTGGTACCAGCCAAATACCCTCTGAAGATCAAGTTAGAAAATTTTCACAACTCTAGAGTGCCAGAGCTGGGGTGAATTATGCATACCTTGGTCTTTGAGGGTTTTGGGTTTTTATAGTATTGTGGAATCGATCTTGGTTTCTTGGCGAAAAGTCATATTTCCTTACAGAGAATATCCTCAAAACTGCGTGTATTTTACGAGATACTTTGCATATAGAGATTCTATTGACTAGGGTCAATCGTGGAGCACAAGTCATTTCCATTTGAAGTTCCTTGAGGACCAATTAAACCACGTGGGCATCACGTGGCTTTGCTACCATCCACTTTGTATTCATCTACCTCCTTGTCCGTCCAACACAGGTAATCCGTACACAAACCACACACATTGCCATGTTGTCTCCCCTCTTTGTCTGTCAACCCAATGTAGTCGTCCATGGTAGATTCCATAAAATTTGACCATCTATCATAATTTTATCATCTTTAGCTACCCCTCACTCTATGGGTCCGTCGCCATGTTTCCTAAACGGAACCGTAGAGTGACAGTTTAACACAACTTTTTAGGAAATGTGTCTTGATTTGACAGGCTAGCCTAGTGCCATTAATGCAGTAGGGGCACATGGCAAGCGCCTAGTGGTCAATTGCTCGTATTGAAACATCCCTTCGTCTATTGTGTCGTTCCCTCTATATATATGTTGCTTGCCCTTCTCATTTTTACTTTCCATAAATTTTCAGAGCCAGAGCGATACCATTTGCCTTTTATTTCAACTTTGCCTTTTCCATTGCTTCTTGGTGACCATTCACTAGCCACGTCCGTTTTCCTCTTCGAATCGTCAACTGGTAAGCATCTGTTGCCTCTTACTTATTTTTAATTTTGTCCTTTAGTTTAAATATTGTTAGTCCATCACCTTCATAGACCTGTAGAGTCTTAGGGGTTTACCCGTCACTTGTAGGTAACAGATGTCTAGTGAGGTGTTGAGTGATCAATTATGGGTCCGCGAAGGAGTGGGCTATGATGAGGTGTACCCATCTGGTCATGATGACTCTGGCACATCTCATGATGAAAGGGATTCGCCTGCCAATTCTCCTTCAGAGGAGGATAATGATGTGGACGTGGTCAAATCAGAGGGAGGTTCAGGTGGTGACTCAAATAGCTCCAATGTTATTGACGCTGATCCTCCCATCCAATCTGTCGTAGGTCCAGATGGCCTTAAGGAGTTCATCCTCCTTCCATTGTGAACTGTAAATGATTTTAATTCATCCGTCAAGCAAAGACATTTCGAAACCCTTAGGGAGAGGTACCAAATCCTTACCAGCATACCCATCCGTCTATCTCGTAAGTCTAAAAAATGTAATTATGATGGCGTCAAGCATGTCAGGGTATATGAGCAGATGTTTAAAGCGGGACTTTGGCTTCCCCTAAGTGCTCTTCGCCGTCATCTTCTTCAGTACTTCGGCGTTGCCATCACCCAAATCTCTCTAAATGCTTGGAGGGTCTTCCTCGATGCTAAAGTTCTATATGGAGTTTTGCGCAATGAGGAGAGAAAGATGACGATGGGGGAGTTCTTCCACTATTTTCGTCCGTCAGAGATCACCCAGTCTAAAGGTATGTACAGCTTCCTACCAAGGAAGCCTATACTTAGGCTGGTGTGTGACACTCTGACTCCAACAAGAACTGGAAGAGTCGTTATTTCTTTATGCAGGGTGACACTGGATGTGTCACCCTAATGAACAGGAGTTCATGCCCGTAGACAAAAGTTGGGGCATAATGCCTCCATTTGGTGAGAATTCCTCCTCTTTAAATTTTATCTTTTACTCACCATCTCTGGTTTAACCGTCCTTTTCTTCGCAGCTCAAGACCGTCCAAAATTGACCTTGGAGCAGTGGAGTTTTTTTGAGAAAATTTTTGCAATTAAGTTAAAGAAGAGGACATGGGCTAAGCTCATCACCTTGGAGACAATCCATTGGTATTGCGAAGGTCCCGAACCTAGCGAAACTACCCATTGCTATAATAACCAGGCCCGCAAACATAAGTCCGTCTCTCTTTACAGTATTTTCTTTCTAATTGTAATTTTCCTAACTCTTTCTTTCCGTTCATATTGATATAGAGGTGGAGGAAGTTAGGAGGAGAGCTTACATAAAGCAGCAGGCTGCTGCTAAGAAGAAACAGGAGGGCACCTTGCCTCCTAAGGCTGCCACCCAAGTTCCTCTGTCAAATAAAAGACCATCGGAGAAGTCTAACCGTCCCCCTAAAAAGCCCAAGGTGACAGAGTCCACCGTCGAGGTGAGAACTAAAACAAAGAAGACGATTACTCTACCCGATCCGAGGAAGGGCAAAGGTTTGATGATGAGACAAGTACTCGTCACCCTAAAGCCACCCGTCCTCCTTCGCGAAGACCTCAAATACACCTTCGAACAGCTGTCATCCATCATAAAAGATGATGATGACGAGGACTTAAGCAATCATGCAACAAAGGCAATGGGGGAGACGGGTCTCTTTAGCATTGCACGGGTCTCTTTAGCATTGCACAAGTAAATTTTTTTGTCCATTGCCCTTTTCTGAGTCAAATTGTCTCCATCCTCTTTTAACCCTTCTTTTGTTCTACAAGGGGTGGTAATGGTGAAGGGTCTAATGGACCGTTGCCTCTCCCATGAGACATCTTTGGACCGAGTCAGGGCAAAGGCAAAGGCGACAGTAGTGGAGTTGGAGGAGTTGAAGGCCCAAAAGGTGGTCTAAGAGAAGAAGCTTATTGCATCAAGGTGGTCTAAGAGAAGAAGCTTGTTGCATCAAAGTAGTTAAGGGGCGAACTGGAGCAGCAGACGGAGGTGCTGGGGAAGGTCCTTGAGGACAAAAAAAAGGAAATCAAAGACACCAAAGACCAGTTCAGTTAGGCTAAGGAGGATGCGATACAGGAGTATCGTAACTCTGACGTCCTCTTAGCAAAGCTCGGCAGCTCCTTTGCCGACGGTTTTGATAACTGCTTCCGTCAAGTGAAGGTGTCCTATCTTAATCTGGATCTTTCTCACATCTCCATCAACCCCCAAGCCCAAACACCAGCCCAGCTCGTCTACTCCAAAAGCACCAATAAGCTGTTCACTGATGACACCGTCGTTGACCCCCAAGGTGAAGAGGAGACGGCTCCTGCAGATCAAGCCACCTTCGTCGGTGATGACACCAGTCCACTTGAGGGGGACCGGATGGCCAAGGATAAAGAAAACCTTACCGACCAAAACTAAATTTGTCTTTTCTTAGCTTAGACTTTAATTTTCTTTTTTTTCTTTTGTAAAGACCTCTTGGCAAAACAATGTTTCTATTTCACCATCGCATATTGTCTTTTAGGCCTTATATGTTGACATTTTCCCTTTTATTGGGCTTTTTATAATTTATTGGTATTTTGATCATGTATTTGTTAACATATATTTTCCATATATCCGTCTACTTTGTGCTCAACAACTGAAACCGTCCTTATGTGAACTTAATAAATACAACCCATTCATAGAGTGAATCTGTTCACCTTGTGGACTTGGTATATATACGTCATTCATCCAGTATGATCACATCACCGTTTTTTACATAATTCATCCTTGTGGGATGATCCCGTCCACTTTTTGGCTCGATGAATATAACACATCGCTTTAAGATGAATCTGTCCACTCCGTCATCCTTATGTATCTCATCTCTTCAAGATGAACCTGTCTACTTTTATGGATTTAATAAGTATAGCTCATCCATTCAAGATGAACCCATCCACTTTTGTGGACTTAGTGAATAAAACTCAGCTTTTTAGGATGATCCCGTCCACTTTTACGAACTTAACAAGTAATCAAGTATAGCTCATCCCTTTAAGATGAGCCCATCCACTTTTGTGGACTTAGTGAATAAATCTCATTCTTTTAGGATGATCCCGTCCACTTTATGGACTGGATAAACATATCACATCCCTTTAGGACGAATCTGTCCACTTTGTGTACTTAATGAATATAGCTTATCCCTTTAAGATGAACCCGTCCACTTTGTGGACTTGATGAATATAACTCATCACGTTAGGATGAACCCGTCCACTTTTGTGGATTTTATGTATAAAACTCACCCTATTAGGGTGATCCCATCCATTTTCTGGACTTGATAAACATAACTCTGTAGACACACATACAACATGTTCTGAATAACTCCTCTTATTGTGATAGATATGCAAGTAGAAATTGTTCTTTTGAAAATAAGAAAATTACCCTTCAGGCCATAAAAAGTACTATAAATAATAAAAACTAAAAAAGAAATAAACTGGAAAATAGAAATAAACTGGGAAATGAGGAGTTTCGTAGTTTGTGATCTTTTTTCTACTGATAGTACTTTTTCAGGTGCTCTGTGTTCCATGAATTGTGCAGCTTTTGCCCATCCAATGTCTCGAGGTGGTAGGCGCCCTTCATATGCCATGATGTAATCTTGTACGGTTCTTCCCAATTAGGTCCTAACTTTCCCAAAGAGGGGTCTTTTGTAGCACCCGTTACTTTCCTTAAGACAAGGTCCCTAACCTGGAAGTCCCTGTGTGTTTACCCGGGAGTTGTAGTGTCTGGCCATGAGGTTTTGGTACCGTGCTAACCTTTGTTCAGCCGTTGCTCTAATTTCATCCACCATATCAAACTACAGACGTAATGCGTCGTCATTCTTTTCCTCGTCATGGTTCACCACTCTGTAGCTTGTGAGTCCCACTTCAGTCGGGATGACCGCCTCACTTCCATACGCAAGTCAAAACGACTTCTATCCTGTAGGCGTTCTTGCCATCGTCCTATACGCCCATAGTACACTTAGCAATTCTTCCAGCTAGATACCTTTTGCCCCCTCGAGCCAGGTCTTGATGATTTTGAGTAAGGATTGATTTGTGACCTCAACCCGCCCATTAGCTTGAGGATGGGTAGGTGACGAGTAATGGTTCTTAATCCCAAGCTGTGAGCAAAAGTCCTTGAACGTATCATTATTGAACTGTTTCCCGCTGTCTAAGACCACCACTCTAGGCATACCGTACCTGCAAATGATGTTGCTCCATATGAAACCGCATACATTCTTCTCTGTGATGGTAGCTAAGGCTTCCACTTCTACCCATTTGGTGAAATAATCTATACCGACCACTAGGAATTTAAGCTACCAAATAGCCGTCGGGAACGGACCCATGGAGCCGTCATTGGGGTGAGTTCCTTTGTTGGTTGTCAGATCATGTTGTTGAACCTCTGACATTTGTCGCAAGTTTTGACGTATGCAAGGACATCCTTCTGCATAGTGAGCCAATAGTATCTTGTACGAATTAGTTTGTTCACCAACGACCGAAATTCGAAATGGTTTTCGCAAATTCCTTCGTGAACTTCTCGCATGGCATAATCTACTTCCTCAGGGATAAGGCACCTTAGGTATGGCTAGGAGAAATCTCTCTTGTATAAGATATCTTTGATTAGTACGAATAAGATATCTTTGATTAGTATGAATCGCGCAGCATAGACTTTCAACTTCCTTGCAGCTTCCTTATCGTCAAGAAGCACGCCGTCTGTTAGATAGAAGGTAATTGGTGTCGTCCAGTTGTTCTCGGAACCTATCTCTCGCACACTGACGATGTTTATCAAAGGTGAGTCCTGAACAAAAAAGAGTACCTGAATGGGGAAGAGCATGTGCTCTGCTGATGCCACATTGGCAAGACGGTCGGCCCGCTCGTTCTCTTCCCTTGGGATTTGAACGAACTTTGCATTGAGGTTGTTCATCCGATTCTTCACTTACTCAAGGTAGTTCTTCAACCATTCCCCTCTACACTCATAACCGCCATTAACTTGACTAGTGACCACTTAAGAGTCTCAATGCATGATCATATTCGTGGCTCCTGCTGCTTGTGCGAGATCCAACCCTGCCATCAAAGCTTCATACTCGGCCTTATTGTTTGTTGTGGGAAAGTCAAGTCGGACCATGCACTCGACCTTGTCTCCTTCCAAGCTATGGAGCACTACACTACACTAGCTCCTCCTGCTTGTTTATTGGATGATCCGTCCGTGTGGACCATCCATTGGGGATTCTTTTTTGCCCCTTGCTCATCCATATGGGTGAACTCTGTAATGAAATCGGCAATGACCTGTCCTTTTATGGCTGTACATAGGCAATACTGTATGTCAAACTCACTTAGCTCGATCACCCATAACACCATCTGTCCAACTACCTTCGGACTACTTATTGCTCTCCGCAGGGGTTTATTGGTCAAGACAACAATAGTATGAGCCTGGAAGTATGGTTTGAGCTTATGCGCTGCAGTTACCAACGCAAAGGCGAGCTTCTCCATAAGGGACACCTCTATTCTGTGCCTCGAAGTGCTTGGCTTATGAAGTATACAGGCTTTTACACCCCATCTTCTTCACTGACTAAGGCTGTGCTGACAGCAGCTGAGGAGACGGCTAAGTAGAGAAACAACTCCTCTCCTAGTTTGGATGGGCTCAGTAAAGGTAAGGAAGAAAGATATGCCTCCAGATCCTCAAATGTGCGCTGACACTCGGTCATCCATTCAAAGGTCTTTTTTAATGTGTGGAAGAAGGGTAGGCACTTATATGTTACTCTTGAAACAAACCTGTTTAATGTAGTGACCTTACCATTCAAACTCTATACCTCCTTGATAGTTTTTGGTGGAGCTCACTCCATGATGGACCGTATCTTGTCTGGGTTAACCTTAATGCCCCTTTAGGATACCATGAATCTCAAGAATTTTCCTACTATCACTCCGAATGCACACTTGTTTGGATTCAGCTTCATGTTATAGTGTCAAAGGGTTTCGAAAGTCTCCTTGAGGTCGTCCAGGTGGTCGTCCTCCTGCACGTTTTTTATCCGCATTTCGTCCACATATACTTGGACATTTCTCCCAATTTGATGCGTAAACATCTTGTTCATCAACCTCTAGTACGTGGCACCTACGTTCTTGAGCCCGAGTGGCATTACTCTGTAACAGAAGAGACCCTGGCTAATGACAAAAGAAGTCTTCTCCTAGTCAACTTCGTCCAGCTTGATCTAGTTGTAACCAAAAAAGGCTTCCATGAAACTCAACAGCTAATGTCTTACCGTTGAATCCACCAGGATATCAATCCAAGGAAGCCGGTAGCTGTCTTTGGGGCATGCTCTGTTCAGATTCATGAAATCTATGCACATCTTCCATTTCTCGTTGGCCTTTTTGACCATCACCACGTTGGCCAGCCAGTTGGGGTAGTATACTTCTCATATAAACCTTGCTTCCTGTAACTTGCGAACCTCTTCTGCTATGGCCCTGTCTCGTTCTGGAGCAAATACCTGTTTCTTTTGACGGATGGGAGAAAAAGTGGCAATACATTCAATTTGTGAACCATGACCAAAGGACTGATTTCGGGCATGTCTTCGTGGCTCCAGGCGAAGACGTCCTAGTTCTTTCTTAGGAATGACATTAGGGCCAGACGGACTGTTGGGCTAGCAAGAGTACCTATTCTTGTCGTTCGCTCAGGCTTAGAATAATCAAGGAGTACCTCTTCCAACCTTTCCACCGGTTCCACCCCCGTCTGCTATTCTTCTATGCACATCGTTGGTAAATGGTCGTCCATCTATAGCATGAAGATGTAGCACTCGTATGCTGCTACTTGGTCTCCTTATACCTCTCCTACTCCATACTCAGTGGGGAACTTGATCATCAGGTGGTAAGTGGAAGTTACGGCCTTCTACAAATTGAAGGTAGGGCGGTCCAAGATTGCAATGTAAGCGGAAAAACAATCTACTACCAGGAATGTGACATTCCCAGTGATCTACTAAGGGTAATCGTCGATGGTGACAGGCAAGGTGACCGCACCGAGTGGGTACACTCTTGTTCCTCCGAATTCAACGAGTGGTGCGTTAATTGGAATCAACCATTCTCTCCCAATCCTCATCTACTGGAAGGCTAGGTAGTAGAGCATATCAGCGAAGCTGTCGTTGTTCACCAGGACCCTGTGAGTGTTGCAGTCACCAATCTGTATGCTCACCACAAGTGCGTCATCATGCAGATGATAGAGACATCAAGCGTCCTCCTCTGTGAACCCGATTACCAGGTTGTCAATGCGTGCCATCTTCAGGACCAAACCTGTTAGCTGGACATTCTGAACCATATGGAGATAGGTCTTGCGTGCCTTCCTGGTCGAATAGGAAGTTTTGTTTCCCCCTACAACCATCCTCATGTCTCCTATAGGTGGCTTGGGACACTCGTTTTCCCTCTAGGGGCCTTGCTCTTGCTGTTGGTACATCCTATCTTTGTTGACAAACTTTTGCAATTTGCCTTGTCTAATCAAGGCTTCTATCTGCTATTTCAAATCGTAGCAATCGGACGTATCGTGACCATGGTCTTAATGGAAGTGGCAGTACTTGTCTCTGGACCTTTTGTTGGGGTCACCTTTTAGCTTGCCAAGAAACGTCAGGAATCCTTCGTCCTTAATCTTCATAAGTACCTAATCGATTAGGACATTTAGTGGGGTGAAATTCGCAAATCTTCCAATGGGGGGTTTGAAGCGTCTATCCTCTCGTCTGTCTCCTGTCTTTGTGGCCTTCCATCCTCTTTATAGTCGTGTTTCTTCTTGTCTTTCTCTCTTCCTGGGCTTTTGCTCTCGGGCAAGCAATGCGTCTTCCGTGTTCATGTATTTGGTAGCCCTATAAAGTATATCTGACATGGTTTTCGGGTCGTTCTTGTATAACGAAAAAAAAAACTTCCCCTTCCACAGCCCATTGGTGAAGGTAACTACGAGTACCTTGTTTGTCAACTTCGTCAATCGAGAGGGCCTCCTTGTTGAAGCGGGTGATGTAAAAATTTAGTGTCTCATCCTCCCTTTGCTTGATATTCATTAGGCATGCCTTTGACTTCTTGTACCTGTGCCCCCCAATAAAGTGTGAGGCAAACTGGGCACTTAGCTCCTTGAATGTGTTAATAGAGTTTGGCGTCAACCTGCTAAACCATACCCTTGCACGACCTTTTAATGTAGTGGGAAAAACCCTAGCACATGATCTCGTCCGCTACGCCCTGCAGGTGCATGAGGGTCTTGAACGTCTCCAGGTGTCCAAAGGATCCCTGACCCAACGTAGGCTTCCACTTGCGGCATATAGAACTTTGGCAAGAGAGGGAACGAAGTAACAGGTGCAGTGAAGGGTGAATCCATTCAGTGCACCAGCTTGTCGAGATCGCTTGATACTCGTCTTCTAAGGGCATTCATCATCAGGTCCATTTATTCCCTCATTATCTGCATATTTGCAACCAGGTTCGGTGAGGCAATATCTGTGGCCGTCAATCTACTCACGGAGTTGCTACCTTCTGGCCCTTCCCTATCCTGCCTACCGTTAGCATGCTGAAGGTTATCACCCTCTTACTCCTCCTCTTGATTTAGGGGCTCAACGTCCCTTTGGTGCAGCTGCTCTTCTATGTCATGGTTTTGCTTGGTAAGGCATTCAATAGCCGCGGCAAAAGTCTGAACCTGTCTCTCAAGAGCGGTGGTACGTGGCTTGTCTCCTTGGTTATTGTTGGTAGTCGCCATCGAGGGAGTAAGCACCATGCAACTTTTTGTCCAAGAAGCAATAATATGACTTACCTACTTCCTGCAGACAGCACCAACTAATGATGACGAAAATCGTCAGTAAGTCACACAGTTCTCACGTACCCTAAACAAGACCTGCACAACATAAAGAGAAGAAGAAAACCCTACAAAGATTACTAGTATGGTACCAGCCAAATACCCTCTGAAGGTTAGGTCAGAAAATTTTTACAATTCTAGAGTGCCAAAGCTGGGGTGAATTATGCGTACCTTAGTCTCTAAGGGTTTTGGGTTTTATAAGTAATGTGAAATCGACCTTGGTTTCTTAGCGAAGAGGAATATTTCCTTGCAGAGAAGATCTTCATAAATGCGCGTATTTTACGGAATTCTTTCCATATAGAGATTCTGTTGACTAGGGTCAATCGTGGAGCACAAGCCATTTCCATTTGAAGTTCCTTGAGGACCAATTAAACCACATGGGCATCACGTGGCTTTACCACCGTCCACTTTGTATCTGTCTACCTCCTTGTTCGTCCAACACGGGTAATCTGTCCACTTACCACACACGTTGTCGTGTTGTCTCCTCTCTTTTTCCGTCAACCCAGTGTAGTCATCCATGGTAGCTTTCGTAAAATCTGACCGTCTATCTTAATTTTATCCTCTTCAAATCTGAAAGCTTCAAACGGTGTAGAAATTTATGTCTATAATTACGTGAAGGAGGGCAAAATTATAGTCATTTGTGCAACCATTGGGAGAAAGTTTCTTGCCTATGACATTGTCTATAAATTAGGCAAATACCATATTAGTGCTGATACTCTACCAATCTCCTGCAATTTCCAATTGCAAGGGGAATCCCACTCATTTGGTGTTTTCAATCCAGAAAC
This sequence comes from Castanea sativa, assembly GCF_040712315.1. Classification (NCBI taxonomy): domain Eukaryota; kingdom Viridiplantae; phylum Streptophyta; class Magnoliopsida; order Fagales; family Fagaceae; genus Castanea; species Castanea sativa. The sequence goes on from NC_134020.1 coordinate 43,454,719, forward strand.
AGACAAACGCAGTAATTATGTTTGGTGGATTAGAGAAATTGGTCCATGTTTTCAAGACAGTCTTGCTGGTGTTGAACTGTGTTATCCTTGGAATAATTAGACTTATGCTTTTTCATGGTGTTTTTTAATAAAGAAGATTCATCTACAATAGTGTTTTCCAAGTTTTAGAAAGAAAAAATAATAATATTTGGGATATTATGTATGTTGAGTTTGGATGAGTCATATGAATAAGACCGAAAATAATCAGACAGGAACATGCCTCGTGGAATAGTTGTCACTGATTTGAGTTGAGATGACTAATGCACTTGTGTCTAACTAATAAGTTGCTCATGCGATGCACGAATAACGTTGTAATGTTTTATGTATTTTTTTTTTAAGAATGTTGTACATATATTATAGCATATTTGTTATAAGACTTTATTAGTGATGAGTTTGTCATAATATATTTCTTCATCTTCAACGTTTGAATTTGGTCCGTCCTTATTTGTTCAATTTTTGAGCTTTCATCACTTTTTTTATTGCATCATTTGTATTAATCACTAATAAATTAGCACTGGAAGATTATTGACTGGATCTTACAAAGTTTGGACTTGCGGATTTGTTGTCTATGTTCAAGCATATCAATTTAAAGTGAAACTTATCCTCTGAAACCACTATAAATAGAGGGCATCCCCTTTCAATTTCAACATCAAGTTTTCAAGAAGCCCAAACTCTAGAGAAATTCTATCTCAATAATATTTGAAAAACATTCAAAGGACTTGAAGGACATTCAAAGAACTTGAAGAACATTTGAAGGACTTGAAGAATTTGTAAAACAACAAATCTCTAACAAGCTCAAAGCCAGAGATTCATTGTGAAGACGATTTGATTCATCTTCCAACCAAATTGAAGAAAATTTTGTATTTGAGTCAAGACCATAAAGAAGATAAAATCAAAGGAGCACTTTTTTTAAACGAGTCAAAATAGAGATTGTACTCACTACTTGATTAATACAAAATTATATTTGTGGAACACCTTTGTTTCAATTTGTTTGATTTTCTACAATTGAGAAATTGTGTTTACCATGAGGCACTAGGATCATAACTCATAAGGAAAAATTTGGCAATTTACTACTATTATTATTATTTTTTTTTTTTTTTAGAGAGAGTTTCAACCTATAGATACTTTACCAGTTGAGCTAACTAGAACCCACTTATCATTATTATTATTATTGTAACATATGTAGAAACTCTATCCTCCCCTCCCCTGCCCCCCAAAAAAAAAACTTCCAATTGGACTGATTGGGCTGATTTATTATTTTGCATTATTATTTTACTATCATAGTTTATAATAAATGATAGAGAATTAGGAAAGTTATGGTAAAGTTTAAAGGCAAAATAATATTGGTCAAAAACAAAGAGAGAAAATAAAAAGAAAAGTTAGTAATATATTAGCAAAAAACAATTTAATGTACAAAATTTAATTGGTAAATATAGTGCTAATATTTCAATGTGACCAAGGCCAACATTGTCAAACCACATTAAAACCCATGGCCGTGGTGAGAAAAGAAAACCATTAAAAGAAACGTTATAAAAGACTCCTAATCGTAATGAGACTTAGTGAAGTAATAATGATAAACACAGTAATATAAATTTGCTAGCTTCATGACACTCTTTGACTGTTTTTTTTTTATATAAATAATTTTAACCTATGGCGTCCACTCCTAATAGTAGCTCTTTATTATCAAACCAAGACATCAATCAGTTTTTAGTGTAGATGGGGACTAAATCTCAAATCTCTTATACAATCATCAAAGACTTTACCAATTAAGTTAACTGGAAACCACACTCTTGACAGTATTAATAGTTGCAAATGCATAATATTATCAAACATACCCATAAGACTTAAATTAGGATAAATGAAAAATTATGACATTAAAAAAAAATAGCCTCTGAGCATGCGCGAAGCATATGTGATGAGGCTAGTATTTTATAAATGGGTTAAAAAATTAAGAAAATTTAACTATATTTCTCACCCCTAAAAAGGTCTCCAAAATGTTAGACCTATAAAAATTCAACCAATTGAAAATCATAAACTTTTTGTGTGATGACACCTTAATTTTTCTAACCCAATATCCTATATACTAAATTGTAAACATTAGCCACTTAATCTCCCACATGGTCACACACCAAAAAATATCTTCTTCTTCTTTTTGTATATGTGAACAAAATAGCTAAGATATTATACTAAACCAAAATAGAAATTTTTTTGTTTATTTAGACCCCTGTACACTCAGATTATTTAACCTAATTAATTAACCAAGTTGATACTTAGATTTATTATTCAGATCTTGGTTAAACACAAATAATCATATCATTAAGTGCGGAATAGTAAAAAAGACAAGCGATACAATGACCTAGGAAAATCAATGAAACCGTCCAATTTCAAAGTAAAAAACCTAGGGAGGATTTAACCTAAACTACCCTCAAGACAACAAATTCACTATATAGAATGGAAGTTTTATAATATATTTTTCCCTAAATCTAATGTTGCTTCTTGTAGTACTTACTCACATGACCACATGCAACTCCAAATCTACAGACTTTTCTATCTGAATTTGTCAAACACAAACACCTATGTTTGTGACTCTGAAATCTCACTCAAAGGTTTAAATTATCAGCTATGTATGATCTTGTAGTAGCAACTTCAGATCTACCGGTTCTAATAATGTGTAGATGGAATTCCGGTAGTGACTTTAAAAGGAGAAGGCACAATACCTTTTAGATCTCAAAAGAGCACCTCCAAAGTCTCTTAAAATATGTCTTAGGGTTTTCTTTAAATACTAGAAGAATCAGATTTGATACCCTAATCACTAAATAGGCTAAAGGGCTTTAATTAAATTCTACGGAAACATCTTAATCAGTTGAGCCTTGTTCTCGATCGCTCAAACCTGGCATGTTTCGACTTTCTTGAACCTACAGCTTACTTTTTCTTGTATTTTAACTTACAACATTGTAAAGGGTTAATTCAGCAGCTCAACCCAATTAGACGGGTAGGGACTGTATGGTGGCCTTGTATAATTAATTTGTAAAGGCATGTTATCAAGGCCAACCTTTCAAGCCTTGTTGGTTTCGTTAAACGATTTAAAAAGAGATCAAATGCTAAAGTTATTAGATTTAAGAGAGAATAATAGTAAGAAAGACAAAGATTTTCCGTATCAATTCTTCCTCGACTCTGTCTGAGGATCACTAGTACATATAATATTCCTATCTCTATTACAAAGTGCATAATTACACTTTATACATCTCACATTTCTTTTTTCTATCCCCCACTTTTGGAGGAGTCTCTTTTTCTTATATAGGTACCTGGATTGCATCTCAACCCTCAACTTGGACAGCCGCTAATCTTCACTTGGATGCTTGTCCCATTAGGGCCTGCTGGAGGTGGTAGAATATGTTGCAAGCTGTGAGGGCATTGTTCAGGGGTCATTCTACCATTAATGTGGATAGCTGAGTTGGTGTAGTGCACTGAATGCGGAAGTGATGGATACTTTACCTAGAAACTTCTCACTTTCTTTACTTGCACGTCTCTCCTTCCCTCCTCGACTCCCAACATTGCGGACTTGATGGTCAATCTCTGGTCCCGTAAGGAGTACTTGTCCCTCGGGCTCGTTGGGCACATCGCTCTCCTTGGTTTCTCAAACAATCTTATCTAGATTGATCCGAACCTGTCCTAACATATAGTTGGGACGTATTGCCCCTTGGGCCGATTCTATTCTATGGTTCTCCCTCTTTGGTTCCTCATTCCCCACAAGTACCTTGAGCATTGTCTAATCACACCCATAAACTTAGAAATCTATATCTAGACAAGTTTGTGTTTACAGTTTGTCAATTGTTCTAAACTTTTAGAACCTAACAAAAATAAATCTATTAAAAACGTTAGCTACCTTGTCAAGAGTAAGAAAATTCTTCACCACAGGTAATGGGTGATCTAAAAGTACAAATGAGAGTCTATGCTAGAGCTAAACTTTGCCATTGCATTAGCACACTAGTTCACTTTCCTATAGATGTGCTCAATCTGAGCCCTAAGAATGACCATCAATAGGCTCCTACAATTAGTGAAGAAAGGTTCTAAGAGGTCGTTAGTAGCAGAAGTGTGTTTGGAACTAGCTTATAAGTTAGTTTTTTGCTTTTTAGTTTTTATGTATAATTTTTTAAAATCCCACTTTTTCTTACTTTTTCAAAGTTTAGTATACTTTCGGTAAAAAAGTTAAAATAAGCTTTTCTAAAAGAGACACTAACAACAAATAAGGCATCAATTTCAATAATAAGATTTTCAATTCCTATATCTGAAGCAAGATTGAGCCCATCTCTCAAGGCCCAAATTCAGTAAGACAACTATTGGTGTAACCCAAGCCTCTAGAGAAGCCCCAAACCCAATTTTCATCACTTTTGCGTCCTAGGCCACCACCTCCTGCTCTGCCTGGGTTTCCAAGAGTTGGTCCTTTGGTATTAAAGAGTAAACCAACACTAAGGTGTTACTTTCCAGGCTACCGGGAACACAGCCTTCAACTTTTCAGGCTTGCTAAACAGGCCCAAGGCAGAGATTTCTGCTGCCTTGTTAACACATGAAAAGGGATTAGAGGAGTTAGAGTGTAGTCAGTCCGCGAGAGGCATAGAAAAGGAATTGACCAAGGATTGGGGTGTGCCAAGCTTTTCCCAAAAAGCTATAGCATGTATTCAATCCCGTAGAACATGAAAAACAGATTCAGATTGTTCCAAATCAGCTTTAGCATTGTAGACGACTAAATTTCTTAGTTCGAAATAAATCAAACAAGTAAAATAGTTTCACAAATACGAATTTGTATTGATAAATGTGTGGTACAATTCTCTGTAATTACAAAGGAGTGATCCTCTGATTCGATCTCCTTGAAAGATTTATTGATTGGAATTGTGGTAATGTGATTTTGCTTTGAACATAAGATATTCTTCAATTTGACTGAAGAATGGATCGAAGATCTTTGAAACGGAATTACAATGAATCTCTGGCTATGAGCTTGTTAGAAATTCTTTGTTCTTCGTGTTCTTCGTGTTCTTCGTGTTCTTCGTGTTCTTCGTGTGTTCTTCGTGTTCTTCGTGTGTTCTTCGTGTTTGAAGGTTTGTGGTGGAAGTTCTTCGGTGCTTTAGAGGCTTGATTCCGTAGAACTTCGTTGATTTGAGGTTTCTGGAGGCTTTTGAGCTTGATTCCAGTGAACTTTGAGATCTGGACGAGTAGTTTGGATGATTTTGCTTCGAATGTTGTTTGTATTCGAGGTTGAAGTTCTTGAATTTCTTGGAGACTTTGAGGTTTGATCCTGGCAGAGCTTCTGGGTTTCTGAACTCAAGATATCTTCTTCCTTCTCTCTGTTCTGTCTCCTCTGTGTCTTAGGAAGGCTTCTATTTATAGGAGTTTAGGAGTAGGTGAGCGACACGTGGCGGAGTCTGATTGGTGACACTTGTCACAGTTTGATTGGTCCGCTTATGTCATTGCTTACACGTGCGGAGCTGCTTGTGTCATCGCTTACACGTGCGAAGCTGCTTGTGTCATTGCTTACACGTGCGGAGCTACTTATGTCATTGCTTACACGTGCGGAGCTGCTTGTGTCATTGCTTACACGTGCAGAGCTGCTTGTGTCATTGCTTACACCTGCTGATGCAGTTTCATGCCTTTATTTCAATGACACTTGGCAAATTTCTATTGGTTTCTGAATAGTGATAGCAAAACCTAGCAGCAGTACGTGGCGCCTTGTAATTGGCTGTATTTTGTGAACTTGGTAGTATGATGTGTCAGCTTGTGATAGGTCGGGAATTTTCCCTCTCTACAAGCATCTCTCTCCTTCTTAAAACCAAAATCAAATCTAAAAATTTGATATAAAGGCCTCACATAAATTTAACCCTAAACTTTATCGAGTTGGCCTTCCTAGCAAGACAACTTTTAATTTTATGATTATTATCAAGTAAAAAAAATATTTATGACCTGTATTTCGCATAGATTGTTGGTCATACATGAACCCTCTTCCTCTCTTAATAGTATAAATGAACAGAAAATCAAAGTCAATGAATTTAAGTTAATCTCTTTTTTTAATTTAACATTTAGAAAGAAAAGATTTGATCCATAAATGTCTCTATCAAAAAATTCAAAAGTGTCAATCAATTGAATTATAAGAGATGGTATACTAAAGCTAGGACCTCAAACACATTCAACACTTCAATTGCATTTGTTAAGCACATCTCTTTGTATTTGCATTGATTTATTTATTTTATTTGCAGAAAAAACTAAGAGTGACAATTCTTGATAATAGATTCTAATAAAACAAAAACAAAAACAAAAAAACAACATTATTGATAATAGTCTGGACCCAACCCAATATCAACATAATCATTTTGGATTAGTCCAGACCAAAATTTCTAACAAAAAATTGAGAGAGAGAGAGAGAGATCTTTATTCACAAATTTATACTTTTGCTTAAATAAAGACAAAAACTTTAGTGAGTGAGAGAGAGAGAGAGAGAGAGAGATCTTTATTCACAAAATTCTATACTTTTGCTTAAATAAAGGACCGTAAGTTGTTGAACTAAGCAAGATAATGGAAGGTGTACCACCCCATTGAGGACCATATCAATATTCTCAGTCAACTAAGAATCACTGGAAACCTACTTTTCTTTGAGGGTAGTTCTTAAATTTTGATTGGTAAAATAGCTTTGAGAGAGATTATATGATATTTGCTTCTAAATTTGAGGTAGTGAAGGTAGTTATCTTCCCTGTATTTATAATTAGATATATGGTGGGTACGTAGTGATGTGGTTGGTATATAGCGTCATCTGTTTGTGGAATCTTATGATATTTTTGAAAGCGTTGCCACTATATATTCTGATCTCTTTTGGCTCTTTAGAGTCAAGTCGTCAACTGGTCCATCACCATCTAGGATTAGGCAAGTGATTCTAAGGTATCTCTAGCTCTTTAGAGCTACACAAGTTCTTGGCCAGTTGACCACAAAATGCACCATAAAAAAGAATGTCACAACAACCAAGTTATGGAAAGTATTATGGGTTTTGTTCTTTTTTTCATTAATTTGTTAATTGAAGAAAATTATGGAACAATTTATTGAAAGATTTCAGTCACCCTTTCAGGGATAATTAACCTTTTTTTTGCTAATAAGAAATAATTAATTAATATATACTTCTTATAAATCTAGATGCCTGTTGGACTTTGATGCTTACTTGATATTTTGTCTAACATGTTGATCAACCAATTAGTTACAGTAGATTAGATAAAAGTTGAACTTTTCAATCCACTTATAATTTGGTTCCTTTTCTTTTATTCCTTTTCTTTTTAAATTTATTTAGGAAAATATGAAAAACTTAAAGGCAAAAATACCATTTTAGCTCCTATATTACCGCTAATGTTAATTTAGTCCTTAGATTTTGGTAGTAATTTTCAAATTACAGTTTATATGATACCCATCATTAATTCATTAATGAAAATTGACAATAAGTGAAAAATAACAGAGACTAAGGATGTGTTTAAATACCGCTTATGTTGTTGAAAAATGAAAACTGAAAACTAAAAACACTGTAGCAAAATAATTTTTAAATGTGTGAATAGTGTCATGGGACCCATTTTTAATAAAAATTTTGTTGAAAAAAGAAGTTTGTAGGTCCTGTGAACAATGCACAGAACCCACTAGAAAAGCAAAAAAAAAGGCCGGTGCACGTTCTCAAAAAAAAAACGCTGAAACGCAGACGCTGGGTCTGTTTAACCTGTACCCAAACGGGTACTAATTTAATAATAACCCCAAAATGTAAGAATCAAAATGACATCTTTACCAAAATTAAATTATGATTAAAATGCACTTTGGATGTGCGTTTAGCCAACATCTCAATTGGGGTTTCAGAGAAATTCCTCTTCACATGATATTGTGCTTTACACTGTCATATTCCATCTCCTTCCTTTTTCTTTATGAGTTTCCAAGAAACACCATATAAAATACTTTAATTAAAGTGAAATTGCTTAGCAAGCGTCAGCTGCCTAATCCATGTAATGTAAGCATCAGTACTAGGGAGCTTTTTTCCGCATCACCAAAATTAAATTCATTATTTCTTAGTAATTATGCTTCACTCACGAGGTTACTAGTCAGCTCTCATGTGAAAACCAATTATAAGAAAGGGATTTGTCAATATGCTTTGATGACATTATAATTTTAAATTTTGAAATATGGAAGGATATGGGATGTATAATACTATGAAGCTGGTGGAGTAGAAAGTTCCTTTTATGATTATAAGATGGAAACTAATTTGTAAGCCATTCTGATTTGCCTGCCACAACGTTACATCCTCCAGCACCATGATAGTTGTTTGTATGTTTTTTTTACACACACCAAAACTTAGATACATTTAGTTTCTAAAGTTTAGTACATAAACGATTTTAGTACTTAAAATTTAAAATAATCAATTTTAGTCCTTTAAGAACCAAAATTGATCTTTTAAGTTTCTGAAGTACTAAAGGTAATTACTTTATAATTTAGGACTAAAAAGAAACACTTTAAAATCCATGGACTAAAATTAATTACGAGCTGAAATTTAAGGATCGACGATGCATAGGATTAACTTTATCACCCTTTGTGCAATGGTCAATCCACAAGTATATGTGCTTGGGGGGTGTTAGGTTTAAGGGCCAGGGTTCTAATTTCTAGGAGGAAGTTTCACACACATATACACTTAGATTAGGTTAAAGTAAAAATTTTATCTTGTATCGAAAATTAAATAAGTAATTGCATTGAAATTGATAGTTTTTGAAAAAAAATAAAATAATCAATACAACTATGTGTTTGAATTTGATTGGAGAACCTAATCTACAATACCAAATAAACTATACTTAAGTTTTTTTTTATTATCGAATAAGAGATATGGATTTGAATCTCAACTATATTAAGAGTTTGTTAGGCTCTAAATATTTAGTCATAAATGTTTAGGTTCTATATGTTGTATGTTGGCAAATCGATATTGGGAAAAATTTAGACTCTGGTTGATAGAATTAACAAGTTTTAAACCCAAGTTGTTAATTAGATTTATTATGTATAAAACTTGTTAAAACAAACAAACATCAATATCATGTCAATATCATGCACAGCGAAAAATTAAATAAGACAAGACATGATAACCTAGGAAAACCAATGAAACAAACTAGTTTCACAGTAAAAAAAACTTTGAAGGAAATCTTCCTGAAAAAAAATTCACTATAGTAAAGAGAAGTTTCAGATCTAGTACAAAACTTTTGTCCCTAAACTCTACCATTCTCATAGATGAACTTACAGCAGAAACCTTCTACTGCTTCAGAACCTCTAAACTCTTAAATATATGAACGCCACCCTTTTGCACGGATCCCAGTACGAGACTAACCAAAGATGCACGACTCCCAGTATGTGACTAACTCACCAACTTGAAGAAGATGTTGGTTGCAAAGTTCTTCACTTCATCAACATGATGAAGATTAAGAAGCACTTAGTTACAAAATCCTAAGGCGCAAAGACGCAATAGCTTCATTAAGAGAGAATAACGTATCGGTCACCTTTTGCATATGTTCTCCTTGTATTCTTCTATGTGACGGCCTTTAAAATAAGCCTTATATATGTCTAGGGTTGTGAGAAAAGAAACCCTACACATACATGTTAGCATAGGCTGAAAATCAAATCTGAAAATTTGAATTTTGTAATTCTCGATAGATACAACTGTCGAGCTATCTGCCGAGCCTCGATAAATAGTATCTGTTGAGCAGCTATTGAACTTTAATGAATTAGCACTTGTTCACTTGTTTCTTAAACAGATTTGCATGATTCAACACTAGACTTGAACTTTTGTTTTTTGAAATATTAAACACATCTTAGATCTACCCAAATATAAGTAAAGTGCATTTTTTCAAATGATTAGCCAGTTCTAAATTGACATATGTTCCAAACATGATTCACATATGTCCTAACAACCGAAAACAAAAACTTGACTAGAAGTAGATCTTAGTGTCTTTACAGTGTTTTAGACATTACTTAAGTTGATATAGGTCAATATTCAAAAATGTACAAGCTGCAAAAAGAAGAATTCAAACTCTGTTAAGCTTGATCAAACAAAGAGAAGGCTTAACCTATTGAATTGCAAATCTGCAGAATTTTAAAGAAGGTCCAACAGTCCATGAAGCATTTAGAGTTACTCTTTTGAGATTTGTGAGGTTCTGTACGTTCTAACTCTATCAAGCACCTACCGAAGATCAAACTCATATTGTTTATACCATTGGAGTTAGAAGTTGTAGTCAAGCTTCAGCTATCAAGCGTACTGAAGATCAAGACATGAACTGGAGGTTCATGTGAGAGTAAGTCCAAGATCAATGAAGTCTAAGGAGTTCAGAGCCCAGTTTGGTAATTGTATTAGATTTACTATTAATTGGTATTCTTGAATGTAAATCTCAATTTGATATAATGGATTGTTCTCTTAGAATAGTTCTCCCAAGTTTTTTTACCTTAAAACCAGTTGTTTCATTGGTTTTCCAAGGTCATCACATCTTGTATTATTTAGTTTTTCGCTGTGCATGTTATGTGTGAAAAATGTCTAACCTAGATCTAAATAATTAACCTAAGTAACAACTTGGCTAATAAATTAGGTTAAACATATTGTATTTTCTAGGAATCTAAATCTTTACTAAGTTAATTGTTGTCTTAACCTAATAAAAAAAAATTTAGTTATTAAGAAGAGGAAGTAATAGGTTTTAATCCATGATATCTAAAAAAGATTACATTAATTATTGATATAAATTTGTTACAAAAATCATTTATCAAATACACTCATAAAATTCCTTCTATTAGGTTCTAAGTACTTAGGAACTAATGTATTAGGACTCTAATGTGTATTGTTGGCAAACCATGATCAAAATAGGTGTTTATTCTTGTTTTAGACTTGCTCAAAGTATGACATTCATATAAAGTTGGAATCAAGTTACTGTGTAAATCTGTCTAGCTCGATCGATCGAGAATTAGACTTGACCAATCGAAAGTTGTGCAGATTGTTTTTTCTACAGAATTTTCAATTCAGCCCTAAGCCCATATGACGTGTAGTGTTTTATGTTTTGCCCTAAGCATAAAAGGCAAAACCTAGTCACATTTTTGAGATTACTCATATTGCTGTTTGTGTGAATCTCTTGTGAGATCTGAGAGGTGCTTCCCTTCATACAAGCTTAGGATTATCAAGAAGGAGACTGCTTTAAGACCTTGATGATCATTTAGTTGCTGCCATAAGAGCTTAAAGATACACAAGCAGGAGTGCTTGTACTTGCTGAAGAATCCAAGAAAGAAGGAGTCTATGGTCTCGGAGCTTGCATGTGGTCGTGTCAATAAGTTTCTACTGGTGGGTAGCAATAAGATGTTAATGGTCTAAGTCGCTATTGTACAACTTCAATTCTTTCATAGTGGATTCAGGTTTACCTTGAGGATAGCTAGGTTAAATCCTCCCCAGGTTTTTTACCGGTTTGGTTTTCCTAGGTCATCATATCTTTGTGTTTTTATATTCCGCACTTTGCATTGATATGATTATTTGATTGTGTTAACCTAGATCTGGAATTTGGACTAAGTAATAACTTGGCTTGTTAAATAGGTTAATCCAATTGTGGTCTAAGGGGTCTAAATAAACTCTACAAGTGGTATCAGAGCAGGTAGCTCTTGTGTGTAGATCTTTTGATCTCTGAGCTGATCCTTGACCCCTGTTGTCATGGAACACGAACACTCTCTTGTTATTCCTCCTCACTTTGATGGGAATAATTATGCTTACTGGAAAGTAAGGATGAAAGCTTTCCTGAAATCCATTGATGAGAGAGTTTGGAACTCTGTTGAATACGGATGGGAGAAGCCCACTACTCTTGTGAGTGAGTGAGTGGCAGACTTCTCAAAAAGAAGCAGCAGCCTTCAATAGCAAAGCTATGAATGCTATCTTTAATGTTGTTTCTATGGAGGAATTTAAGAGAATCTCTAATGTTGAGGTTGCTCACACTACTTGGAATATTCTCCAAACTGTGCATGAAGGCACAAATGCAGTTAAGATCAATAAGTTGCAACAATTAACACCTAGATTTGAAAGCATTAGGATGTCTGATGATGAATCTTTTGATGAATTCTATGCTAAACTAAATGACATTGTTAATTCTGCTTACAACTTGGGTGAAATATATGATCAACCCAAAATTGTTAGGAAGATTCTTAGATCTTTAACTGAAATTTTTAGACCCAAAATGACTGCCATCACTAACAGCAAAGATGTGGACTCCATCCCTATTGATGAACTTGTAGGATCTCTTCAGTCCTATGAGTTTGACCTACCCAAAACTAGCAAATCCAAATCAATGGTTCTTAAGTCTGTTGATGATGAACTCTCTGCTATAGAGATTGCTTATCTTGCCAAGAACTTTAAGAATTTCCTTAGAAATAGCAATAGAAGGACAAGAGGTAAAAACACTGATGAACCTAGAAATTTTAAGAAGAATGATCCCACTAAGGTTAACAAAATTGATAAACCTAGAGAAAAAGTAGGTCAATCTTCTAATAATTCTATGGGTCCTCAATGTTTTGGATGTCAAGGGTATGGTCATATGAAATCTAAATGTCCAACATTCTTGAGGTCTAAGGGTAAGGCTATGGCTGTAACCCTTAGTGATGATGAATTTTTTGATGATAAGTCTGGCTGTGACGAGGATAGAAACTTCATTGCTTTCACTGCTACTATTGTAGTCAATGAGAATGTGATTGTTGAAGAGAACCCTTCTGATGGGGAACTCTCTGAGGATACAGATCTTCAAGAAGCCTACAATAAACTTTGCAAAGTTGCTGCAAAGGATACCATGAATATTGAATTAGGCTTAAAGAAAATTGCATCTCTTGAGCTTGATATGAAAAATTTGCTTGTGAATTTATTTGATGCTACTGAACTTTTGAATAATGTGAAGACATTTTTGCTTGATAAATTTAAATCTTTAGAACATGAACTATCTTTTGCTAAAGAACAAACGAATAGGTCTGCTAGTTCCAAACTTGATCAGATGTTGAGTGTTCAAAAGTCTCCTTCCAACAAAACTGGTTTAGGATTTGTAGAAAGCATCAATGTGTCTGCATCTAATTCCACAATCTTTGTTCCTTCATCTTCTTCTGAACCCCCTTGTGAGTGAGGTTGTTAGTGAAGTTGTCAAACCCATAGAAGTTACTCATCTCAAGAAGATTAGGGTTGATCTGAAAGAGTTTAAACCTCAAAATTCTACCCTTTCTAAGAACAAGACACATGATAAGTTTGCATGGGTTTGTCATTTTTGTGGAAAGTCTGGGCACATTCATCCAAACTGTTACAAGCTTCAAGCAGTTAAGAGAGTAAACAAACCAAAAGTACATGTGCCTCAAGCATAAGATCCTATGATACTTATTGGTGAGTTGGTAAAGGCTCTAAACCTTTATTCCAATTCTGGAGTTGGAAATCATTCTAATATGACTAAGAACTCCAATGCTCAAGGTGCATCTAAAGGGTGCATCTAAAAGACTTTAGATGCAAATGGCTCAATTTAAGTGAGTCTTTCTGACATGGTTCTTGTGCTTCATTGCTCTACTCTCTGTGACCATTTTTTTCTAGGATTTGCATTGCATAACACTCATGCATTTCATTCTAGGTTTTTGTTTAAAAAAAAAAAAAAAGGAGAAAGCAAAATGTGTGTTGCATTTATTTTCTTGGCTTTGAAAACAAGGTTGGTCAATTTATTTACACATAACATGTCTATGTACCATGTTTAGCTTGGATGAGCTTATTTCTTGCACTTTACTAGTTAAAGCTTTGTAGTGCATGTTATGTGGGAAGATGTTTGTAGTTATTGACTACTTTGTCGTGATCTTGAAGTCACCAATCTTAAACTGTCAGACTTGAACCTTTTGAGAAAGGCATAAATAACCATCTCACCACTGTTCACTAGCAAACCATGAACACCTTAGTGCATATCGTAAGATTTTGTGCTCAAGAAAGTATAGCACATGCACAAAAAGAACATAAGGTGTAGCCTCGGTTTAAATGCTTAAAATTGGTGTGTACATTATTGGACTTAATGCTAAATCAAATAAATAAAATTGGTGTGTACATTATCCTGGCTTTTATTTAATAAGTTTCTCAAAAACTTAAAAACTGTGTGTACATTATAAGGCAAACTCAAGAAACTTACATGATTGTAAGCTTATGATCTAGGAGATGTGGGAGTTATATGATGTAACTCTTTAGGTGATAGTCTCTTTCAAATTCTTTGTGATGAATTTTGAAGACTTTGTGGTTGATTTCCACTTACATCTCACCTCACATGTATCTCAAGTTTTTGCTAGTTGTACACACTGCACAAGTTAGTCTTTGCAAAACTTTGTACATGTTATTGTGTGTGTTTTTGGTCTGACTAACCAAGTTTGAAAATGCCGTGAGTATTTTGCAAAATCATTTTGATGCTTGAGAATTCAAGGAATATCTTTGGAAAATCTTAATTTTGGGAAACTGGGTTCAAAACTTGTGTTTTTGAAAACCATTTCATCTCATACTCATGCATTTTATTCATACTTTTCAATGCTTTGAGGAGTTTTTGCATCAAATTACTTCTTTTTTTCAAAAAACTATGTTTTCCAGAATTTCGACCGGTCGAATCTGTTTTTTGATCGATCGAAATTGCGATTAAATTTTTGGTTAGCCTCTGTCTGTTTCAATCGATGCTCGATTGGTTTTCGATCAATCGAAGCATTTTTGACCGATCGAATCTGTTTTTCGATCGATCGAAAATCGTGTAAAGACTTTTTAAAAATGATTTCTTTTCACGTGTTCTTTTCTCTTTTCGAAAAGTTTTTCAAACTCTCTCTCTATACGATCTGGTCAAGGCTTCAATCAAATTTTTGTCATTTTCCTCCGTTCTTTTTGCAAGGTTTTTCTCTCCAAAGGCCGATAAGACCTTTATACCCTTTCTTTTGCATTTTATTTCATGTTTCATGCAAAAATTCATGCATTTAAGAGGAATTTTCGGACCTAAGCATATTTTGGGATTTTTGATGATTCAAGCCATATTTATTGAAATTGATCAATGGGTCATACAATGCTATCTTCATGATTTATGGTGTTTAATTTGATCAATATGGTGTTTTGTGAAGAATTGAAAATTCTAGGGCTTGTTTTGATCCGAATTGGGGATTTTGTTCAAATTGAGTTTGATTGATGAAATTAGCTTGTTGGTTTGATGTAATTGATCATTCTAAATTGTTATCTAACTTGTGCAATGATCAATTGGTAAATTGAGTAAAATTTCAACAAGTGGTTTTACGAAATTTTGGAGTTTTTGTTTTAAACTCTTTGCTCAAGCCAATTTTGTGATTCTAAACTTAAAATTTTGAACTTGTTGTCACTGCATTAGTGCATGCATCATGACATTTATCTATTCATGCATCATATAGATTTTTTTTTTTTGTGCTAACTTGCAATCTGCCCATGTGTGTGTTTTTTTTTTTGCTCTTTCTCGTGTGTCTCTATTTCTTACTCTAGCACCATGCCTAGGAAGACTAGAGCCAATAGGTCATCCACCTCTATTTCTTATCCTTCTTTTGAGAGTGATAGGTTCTTGAGTAAGAAGCACCAAGCGACGTTTGAGACCCTTGACACTAAGAGAAAGATTTGGGCTAAGCATAGGGTTCTGTTAGATGAGATTGATCATGCCATTAAGGCAAACTTTGAGCGTCGAGGCTGGTTGTCTCTTTTGGATTTTGATTCTCCTCCTCCAGCCATCTTAATTAGAGAGTTCTATTCGAACCTCTCTGTTCACCCCTATGATTCCGGCACTCTTGTGAGGAGCTAGATTCGTGGTGATGCGTACATCATTACCCCTTCAGTAGTGGCTGGTGCTCTTGGGGTGCCTCTTGTTTAACATCCCGTTTACCCCTATAATGTGTCTCATCCCCTAGACGACATCATGTCATACATCACTGGTTCTTCTATCCGGTGGGGTTTTGATTCTCAGATCACTTCTGCTGAGCTCACTAAGTCTACCTATCTTTTCTTTAGGATAGCGTGTCATTTCTTGTGACCTATTTCGCATCTGCACACCATTCCTTTAAAGCGATGTGCATTTTTGTATGCTCTTGTTACAGATGCTTCTATTAGTTTCCCTCATCTGTTTCTTCGTTCTTTGAATGAATTTTATAGGAGTTCCTCTACGGCTCATGCTCTTTTTCATCCTATTTTCATTCATAGGATTTTGTTGTTTTTAGGTTTGTCTGACTTCCCCATTTCTAAGCCCGTCCATGTTATTACTCCTATAGGTGCCACTTTTCTTAAGCAGAGGGCTGCTCAGATGAGAGAGCGCTCTAAACATCCTAGAGTTGAGTCTTCTAGTACCGTACCCCCTTCTTCTTCTACAGGTGTTCCATCTGGTGAGAAGTCTACTGATCCTGTAGGAGATGTTGCTGCTAATGTTCCTCCACCATCAGCTTCCGATGACTTTGACATTCGTTGTACATTGGAGTCTGTCATGACCGTTCAGGCGGCTCATGGTCAGATTTTGGTGGACATTTTGGACAAGATCCGTGCTTTGCGAGCAGACTTGGCGCTTCTTAGACGTTCGTCTTCGCCACCTCCTTTTGATGATGGATTTTGATTTGTCATTTGGCATTCCGTCACAAAAAGGGGGAGTAGATTGTATATCTTGTTAGGGGGAGTTTTGGAGATTTGGAGAGGTTGGGACTTTGTTCTTTGAGAGCCTGTGGAGATTAGATTGTATCTAGATGCTTCACTGTGTTCTTATTGTTTTTTGGCTCTTGTAGTATTCTTGTTAGGGGGAGTTTCATTATTTTATTTTTGGATATGATTCTTGTTTCACTGTTTATAGACTTATGCTTATGAGTTATTCATTGATATTTGTCTATATCTTGTGTTTTGTGAAATCAAGATTTTTATGTTTATTTACTTATATTTTCCACACATACGTTTATGTGTTTTGTTTAGTGTTTCGAGAAATATACAGGTTGATTCCATTGAGCTACTGTCTACACTTGCAACTAATGGATAGTAGTTAGGATTGGATTTGTTAAAATGGGCATATTTTTGTAAAGGGCTTTTCTTTGTAAACTTTGAGCTTTTATTTGTGTTTTGTCACGAATTGCCAAAGGGGGAATTTGTTAGGTTCTAAGTACTTAGGAACTAATGTATTAGAACTCTAATGTGTATTGTTGGCAAACCATGATTAAAACAGATGTTTAGTCTTGTTTTAGACTTGCTCAAATTATGACATTCATGTAAAGTTGGAATCGAGTTAACTGCAGAAGTTACTGTGTAAATCTGTCTAGCTCGATCAATCGAGAATTAGACTCAACCAATCAAAAGTCGTGCAGATTGTTTTTTCTGCAGAATTTCCAACTCAGCCCTAAGCCCATATGACGTGTAGGGTTTTATGTTTTGCCCTAGGTATAAAAGGCAAACCCTAGTCACGTTTTTTAGGTTGCTCATATTGCTGTTTGTGTAAATCTCTTGTGAGATCTGAGAGGTGCTTGCCTTCATACAAGTTTAGGATTATCAAGAAGGAGATTGTTTCAAAAACTTGATGATCATTCAGTTGCTGCCATAATAGCTTAAAGATACACAAGCGAGAGTTCTTGCACTTGCTGGAGAATCCAAGAAAGAAGGAGTTCGTGGTCTCAGAGTTTGCACGTGGTCGTGTCAGTAAGTTTCTATTGGTGGTAGCAATAGGATGATAGTGGTCTAAGTCGCTATTGTACAATTTCGATTCTTTTATAGTGGATTCAAGTTTACCTTGAGGATAGCTAGGTTAAATCCTCCCTAAGTTTTTTACCAGTTTGGTTTTAATGGGTCATCATATCTTTGTGTTTTTATATTCCGCACTTTGCATTGATATGATTATTTGATTGTATTAATCTAGATCTGGAATTTAGACTAAGTAAAAAATTAGCTTGTTAACTAGGTTAATCCAATTGTGGTCTAAGGGGTCTAAATAAACTCTACACCTTCTCAATCCATAAAGGCAATGGCTTGGGGAAAAAAAAGTGAACCCAATATATATACTTATCATAGTTGACAAGATTCCTTGCCTTGGAGACCTCCTAAACCAACAGTGAGAAAACAAGAGCTGAGGTCGAATATATGTACGCCATCAAAGTGGACAAAGTTTAATTAGGTCAGCAAAGGCTATCGATCTATACAGAGGCAAGCACTTCATGCACCTAGCCATATCACGATAATTTGGTAATTTCTAGGTATATAACGATTCATATAATAAGACAAGTTTTTTTTTTATTAATTAAAAAAAGGAAATATCTTTTCCAGTTTTTATCACACTATTTCACTCATTATCTATATATGAAACACCTTTATCCTCATAAACGATAAATCCCAATAAACAAATAGTGTGGTGGAGCCGTGGGGGTTAAGGTAGTGTTAAACCTTGTAGTATAAATATGTGTCAATTCACAATTGTCTAACATCAAACCTTCTATTTCTCAAGTCTCAAGGAAGCTCTAGATAGAACTTTTCATGAGATAATCTGCATATTTTATAGTATACTTTGCCATGGATACTCTTAGATCATTTCAACTGCTTTCTTTGTTCTTCCTAGTTTTCACATTTTCTGCGTCTGTTTTTGCTTTTAACATGCCAAGGCTTGGAACCCAAAGAAAAACAACGCAGCATGAACCCCAAACCACACCTTCAATATCCAATCTTGAAGTTCTCAAAACCTACTATTACACCCAAACACTTGATCACTTCAACTATAGGCCTGATAGCTACACCACTTTCAAACAAAGATATGTGATCAACTCTAGGTATTGGGGTGGAGCAAATGCAAGTGCACCAATATTTGCGTATCTTGGCGCAGAAGAATCCTTGGATGACGATTTGCCCATCATTGGATTTCTCAGTGATAATGCCCCAAGGTTTAAGGCTCTCCAAGTATACATAGAGGTAAAACCTTAAAGCGAATATGTCAATTATTTCACGTTTCACAATAACTATATATAAACTCATAACCAACTTCCACACACATGCGTGTGTGTGTATAGATGCATTAGGATTATTGGTTTAGGAAATATTTTTATAAATTTTTTATAAAAAAAGAAAAAGGTAATTAATTTTTTTGACAATGTTTATATTTTCTATTAAAGTGGTATTAAAAATTTCTTAAAATAATTTATTAACAAATTTTCTAAGAGCACTCATTAATAAGAGGGATATATATATATATATATATATATATATATATATATATATTTATATATATATGGAGGCAGAGGCACATATATCGTTAGGAACCACCCCCCCCCCCCCCCAACCCAAAAAACTATTGAGGCCCCTTATAATAGTATAAAAATAAGTTACACTTCTACAAAAATAAGTTGGGCTTTAAAATATTGTATCAATTGGCCACCCAAAAAATTTCATGGAACCCAGTCTACCCTTTGAAATCTTGCAATGATACAATGCAACACTCCACTGTTAGTTTTTATATACATTGTACACCCCACCCAAAGAAAACAAATGCTTTTAACAAAACCTAATAAATGCTTAGTTGCTATATGTCCATCCTTTTTAATATGAGAGGTGCTACGTCCACAATATTTTTACAACATTTTTACAACAAATCATAGGTGGTTAGTTGTTATTGGATGATATTTGAACCTAACACTAAGATTACTTTTTTGCCCCAACAATAACAACCAGTAACATCCTGCCACTTAGAATTTGTTGTAAAAATGTTGTGGACATATCATTTCTCTTTTAACATTTATAATAAGAATGCAAAAGTGCTATGTAATCAATGTTCAATTTTGAAGTGCATTGTGCACGGTGCACTACTTGAACTTATGAGGTTTTATCCACCCATAAATTTGATTTTTTTTATCTTATTTTCTCTTTTTTTTTCTCTAGCTGATATTACCTTTTACTTTTGGATTTAGGTGCTTGATCAGTTGTGCTAACATTGAATTTTTTTTTTTTATCTTTTTCTAGAAGAAAACTTCGGTTGCAATAGAGATTTATTTATTTGAAGATTTGAATAGGAAATCCTATAGAATTGATAATGAATAAATTTTAATCTATGAAAGATCACCGTTGAACATAACTTTTATAGGAATTTTTTTTTTTTTTTTGGTTTTATGTTTATAGCAAATTACTCATTTTTGTACACTGCTTTGAGTTTAGAAATATTATTTAATTTCATTGATCATTTTGTATATAATATATGCATGATTTATGACTAACATATGAATAAGTAATTCAGCCCTCTCAAAGAAAAAATCCTGCCTACGCCCCCTGTGTGTGTGTCTATATATATATATATATAATTAGCTTTTTTTATTTATTTGAGAACTGGATCTAATATTTATTTGTTGTATCTAACAATATACATAGTAAAACGTTATTGAAAATTATAAATAAGATGACACTTTTTTTTATTAATCTAAATAACATGACAATAAATGGTCATTAAATTGTAATATTTGAATTGAACCATGAAAGGAATCCATCTCAGATGGAGAAATTTTTTTCCATTTTACTGATGTGATATATATTGGAATCTTACACTAAGAAATTGTTGTATATATTATTGATTCTAAATAGCATCGGTACTATGGGAAATCAGTACCATTTGGGTCAATGGAAGCGGCTATGAAAAATGAAAGCACTCGTGGTTATTTCAACTCAGTTCAGGCTATAGCCGATTATGCTGCTGTGCTCTTATACGTAAAGAAAAAGTTATCTGCAGAAAATTCTCCGGTAATTGTTATTGGAGGTTCCTATGGGGGAAGTAAGTCACTATAAATCCATTTTTTAGGCTACTAGTCGATCACTAACTTTTTCATGCTTTTTCTTAATTTATTTTTCTCTTTTATATGTAATTTTACAGTGCTTGCATCATGGTTTCGGCTAAAGTATCCGCATATTGCCCTTGGAGCTGTAGCTTCTTCAGCTCCAATCCTGTACTTTGACACCATCGCACCACAAGCTGGATACTACTCTGTAGTAACCAAGGATTTTAAAGTAACGCATTACCTTACTTTATATTTATGGATTTAATGCTAAAATCAATTTTAAAAAATAAATTTAGAGATACATCATTTTTTACAACTATTACATGATATGCACGTAACACATGTTATTTGTGCATAATAGAATTAACGTTAATGGTGAACTAAAATAAAAGTTATTCTGCTTCAATCATAGTAAGTCATGCTAACAGTTTTGAAAATATTGTATCGTTAGTATTACTCAATTTAAGAGCTGCCTTCAAAAGCTTATAAAAACTGTGATGTCCGGTGCAGGAAACTAGTGAAAGTTGCTACGAAACCATACGGAAATCATGGGCGGAAATTGATAGGGTTGCTTCAAAGCCTCATGGTCTTGAAGCCCTTAGCAAGATATTCAATACTTGCAAGTACTACCACAGTTTTGCCTCATTGTTATATACAATTCTAAGAAAATAATTCTCTCCATTTTAGATTGATCAATTTTACATAACGTGGAACACTGATAAATTCAGAAAATAAAACCCTATTATTCATGAAATGGAGAGGATCTTGCTTCTAGGTGTCATTTCTAATCAATCTAAACCTTTTGTCTCCACAGTCGGTTAAATAGATCCTTTGATCTCAAGGACTATTTGGACTCAATATATTCTGATGCAGCTCAATATAATCACCCTCCAACATATCCACTTAGCGTTCTGTGCAGTGCCATAGATGGAGCTTCTGTAGGAACCGATACTCTTGGCCGAATATATGCGGGTGTAGTTGCTTATATGGGAAACCATACATGCTATGACATGAATGAATTCAATCATCCAACTAAAACCCTTGATGGGTGGAGCTGGCAGGTAGCTTTCAGAGTTCTACATTACATTTAATATTTAACTTATCACTCGTTGAATTAGTGATGATAATATTAGCTATATTAATTGTAAGTTTAGGTCTTCTAATAAGCAAAAAAGCATAGTGTTAACATGTTTTAAATGTTATATATTATAAGATTAAGCTAATTATTTTAAAAATAGTAATAGTAGAAAATTTTAGTCAAGAATTATGAGAAGTATACCTCTAGATGCACTTCAAAATGGCTCTATTGGTGATTAGTTTTGGCATCATTACCCCTTCACTAAGTAGATCCCACCTAAAAGGCTAAAAGTATCCAAATGTGCATCAAAATGTACTAAATAAAAAAAATAAAAATTTGGCACAAAATTATTTGCTGCTACTGGATATCTCTTCTCTTTATTTATTTATTTATTTAGGGAAAGAATGAGGAATTTCTTCCGACTACAAACACGAGTGGGTGTACGGAATTTGTTTGAATTTGTTATATTGATATGACTAATCTATATTATATTATATGTTCAGACATGTAGTGAGATGGTTATGCCCATTGGCCACGGTAGCAAGGACTCAATGTTCCCACCAGCACCTTTCAATCTAAACAAATTCATCAATGAATGCAAGAGCTTATACGGTGTCATGCCTCAGCCTCACTGGGTGACAACTTATTACGGTGGTCAAGTATGTTTTTAATTAACTTTGTTAAACATTTCAAAATTACTTCTGATGATTTTGTCTGTACTCAGTGATGTTACTCGTTGCAAATTACTCTTTGGGCCTCTGATATTTGTCAAATGACACAAATTATTGCAGGATTTGAAACTCACACTCCATAGGTTTGGTAGCAATATTATATTCTCTAACGGACTAAGAGATCCTTATAGTAGTGGCGGGTAAACAAAGAATATATAAATCAGTTTTTAAGTTATTCATTTTATTTGGAAGTTTGAAAATTTTATTGTATTCTACCTACTTATTCGTTTGTCCAATCTTTGATCATAGGGTTTTGGAGAACATATCAGAAAGCATTCTTGCTGTCACTACAGTTAATGGTATTGATCATTTCTTTAAAAAGATTGTTGCCTGAAGGGAAAAAAAGAAAAGAAAAAAAGACATAATATAAACAAAACAATGGTTAAATAAACTATTATTAAGGAAGAAAAATCATGCATACAACCTATGGTGCCTGTTTCATTGTTAAAATGATGGTTAATTATTAAGTTCACTATTTCCTAATTAAAATCTTTATGATAATTATCATCATACAATTATAGGTTTCGAAGATACTGTTTTGTTTTAGACCTAAGTGTGCTAAATGTTCACTTTCTGTAGGTTCTCATTGCTTGGACATACTCGTGGCAAAGCCAAGTGATCCGCAATGGTTGGTTATTCAAAGAAAGACAGAGGTCAAGATAATTGAAAAATGGATTGCCAATTACCACAATGATCTTCTAGCGTTCAAATAGCATGTTTAATATATATCAGAGGAACTCCACAATTAGTTTTCAGCAAGAATTATGCAGCCAAATAATGTAGCTAATGCTCAATCCGAAATCAATGAAAAAAAAATATTAAGTATTCTAAATTCCTGCCCTCATGATGGTTATGGTTGAGCGATTATTACACGTAATATGATATCATTAAAGAACTAATCATAGAATACTGTTATGTTTACAATATTTTCAAAATAAATCTTTAGTGTCAAACTGTTATTGGTTCTAATATAAGCCGATCACTAACACTACTTTTTCACCCACCAATAACAAATTAATACTTATAATTTATTGTAAAAACATAACATTACCCATAATTATAATGACCAAGACTTAGAATTTCTTTCTTGGAATCCACTGGTTTTTAATGGATTTAAAGTGCATGTATATGTGACCACATTATATGCATTTGTGGGGAAACAAGGTAAAAAGAGTTTTATTGCCTCATCCACAAAATAGGCCCTAAAATTTTGATATTGGTGGGCATGCCACCCCATTAGGGACCAACTTTTTCATTTATTATCCTTTTGTTATGCCCTCGAGCACCACTTCATTAATTAATACCCATATATCACTTGCCGTGTATGGCCGTGGTCCTCATTCAACAAAGGTAAACTTCCACTATTATTCTTTTTCCCAAGCTCTCTTATGAGCAAATAACAAATGGCTCCATATATTAACCTAGAAGAGAAATAGAGGCAAAAGCAAAGTGACTTTTAGAAAGATACATGGTAGAGAATATTGGACTTCCACAGTTCAAATATTGATGAAGGTTGCTCTCCAATTGTTGGTCTTTATGACTACATAGGCAAGCCCTTAGTGCATTTTCAGGCGTGGCCATTATTTTGACATTATGCGACCTATGATTGACAATTTTTCAGTCAAGGAGAATGAGTTTCACACCTTTTTTTTGGGTGAGGGAGAATGTTTCTAGAGTCTAGACTTTTGCACCTTTATGGTCCACATTTAGGAATGTGCATGGATTGGATTAAGATGATTTTTTTATCCAACCCATTATAGTGGGTAAAAAAAATTCAACCTAACCTAACCTATCACGTAAATCCAACCCAACTCACATGGGTCAGGTTGGATAGGGTTGAACTCATGGGTTAGACAAATTTTTATTTTTATTTATTATTATTATTATTATTATTATTATTATTATTATTATTATTAAATTGAGTAGAAAAAAATATAAATATTTTTTTTTAAACCAAAAATTAGTATCAATGTAACTCCTTAAAGACAAACAACACTAATGACTAAACAACAATAGTAATTTACTAGGGTTTGTGTGAATTAATTGGTTTTTATATAAGATAAAAAGAGCTAGCTGTTATTTTTTAAATTTTATTAATTATATAATATATTTTAAATATATGAGTAGATCGGGTCAGATTTAGCGGGTTTGAAATTTTATGATACAAACCCAACTTGATCCACTATCAAAAAAATTTGTAACTCAACCCAACTCACCAAGCCCTAAAAACCAACCCCACAGACAATGAGTGATGCACAGTCCCACTTCTACAAAGCAAATGAGTAAATTAATTCGTACCTTCTAGTGCGAATGTTTTGTGTGTGACTCTTGCTATAGGGTCAAAAAAAAAAAAGGTAATTGTCCTCGTGTGCACATTATACAATGCTACCGTATGTTAATATATGGTTGGAATACTCGTGCAACACAGGTAGTCACTAGTCATCTTTCTCTCTTAAGTTTTTAACTGATCATTAATTAGCACATTTTAATTATGCTTAAATTTATTGAACCTTTCTTTCAATGATGGAAATGATAATCAACGAGAATAATAACTTTCTAGTGGCAATGCAAGCAGCCTATCTTTTCGCGTAATTAGTGTACACACAAGATGAATCCTTGATCATTTCCACCATATCAATATGATGTTGATTTTCATAACAAAAAAAAAAAAGGCATTCTTGTTTTTTTATTTGGTTTGAGTGATACCTCTTTGTGTTGAGCACCTTGTTGCTTCTTCTGTATAGATATCATTTTTTATCTAATCAATTTATCTGCCGTTTTTAACTTAAAATTTAAAAAGGTTTTTGGGCGCAAATGGTATATATATACTACATTCTGACTAGCCCTTGGAATTAGATTTATATAATTCTTTTATATAGAGCGAATCAGGATATGGTCTTCATATTGGGGCCAAAACAAGTTACATTAATCAACCGTAGTATATAACAAAATTATTGTCAAGAGTCTTGAAAAACAAATTTAGCATATGTAGATTTTTTTTTTTTTTCGAGAAACAGTAGTATATGTAGATTGATTTAAGAAATATAGCCCAATAAAATTAAACTTAGCCTCCCTTAACAATATTTTTGGCAATTTTAGCCCATTTAGCTAGACGTGACAAATGGGTGGGTCGGATTGACTATTCTTCATATGAAATTTTTTTATTAAAAAAAATGATATGTATTTGCCACTTGAAAAGTTATGCAACAAATTACTTGATGTAAAATGCATTAATTTGAATTTACCACACACATCAAGAATGAGCTCAACTAACAAATTAATACTTGTTCAATAATATTAAAATTATACAAATCCCAACATTACTAACCAAAACAAAATAACACAAAGGATAAGTAAAACAAGTATACAAGTTTTATTTCTATACAATATCAACATTGCAAAACATAAAACAAAATTACAAATTAAATGCTTTATTGGATAACTAATTTGACAAAAAATAAAACATATAAGAAACTTGCAATCTTGAAAACTAATTTTGTAATCTATTATCAATTGTGATTGGCATCTTATTTCAATTTGAGAATAGTCATTAAAGTTTGATTGTTTGCTTATTTATACATTGTCTCTTTTATGAATTATGAATATTGTGGTCCTCAAAAACTATTCAAATAGCTGTATTTGGGCCGTAATTTATTTACTTATGGGCTATATCACTATCCTACAGGTCAAGTCCCAAACTTTGTCTGATTCGTCTTATCCTGGTCTTACCTCAAGCTCTCCCTTTTGTTTTTCCTTTTATTCCCTGCATTTCCCAACGTTTCCTAGTGTTTCTCTCTTTGTTTCTCACTCCCTAGCTTTTTTGCAACCAACCTTTTGTGTTCACCCTCTTCCCCTTTTATAGTCTCTTATTAGTGGGGTTGTCATCATGATTTCTCCAATTTGCACATATTTCCACATCTGTCAATATCCCAAGGGATCTTCACTACCTCAGAGGATCCTCTTGGAACTTGTTCCAAATGCCAAATAGTGTTCAATAGCGAATTCTCTAATAGCACTATTAATCCTCAGTTTTCGACCCCTATTAGGTTTGTACCCTACCACGGCTTCCCTTATTATTAGTCGGTATTAGGCCGATCGCTCAAAGGCTTCCTCGAGGAACCATTCCTTGGACCCGTCGTTCTAGCTCCTAGGTCGACCAGCTATGATTGGGCCCAAAGCCAACCTCTTCCACATGGGTCCTACTTTATTTCTATAATGGACCTTGGGCCTTACTCTGGGCCCTAATAGGATAGGCTAGCATAAGCCTGCCAAGCCCAACCCCCCCCCCCCCCCACAAATATCATGTCTGAAACATGATATATTAACCCTAACACAATATTTAGAACCCTTAACACAAAGTTTTACAGCTTAATTATTTTACTAAATTGGCACATTAGGTCTAGTATACGTGTTTAGCCAACTTTCATATTGCAAGCATGATATATATCAAACTAAGGGTTCCTTTTTTTGGAAAGTACCCAGGTCCATTGATGACAAGGGATCTTGGGTCTCCAAGGATGGATGGTTGGACTGGGTTCGGTTCTCCACGGCCTATTGGGGTCGTTATATAAACCGGTTTATGCGCAAGTCGCATAAAGCTCCTCAAGGCAAAAATATGATTTCCTCCTAAGCAATAAAATACCATTATAAGTGTTTTAGTGTCATAAAATGACCATTTACTCTTACGAAATAAGGAAAATAATTATTTAGAACATTCATAATGAGATGGAGGTTGAAATAGAATATTTAAGACTTATCTTTTATTGTGTGAATATTCAAAAGAGTTCCTTCACTTGGTTCCTCGAGCATGATGTCGTGGTACCCCGAACGTGATGTCGTGGTTTCCAAGTGTACTAGACCTGTAATCCATGGAACCCAGAATGCTGATTCCTTGAACTATAGGATCTTTCTCAATGCTTATTATGCAATGGAGTTTTGTCCTTTCCTTTTACCTCTATAGGTCCTGCATAAAAACAACTATACAATACACATGTTTTCGAATAATTGTTAGTTCTTCAAACTAGGATATACATTCTAATACATTTACATATATGTAAATGAATTTCATAAGAATGAGTCAACCACGAGGATCCTAGCCCCAATTCTTACAGACTTAGTGCTTTTGCACAAAACTTGTGGGATTTGGAACTCAAGTCCAAGTAGCTTTACTTGGGCATTGCCTTCCAAGATAGTTGAGTGATAAGGATTTTGTGAGAGAGAGTGATATCTGATGTGTATATGTTTTGGCATATGTTTTTTGGAGGCTAAGTGATATTTTGAATGATCTCAAGGATATGGGACAAATTCCTCTTCTTTGGCTTTCTAATTTTGTTCATTTTTCTCTCTGTTGCTACGCTATTAAAGCTCTAAGAATTATCATTTTGAACCTTTGAACTCTCCCTTTTTTTCCCTCCATCGAAATCCCTACTTTTCTCTCCCTTCTGTTATGCCTTAATGTTCGTTTTATAGTGGACATGGTCTGGTACCCTAGGCGAGGACGTCCCTAGTCTGCTAGGTAAAACCATGTCCTCTAGAATCTAAAAAAGTGTATTGGGCAGAAGTTTAGCTTAATTAGGCAATTATAACTCAAAATGGGCATTTGTCTTTAGCTACAAATGAGAGATTCCTGCTTGGAAAGTCAAAAAAAGTGGGTGGGCTTCTCAATGCAATGGATGATAGCTTTGATTGAAAATGACAATTAAGAGGGAGTTGTGGGGAGATGCCATGCACATGGAAAAACTTAGTTTTCCATTAGTTCATGCATTCCAAGCAAATATATGAACCAAGGGAAACCGTCAGGATCCTCATTTCACCAGAAATCACTCCCCTACCAATCAAACCACTTCTCCCTTACTACCAACTCAGGATTTCATGAACTTAGACCATGGGTTACAAAGATAATACTTGGTTTTGCTAGATTTTTTAATGGCTTTTGTTGGAAATCTAAACATACACCTTAGCTTTCCCATATGTCAGCCAAGGTCCTCTTCTCAAGGCTTCAAAAGGACCCATCAAGGTCCTAGGGCCTTGATGTTGATTTTTCTTGTTGCATATCCTCTAACCTGACCAAGATCCTTTTTCTTGCTACATGTCATCTGGCCTAACCAAGTCTAGGTCATTATTATTATTATTATTATTATTATTATTATTATTATTATTATTTCTTTCTTTTTTCTTATTTTTGGGACTTTGGGCCTTCATGGTCCTTCTTAACTTCATGAATTGGGCTTTCTTTTGTTAAGGCCCATGGTTTTTCCTTACTTTTCATAGAATGAGTTTTCTTGTCAAATTTTGGTCCTCAACACAAACTAAGGCAAGTAAAGAGCAATATGAAAATGCGGAAAATAAACAAATCACACAATAACATTGTGACATGTTTTTGAGGAGGAAAACCAGATCACCTGGGTGAAAAAAACCTCTCCACTGACCACCTATTGGAAAACTCCACTAGAATGAATAGTTGCAATACATGGATTACTATAAAGCCTCCAAGCCTATATCTCCATGTATACTTGAGCTCTCCAAGCTCCTGCTAGCAACCAACTCCACGAATCTTTTCTTCACCTAACTTCTTGAAGTCACCATTGTTGAGCCACCAATGGAAAGCCACCAAAGAATTTGGATTTGGATACGGCTTCTCACGTTTCCAATGTCATTCTCTCACTCACAAGGTCTATGTTTGTGGATGAGGAAAGTGTTTACAGAATCTTAATCAAAGGAATTAATGACATGGAAAAGAGAGGTGGGAACTTGGTTTTTCTCTAAGGGAAAAAGCTCTATCTTTTCATACAAAGGACTAGCTTCTCTCTCTTGACCTCGTTTTTGGTTTCTAGGGTGTGTTCAGTTCTTATTTGAAGCCTCTTGCCACTCCTTACAGCTCTATGTGTGTGTATGCATGCGTGTGTGTGCTAGTAGATTGATAGTGGTACATGCAATTGTAGAGTACAAAGACATTGCAACTCACGACCTGTTTGCCCTTAAGGTCGCGAGATGGTTACGAGGTGCACGATTGCACTCTTAGACAAAGACTTACCACATGGATTTCAAGGACAACTTAGGCCGTGAGATGGTCGCCTCCAGGCCGCGAAATCTCTGGCTTATGCAACTTCTAGGCTTCAAGGGGAGGTTCAAGTACACTACCCCAACTTACATGAAAATCAAAAAAACAATACATAACCAATAAATGCATTACAAATAAAATTTTGTCACTAAATAAAGCCGACATAAACCATGGCTTCTCAATGTCATTGTTAAGCAATACACACTCCAAAAAATATCATAATTTATTTTGAAAAATCATTTATTTTGGACATAAATTGTTAGAAATAGGCCTAATCATTCATAATATATGCTAATTTTATTGATACTTTGGCTTCACTCTTTTCACACTTATGAATGTTTCTCATACATGTCTATAATTTTAAATATATGTTTTTAACTCTATTATAAGTAGCATGTAATTTATTATTTGATATCTAAAAATCCTTACTCATTAGAGCATGTTTCAATAATTCATATTTCAATTCATTTGCATGCAATTATGTAAAGGTCTCAATTGTTTCCTTAAAACTCACAACAAATAATTAAACCAATACTTTTTTTTTTTTTACGCCAATAAAATTTTTAAAAATTCTTCGAGTCACAGGTCGGGTTGACCCTCAAACACACGGGTCAAGTCACACGTCAATTCATTTTTGCTTTAAGCTAAAAAATTCTGGTTTAGATTGGGTATTTTTTGAGTCAGATTGGTTTACAAATTCTAACCTATTTTGCCAATCTACATTTATCCTTAAAAAATTAGCCTAATCATCAAATTTTACCAAGAAAAATTAGTTGTGCAAATTGTAGTGTTGGCATGTGTGCATAGTGCTTGCTGCAATGGGTGTTTTGTCAGTATGTGCCTCTTTTGGTTCATTCAATTGTTATTTTTTAATTTAGCTCTTTTTGATTTGTCCTAACATTTTTACTTTAAAATTTAATTTTATTGTATTCTTTTTCACATAGTAACAATATTTTTTTTTTTTTTTAGATTTCTCTTTTGATATATAGTTGTGTTCTATTCGCTAGTTGGGGAACACTTTCAATAAATTCATGCAATCAATAAGCAAAAGTTCCAATAAGATAGGATTGTTGATGAGGTGGACCACAGCCGACGCATCTAATTCCACGAAGATATTGGTGATCATAGTACTAGTCAATCCCGAAGAGCCAAAGCTCACCATAACACTAGTGAAATGACTGGAATCTATTAGAGCATTCGTAGTGGGCCTGCGAAATGCCAAATTTAAGGTACATTTGGCATTCAGGCCCAAAACGTGCTCAGCATCTGGAAGTGGGAAAGTGTAAAAATCCAATTTTTTTTGGCAGAGTGCTACAGTACTATCCTAAATGTAGGATGGTACTGTAGCACTTTACCAAAACGTAGATTATATTTTATTCCTCTTTTCTCTCTCATCACACTGTCTCTCATCTCTCTGTCTCTCACTCACTTTCCTTTCTTTCTCCCGCTTCTCTACAATCAACGGAGCTCCACCATGATCATCAACCTATGGGTAAGCACCAACAGAGCTCCACAGATCATTCACCGTGATCATTCGCCGTGATCATCAACAGAGCTTCACTGTGATCACCAACCTATGGGTAAGCACCAACGGAGCTCCACGGATCATCCACTATGATCATTCACCGTGATTGTGGGTTTGCGAATTGGATTTGGTTGTGGGTGGTGATGGGTTTACTAATCAGTTTTGGTCGTGGGTTTGGGGCTGAGTTTCGATGGTGGATCGTGGTGGCATCGATGTGGTGGTCTGGTGGTGGCCTAGCATAGCGTGGGCATTGATCGGCGTGGAGGATCGTGACAGGTCTCTCACAGGGATCAGTGTGGAGGATCGAGATAGGTCTCTCACAGGGATCGGCGTGGTGTGAAAGATCATGACCAATGGCATGGAGGGTCTCTCAAGGTGTGATGCTCACGAACCAGGTGGAGGTTGATCTCGTAGTGGCTGTGGTGGTGAGTACTGTGGTGTTAAATCTTGTGGAGCTGTGGTGCAAATCAGTTTGGAGTTGTGGTGGCTATGGCATTGTGATTGGCTCCGATGACTTCGTTAATGGGTTCTTTTTTTCTGGATTTGTTGGTATATGTAAGGTGTTTTGGTTTGGTTTAATTTGGGTTTGATGGTCCTGTGGTGGTGCTGGGATACATGAGGGTGGTAGTGTGTTCACTGTGTTGCTATTTAGAGGTTGTTTGGTGGTGAGAGAGGTAGTGTGTTCCCTGTGTAGCTATTTGGAGGTTGTTTGGTGGTGAGAGAGAAATAGTAAAAAAAGAATAAAAAAGAATATTTAAATAAAAGAGCAAAAAATATAGAGTTTAGAGATGTTAGTAGTGTTGCAAAATGATATGGTATAAATGATAAAATATATTTTAAAATAGTAAAATAAAATAGTTTAAAGATACTCTTATTCATGCTTATTGTATTACTGCTTCTCGAAGGCATAGGGGTAGACATGAGAAATAGAATGTCTCTGTTAATGACATTACTTTGACTCAGTGGTGTCATCTGTCATGTCACATTGTCACTCACCCAAACGCAGAGTTGTTGAGCAATTCTAGGGTAAGTTTAGCTGCATCTTTTTGCCTTTTATTTTTGTCTCAATTTTATTTTTTTTCAAATAATCTAACATAAAAATTCTCTAACTTTTGCTAGTAAAAAAAAAAGTCATCAAAACTTCTTACATACTGGATTATTTAGAGGCTAATTTTGATAGTCTTAGGGTCCGTTTGGATACAGCTGAAAACTGAAAACACTGTAGCAAAATAATTTTTAAATGTGTGAATAGTATAGCGGGTCCCATTTTAAATATAAAAAAAAACTGAAAAGTGTTGGTACTGTTCATGAACAGTACTAAACAGTGAGGAATAGTGCTCTTGTCGGCTGGTTGAAACCTGTGCAAGAAAGAAAAAAAAAAAAAAAAAAAAAAAAAAAAAAAAGAAGGGAAACGCTAAACGCTGGACGCGTTTAGCGTTTCCCAAACGGACGCTTACTTGAGTTTCGATTGGAGGTATTTCTTCTAGTTGGAATTTCGATTGGATGTATTTCTTCTAGCTTATACTAAATTGTTTCAGTTATATAATTTTTCTGTTTGAATGAAATTTCGCCAAAAGCCATATTGGATTTTATTGTAACTACTTGAAAACTTAGCACACATTCTAGAGTCCCAACATGACATAAAATTCATTTTCAACAGCATATTACATGACACGAGAAGATAAAATTCATTACAATAATTAGTTACTAGTTTAGTCTAAATAACCGAAATGTAATAGTTAAGAAAGTCTCAAAGATTTATAATTTTTTATTTTAAAAATGTAAGATAATTTCCATCCCTATCACAACAACCAAACAAATTAACATATCATCACACCTTTCAATATATATATATATATATGTGTGTGTGTGTGTGTGTGTGTGTGTTAGGACATATTTTATGTAATTGGCTAATCTTTTAACAAAACGCACTTTAGGGTTTGTTTGTTTTGGCTTCAAACCATTTCAAGAAATCATTTTCTGTAAAACTGTGTATTTGGTTGCGCATGGAAAATAGAATTTCCGGAAATTCATTTCATTTTACCGTAAAAATAAAGGGTTTGACCCGGAAATGGTTTGAAGTGAAAATTTTCACGTCAAACCATTTCCGGACTCAGATGCGCAAAGAGAGAGAGAGAGAGAGAGAGAGAGAGAGAGAGTAGAGACAGTGAGTTAGGTCGTCAGTTAGATTGCCACCTGAGATAGAGACAGAGCTCAAGCAAACGCCACCTAAAGCTCATCCTCGCCGGTCAGATTACCATCCTTGTCCCCTCTAGCTTCGTCGTCCCCTCCATTTTTTCTTATTCAAATCCCACACCCATCCCTGAAACCCAGAAAACCCATTCCTCAAACCCACTCCGACAAACCCATTCTACAAACCCATTTCTCAAACCCCCACTGGCCGCCACCGACCACCAACCCACTCCACTCCACCCCCAAACCCACCCGATCTAGCTGCCACCACCTCCATCCACTCTAATCCTCTCTTTCCCCATCTATCTCTCTTTCCCTCAATCTCTCACCCTTTCTTCCTCCTCTCACCGCGTTTGTGAATAAAATATGTTTTTATTTTGATTTTTGGTTGTGTTAAGGGTATATTTTGAATTTTTTTTGTTATAGAATTTGTTTGGGAGCTGAGAAAATGTGAAAAATTTGTAGGAAAATAACATTTTCAGAATGTTACCAAACATTGGAAATCGTTTTCTGGACTATTTTCTATTGTAGAACCAAACACCCGGGTTTCATTTTCCTCATGGGAATTCACTTTCCCCTACATTCATTTTACACTTAGAATTCAATTTACATTGAACCAAACGCAGCTTCAGTTGTACGCACTTTAGTTGTAATTGGGTAAATCTAAAATGGGTTTAGTACTTCAAGAAATAAGTATTCAAGTTGAATATTGAAGTCATGCAAGTCTGACTAAGAAACAAGTAAAGGAAGTGTTGGTCATTAAAGCTTAACATAAGCTCGACAAAATCCTTTCTATCGAAATTTAATGTTGAAGCTCAATAGAAGCCCAACACAAGCTGTATCTGTCGGGAATTACAAAATCAGACTTTTCAAATCTGATTACACACATATTATAATATATTTGTGTAGGGTTTCTTTTATCACAACTCTAGACATACATAAGACTTATTTAAAGGTCGTCGAATTATGCACAGGATATGCAAAGATAATACAAACAGAATTCAAGCATATTGTGACCTAGTTCATCATTCTCTCGGGAGTGATGACCTTAAATTCACCCAATGGATTTTTGCATTGGTGTTTTTCTATATTCGTAAGCAAATCACATATGTCAAATTTATTTTCCACTGCATTTAGTTATTTGGTGATTTGTTTGTACTACCACGCTATTGCATGTAATTTGACTAATTAATTACTTGGGTAATTAATTAATTTGCAAGGGGTCAATTCATTTTAACCCAACAATATATATATATATATGTGTGTGTGTGTGTGTGTGTGTGTGTGTGTGTGTGTTTGTGGCAAAAATCTAAAACTGACCCTTTAAGTTTCAACTTTTATCATTTCAATCCTCTAAGTTTTAGTTTTATCATTTCAATCCTCTACGTTTCAAATTTTGTCAATTAAGTTTTTCATTACCCTTCCGTTAGTTGTTGCCATTTACTAAACCAAACTGACGTGGTTTTGAGCTCTTTTTATTTTTATATTTCATAATTAAAAGAAAATGTAAAACTGTTATTACAGCAGCAAAAAAATAAGAAATAAAGGGAATGATGTCGTTCCCCGCTGAAAACAAAACACAAAACCCAACCCCACCCCACTGATACCCTAGCTCGCCAATTTCTGAGAAAACGCAATTAAGAGGCTGAGGGAGAAAGAAAGAGAGGGAAAGTGAAAGAGTGAGATCGAGAGGGGGAAAGGGTTCTTCTCTTCTGTTAGATAGCTATTGCAGTTTAGTATTCAATTTAAAAGCCTTTGACAAGTAGTAAATTAATGTGCTAAAGTATAAAAGGTGCCAGACTCATGTGATATTTCACATGCGTCATACTTCTAATCGTCGAACTCTAGATTATAACTTTAGGATATGCTAAGTAGAGAACAATGAAGGCAACAACTTGTTTATGAAGTTATGGAACTCACCAAGCAATCCTTGTTCAAAGAAGTCTTGCTAGATGAGAAGTCCAAGAATCATTCACCGTGAATTTAAGTTGTCTTTGAAATTGAGGAGTGCTCTGAGTTGTAATACCCTACCTCGCCGTCTCCCTCTCCCTTTCCATTTCCCTTTCCCCCTCTTTCTTTCTCCCTCAGCAACTTAATTGTTTTCTCAGAGATCGATGAGGTAGGGTATCAATGGGGGTGGGGTTGGGTTTTGTGTTTTGTTTTCAGTGAGGAACGACGTCATTTCCTTTTTTTGTAATAATATTTTTACATTTTCTTTTAATTACAAAATAATATTAAAAGTAAAAAAAAAAAAAATAGCCCAAAACGACGTCGTTTTGGTTAGTAAATAGCAACAACTAACGGAAGGGTAACAAAGGACTTAATTGAAAAAATTTAAAACTTAGAGGATTTAAATGACAAAACTAAAACTTAGAAGACTGAAATAACAAAAGTTGAAACTTAGAGTACTGGTTTTGAATTTTTGCTTATATACATCATCACACCATAATGCATACAAAAGTTTCCAGTTAGGCCCAATAGGTTGCCGTGGTTGCACCATCATTTAGTGATCCAGCCCACAAGAAATTATGGATCATCTAATGATCTTGTGTTGTAAGGAAAAAAGGATCTTGTGTGTTTGCTTCATGCAACGGAAACATAGGATATTCTCTCATGTTGTAGGGCAGGGCAGATAGCTACATATCAAGTATGGCGCTTGCATCCTATCAAAAAATAATTATAATAATTAAAATAAAATAAAATTATGGCGCTTGCAGACTTATGTTGTCCTAACCTTCAAGTTCAAGGCATCATGAGTTTGGCAGTGCAAATATGGTGCTCTGGATCTATGTTGGTTTAAACCCAGAAAAATCTTGTATGAGACCCATGTCTCAGCTACCTAATCCATGTAATTTAAGCATCGGTGAACTTTTTCTGCATCTCCAAAATTAAATTCATTATTTATTAGTAATTATGCTTCACAGTTCTCATGTGAAAACCAATAATAAGAAAGGGATTTGTCAATATGATTTGATGACATTATAATTTTTGTGGTAGGCCGAAAAGAGTGGGCCCATCCCCAGAACAACTTAGGGCCATTTTGGGTGGTCTCGGCCCAATATCGGCCCATGCTAGCCGTGAGTATAATGAAACATCCTAAATAAGGGACCACACCTTGACAAACTTTCAAACAAGAACCCATATGAGCCGAAGATGTAAGGCAATGTCTTGGGAGAATTTGCCGCCAAACATAGGATTTGGCGTTGGGCTTATATAAGTTACTAGAGTATTACTTCAACGGCAGATAGTAGGTCCTCTCTCTAATAAATAACAAAATTGAACAATAGATAAGATTTAAGAAACCACCTAAATCTTATGGGTGAAGGGACCTATCGACAGATCGAATATTTTCTTATCATGACTGTCTCACTAAAATAAGGGTATAAATTGGGTGAGGGGAGGGGCAAAAATTGGAGGAGAGATACACGAGAGAAAAGTGAGACATAATCATGGAATTATTGAGGTCTTGTTCGGACCTCAAGCAGGGAGTTCGACAGTAGTGAAGTCTTCTTGGCTAGGCCTACTTCAAAGCATTCCTATGAAATTAGAACTTGGGTGTGATCCTTCTTATCATAAATCACTCTAGAAGTCTCTCATTGTAGATTATATCCAATCAAAAATACAAATAAATTGGAAGCCCAAATCCCAAAAAACCTTGAGTTTTTGGGAAGAAGCCACCACAATTTTAAAAATTGAAACATGGAAGCATATGGGATGTTATAATACTATGAAGCTGGTGGAGTAGAAGTTCCTTTTTATGATTAATTAGAAGATGGAAACTAATTTGTAAGCCACTCTGATTTGTCTGCCACAAAGCTACATCCTTAAGCACCATGATAGTTGTTTGTACGTTTTTTTTTTTTACACACACTAAAACTTAAATACATTTAGTTCCTAAACTTTAGTATATAAGAGATTTTAGTCCCTAAGATTTAAAACAATTGCTTTAGTCCTTTAGAGACCAAAATCTGATCATTTCAAGTTTCTTAGGGACTAAAAACAAGCACTTTAAGTTTCTTGAGGACTAAAGGCAATTACTTTAAAATTCAAGACTAAAAAGAAACACTTTAAAATTCATGGACTAAAATCACTTATGTGCTGAAATTTAAGGGTATAGGATTAACTTCGTCCCCACTTTATAGTTGCATTAAATATGATAGTTTTTTAAAAATATAAAATAATTAATACAATTATATATTTGAATTTAATTGAAGAACTTAATCTACAATACCCAAAAAACTGTATTAAAGTTATCAAATAAGAGATATAAATTTAAATTTCAACTACGTTAAGAATTAATTGATATCTTAACTTAATAATAAAGAACATTAATCATAAACAAAAAGAGGTAGTAAGTTTCAATAGCCTGCTATCTAATAAAAAAGATTACATTATTGATATAAATTTGTTACAAAAATCATATCTTAAATATTTTCGAAAAATTCCTTCTTAATAATTCATAAAGGCGATGGCTTGGGGAAAAAAAATTGATCCCAATATATGCACGCTACCAAGAGTTGACGTCAAATATATGTACGCCATCAAAGTGGACAAAGCTTACGTCAGCTAAGGCTATCTATACAGAGGTAAGCACTTAATGCACCTGGCCAATTAACGATAATTTGGTCATTTCTTTGTATATATCGATTCATATAATAAGACAAGTTTTTTTTTATTAATTATAAAAATGAAATATCTTTTCCAATTTTTATCACACTATTTCAATCACTATCTGAAACACGTTTATCCTCATAAATGATA
Source organism: Castanea sativa (assembly GCF_040712315.1). Taxonomy (NCBI): domain Eukaryota; kingdom Viridiplantae; phylum Streptophyta; class Magnoliopsida; order Fagales; family Fagaceae; genus Castanea; species Castanea sativa. The sequence continues at coordinate 43,492,926 of NC_134020.1, forward strand.
AATCCCAATAAACAAATAGTGTGGTGGAGCCGTTTGGGGGGGGTGGGGTGGGTGTGGGTGGGGGTGGTGTAGTGTTAAACCTAGTATTATAAATATGTGGCAGTTCACAATTGTCTAACATCAAACCTTCTCCTATCAAAAAAAAAAAAAAAACATCAAACCTTCTATCTATCAAGGAAGCTCTAGATAGAGCTTTTCAGATAATCTGCATATTTTACAGTATACTCCATGGATACTCTTAGATCATTTCAACTGCTTTCTTTGTTCTTCCTAGTTTTCACATTTTCTGCTTCTGTTTTTGCTTTTAACATGCCAAGGCTTGGAACCCAAAGAAAAACAACGCAGCATGAACCCCAAACCACATCTTCAATATCCAATCTTGAAGATCTCAAAACCTACTATTACACCCAAACACTTGATCACTTCAACTATAGGCCTGATAGCTACACCACTTTCAAACAAAGATATGTGATCAACTCTAGGTATTGGGGTGGAGCAAATGCAAGTGCACCAATATTTGTGTATCTTGGCGCAGAAGAATCCTTGGATGACGATTTGCCCATCATTGGATTTCTCAGTGATAATGCCCCCAGCTTTAAGGCTCTCCAAGTATATATAGAGGTAAAACTCTAAAATGTGATACGTCAATTATTTCACGTTTCGCACTAACTATAAACTTATAACCAACTTTTATATATATATATATATATATATATATATATATATATATATATATATATATATATATTTTTTTTTTTTTTTTTTTTTTTGTTCTGTTTAGATAGAATTTATTGTTAAAAATTGAAAACTGAAAACTAAAAATACTGTAGTAAAATAATTTTAAAATATGTGAATAATACCGCAGGACCCATTTTTAATGAAAAAATTATTGAAAAGTAAAATTTGTAAGTTCGTAAACAGTGCACTGTTTATGAGAGACTTGGTCAATCACTGCGGTTGGGAAAAAAAAAAAAAAAAACTGAAAATGCGAAATGGGCAAACGCAAAACGTAAACGCCTAATTCAAACCCATCCATAATAAAATGACCCCAAACAATTTTTTTAGATTGTAATATTTAAGCCGAACCATATATAAAATGAATCCTCAGACGAAGAAATCTTTTTCCGTTTTGATGTGATATGTATTGGAATCTTACACTAAGAATTCGTTGTATATATTATTTATTCTAAATAGCATCGGTACTACGGGAAATCAGTACCATTTGGGTCAATGGAAGCGGCTTTGAAAAATGAAAGCACTCGTGGTTATTTCAACTCAGTTCAAGCTATAGCCGATTATGCTGCTGTGCTCTTACACATAAAGAAAAAGCTATCTGCAGAAAATTCTCCGGTAATTGTTGTTGGAGGTTCCTATGGGGGAAGTAAGTGACTCTAAGCCTTCGTTTGGATAGTTGAATTTGACTGCGTCTGTGTTTCACCTCTTTTTTTTTTAAGAAGAGCGTTTCACGTGTACGGTAAAAATAATATTATGTTTTTTTAGTGAATTCTGTGCATGATTTACCAGACATGCAAATACTTTATTCAAAAATTTTATAAAAAAAAATTTTTTAAATTAAGTCCTATAATACTATTCATCATCAAATTATTTCATTACAATATTTTTAAGTTTTAGTTTTTAGAGGGTTTGTTTATTTTTTAAACAGTAGCTACTGGTCGATCGCTAACTTTTTCATGCTTTGTCTTATTTTATTTCTCTCCTTTTTACGTAATTTTGCAGTGCTTGCATCATGGTTTCGGCTAAAGTATCCGCATATTGCCCTTGGTGCTGTAGCTTCTTCAGCTCCAATCCTGTACTTTGACACCATCGCACCACAAGCTGGATACTACTCTATAGTAACCAAGGATTTTAAAGTAACTCACTAACGTACTTTATATTTATAGATTTAATGTTAAAATCAATTTAAAACAATAAATTTAGAGATACAATATTTTTCAAAACTATTAAATTATACACATGTTAGAGTATTCACATCAGATGCAAAAAATTTCATTTTGCACATTTAAAACTTACTTTTTTTATTTTATACATCTATTTTTACAAAATATCCACATCAATTTGACTATTTTACAGATTTATTCAAATAAAATATTCAATTTTTTAACGCGGTAAACAATAACCATGACAGTAAGATGAAAAAGGAAATGAGAAAAAGAGAGTGAGGAAAGAGAACAAAAGAATAAAAAAAAATTATTTATACGGTGAACAGTAACCGTGTATATATATGCACAGTTACTGTTCATTTACAAGACAATTGTGTATCTTTAGACATTTTTACAAAGACTAATATGGGGAGTTTTGGATTTAAATGTGTAAAATTGAGCATTTTTTATATTTTAAAAAATTACCCACGAACTGATGTGGTCACTCTTATTTGTATATAATAGAATTAATATAAATGGTGAACCCAAATAAGATAATCTTAACAACTCATGTCAATAGTTTTTAAAAATATCATATTACTGGTATTACACAATTTAAAAGCAGCCTTCAAAAGCTTATAGAAACTGTGATGGCCGGTGCAGGAAACTAGTGAAAGCTGTTACGAAACCATACGGAAATCGTGGGCGGAAATTGATAGGGTTGCTTCAAAGCCTCATGGTCTTGAAGCCCTTGGCAAGAGATTCAATACTTGCAAGTACTAGCACAGTTTTGCCTCATTGTTATATAAAATTCTAGCTAAGAAAACAATTCTCTCCATTTTATATTGATCAACTTTGGATAACGTGATACACTGTTAAATTCAGAAAATAAAAACCTAATTAATGATCATGAAATGGGAGGATCTTGTTTCTAGGGGTCATTTCTAATCAATCTAAAAAAAATTTCTCCGCAGTCGGTTAAATGGATCTGTTGATCTCAAGGACTATTTGGACTCAATATATTCTGAAGCAGCTCAATATAATCACCCCCCAACATATCCACTTAGCGTTCTGTGCAGTGCCATAGATGGAGCTTCTGTAGGAATCGATACTCTTGGCCGAGTATATGCGGGTGTAGTTGCTTATATGGGAAACCATACATGCTATGACATGGATTTATACAATCGTCCAACTGAAACCCATGAGGGGTGGAGCTGGCAGGTATAGCTTTCACAGTTCTACATTACATTTAATATTTAACATATCACTTCACAGGACTATAATAATAATATAATTAATGATGATAATAGCTACTGTAAGTTTTAGGTCTTCTAATGACTAAAAAAAGCATAGCGGTAACATGTTTTAAATGTTATATATTATAAGATATATTATGCTAATTATTTTTAAAATAGGAATAGTAGAAAATATTACTCAAGAATTATGAGAAGTAAACCTCTAGATGCACTTCAATATGGCTCTATTGGTGATTAGTTTTGGCATCATTAAGCCCTTCACTAAGTAGATCCCACCTAAAAGTATCCAAATGTGCATCAAAATGTACTAAATATAATTTTTTTGCACAAAATTATTTTCTGTCACTCGATATCTCTCCTATTTATTTATTTAGCGAAGGAATGAGAAATTTTTTCCAACTACAAACATGAGTAGGTGCACGGAATTTGTTTGAATTGGTTATAATGATATGACTAATCTATATATTATATTATATGTTCAGACATGTAGTGAGATGGTTATGCCCATTGGCCATGATAGCAAGGACTCAATGTTCCCACCAGCACCTTTCAATCTAAACAAATTCATCAATGAATGCAAGAGCTTGTATGGTGTCAAGCCTCAGCCTCACTGGGTGACAACTTACTACGGTGGTCAAGTATGTTTTTAATTTAAGTACTTGTCCTTAATTGACTTTGTTAAACATTTCAAAATTACTTCTGATGATTTTTTCAGTATTCAGTGATGTTACTCGTTGCAAATTACTCTTTGGGCTTCTGATATTAGTCAAATGACTCAAATTATTGCAGGATTTGAAACTCACACTCCATAGGTTTGGTAGCAATATTATATTCTCCAACGGACTAAGAGATCCTTACAGTAGTGGCGGGTAAACAAAGAAACAAAATAAATAAATAATCAGCTTTTTAGTTATTCATTTTATTTGGAAGTTTGTAAATTTTAATGTATTCTACCTATTTATTCGTTTGTCCATCTCTGATCATAGGGTTTTGGAGAACATATCAGAAAGTATCCTTGCTGTCTCTACAGTTAATGGTATTGATCATTTCATTAAAAAGATTGTCACCTGAAGGAAAAAAAAAAGACATGATATAAACAAAACAATGGTTAAATAAACTATTATTAGGGAAGAAAATTCATGCATATAACCTATGGTGCCTCTTGTTGATTGTTAAAATGATGGTTAAATTATTAAGTTCACTATTTCCTAATTTATATTCTTTATGATAATTGTCATCGTAAAATTATAGGTTTCGAAGATATTGTTTTGTTTTTTACCTGAGCGTGCTAAATGTTCATTTTCTGCAGGTTCTCATTGCTTGGACATACTCGTGGCAAAGCCAAGTGATCCGCAATGGTTGGTTATGCAAAGAAAGACAGAGGTCAAGATAATTGAAAAATGGATTGCCAATTACCATGATGATCTTCTAGCTTTAAAATAGCATGTTTAATATATATTAGAGGAACTTCACATATAGTTTTCAGAAAGAATTATGGAGCCAAATAATGTAGCTATTTCTCAATCCGAAATCGATGAAAAGATATTAAGTATTCTAAATTCCTGCACTCATGATGGTTGAGCAATTATTGCATGTAATATGATATCTGTTTGTTCATTTAGACCCCTCAAATAGATTGTTTAACCTAATATATTAACCAAGTGATTATTTAAATTAATTATTTAGATCTAGATTAAACAAGCATATATGATATCATTCACAAAAGTAAAAAAGTAAATAACACAACGATATCCAAGAAAACCAATAAAACTAACCATTTTAAGGTAAAAACCAAGGGAGGATTTGACGTAACTATCCTTAAGGTAAAGTAAATCAACTATAAAAGAATTAAAGTTTTTACAATAAGATTTAACCCTAAATCTATTGCTACCTCATCTAGTAACTTACTGACACGACTATGTGCAAACTCCGAATCTATGGACTCCTTCTCTTCTTAGATTTACAGCAACACAAGCCGCCTTACTTGTAACTTTGAGATCCCACTCAAAAGTTTCAGATTGCTATCAGTAATGATCTTACAACAACTATGTTCTACAAACGCTTGATTATAATTCTTGTTTCGGTAGATTATTGTGTTGTTAGAAGGTACAAAACCTCTCAAATATCACAAAGAGTAACACACAATCCTTCTAAAAATTTTCAAAACGTGGCTAGGGTTTCTCTTTTATATGTGGAGAAGTTGGAATGAAATCCTAAACATTTTCGAGGGCTTAGGCTTGATTTAAAAATCTGCAGAATTTCTGTTTCTGCAATTTTAGATTAGTCGAGCCTAATTTCTCGATAAGTCGAACAAGACAGTAACTGTCTTCCTTTTTCATCAATCAGCTAGACTTGAACCTTAAAACCAAGACTTTTCAGCATTGCCTAGCACCTAGACCAGACATATTTCGTTTTTGGTTTGCCAACATAATAAAAATATGATTCTAAACATTTACACCTAAATCTTTAAAACCTAACAATATCATCGAAGAAATAATCATAGAATACTGTTATGTTTACAATATTTTCACAATAAATCTTATGTGTCAAACTGTCATTGGTTCTAATATGGGCTGATTACTAACATCATTTTTCACCCACCAATAACAACTTAACTATTAGGGTTTGTTGTGAAAATATTGTGAAAGTAACACTATTTATAATTATAATGATCAAAGACTCAAAATTTCTTTCGTGGAATCCACCGGTTCTTAATGGATTTAAAGTGCATGTATATGTGACCACATTATTATGTGCATTTGTGGGGGAAACAAGGGAAAAGAATTTTATTGCCTCATCCTCAATATAGGCCCTAAAATTTTGATAGTGGTGGGCATGCCACTCCATTAGGGACCAACTTTTTCATTTCTTATCCTTTTGTTATGCCCTAGAGCACCACTTCATTAATTATATTCCATATATCACTTGCTGTGTATGGCCGGTGGTCCTTATTCAACAAAGGTAACTTCCACTATTATTTCTTTCCCAGGATGTCTTATGAGCAAATAACAAATGGGTCCATATATTAACCTAGAAGGAGAAATAGAGGCAAAAGTAAGGTGACTTTTAGAAAGATGATAGAGAATATTGGACTTCCACAATTCAAATATTGATTAAGGTAATTCTCCAATTGCTGGTCTTTAACTCTTTATTATGACTACAAGTGCATAGCCATTTCCAGGCGTGGCCATTATTTTGACATTATGGGACCTATGTTTGATAGTTTTTCAGTCAAGGAGAATGAGTTTCACGCCCTTTTTTTTGTGGTGAGGGAGAATGTTTCTAGAGTCTAGACTCTTGCACCTTTACTATGGTCCACAATATATATATATATATAGGCGAAGAGTGATGCACAATCCCACTTCTACAAAGCAAATGATTAAATTAGTACCTTCTAGAACTAATTTTTGTGTGTAGCTTTTGTTTTAGAGTCACGCTAGACCCAAAACAAAAAAACAAAAAAAACTGTTAAGGACATATTTTATGTAATTGGCTAATTCTTTGACAAAACGCACTTTATTTGTAATTGAGTAGATCTAGAATAGATTTAGTACTTCAAGAAACAAGTGTTCAAGTTAAGTATTGAAGTCATGCATATCTGACCAAGAAATAAGTGAAGGAAATGTTGTTCATTAAAACTCGACAGAAGTCCTTTTTATCAAGATTTAATGTTGAAGTTTGACAGAAGCTCGATACAAGCTGTATCTGTCGAGAATTATGAAATCAGACTTTTCAGATCTGATTACACACATATGCTTATGTATTTGTCTAAGATTTATTTTCTCACAACCCTAGACAAATATAAGGCTTATTTTAAAGGTCGTCACATTATGCTCAGAGTATGCAAAGTGTATGCAAACAGAATACAAGCATATTGTGACCTAGTTCATCATTCTCTTTGGAGAAGCTACTGCGTTTTTACGCTAAAGGTTTTGTAACTAAGGAGCTTCACGATCTTCATTGTTGATGAACTGAAGAACTTTGCAGCCAACAATCTTCCTCAAGTTGGTGAGTGAGTCAAGTACTTTAATTCGTGCAAAGGAGTTAGTCACGTACTGGGATCCGTGCATCATTGGTTAGTCACGTACTGGAATTTGTGCATTAAACGGAGAGATTGCCGCTACAATACAAGTCCAATTGGGTATTAGGTAAGGGTTCAACTGTAAGTTGGTATTTCGAAATAGGCCATAAGGTTTGGTAATATTTCTTATACTTGTAACCGCTTGTGATTGATAATAGTGAATTCTCGGGAGTAATGACCTTAAATTCACCCAATGTGGTTTTGCCTCGGTGGTTTTCCCCATTCATAAACAAATCACCTGTGTCAAATTTATTTTCCGCTGCATTTAGTTATTTGGTGATTTGTTTGTGCTACCATGCTATTGCATGTAATTTGACTAATTAATTAATTTGGGTAATTAATTAATTTGCAAGAGGTCAATTTATTTTAACCCAACAAAAACAAAACAAGACAACAAAAAAAAGGTAATTGTGTCCTCATGTACACATTATGCAATGCAACTATACAAACCACCATTCATGTCAATAAGGTGTGTGTGTGGTTCTGGTTAAGGAGATTTTTCGACTCAACCTACCATGGTGAGTTAAAAAAAAATACAACCTAACCTAACCCAACCCACATGGATTGGATTGGGTCAGGTTAAACCCATGAGTTGGACAGTTTTTTTTTAGTACTATTATTATTATTAATGTAAGTGCACAATTGCACCTGGACCCAAAGACAATCACGGGCTCAGGCCCAATGAGCCTTAAACAATAAAATTTATAGAATGTGGGCTTGAAACCTAGGTTAGAAGTACTGGGAGCTCGATAACAGGCTTTTATAAACAAATACAGGTAAATAACGAACAATAATTGCAATGGATCTCCTCGGACTCGAGCCGAGGACTACTTCTTTAGTATTTCTCTTTCTTCCTTTAAGATTACAATTTCTTAATTTCTTTCTTAGTTTTTTTGATCCCCCCTTTTCTTTGGCCTTTACCCCCCTTTTATACTTCCTTCCCTGATACATTTTGAACAGTGACTAGAAGTTTCCACCTCACTGTTCAGAGGTCACCTCCCCATTAATGCGGCCAGGGACGTAGGTGCAGAGCCTTTAATGTGGAGGTGGCAACCTTTACTCTTGATATTTTCTTTAATACTGGTGCATCTAGAAGATTCAGGATGTCCCTTTTTAACCACTGGTCTTTCCAGAGTTGTGCTTTGACCTTCATAATGAAACTTTGAATTCTCTAGGGCTTGTCCGAGGAGAAACTCGTCCTCGGCTATATCCTCGGACCCTCGGCGTATGGGCCAACTCATAGAGTTTAATCCTGGAGCAGGTCGGCCCTCCATGTTACAGCCCAAAGGCCCATATGCTCATTTGGGTCCTTTTACTCCCCACAATTAAATTGAGCAAAAAAAAAATATATATATATATATATATATATCTCAGTTGCCACTTGAGTTAATAAACAAAATATATATGAACTAGTATTCCTATTCAATTATAAACAAAATATATCTAACTGAGTTGATAAACAAAATATACATGAACTAGTATCTAAACTCAATTATAAACAAATAGGAGTAGAGTGGGAGAGTGGGACTGGGAGGTGGCAGAGAGAGAAATCAGATTGTTAGGGTTTGCAAAGTAGTTGAGTTTCATATAAGAAGAGCTTAATAGGGGATAAATTAAATTAAAAAAATTATTAATTATATAATATATTTTTAAATATATAGGTAAGTTAGGTCAGACAGGTTTGTGATTATTATGACTTAAACACAACCCAACCCAACCCACTATTAAAAAAATTTGCATAACTTAACCCAACCCACCAACCCCTAAAAACCGATTCAACCCAACCCGGCAAGTTGAGTTGAATCAAGTTAATTTTGGCAGATTGGTGGGTTGGTTGCACACTACAAACATTTGAGTTAGCCTACATTACGTAATCTAGAGTTGGAATGCTCGTGCAACACAAGTAGTCATCTAGAATAATAACTGATCATTAGCACATTTTAATTATGTCTACCTTATAGAACCTTTCTTTCAATGATGGAAATGATAATCAACTGGAATAATAACTTTCTAGTAGCAATATTGCAAGCAGCTTATCTTTTCACGTAATTAGCATACACACAAGATCAATCCTTGACCATTTCCACCGTATCAATATTATGTTGATTTTTTTTTTTTACAAAATATAAATTGTACTCTAACTTAATCTAAATATATATGAATGTGAAACTCTCTTTTAAAAACTTGAAGCCTAACCCTTTTCCTCTGCACCCACAAACATATAAACATTTATATTTATAGCGTCACTACCACACTAAAAACGTAGGATGATGTTGATTTTAATAACAGATACTTTTGACCAGATTCCGTTCCAAAAAAAAATACTAACTTTTATTGAATTTAAAGGCCGCAATATATGACCAGTTTTTTTCAAACTCTGACCTATGGAAATTTTGAAGATAAGACTGAAATAGTCACCGCCATGATCTTTTGAATTGTTTTCATGGATGCTTTAGCATACATGAAATGAATATAGCTAGATTTTTTTTTTTTTTTTGAAAGGAATATAGCTACATTTAGAGAGTAGAGGTCATGTCCAGATAGACTTGATCGGGATGCAATTAATTATGCGATAGAGTACTTGGACATGAGCCGTACGTCGTCCTTATTTACATAAGACATTCTCTTTTTCTATTCTTTAATATTTGGTTTGAGTTTATACCTCTTTGTGTTGAGCACCTTGTTGCTTCTTATGAATAGATATCTTTTTTTTTTTTTATCTAATAAATTTACCCGCAGTTTTAACTTAAAAAGGGTTTTGGGCGCAAATGGTACAGTTAAGTACATTCTGACTAGCCCTTGTAATTAGATTTATATATATATATATATATATATATATATATATATATATATATATATATATATAATTCTTTTATATAGAGTGAATCAAGTTTCAAAAATATATATAGAGAGTGAATCAGGATTTAGTCTTTATATTAGTCAAAACAAGTCATATTAACTAGTGTGTACCCCGTATGTGCTATGTAATGGTTTCCTATTTTATTATTATTATTATTATTATTATTATTATTATTATTATTGTTGTTGTTGTTACTATATGTGCATGTGTAATGAAATATGATTTAGAATTTAATTAATTTTAGAATCTTTTATTTTCACACCTAATAATTTACTTACTATAAAAATTAAAAACTTAGATAGTCACAAGGCAAATCTAATTTAGAATCTAATTGAATTTGGACAATTTAATTTTTACACTCAATAATTCACTTAACACAAAATTAAAAATTAAATGGGACATGTGGCACAAAATTGAGAATATAATTAAAATCTAATTGAATTTTCTTTGAGGTTTGACTATTAATATATATATATATATATTAATAATTTAATATATAATAAAATTGTCAAGAGTCTTGTAACTGATCAATTAATTCCCTCCTTCCCTCACCCCCAAAATTTGAAAAAAAAAGTAGAAAAGAAGAAATATATGTAAATTGATTTAAGAAATATAACCCAATAAAATTAAACTCGGTCTCCCTCAACAACATCCTTGGCCCTCTTAGCCCATTTAGCCTTAAAATATTAGCCGAATTGGCAAAGTTTACCAAGAAAAATTAGTTGTGGTGTGAATTGTGGTATTGGCTTGTGTACATAGTGTCGTAGTGGGAGTTTTCTCAGTATGTGCCTCTTTTTGTTCATTCAATTGTTCATTTGTTAATTTGGCTCTTTGTGATTTGTCCTAATTAACATATATTTTTTTTTACTTTAAATTTTTTATTTTATTGCATTCTTTTTCAGTAAGCAACAATAATAAATTTTAAATTTTTCTGAGATTTCTCTTTTGATAAATAGTTGTATTATATTCGCTAGCTGGGGAGAACTTTCAATAAATTCATGCAATCAGTAAGCAAAAGTTCAATAAGATAGGATGGTTGGTCAGGTGGACCACAGCCGATGCATCTAATTCCACAAAGATATTGGTGATCCTAAGGAACCTTCGATAGTACTAGTCAATCCTGACGGGCCAAAAGGTCACTGTAAGTCTACAACGCTAGTGAAATGACTGGAATCTATATTCATGCTTATCGTATTACTGCTTCTCAAAAGCATAGAGGTAGACATGGAGAATCTTTGTAAATGACATTACTTTGACTCAGTGGTGTCATTTCACCTATATATATCCAAATAAAGAGTTGTTGAGCAGTTCTAGGGTAATCTAGAACAGATTTTATTTTTGTCTCGACTTTATTTTAAATAATCTATTTTAATTTATGATGAATTTCTAAGAAAAACATCATAAAAACTTCTTCCATATACACACTTCCTATTTCAAAAGCCATTCTAGATCATTTCAAGGCTAATTTGGGTAGTCTAACTTAAGTTTCTCTATATATAAAAAAAAAAAATTAATTGTGTTATTTGTTTTCTATAGGAATTCTTTTTTACGATCTCTATAATAGCTGCCTTGGAGAATTAAATAGATAAGACAGATCATCTCGTTATAATATTGTTATTTTTGTTGTTGGTTTCGACTGGAGGTGTTTCTTCTAGCTTATACTGAGTTGTTTCAGTTGTATAATTTTTTTTATTTGAGTGAAATTCTGTCGGTTATTCGAAAAAAAAAAAACATACTGGATTGTATTGTAACTACTAGAAAACTTAGCACACATTCTTGAGTCCCAACATGACATGAAATTCATTTTTCAACATAATATTATTCTCAACTTAATTATGGGAAAAATAGAATCCAATATCCTTATAGATCTCGAAGTTGCCTAGTTCATTTCTAGAAGAGCCACATCCACTACAACGTACAGCATATTACAAGACATGAGAATATAAAATTGAAATTCAGTACAATAATTAGTGAGGGCAAGAGTTAAGTACACACTTAGGTACTATTTCTTAAGTTCTCTTTTTAAAATTTTGCAATATGAATTTTTTCTTATAGGATGGAAGTATATTTGTTTATTAAATAACTGCATGACTGAATTTTAAGAGAAAAATCTACAAAATAATACCTAAAATGTTGTACCTAAGTTTTCTCTAGCTAATTAATTATAGTTACTAGTTTAGTCTAAATAATAGAAACATAATAGTTAATAATAAAATCGCCAAGAATTTATTATCTTTTATTTAAAAAAGTAATATAATTTCCATCACTATCACAACAACCAAACAAATTAATATTACCTTATGCATACAAAAGTTTCCTGTTGGGCCCAATAGGTTGTCGTGGTTGCACCATGTTTTAAGTGCTCCAACCCACAAGAAATAGAGACGATATAATGTCGTGGTTTTTTTTTTTTGATAGGATGTACAAAAAAAAAAACCCGTGTTGTACAAACCCTCATTTTTGCATGTTCGAGGGATACACAAGTTTGGGACCACCTCCCTAACCCATGTTTCCATACTCTACCGAGCAATGCGTTTTTAGGCTTTCCCATTCTGTGCTTTGTCCAAGGATGGAGGGGGATCAAAAAGGGGCGTCAGACATGAATTAGTTTCATCATGTTTTGACTTTTGTGGTAGATTATATTTATTCGAGAATTGGAATTTTTTTTGTGTTTTTCCTACTTTGTTGTGAACTCAAGAATTGGATATAATTTGTGAAAATATTATAATTGATTTTATTATAATAGATTTGTTAGAGTTGGCACGACATGGTTTTCCCTTAAATTTGAAAAGGTTTTCCATATAAATCTCTTTTCTTTTTATCCTCTTTGGCTTTGTGGTTGACTAGTGCTCTTGGATTGAAAGTTTTGGTGAGATTTTTTTTTTAATTGAGATTGATTGAATATTGTATGTCTAATTTTTTTTTTTTTCTTAATTCACATTAGACCAGGTTGTGACCCAACGCAGTTTTATAAATAAATAAAAATTCAAAAAAAAAAACAATTGATTTAAAAAATTGATACAATTCAAATGTATAAGGTGAAATTTAAACCATGATAAATGCTGGCCCAAAAAAGAAAGCAATATATATCGGACCAACCCATTAGATAAAAAGTAGGCCCATTTATCAATGCCTAGCCAAGCCCACAGCTACACAGTCACGCCAAACAGCGAATAGAGAACTGAGAAGTGAGAACCAGGTTTCAGACAAAGACCGTACCATTCTACTTCGTCCTACTCCTCGAGTTTTGTCTAAGAAAGCCACAAATCTGATTGCAACGATGCAGAATTAATTTGAAGCGATTGACACGCCAAGTTTCTTCTTCGACCCGAGCTACTGTATTGGGCTCTCAGCTTTCAAGGCACCAAGTTAAGCTCTTTCTTCTTCCTTCTCACCAGCATTTAGCTCAAAGGTCCTCCATTGCTTCCTCGACGTTTACCAGATACTTTTCGTTTTCTTTTTTCGTCTGGGTCTGTTTGGTTTCTGAGAAAACATGTGGGAATAAGAGCAAAAATGAACCTTTCCATTTTCTGTTATTTTCTTCTTGTTAACCAAGAGTACTTGTTCTAGTCCAAATGTGCTTCGTAATATCACTGTTTTAGCTTATTTGAGGTGGGATTTCTTCCATTTCTTTTTTCATTTTGATATTATTCCTATTTGTTAAGGCATTTCGTATCGGTGCAATCCATATTGGACGTGCTAAAATTTGTTGTTGTTATTTAAAAACCCTATTGATTGTAGCTGGGAAACAAAGAGGCAATCGAGAAAGAGTGTGCTCGGCTGTGACTGTGAGTCTCAGTTTCTTCATTTTTTTTAGATTCTCTTTTATTGATGTGAGTTTGGGCAGTGCAGATGACATGAACCGGAAAGCCTCGCCGATATTTCAGAACTCAAGCAACATGATGGTAAGGTGTTGGAGCCATATCTTCTACTGTGCTAATATAAATTCTGTTGAGAATTCTTTTAATTGGAAGGAATGATTTGCATTGGTTTCCATGTAGTATATTAAGTATATTGATATTGAGTTAGAACCATTGAGATTTAGTTTACATCAATTTTGTAATAACTATAAAATCCACTGTCTGTATTATGAAGATGGGGAATTTGATTAAAAATAGTATGCTAAAATGGTCAACTAGAACCTATTTTTATTTTTAGTATGAAAAATCTACCTAGTTGTATCGTAGTAGTGGCGGTTTCTGTTACCTCAACCAAGTTGATGTGTTAGGATCTTAGAAAACTTACAACCCATGCATGTTATAAATTTGTAATTAAACAAAATGTTTGAAAAACGAGTGTAAACTCTTTAACCCTTTGCATGTAAGTAATATTATTTATTTTATTCTTAAGTGTCTAAGATGACTTTATTACCCGTATTTGTGCAGATTGCAATGGAATATAACATTATAATTCCATTTCCTTCAATGGCGGCCGTGAAGTTTCCTGAGTTAGAAGTGAACTACTCTGAACATTGAAGCTGTGCCCGTCACTTACAATGGAGATATTGTTGATGCAGACAAATAAGCTAATTCCAAAGGCATCTTTGCCATGTTTCTCATTCCAAGCAAATTCCCTGGTATAGAACCTTAGTTAGCACGTAACTTGTTAAGTGGTTTAGAAACTACTTAACATGGTTTCATAAATTATATTCGTTTTTCAGACCTCAAATCTTGGAGCTGTTTGTCAGCTGGGATAAGGTGATTAAAACCACAATTCAAGAAGAGAATGTGAAAGGAGCAGGGGCGGCACCACCACCTTAAGGCCAGGACCACCCTAACCTGAAATTTTTTTTTTTTATATATAATAATTTAAAATTTTTATTTATCTATCCTTCAAAAAAAAATTTGGGAATACCCTTAATCTTTTTATACTAATAAAATTAAATTTTACTCCATAATTTGTTCTACATTCAGTGAATTAATTATTACTTGATTGTGTACACTGAAAAAGATATAGCTTGTAGCATTGATAATGAGACTATCATACAACGATTTCAAAATATGAAAACTTGTAGAAGATAATTGTAATAAACTTTGTGTATCTGCATGTTTTTTTTATTGTTGTTGTTGTCAATATATGAATTTTTCTTTTTATTAGATTGTATAATTTATGCATCTTAAGAAACACCTTGAGAAAATTTTTTGGAGCCACCACTGGAAAGGAGCAGAGGGTAAAGATTGTTTCCCATTTTAACGGGTTATGTTTATTTATCAAACCATGTATCAAACCTGCCAACCAAACGGTTAATTTCACAACATTTTTATAATAAACTTTAAACAATAGAGGGTACTATATTCACAACATTTTTATAATAATTTTACAACAAAACTTAAATGGCAATCTCTTATTGGTTTTTTTCTAAGTCTACCACCAACATTACTTTTTTATCTACTCCTAATAATTTACCACTTAAAATTTATTGCAAAAATATTATGTTCCTAACATTTTTCATAAACAATAACATTTAAAAAGAAAGTCTGAATTTCATCTCATAGTAGAATTCTTTGCTATCTCTAGAGTTCCCTTTAGATATGCTGCTCAAGTGGTTGCTGTCTATTATTTATAGTTGGAGTTTTGATAGTTGTCTTTCTTTTTCTCTCTTGTTGTTGTGTGTTCTAGTATTGTGATTCTTTCAATGCTCATTGGTGTTTTTGATTGTCTGTATTTTGAAATTTTTGGCATGTTTCTAACATAGTTATAAGCATGATTTTAAAAACTGGACCGGCCAATCCGACCTGTTTAATCGAGAATTAAGTACAATACACTCTGATAAGAATGCCCAAACCGGTAAAAACCAAGAACCAAAGGCAAATTCAGTTTTGCCTCCGATCCGGTTTTTAAAACCATGGTTATAAAACCAAATCAAAGATTGACCCAACTAAAGTAGTGACTCATTATAAATTTGTTAATTGCCTAAGTAATATATTTAATAAATATAAAAATAGCTAAAATAAATTAAAAATAAGTCATTTATCGAAATTATAACTGTGGGGGTCTGAAGACCGAGGAAGACCAGGAACGATTCAACCTTCATCAACTCCTTTGTGAATCGTCTGAGAACTTGAGATCATGCCCTTGCCCGAGGCAAGGAGGAGAAAATGCATAGTATCTCTTAAGGTGCCCAAGTGGAAGAGGTGGACTTCTCAGAAAGGGTTTAGGCAGCTAGGATATGTTTCCTGCAAAAGCTAATTCCCTTCCTCCGTATTGAATGACTAGCAACAACTTTATCAGCTGCATTAATAAGAAAATGACACCTAAATAGTGGATTCACAGCTAAGCAGCTCCTTCTACCACCTTCAACAGAAGTTTGACAGGACAAGTGTCATAAGGAAAACTTGGAGGATTACAGGTGGAGGCCTAGGATGCAAAAAAGAAAAGAGTATATAAAGGAAGAGAACTCCCAGCTAAAGGGGAGAGATTTTTCTGGGAAAAAAGGAAAAAGGATTAGAACAAGGGAATAGTGGTGAGGAAGAGAGAAAAAAGCCTATGTAAATCACTGTGTAAGAATTGTTCTTCGAATTGATTCGAGGAAAGCAGTAATACAAGTTTCACTTCAACTCTAATTCTTCCTGTCTTACTTAAATCTTCGGTTTTAGGCCTAGACTTAATTGATCCAACACTAGACTAGTTTTTCCACTCTGTACATAAATTCTATCTGTTTAGGCTTAATTAGGAGGTATGAGCTTCACTATTCCTAGTGGGTTTAGGCCTTCATATTTGTGTCCCTACAATAACTATAAAAAAAAAAAAAAAAACACACACACACACACACACAAATACATACATACATACATACATACATATATATATATATATATATATATCATGACATAAATTTAACAAATATAAAAATTAAACACATCATTTGTGTAATAATTTTGATTGCATAAAGAAAGAAATTCCAGAAATTAAATAAAAAAGCTTATAATGATAAGTAGTTGCATGCACTTGAATAGATGATGCTGCCAATAATATTTTAAAACAAAAAACAAAACAAAAAACAAAACAAGTTAATTGGAATAAGGCACGGCACTGCAAGAAATAAGAATAAAGAGTGGCAACATGGCCTTAGGCTATTAAGTGTCTATTTGGGAATAGTTTATTTAGTTTTTTGCTGAAAGTGTGTTAAAATATATTTGTATCTTGAAAAAATTTGAAAAAGTGAGAAAATGCTGAAAAAGTGAGGTTTTAAAAAACTATACATAAAAGATTGTAAGAAATAGAAACTTGCAACGAAATATAAGTAATCAGTTTTTCAGCATACCTCTCTTGACCTAAACCGATGATCACACAGGAGCTTTGAGATTGTTCTACGCTGTCTAGAGCCAGCCTCCACGCCGACCAGCTACCCAAACACGTTTTCAATTCTAATTTGTGTAACTCACGAACAAAAAACGTTTTTCCGACGGTGTTGTACACTACTAGAGTGATGCAAACATAACCCACAACCTAAGAGCCTCACAACACTCTATAAACACTATGAGAAATAGAGAATTCGTTTTTCATGCACAATGGATACCACTTTTGGTGTTTATATACACACCACTCAATTAATATTGAGTGAGATAGTGGACTTAGTGGGGTAGAGTAACGGTTCAAAACATTACTCCATAACTCTTGAATGGGATATACAAAAGGACATGCCCACTTTAGGTGTCCATTCATATCATTTTCAGTTTCTAACAAAGATAAAACTAAATATTATAGGAGTATGTTAGTACAAGAAGGTAGTTACTAGTAGGTTTTATAAATTGTCTTAACAACCCCCAAAGGTATTAGCATTTGAGACTTGTTTCAAACCTTGTGATTTGTGAAGTTCAAGTTTCCCCTCTATAAAGTGTTCCTCTCCCTGTGAGTTTCTCTGAGCCTCTTCCTTGTGAATCCACCTTCCCTTTAACTCTTACACTCAATACGCCACCCTCCTCTCACCAATATCATCTGCTCTTTCAACCCCACTTTGTCTTTTCTCCTATATTTGAAGTTGAAATGAACCCTTCAATGTCTCCATTTCAATTTCCTCAAAAAACAAAATGTCTCCATTTCAATGGCTTCCTTTTGTCTTTCTTCTTCTCTAAACATCTGTCTATGCAACACTACTGGACATTCTAAGGCTAAGTCCAATCCAGGGAACAGTGTTACAAGAATCTAAAGAAGTGATTACCATACATATTTCTATGACCAGAAAATTGATCATCTCAACTATAGGCCGGAATGCTACACCACTTTTCGGCAAAAGATATGTTATCAATTCCAAGTACTGGGGAGGTTCAAACAGTAATGCGACAATTCTTGCTTATTTAGAGCAGAAGTACCATTGGATGATGCTCTTATTCTTTCTGTTGGTTTTCTTGCTGACAACACTGGGCACACTATACTAAAAAGAATCTATTACATCAAATGTTAATACAACAAAATATGTATAGTAGTATTAGAATATCACATCTACAAGTTAAAATTATTGCAATAGTAACTTAAAAGAGTTATATTATTGTATTAACAATAATAAGTTGCAATAGTAACTTAAAAGTGTTTAATTATTGTATCAACAATAATAAGTTGCTCCCATAAAAAAATAATAATAATTTGCAATAATTGATCATTTTTGTTGCAATAGAAGTTTTAATATATTAGAAAAAAAATTATTGCAATAACTTAAAATGAAAAAATCATTGCAATAAATTTATACCAATTATTTTTGCAATTTATTGCTACGAAGTTATTATTGCAATAATTTGATATTAATATATATATATATATATATATAACCAAAGCCTTTGAAACTCTCATAATTTTTCACATCAACATTTAATTTTTTTAATTTTTAATTTTTATAATTTCATTTATATGTTTTGATTTTTTTTTTTTTCCAACCCCTTTACTCACGTCAGCATTATTAAAAACAAAAATAAAATCTCATTTCCCCCCCCACCCAAAGTACACATTACAAAACCCGAAACTTCTTAAAAAGAAAAAATCTCTCTTTTCTCCTCACACGCTAACATCACCTTCCCCTAAACCTAAAACTCAGATTCTCCCACCCTCGCCGCCGTCATCGCCATGGATCACCACCACTACATCTTTTGGTTTTCCTCTCTGTATTATGTAACTCATTCTCTACTTGTTATTATTTTTCAATTGGAAATTAATCAAACTCCATACCCAATGCCTAGGCACACTTGCTTTCCTCTTTCTCTTTTCTCTGAATTTAAGTTTTTCAATTGAAACCAAACAGAAGAAAGGCAGCCTACTAAATGATGAAAACAGAGGAAATATTTCTCTTTTTTTTTTTTTTTTAATTTGGAAATATGATTTAGGTTTTGGTATTGTGGTCTGAATGGTTTTGATTTAGGAAGAACAGATGCTTGGCATTGATTTGTAAAGCCTTTGCTTTTTTTAATTAGGGTTATTTTAGGCAGGGTACAAATGGTTGTTTTTCTTTGATTTTTTAAATTCCTTAGTTTAAATTATTTAACAAATTTACCATCTTTAGCTCATATATTTGTTTCACGTTGACCTTTGGTTCATTGCAGTTTAATTTTTAGTTGCTTATTTTGGATTCTCAATTTTTATTCAAGTTCTTTGATTAGAATCAGTAAGTAGAGGTATTTCTTTGTTGTGTTTGTAAACTTGTAATGTAAGCCTACTGTGGGAATCTGATTGAGCTTCTGTTTTTGTTGGGTTCATTTGATTGACAATATTGGTGGATATATGCCAATATTTGGCATCATATTTCCGCTTTTTAGTGGGAAAGGTACTATCTTCAGGTGCTTTTAAGCTTTATATTATGTTGGTTGTTGTTTTAAGTTGGTCTGATTTTTTATAATAAACCATATTGATAGTGGTAGTTACATGTGTTTTATGCAATTTAGCTTCTTGAAAGTATGTTTTTGGAGTTGCAATTTCAACGAAATTATTAATTTTCTGTTCCAATTTTATTTTAGGCCCTTTTGTTCTGTTATAGTTTTCAGCGATTTAATTTTGATTTTTTTTTTTTTTGGTAATGAATATGTGTTGTGCAGAAAGAGTTGGTGAGGGAGATCTACAAGAGGCCCTTCATTACTGTCAAACCAATCCCCTCTAAAAATTGCTAAGTAAAACCAAAACCTCTGACTCTCCGCAATTTTCCACATCAGCATTACTTAAATAAATATTATAAACTTTTTTCGTTTAATTTCTACAACTACATCCTGACGTCTCTTAAAACCCAATTACCTGCTATATGTTAAACCTCCCAAAACCCAATTTCCTTCTCTCTCCCATGTCCCACCCATGCCACAACATCAACGACTCTGCCACTACCATAGCTAGCATCACCCACCATAGCCATGACAAGACCTCAGCCCAAGTCACCGAAGCATTGAGCTCCAACCCTAGTTCACACAAGTGAGATGCTTTAATCATATTGTAGCTTTTTGATTTCTGCAGTTACTATAGGGTTCTGATTTATTTATTGGAGTTTCAATTTCTATGGTTACTTTGGTTTGGAGTTTTAATTTTTTTTTCCATGACCGAGCTACACTATCAGCGACTCCACCACTGCCATAGCTGCTCTAATAGCCTTTTGATTTCTGCAGATTAAAACTATTGGGTTTTGATTCAAAAGACCCATTTTGCTATTGAAATTGAATGGTGGTTGTGGCAATTCAAATTGAAACTTTCAATTATGTGTGTTTGAGTTTTTTTTTTTTGTTTCCTTTTCAATCTTCATTCAGGTTTTTATTTTCCAAATTTAATTTTTTGAGTTCAAAATTAGGGTTTTTGAAATATCATTTGTTGTTATTCAATTATTGGAGACTATTGCCTGTGAAGTGTTTGATGCTGGGTCTCAGTGAGGATTCTACGTATGAATGCTTGGTTAATAATTGTGATTTTCCTCAAAGTATTTTTAACATCACTCTTTAAATGCCCTTACGGATTTTCACAAGTATTATTAAAAGATCAATGCTCTGCTTACATACCTTTTACTTTTGAACCTATATGGAACCCAAGGAACACTATGGTACTCTAATCAACATTCTAAGGCTGGATCAATTAAACTAAATGTAGATGTAGCTCTGTTACAACAATCTGCTTTCACAATGTTTTGTGGATAGCATTCCACTGTTAGATTTTTTGCTCTCTTTCCCCTCGATTTTCTTTGTTTGATTTTTTTTCCAATGCATTTGTGATTATTTGTGGCTAATATGAAGTCTGTTTGGGGTAAATTTGTTTGAGCTTGATTTGGTTTTACATGTTATTGGATTTTAAACTGATGAGAAGCTCCGTAAGCTTAGAGTGCTCTTCTTGAAGCACACAAGCATGTTCTTACATAGAGTCCCAGGTAGAGTAGTGATACACTTATGAACTTAGATCAGCTCATTGAGTATGGTCATAAATTAGAAGAACAATGCAATAGAGGTCAAGATTGTGTGATTTTCTGACTTTCCTACTTCTTTCCTCACTTATTTCCTTCCCAACTTCATGCTTGCTCATCATTAGCTCGTTCTTTTTCATATTTCAGCTCATTCTTCAAATATGTGCATAGATGCAATTACTACTTTGTCAAATTTTGGAATAATTTAATGCACAAGGGAGCTTGCATGAAAAGGTACTGCACAAATAATAGCTATTAGTCACTTTTGAAAACAAACCAATGTTTTAAATATATTTCAAATTTAGAGAGTATACCTCAAATGATTTTCCTGATCTTTCAAACTCAAGCATGCTTAGAGCAACTTCATTACTTTGTGAGACAATAGGTTCAGGGTCCTTTGCAAATTCCTCAAAAAGTGTTATATTTTGGTCATCTACAAATGTGCAAAACACAAGAACTTAATTAAATGACCCTAAAGTGACACTAATACCATATCACACTCACAAAGTATATTATCAAAATAACTGGTCCAATAGTGGGCCACTAAACGTTTTCTAGCCCAGCTATGCTACCTCAATAATAACAATCTATAGATTGAATCTAGAGTCCCACTAGGAACTGTGTAAAATGGATGAGGTGGGGAGTTTAGCATATTGGCAAGGTGCAATAGTAGACACCAACAGAAAAGGATTGGTGATAGGAACACTTAAATACAATGGGAATGACTTAACTATTTGCACATAAGATAAGTAGCATTGTTTAATTTGTTTGTGGATTAGTGAACTTAATAGAAAACAGTGAGTGAGATGTAATGAACTATCTGACAATGTTTATTTATTAAAAAAAAACATCTGACAATGCAAATTCTCTTCTAACAACTTGGTGTAGGGTTGAATCTAAAGGAAATCCAAGATGGCTGAATAGGCCCCTCCCCCTGATGTTCTTTAAATCACTATACTCTTTTATCATCTTATGGCATGCCAACTTTACCTTAATGAATGTCCCAGTTATGAAAGCCATTCAATATTCTCTATTTTTATGTGAAAATTCATAGCTGCAAATATAAGAATAATGAAGCCAAATGTTATTAGCTTCATGGTTAGATGAAGAAGTTTAGTGGCTCAAATTGATACTTTAGTAGAATATATGTTGTTATGCCACTAACAACCAGTTTTTTTTTTTTTCATTTTCTTTTTGTGGAAGGATATTCAATTGGAAGAAATTAGATCTTTCATGTTTAATTCAAGCAGCGTCATGTGGATACTTTGATTTGCCTAAAATCAGGAAGAATAAAAAAGATGGAAATACAAAGGAAATTCTATTACTTAATCTTATTTGTTTGGTGCTAAATTATAAGTTGCTTAATGTTGGAAATTTTAACCCCTAAGAGCATCCACAACTCATAGGGCAAATTGCAAATGTAAACCCAATTTGCCATTTAAGCCCAAAAGCCCAATTGCAAATTTTTTTGCAATTCAGCTACAGTGTAATTCTTAGAATGCACTATAGCTGAATTGTAAATGAAAATAATATTATTTAATCCTCTCTCTCTCTCCTCCTTTTTATTAAACAATTCCAATACTCTCTCTCTCTCTCTCTCTCTCTCGTTATTTCTCTACTCTCTTCCTTGTTTCTTCAAACCCAAAACCCATAGCCACCACACCACGGTTGATCGACCTGGCTGACGGCGGCAATGTGGCTTGGTTTCTCTCTCTCTGGTTGATGGCGGCGACATGGATCGATGTTGGTTTGTGTTAGATTTTTGGAATGGGTTTTGGAGTGGCGATTGGGTGGTTGAACGAAATCAGGTGTGCTCGCCGTGGGTCTGAATTTGGCAGTGTAAATATGGGATTTGCTCACCATGGGTTTGTCGCCATGGGTTTGGATTTTGCTTGCCGTGGGTCTGCATTTGCTTACCGTGGGTCTTTTTTTTTTTTTTTGGTGGTGAGTTTTGCTCACAGTCATGCTCTTTAGTGGTGGTGGTGGTGGCGGTGGTTTCAATGGGTTGTGGTTAAGGTTTGTGTTCACAGTGGTTTCTAGGTATGTGGTGTGGGTTGGTTTCACGTTGTAGTTCATGGTTGTAGTTGAAGTGCGGGTCACGGTGTGGTTCATAGTTGTGGTCGAGGTGTCACAGGTGTGGGTCACGGTGGATCATGGTGTGGTTAAGGTGTGGATCACGGTGGTTGTGAGTTGTGTCGTTTTGGTGGTGCTGGGTGGTGGTGGGTTGCTATATATATATATATATATATATATATATATATATATATATATATATATATATATATTTTTTTTTTTGTTTTTTTTTTTTTTTTTTTTCCTATGGTGTTGATGATCGGAAAGGGTGGTGTTGATGGTCTGGGTTTTTTTTTTTTTTGGTGTTGACAATAGATTATGGGTTGGTGGTGGTGTCAGGCGTATATAGTGCAGCAATGTGGTTCTTGAACAAAAAGAAAGAGAGAGAGAGAATAAATAATGTATTGTATTGTAAATGATGGTGATTATGGGATATATTATTTTATTGTGTAGAAATATTATTTTAATGAGTAGAATAGGAAAATAAAAGTTGGGATGCTGGAAGTATTGTAAAATCATATTGTATAATTGATAAAGTGACTTTTTGGAATGGTAAAATATGATAGAATTAGAAAAAACCATTGTGGATGCTCTAAGCATCTTAATTGTATAAGAAAGGATTTGACCTTTGATTTGATGCAATTCAAGAAAGATTGGATTTGTTTGGATACAACAAACTTGAGGAGGAAAAGGTTAGAAAAGCAATGTTAAATTTTCATATTCATCCCTTCTTTTTTCTTTTTTCATTATTTCTTGCTCAATCTCCCTCATTGATTGGTTCTTCTACTCTTCTATCTTGCTTCAGAAAACAAATTACTAAAAATTTTGGGTTTTATGTGGATTACTTTATCATGGGTCATGGAAGCTGCAACTATCATGGCCATTGCTCTTGCACAGGAGGGGTAAGTCCATATGACTTCAGTTTTTTTTTTTTCTTTGTTATCTATCTTTTATAGTAAGGATAGCAATATGACCATCAAACCAAGTGACCTAAAACAATGAAATAAATATGACTCTAGGCTTACTTTTTTTTGAAGATTTTTAGTTTTTTTCTTTAAGTGTAACTAATGGTGAATCTTGCCGTGCTTAATTTGTTTTTGCATTAGTCATTACATAGATGAAGTTGAAATGACATTTTGAAATTTCCTCATTAGTGAAATTCAATTCTTCAATCAAATTATTTGGGGAAAATTTTGAATATACCTTATCTATGCGAAATAAAAGTATAGATTATCATTACTTTTTTGGCATCTTGATCTTTTTAATAATGAGAACAATGCTACCTATGCAGCAGCTATTCTTATGGCACGGTTGGTACCAAAAGCCAAGTTCTTCTTTGGAGATATAATGGTATTTTTATTTATACTGTTGATGAATATATAGTTTGTTTTTGGTGGTGAAAAGTTATATATTTAATTCAATTTCAAAATTTTGGGCATGGTTAGTTTTACTTTATGATTTTTAGTACTTGGGTTGAATGCCATATAATTTGTTGTTGTGAACATCACATAGGTAATAAAGGAAAAGTAAATATTGAGGCTTCGTTACATGCTTGTAGCATTTGCATGCATATTTTGCAGATGGATTTCTGAGTCCTAGATCCAAATTTGATACTGGTAAAATCTTAGAATCATATTATATAGTTTGAATATATATACATGTATGGGTGCGCGTGTGTGTGTGTCTTAGATCCAAACTTGCATGCATATTTTGGAGATGGATGTTTGTGTGTTAGATCCTAACTGGATATCGCTAAGATCTTAGAAGTATATCATTTAGTATGAATATTTATGTACGTATTTATGTGTGTGTTTGTGTGAGCCTTAGTGCTAGACCCAAAGTGTATATAGGAATTTCCATCCTGGGTGGAGGATCAATTGAAGTTTTTGATTTGGATGACGAGCAATCAAAGAGGAAAGTAAATGGTTCAAATAGAAGCAGCAAAACCCCAAGGGAGAATCCAAAGGGAAATTACCTTAGTAAGTTGCAATATACTACACACGAGGATTGAGATGTGAGAAAGTTTCAAGTTATCTACTCAAGAAAGGATTATTTGTTTTGTGTTATTTTACAAGGCAAACTTGTATTATCAGCTTTTGTTCAAAATGTAATACCAGCTTTCTAATTATTTGTTCATGAGCAAGCTATAAACACAAATGTTCTAACTTTGTATTAGCTGGAACTACATAACATGTCTTAAGTGTTTCAACTAGCAACTTTATGGATTCTATTGTAAAAAAAATAAAATAAAAGCCCTTAATGGACACTAAAACATGTTCTATAAGCTTGAATTCACGTGCTTCATAGCAAAACTACTTAGATAAATCATTAACTTGTGCATCGCACAAATTAGCGACTAGTTGTTTTAAAATCTAGATTGCAAAGGCAAATACGAAACTACAAGGAATATATCATTGCAATAACCTAATATCAATTATTTCATAATCTATCACAATGACAAAATGAAGTAATTATCTATTATAATGAAAATATCATTGTAATAATTTAATCCAACTTATTTTGGTTAATTATTTGCAATCTATTGCAATAAGATTCGTGAAATAATAATCTATACTACAAGATATTTGAAAAAGTAAATATATATATCATTGCATCAAAGTTGTAATTAAAATATTTGGAACCTATTGCAATAAAATTTTTTGTTGCACAAACCTATTACCTCAAATTTTATTGCAACACTCCCTATCAACAATTGCAATGACTCTAATGTAATTGCAACGATTTTTTTCGTTGCAACAAACATTTTTTCTTGTAGTGGTAATTTAAGGCTCTCTACTATATACAAAGGTATAAATTAACTTTTAAGCAGCACATGAATACACACAACATTTTTCTATGTCTACATCGTTTTTGTTTGTTTTAACCAAGTATATATAATCAACTTGTTTTTATTATTTAATATGAAATCATTACTCTTTTTCACATAAGTTGCGTTTGATTAAACGCAACTCTATAAATGTTGAAGCTGCGTTTAATAAACGTAGCTCCACACATATTGAAAAAAAAAAAAAAAAATTCCCCGAATGGGTCTAGAGCCGCGTTTTCAAAAACGGGGCTTCAATCTACCCAGCTAAACGCAGCCTCAACATCTGGAAAACGCAACTCCACCCCCAGTCTATAGCCGCGTTTAGTAAACGCGGCTATAGACCGGGGGTGGAGCTGTGTTTTAGAGACACGCAGTTCAAATACAACCCTGTAGCTGCGTTTTTATAAAACGCAGCAACAAAACGCGTTTTTTGTAGTGTCAGCACCAATAATATGGGAGTTCAATACCATTCGAATCAAGGGAAGAAGTGCTTAAAAAGCACTCTTGGGTACTTCAACTCAACCCAAGCTCTAGTAGATTATGCTGAAATCATCACACATGTAAAGGAAACACTAAATGCCAACAATTCTCTAGTAAATGTTATGGTTGGTGAAATAAAATTTCTGAGTGGTATATATTCGGTTTTTGTTGATAAATATTACTTACAATTTATTTTTCATTTATTGAAAATGAACATTGGATAGAAACTTACTAATGAGTAATGGCTCTTATTAAAGTTTACAAATATATTAATTATTGAAAAAAGTTACAAATGTATTTATATGGACTATTTTGTGTTGTATAATCTTGAGAGCTAAAAATCATAAAAGGGTTTTATTTTGTTACTTGCACTTACAACTATATTCACTTAAAAGCATAACATTTTGGTTGTAAATAATAATAATAAAAAATAAAATAAAAACCAAAAACAAAAAATTTGCGAAAAGCCTAATAACTTAGATGGCAACTCCTAATTTTTCCAATGAAGCATTGTGTGTTTCTAATATAACTTTTTTTAATACAAAGACACCATTTTAATGTAAAAAATAAATAAATAAAAATAAAAAGCCGAGCATTTTAGTGTATAAAACTAAGGGTCTATTTAGATAAATTGTTTGTAAAATTGCGTTTTTGAAAAAGTAGCAGTTTTAAAAATGCAATTTTAGAGTGTTCGGCAAAATTTGTAAAAAGTGTGATCTTCAATTGTTGTTTCAACTCCAAATTACCAAAAAGACCTAAATACACATAATTCAATCTTATATATAAAATTAAATTATTCTATTTATTATTAAATTAAATTTTTTTTAAAAAAAACTGCACGTGGAGTGTGAAGACACCATACCACGTGAAGTACTTCACCTAACAAAGGTTTCCTAGATTCACTTTACCAATTTTCATTTTACTCCTACATCTGTACTTGTGCTCCAATAACAGTTATCGTCTCAGATCAAATACCCACCCTTTTGTTTCCCATGATACTTTCCATTTGAGGCTTGAAGAAAAGAAAGAAGATGAATATGAGTGCTCTAGCTTATTGAGGATTTAGCAGGCTATGGCAGGAGTAGAGAAGGGCGGAAACGAAATGGAAGGTGAAGCAGGAGGTGAAGGTACGATGGAGGAAAAAATGAGAAATATTTATCTAAGTTCTTTGTTCAAGTTTGATGGGGCTGTTTGTGGTAAATCGTACTTTGAAAAATGCGTTTTGCAACACTTTAAAATGGTGTTTTCAAATTCACTGGAAATAGTTTCGTTTTGAAATCGCATGTTTTAAAATCGCAAATGTTAGAGCAGTAATAACCAAACGGATAGAAACTGACGTTTTAAGTTCAAAACGCACATCTTTATTCCAAAAACGCTGGCCGAATGGACCCTAACAAATGCTTATTCATTTCACTTATGTTTATTATACACTAATAATAGAGGCAAAACTTACCATCCCAATTTCTCAGTGGTTCCACCTTCAATGGTCTATGGCGACTATAGTCCTCTAGGTCATTCTGTGTCGTACAAACTAAATCTCAGGAAGCATAACAAGGGAGTAAAACCACCACCACACAAGTAACAAAATTCAAGATAAGCATCCACGCTAGGGTGGTTGATGCATTTGGTAAAATTTGATTTGAGAACTTTTATATATTTAAATATGACTTAAAAAAAACTAATATTAATTAAACTCTATTCTCTCATTTTAAATGCAAAATTTCTAATTAACTACGTAGATTTTTTTTTTTTTTAAGAAAGCCTATAAACACCACACACAAAAAAAAAAAAAAAAAAAAGACAATTTTTCACACTTATTGATATGGTAGGTTGATAATGGTAAAGTAAAAATGTAATATTAGTGGTAGACCTAAATGAGAATTAGTAAAAGTTTATCAACTCAACTATTGTGAAATTGTTTATATATTGTTTTCTTCTTCTTTTTTAGAAGTGTTACATTTACAATATTTTCACAACAAAATCCTAGTTGTTAAATTGTTAATAGCTCTAATTTAAACCCACCACTGAAATTACTTTTTTATCTGCCAATAACAATCTGACACTTAGAATTTGTTGTGAAAAATATTGTGGATGTAGCATTTTTTTCTCTCTATTTTTCTTGTTTTTCATATTGATAAAAGTATATATAATGTTATTTATTAATTAATATTTGGGTTTAATTAATACTATCATAATGAAATAAATAATCTTATTGGTTAAAATTTGGAGGGTAGGCGGTCACCTCATGCACCTATACGGCAATACCGTACAGAGCTGGCCGTGATTCACACCTGGCGAGAAAGCCCCTTCGCAACCCACACCGGGAAATGATTCCTAACCACACCTTGTACGTTGTAGCCCCTGATCTCTAGCCATGGTAACTCTTTTAGCACTTTATATTGAGTGAAGCATTCATTCATATGATCATTGATAAATAATACGCATACATTACCGAAGATGAGTTAACTTCTATGCAATAATAACTAATAACACGACAACAAGATTTCAACTTCCCAAGGCTAACAGAAAATCTGCCTGACAAATAATCCCAATTATCTTAGTCCCCTTGTTGAACTAAACACTAATCACCATCCGAACTACTATCTTCTGAAATCCTTCCATTGTCACCAGCTACAGTGGTTTCCTGCATGCAACCAAAAAATAAAGTTTTTACCTGCTTTGTGCAAGCTTTGAGACTTTTTTTTTTTTTTACTAAGGATATATTTGGATACCACTTATTTTACTGAAAACTGAAAATACTTTAATTAGTAAAATAATTTTTAAATATGTGAATAGTGTCGTGAGACCCATTTTTAATGAAAATTTTGTTGAAAAAGAGATTTATGGGTCCCGTGAACAATGCACGGGACCCACTGGAAAAGCAAAAAAACGCCAGTGCACATTCTAAAAAAAAAAAAAAAAAAAACGCTAAAACGCAGACACTAGGCATCCATTTGGGTAACGCTGAACGCGTTCAGCGTTTCCCTTCTTTTCTTCTTCTTTTTTTTTTTTTTTTTTTTTTCCACTGCCGCATCTGTCCTTTAGGAGACAAAAGTCACTGTGCGTGCACAGTG
Source organism: Castanea sativa (assembly GCF_040712315.1). NCBI lineage: Eukaryota > Viridiplantae > Streptophyta > Magnoliopsida > Fagales > Fagaceae > Castanea > Castanea sativa. The sequence continues at coordinate 43,522,810 of NC_134020.1, forward strand.
CGCGCACTGTTCACGTACTGTGCGCTCACTGTTCACGTACTGTGCGCTCACTGTTCACGTACTGTGCGCGCACTATTTACGTATTGTGCGCGCACTATTCACGTACTTTTCAGCAATTTTTTAATTAAAAGTGGGTCTCACTGTACTATTTACACATTTAAAAATTATTTTGCTACAGTGTTTTCTGTTTTCAGTTTTCAACTATATCCAAACGGACCCTAGGTCTATTTCATCTGTACGCAAACGGGTACTAAGTATCATAATTTTTCATTCATTCTACATGTTTGTCCAATAATATTATGCATTGAATCCCAACTATATCAATAGTTTGTAAATGCAAAATATTATTGGACAAAAGTGTAAATCAACATCAGATGATTTCCATTGTTATGCACTTGACACTTCTCTCTCTTTACTCACATCTAAAACAATGTGAAGACATTTAACTTCTATTTTCTTTGATTTTATTTCAATTCCATGGTCTTATTTCACTTATTAAAAAAAATAAAAATAAAAAACAACCATGGTTCCTAAAAATGTTTTCTGGAATTGGTAATTTGTGTGTCTCCTACCTTGTGAACTCAAGATTTGGACATAATTTAAGAAACTGTTGACTAATTTTATTATAATGGATTTATTTCAAACCGATGTGCATCCAAGTGAAACTAGTATACATATTTAATATAGTTTAATGTAGTCGAGGGACCTTGATTTTAAAAATTGATATAATATTTTTTTTTTATAGAGTTTCAATATATAACATACACTTTTGATGATTGTATACTTTATCATCAGACCAAGAGAAAATAATTGAACTCCAAATTTCTTATTTAAGATTTTACCAGTTGAGCTAACTAAAATCTGGTTGATACTTTTTTTTTTTTTTTTTTTTTTGAGACACTGCTTGATACAATTTAATCCTATATAAGGTGAAATTTAAAGTATGACATATTCGAGTTTAGCTTCATTTTATTTTTATTTTTCACCTAGAGATGCTGGCCCAAAAAGAAAGCAATATATGCTAGACCAACCCATTATATAAAACATAGGCCCAATTTGTCAACACCTAACCAAGCCCACAGCTCAGCTCCACAGTCTCACCCACAGCTAAGATGTGAGAACCAGCTTTCAGAGAAAGACCGTACAATTCTTCTTCTTCCTAATCCTAGGGTTCTTCAGAGAGAGAAGCTTAGGCACTAATCAGATTGAAAAGATGCAGAATTTGAAGCGATTGACTCACCAAGCTTCTTCTTCAACCCGAGCTACTCTGTTGGGTGCTCAGATTTCAAGCCACCAAGACAAGCTCTTTCTTCATCCTACTCATCAGCATTTAGCTCAAAGGTCCTCCATTCGCTTCCTCGACATTTACCAGGTGCTTTTCGTTTTCTTTTTTCATCTGGGTCTGTTTGGTTTCCGAGAAAACATGTAGGAATATGAGCAAAAATTAACCTTCTCTTTGTCTGTTATTTTCTTCTTGTTAACTAAGACCTGTTGTAGTCCCAATGTACTATTTTGGGTTATTTGAGGTGGGATTTCTTCCATTTCGTTTTTGCTTTTGGTATAATTTCAATTTGTTGAGGTATATTTGCTTATCAAATTTTACTACATTTCTTACTGGTGCTATCTGTGTTGGATAAGCTAAATTTTGTTTTTCTAATTTGAAAACCCATTTTGATTGCAGCTGGGAAACAAAGCAGCAATCGAGAAAGAGCGTGCTCGACTGTGAGTCTTGTTTGTTTTTTTAGACTCTTTTATGGAGCATATATTGAAATTCCATGGGTATTTATTGATGTGAGTTAGGGCAGTGCAGATGAGATGAACCGGGGATACTTTGCCGATATGTCAGAACTTAAGCAACATGGTGGTAAGGTATTGGTGCAATTAAATACTGCCATATCTTCTACTGGGCTAATGTAAATTTTTGTTTTAGTGAAAAGGAATTATTTGCATTGGTTCCCATGTAGTATATTAAGTGTATTGATACTGAGTTAGAATGGTTGAGATTTAGTTTATATCAATTTTGACAAAACTATAAAAACCATTTTCTGTATTGTAAAGGTAGGATTTTATTAAAAATAGTGTGCTGTGATGGTCAAATAGAGCTTACTTTTAACTTTTGGTTGTGATTTCTGTTACTTTAAACAAGCTGATGAATTATAATCTTCCTGGAAAGCTTACAACCTGTGCATCTTATTATAGGTGTATAGGACTAGATGATAAAACAATTTGCAAGTGAATCATGTTCTTTAATGTATTTTATTCTTTAATGTGTAGGAATCGTTTTTTTTTTTGTGCAGATTGCAATGGCAAATAAAATTATAATTCCTGCAATGGCAGCAGTAAAGTTTCCTGCGTTAGAAGTGAACTACTCTGATGGTACAACAGTGAAGTTGCCAAAAACTTCCAATGGAGATATTGTTGATGTGGACAAATCAGATATCCCAAAGGCATCTTTGCTATGTCTTTCATTCCGAGCAAACTCTCAGGTATTGAACTATAGTTATGCTTATTTGGATTGCTTATTCACTTAATATCTTGTACTATACCCTGTCTGTGCAATAAAGCATGTAACATGTGAAGTGATCTATGATCTACTTAACATGGTTTCAGAGGCAATGTTCATTTTCGGAACTGAGGTGAGCTGTTTGTCAGCTGGAATAAGGCAGTTAAAATAATAAAATACAATTCAAGAAAATAATAATGAGAGAGAGAGAGAGAGAGTGAGTGTGAAATCTTGGTATGCAATTCATTCTTTTTTTTTTTGGGGGGGGAGGGGGGGGAGAAGAAGAAAACTTGATGCACTTAGTAAAAACAAAAATGAAATCTATTACAATGGTTCAATTATCTCCCTCAATTGATTACATAATGTGATTCCCATAATTAAGTTGTCCAAATATCAACAAATGTTAATATTTTCCCTCTTTTTTTATTTACAAAGCCAAAGCTGAGGCTTTCGTGGATCCTATATCTTTGAAAAATTAACTTGGTTGGTTGTTTGGGAATTTATTCTTTTCTTCTCTAATAGAACTTTTATTACTTATCCAATGCACACACATATCATATATCAGTTGGTTGGTATCTTTTTTTTTTTTTAAGAGATAATTACAACATGCTGCTAACTCTGCAACTCAAACCCTTTCTCCCCTAGACCCTTAAGCACTTTGTGCATGGGGAGATGTCAATTCAATTACAAGGCTTTTATCATCTTTTATTTCTTTATCTTGCTGTTGCTGGTACAATATGGTGTTAATTTTTTTTTTTTTTGATAAGTACAATATGGTGTTATTTTTCCTTGACAGGCAATGATTGATTCTTGGAGTGGGCCTTTTATTGATGCTTTTAGTAATTCAAAAGACCTTCAGCTATATGAGGTACTGTAAATTTGTTATATATGATTGGTTCAATTTTTAAATTCTGGACCTAGATCAGTGTGTGATGAATTATACAAACATAGCTCAGATAATTTGTATAACATATGTTCGTAAAGTTGCATAGCTATGTACATAGAGTTTCAATGACTAAAGCAGAGACTTGTTCTCTCTTTAACTTTACAATTTATGGCACTGTGCTAAATTGTATAAGTTGCCTATCCTCCTTCACCATCTGGTCAAGCAAGCATATTGAAAACTGGAGCCCATCTGATGACTACTGTGTTTTGTGATAGATTGTTAGGCTAGGCCTCTTCCAAATTTCCAGTATGCAACCATTAACGAATTCTTATGTTGGTTTTCTTTCTTGTATAAAACACCAGTAGCAAGGGTTTTAAGCAGCAATGTGATTCTAAAATGCTTTTCAAAACCGAAAACTTTTAAAATTTAAAAATAAATAAATAAAAAAAACAACAACAACAAGAAGAAGCAAAACCAAACACCATTTCAGAGGGTTAAGTTTTCAAAACCCTTTATTTGAAGACATCTTATCACATAAACTATTATAATGCAACAGATATTGTCTTTTTCTTGGAAAATATTAGTAGAAAGTCAGGGAGCAAAATCAAATATTTTTGGTAATTTGTGCTTCAATAGTTAGCAAGAGCTCTAGCTCAAATTTTCTTCCTCCCTTGCAAGAGCAAGGTTGATAATGAGGTCTTTTGTTCAGAACTCACTTGGTGTGTGCCTTACATTCCAGTTAAAAATTGTGTTTATGCTTCATGTTTAGCTCATTCCAGATACAATGCTAAAGTGCATTATTAAGGATTTAAAATGTGTCCAAGTTACATTTTTTTTCATTATTAAACATTCAGATGATACTAAGGGGCATGTGTCTTGTTATTATCTTTTCAGTGTACCTTAATAATTTATTGCTAATAATTATCTTTCAATTATTACAGTTTAAATTATCAATAACATATTTAGGTTGTTCCAGGTGTCACTAATAGACTCGTGGTTCTTACGTTTGAACCCTATTAAGCGGCTGCTTCTTCGGGTAATGAAAAAATCTAATGGAGGGAAGGATGCTCTTCAGAAGCAGATTGTATATTCATTTGGTGACCATTATTACTTCAGAAAAGAACTAAAAGTTCTGAACCTTCTCACTGGGTACAAAATTTTCCATTGCCTAAATTATTTCATGGAAAACCAGATGAAGTTGGTGTAAAAACCTTTTATTGGAATTTCCACTCTTGCAGGTATATTTTTCTACTTGACAAATTTGGTAGAATAAGATGGCAAGGCTTTGGATTGGCAACGCAAGAGGAGTTGTCATCCCTTCTTTCTTGCGCATCACTTCTTTTGGAAGAGAAATGAGGTAGCCAAAGCATTTTCTAAGCTTGTTTCACTTTATCTTAAATTCCATGGCTAATGATATTATAATAAGAAAAAATAGAATTGCACTGGTATTGTTGGGCCTCAACTTAAGTATGTCAGATATACCATAGTATTATGATGATTATATTTTGATGCAAATTTCCTCTTCTTTTTTTTCATAAAAAGTTAGCTGTTTTGTCATTGCCTCCTGTTTTTGTTTTCCTTATCATCAAGCATTGTTATTTCTCTATTTCTGTTTTTTTGTGAGAGTTTATTAAAGTACCCTTAGTTTTGCAGAATGAAAATATTGACTCCCTTCCCCATTGGTCTGAAATCACCCATGGTTATTTGCAGTGATATTGGCTTGTGAAAAGGAGTGGGAAGAAAGAGTTGTCATGTTGGCATTTGTAATAAGCCTCTTGGCCCAATGGATCTGGGGATTCAGATCTGTAAGGGGCCTCTGTTTTGTAGCTGCGAAACCTGCAAATTAGCTTTTGAAAATTAAAAAAGAAACTGATGTAGAATAACTTTCATCTTTATGAAATTTGAGGGGGAAAAAATCTACAAAATTTAGAATGAAATAGTTCTTTATTCTTGGTCTTCTAAACTTTATTTCTTTCATTCCACTATAAAAGTCAAATGTAACAGTTCTTTCATTTTATGTAAAGTTGCATTTAAAATTTTCTATTACAGTACATATGCTACCACGTTAAAGTCTTCCTATTGCATAATGGAAAAGAGCTTGTTGTGGTGGTGACACTCATGCTCCAGACTCCAGTCTCCAGGAGTATGAACAGATGGAGTGCAAAATTTATTTAATTTTGCAAACTTAAAAGTTTCTGTATGGCAAGGATGCTGTGATGAGATATACAATGGAGAGAGAGAGAGAGAGAGAGAGAGAGAGATTCTCCTCTAAAAGAATATGTATTTTCAAAGGTGCTTCGAGACCCAACTCTAGAGGTAGAGACTATTTTCTGAGATATGTAATGTCATAATATGTGTCTTTCCTTTTTGCCACATCCGTTGTACAAATATGGATGTTAATGGAAACGAATTAATGAAAATTCCCATGTTGTGGATGAAGCGTCACAATGAGTAGTACATGTATTAGTTGGGGGATTGTAATAAGGGAGGGATTTATTTTTTCTTACAATGATTCACTAAGAACTTATTAATAAGCTCGTTCTTTAAGCATCAATTAGCTTTATCATGATTTGATCATAGCAAACACTGCATTATGAGAAGGTGCCCGATAATGATCAATTTGCTGAGAGCTCCTGACTGTTAAAGCTGCATCAAGCAAAATCCATATGTATAATTGTTCAATACGACAGAAAGATCACACACAAACTATTGTGTACAACACGCAGGGCTAGTAGGGCATATTGCCAAATATTTCCCTAGAACAAATTCTAGGAAACTGAACTGTTTCAGGCTTTCAGCTAATAAGTGGATAGATATATGAGCATTTTAAGCATGATGAAAACAAATTGCATTGGAAAATTTTCACCTTTATTGACTTGCATGATTGCAGTAACATTAGCATTAGTTATTTTGTTAGATGCTGCATTATATTTGTTCATGATTTTTCCTTATGCTGGAACAACAGTACCAATGAAATGCGTGAAGATGCTTCAAACAATGAGCCCATATAAAGGCTACATCAGCAAGCACACACCATGTATGATTGTTGTTTAAAATTATGAGTCTGCATCATTAGAAGAATTTCTTGTATAAGTTTGCCTAATAAAGATTCACATGTTGAAACCTATCATTATAAGTTATATTAGATTACCATTTCACTGCAAGGGTTGGTGTCATACTAACAAACAATTCAAAATCCAAAACAAAGCTTCACTTACAAATACATCGTCATTGCATTTTTGGTTTGGGAAAAAGCAGGATATGGTAGTTTCAATGTTTAATTTATTTACAAAATAGCTAGGGTGAGGTAAAAAAACATTGATTTGTCAAAAACAGGATGGAAAGAAAGATAATTTATCCCAAATGTGTTCTTTTACTCCATGTAGCCTCATTTATCTGCAAACCAGATGATCCCTGAACTGAAGTTTGACAAGAAGTGGTAGGTGTGGAGCTACTTTCTGCAGCGTAGAAGTCATCAGCACAAAGCACAGCATAATCTGTGTCTTCAACGGCTTCATGTCTATCTACAAATTATCATCAAAAATCAAATAATCCCAGTTCTTGCACAACCGCTCATAATCCTCCCTGCATCTCCTCAGTAGCCGATGATTATAGTGAACATATACTAAGGACTCTGCATGGCCTGCATTCATCAAGTTCCACTTCACGTCCATCTTCTCCCATCGTCCAACAACAAGATTTCGGACAACTTGACATAAATCTGCATTATTAGATAAAGCTAACTTTATGCATCCCAGCATGTCACCCATTCTCACTTATATGCTCCCAATACAAGCTCTATCTGAATCACAATAGTGAATTACATCCCATATCATTTTTGTGAATGTCAATATGATCCTCAACTTCTTCCCAAAGTCATCTTCTAGAATAGTTCTTCCAACCTCTGCATGATCCATACTTGATTTTGACTTACCTTTCTTAAGGTTCTCCCATTCCTTGCTCAAAACCATGTTAATTAGATCATTCTTTAAGCGAATAATGCTCTCTAAAACAACAAAATGCTGTCCATCTCTTCTCCTTTTTACTTGTAAAACATCTCGTGCAGAAATAGGCCAAAATGGCGTTCTACCACTGTTCATATAAATATATATATGAATATACCACTATTTCGAAAATATGTAGGGATGTACCACTTTTTTAGTACTCGAGTTTAGGGAAATCGAATTCTAAATAGTACTCGAGTTCCATGAACTTGAGTTCTTTAAAAAAATAGCCTTCAAAATAGCTAAAAAAAAATTTGATGGAACTCAAGTTCCATGAACTTGAGTATCAAAAAAATGGTAGATTGCTACTTATTCCCATAACAGTAGTAGATTTCCATATATTTCGCATAAAGGTGCTACAATTCCATTTTCGCCATCCAAAACATATACAATGATGAACTACGGTTTTAATGTATTTCATGATTTCCTTCGCCTAATTATTTCATGCTACACCCTGTTTGGTCACATTATAGAGGAGATACGATGTCCTAGTTCCTTTTTAGTTAGAAGTTGTTTCAAATACACTCGTAGGGAGGGTAATTAACTTGGCTCATGCCCTAGCTAGAAGGGCAATTCTATCAGTAAATAATGATGTTTAGGTAGAAAAACTACCTAATAATTTGGATGATATATTCTAATTTGATTTAATCCAATAAAACTCGCTTACTTGTTCCTCAAATATATATATATATATATATATATAGAGAGAGAGAGAGAGAGAGAGAGAGAGAGAGAGAGAGAGATTACAATATCTTTCAACAAGAGACTAAGAGTATGAACAGTGCACCCTGACCAAAAAATATGTGGGTATGTTGTTTCAATACTTTTACCAGTAGCCTTACAAGTGTGTGTATTATACTAGTATCAGTAAAAAAAATTGCACCACTAGCGTTTGCCCGACCATCTACTGAAATATCACTTGAAATATCATCTCCTGAACAATTAATGCCACTAATAAGCATTGCCTTACCTTCTAGGGTTTGCTCGACCATCTGACACTATAGAAACTCTGTATATTGCCCAAAATTGTTTATAGTCATAGAGATCAATGCTTGGTCAACTTTTGCTCTTTCCTTTTCTTTTTCTTTTTTTTGAGAAATATTTTTTTTACATGAGAACTTCCCAAGAGATCACCCATCCTAATACTACTCTCGCCCAAACACGCTTAACTGCGGAGTTTTGATTCAAGAAGGGCAGTCCTTATCTTCTCAGAACTTGGTGGTCCATATCCTCTAAGTGCTGCATTGATGCTCTCACCTATCATTATGGAGTGAACAAAGGACAGTAACTATGAAATATGATAGAAATTGTTAAGTCGGGATTCGGAGTGGCTTAGGGTCTGTTTGGTTGGAGGAGTAAAAAAGTTGGATGATAAAAAATTAGCGAGAGGATAGAAAAGATTTGGTTTTTCCTTATGTATGTTTGGTTGGAGGGGTAGAAAAGTAGAAGGGTAGAAAACTTTTTTGTTTGGTTGGGAAAAAAAAAAAAAGGATGTAGAATGTAGTTTATATAAATTAACTATTATGTCATTGGGAAAATGAGAGTGAATAGGTGAGTGCAACAAAGTGGGTATATTTGTGTAAAGAGAAATGATATCTCCACAACATTTTTACAACAAATCCTAAGTGGCAGGATGTTACTGGTTGTTATGGTTGGGGCAAAAAAGTAATCTTAGTGTTGGTTCAAATTTGAACCAATAACAACTAACCACCTATGATTTGTTGTAAAAATGTTGTGGACGTAGCACCTCTCTTGTGTAAATTACATCATTTAGCATCTTTTCCTCCCAAATTGGGAGGTTAAAAAAATGTGAGCTCGAAGGGATTATTTTCCACCCCATTTTCTTTCTCTCTTGTTTTCTCTCCTGAACCAAACAGTAAAAAATGTCATTTTACACCTATTTTCTATCCTCCCTATTTTCACCCCAACCAAACATACCATTAATGTATTTGGGGTGTAAGGTGAAAACTAAAATGAAGACTTTATATATTAAAATATGATTTTTTTTAAATTAAATATTACTTAAATTCTATTATCTTGTTTTAGATGCAAAATTATTACTGTTTAACATGAATAATGTAGATTTTTTTTTTTAAGTCTATAGACAAAAAATTTGACAAAACTTTTTGAACCCATTGATGTGGCAGATTGTTAGTGGTAAGTAAAAAAATTATGTTAGTGATAGACTTAGCTAAAAACTAGTAAAAGTTTGTCAATTTAACTTGTGAAAAATGTTGATTTTTTTTTTTTTTGCTCTTTTTTTTAGAAGTGCTACATTCATAATATTTTCATATCAAATCCTAGGTGTTAATTTGTTACTGATTCTAATTTGAATTCATCATTAACATTAATTTTTTTTTCATCGATAATACCCTGTAACAACCTACCAATTAGGATTTATTCTAAAAGTATTGTGAAAATCATTAACATTAATTTTTTTTTCATCAATGATACCCTGTAACAACCTACCAATTAGAATTTATTCTGAAAGTGTTGTGAAAAATGTTGTAAACGTAACATTTTTTTCTTGTTTTTATTTGATAAAAAAATATTATTTTATTTATTGGCTAATATTTGGATTTAATTAATATTATTATAATATTTTTTTAAAATCCTATTAGTTAAATTTTGGGGGTCATTTTTTTAATTGGAGCCTTAGGTGGCCGCATCAATTGCTTCACATGTAGAGCCAGCATTGGTCCGAATGCCATCATAATTGATTTAGAGCCATTGGAGCTTGAGAAATTCTTGAAATATAATCATGACATCCCTCCCAAATAGAAGTTGAAGGGGATAAAAAATGGAAGATGAATATTCCCATATTATTTGAAGGGACGGAGATCATGAAGACGGTTAGGGCTTGAAGGGCGCGACTATGACGGTTAACTTTTACTGAGTACCCGTCATGTATGTATTAATTGTAGTTTCCAGGTGGCATGTAATTTGATATGCTTCAGATGAACTTTTGCGTTATCCCCACGCAAACGTGCGCACTTGGACTTCTTGCGACACATGTTTGAGAATACTCCTATATGGAAATTAACTTGAGAAGGAAGTTGTATCCTAAAAGAAAGGTAATTCCACTCAATATAAATACCTGAGAAACCCTAAATATGAAGGTACGCATAATATTCTTAACTCTGGCACTCTAGGGTTAAAGAAACAAGATTCTAACTTGACCTTCGGAGGGTATTCGGCCGACACCACACCGATGCTCTCTTCTAGGTCCTTTATTTTCTTTTTGCAGGTATTGCTTTCGTTTGAGGAGCGCTTGCAACTCACTGGTGATATTTTCGGCATCATCAGTTGGCGCCGTCTGTGGGAAAAAGGAGGAAGAAAACCTTCTGATTATTTTAGCCTCGCTCTATCCCTGAGACAAAGAGTTGCATGGCACTCACCCGATCGATGGCAACGAACAACAATCAAGGCGACGAACCACGCGCCACCGCTTTAGAGAGGCAGGTCCAAACGCTTGCGGCGGCGGTTGCGCCACTAAGCAGAATCATGATTTGGAAGAGCAGTTGCGGCAAATAACCGCACATCAGAGTGCACCACAGGAAGATCAGGAGGGCGCTAGTCCCGAAGGAAGGAACGCGGAAAGACCTGAGGGCAGCAACGCTCCGACTAGACCCGAGCGACAAGAAACCAATCAACCACTTGCGTTAGACGCTGTGCCGACTCACATAGCCACCGAAATGCAGGAGATGAGGGAACGTATGGATGCAATGATGAACGCCCTTAAGGGACGGGTATCCAGCAATCTGGACGACCTAGTCCATAGAACGGATTCACCATTCACAGCATTGGTGAATTCATGCCCCGTCCCTTCAAAGTTTAAAATGCCCCATGTGGAAAACTATGACGGATCCAAGGACCCGTTGGATCACCTGGAGTCTTTCAGAACACTAATGCATCTTCAGGGTGTACCGGACGAAATCATGTGCAGGGCTTTCCTCACCACCTTGAAAGGGCCTGCGAGGGATTGGTACAGCTGGTTGACGCCTAATTCCATCGGCACTTTTAAGGAATTAGGTGCACAGTTTGTATCACACTTCATTGGAAGTCATCGACACAAGAGGTCTATTGCATGTATACTGGGAATTAAACAACGAGAAGGTGAGACATTAAGGTCTTATATAGCCCGCTTTAACAAAGAATCCCTCTCGATAGACGAGGCAGACGACAAGACACTTGTGGCAGCATTCACAAACGGGGTACAAGAGGGTAAGTTCTTATTTTCCCTATGTAAGAATGACCCAAAGACTATGTCCGATGTCTATTACAGGGCGACGAAGTATATGAACGCGGAGGATGCCTTGCTGGCCAGAGACGGCTATAAACCAAAGAAAAGGGAAAGACAGGAAGATATGAAACCAAATAACGGACGAAAAGTGGCTAGAACCAGAGATCGACGAGAAGACCGGAGACCCAAACCACCTTCAAGGAGGTTTACAAGTTTCACCCCTCAGCCCCAATTGACCAAGTGCTTATGCAAATCAAAGATGAAGGAAGCTTGACATTCCCGGGCAAGTTGAAGGGAGATCCGAACAAGAGGCCAAGAGATAGATATTGCCGTTTTCACCGTGACCACGGCCATGATACGACGGACTGTTATGACTTGAAACAACAGATTGAAGCCCTTATAAGGCAGGGAAGGTTGCAAAGGTTCGTGAGGAAGGAAAGAACTGATCAGCCCCAGGAGCAGAATCCTAGATGGGAAAACGAGCGTCCCAGACCACCGGTAGCAGATATACGGATGATAATGGGGGGCAACACTTCAGTAGGATCGTCCAAAAAGGCCAGAAAGACCTATTTACGGACGGTACAAAGTGTCCAGTCGACGGGACCTTCACTGGAAAGAATACGGCGGAACGACTCCAGTATCGAGTTTTTTGAAGACGAGGCCCGGTGCCTTCACCACCCCCATGACGACGTGCTTGTGGTTAGCATACAGGTAGGAGACTTCAACGTCCACCGAGTTCTAGTAGACAACGGGAGCTCAGCAGACATCATTTACTATCCTGCGTTCCAGCAGATGGGGATTGCAAAGGAGCGCCTGATCCCGGCATGCGCGCCCCTCGTCGGCTTTGGGGGAACCCAGGTCCATCCTTTAGGATCCGTCACATTGGCGGTGACGGTAGGAGACTACCCACAACAGATAACTAAAAATGTCTCCTTTCTAGTGGTTGATTGCTCTTCAGCATACAACGCCATACTCGGACGTCCTACTCTCAATGCATGGAAAGCCATTACTTCAACCTACCATCTGATGATCAAGTTTCCTACTGAACATGGAGTTGGAGAACTGCACGGAAATCAGGTGACTGCACGGGAATGCTACGTGGCCATGATGGAGACGGATGACCATGTACAGACAATGAGCATCGAAGAACAGAGAACAGTGGCAGAACCTGTGGAGACATTAGAAGAAGTCCAACTAGATGATTCAAGGCCCGATCGAACCACCAGGATAGGAACCTCGGTCGACCAAATGACTCGACATGCGCTCCTACTGTTCCTCAAAGAAAATCAAGACGTGTTTGCATGGAGCCATGACGACATGCCGGGAATAGATCCGGCAGTCATAGTTCATAAATTGAATGTATCACCTTCCTTCCCCTCGGTTCGAAAAAAGAAGCGTGTGTTTGCACCTGAGCGGGATCGAGCCGCAGCAGAGGAAGTGCAGAAGTTACGAGAAGCGAACTTCATACGAGAGGTATACTACCCAGACTAGCTGGCAAATGTGGTGATGGTCAAAAAGTCAAATGGGAAGTGGAGAATGTGCGTTGATTTCACGGATCTAAATAAAGCGTGCCCAAAAGACAGTTACCCGCTCCCACGGATTGACGCCTTAGTGGACTCTACCGCAAAACATGAGTTGTTGAGCTTCATGGACGCCTTCTCGGGGTACAACCAGATTAAGTTGGAGAAGACAGATCAAGAGAAGACATCATTTGTGACGAGTCAAGGGCTTTTTTGCTACAAGGTGATGCCATTTGGGCTCAAGAATGCAGGAGCCACATACCAACGATTAATGAACAAGATGTTCGAGCACCAGATTGGCCGGAACGTCCAAGTCTACGTAGATGACATGTTGGTAAAAAGCGTAAAGGCGTCAGATCATCTGAGGGACCTCCAGGAGACTTTCGACACTCTTCGAACGTACAAAATGAAGCTGAACCCAAGCAAATGCGCATTCGGAGTAACTGCTGGAAAGTTCTTAAGGTTCATGGTGTCCCAGCGGGGCATTGAGGTTAACCCCGAGAAAGTGAAAGCAATTATGGATCTATCTCCTCCGAGGACGGTGAAGGAAGTGCAAAGCCTAACAGGGAAGATAGCAGCCTTAAATAAGTTCGTATCAAGAGCAACAGACAAGTGTCTCCCTTTCTTTAAAACGCTAAGGAGATCTTTTGAGTGGACGGACGAATGCCAAAGGGCATTTGAAGAGTTGAAGGCATATCTCTCTGCCCCGCCATTGCTTAGCCCGTCTACGCCGGGGGAGGAATTATTCCTTTACCTTGCTGTCTCATCGGCAGCGGTAAGTGCGGCTCTCATTAGAGAGGAAGGGAAGGTACAGAAGCCCGTCTACTTTGTAAGCCGGGCGCTACGAGGCGCAGAGGAGAGGTACCCACGGATGGAGAAACTCGCCTTCGCACTTGTAACTGCAGCCCGAAAACTGAAACCGTATTTTCAAGCACACGCAATAATAGTCCTGACGGATCAGCCAATGCGGAGAGCAATGAACAACCCTGAAGCCGCCGGACGGATGGCTTTGTGGGCTATCGAGCTAAGTGAGTACGACATCTGATACCAGCCACGAACAGCTGTGAAAGGACAAATATTGGCAGACTTTATTGCGGAATTCACTACACTTGAGGAGCAGGGGGCAGCAGAGAAGCCCACATGGAGAATTCACACAGACGGATCCTCCAATAAGCATGCGGGAGGAGTCGGAGTTGTACTCCATACCCCGGAAGGAGACAAGATTGAATGTATGATCCGTCTGGAGTTCCCCACTACGAATAATGAAGCAGAGTATGAGGCCCTAATGGCGGGATTGGAGCTTGCAATAGCGGTTGGGGCCAGGAAGGCAGTGGTCTACTCCGATTCCCAAATCGTAGCTAGCCAAGTTAATGGGAGTTATGATTGTAGGAGTGAACGAATGAGAAAGTACCTCGGAGAAGTGAAGGGTCGAGCGAGTGACCTCCAATTCACAATAACTCAAATCCCGAGAGAAGAAAATCAGGAAGCGGATCGACTCGCAAAGGCTGCTTCGGCCAAACCCATGGTCGTCCCAGAACAGGTATTGTCCTTCGTCCAATATTCGTCGTTGCTAGATAACTTTCAGGTGCAGGAATTAACCACTGAAGACGATTGGACGGTTCCAATTGTGGCGTACCTCAAGGACGGCAAGATACCAGACGGGAAGGAAGAAGCTAGGAAATTGAAGGTTATGGCTGCCCGATTCATACTGATCAAAGGCATCCTCTACAAAAGAGGATTCTCCCGACCATATATAAGATGCCTGGGCCATGACGAAGCAGACTACGTAATGAGGGAAGTTCATGAAGGGATTTGTGGAAACCACTCAGGATCAAGGTCTCTGGTACACAAGCTACTCAGAGCTGGGTATTACTGGCCGACAATGCAGAAGGATGCCCATATGTACGTGAGAGCCTGCGATAAGTGTCAACGGTTCGGCAATCTTATTAGGCAGCCAACGGAGGAACTCACACCCATGACGGCCCCATGGCCGTTCGCACAATGGGGGTTGGACATCATGGGTCCATTTCCAATGGCGGCAAGACAACTGAAGTTCTTGGTAGTTGGTATCGACTACTTCACCAAGTGGGTGGAAGCAGAAGCTCTTGCTACTATCACGGAGAAAAATATTCGCAACTTTGTATGGAGAAATATTATTTGCCGATATGGGATCCCGAGAGTGCTCGTGTCGGACAACGGGAAGCAATTCGACAACGATACGTTCCGAGACTTTTGTTCTCAGCTGGGAATCAAGAATCACTACTCGTCGCCCGCTCATCCACAGGCCAACGGACAAGTTGAAGTCACGAACCGGTCATTGTTAAAGATCATCAAGACCCGGCTCGAGGGGGCAAAGGGCATATGGCCGGACGAACTACCAAGTGTCCTATGGGCGTACAGAACAACGGCAAGAACGCCAACGGGAGAGACACCATTTCGATTGGCGTTTGGTGCTGAAGCCCTCATACGGGCAGAAGTGGGGTTGACGAGCTACCGCATGGAAAGCTATGACGAGAGCAAGAATGTTGAAGCATTACGTCTAGAGCTTGACCTTGTAGATGAAGTCAGGGCAACAGCGGCCCAAAGACTGGCGCGGTACCAGGACATGATGGCAAAACATTACAACTCTAAGGTTCGGCATCGGGACTTCAAGGTTGGAGATCTAGTGTTACGAAAAGTGATTGGCGCAACAAAAGATGCATCCCTGGGAAAGCTGGGTCCCAATTGGGAAGGACCGTACAGAATCATCTCATGGCGCAGGAAAGGAACGTACTACTTGGAGACATTAGACGGAAAGAAATTGGGCCATCCCTGGAACACGGAGCACCTGAAGAAGTACTACCAATAGTGCAGCAGTCACAATACCTACTGCCTTACTTTTCAGTTTAATTTTAGACAGTTATAGCTTTTACTTTTTAGAGCTCAGTTTTTTTTTTTTCCATTGACAATTTGGTTTGTCTAACTTATGAGAGGAATTTTTAAAATGCATGCTGATGAAAATCTACAAGTCCAAAAGTGGACGGATCATTCCAAAACGATGAAATCAACAAGTCCACAAAGTGGACGGATCACCCAAAGGGTGAAAAACCTACGAGTCCACAAAGTGGACGGGTCACCCAAAGGGTGAAAAACCTACGAGCCCACAAAGTGGACGGGTCACCCCAAAGGGTGAAAAACCTACGAGCCCACAAAGTGGACGGGTCACCCCAAAGGGTGAAAAACCTACGAGCCCACAAAGTGGACGGGTCACCCAAAGGGTGAAAAACCTACAAGCCCACAAAGTGGACGGATCACCCAAAGGGTGAAAAACCTACGAGTCCACAAAGTGGACGGGTCACCCAAAGGGTGAAAAACCTATGAGCCCACAAAGTGGACGGATCATCTCAAAGATGAAATTCTACTTATCCACATGGTGGACGGACCATCCGAAGAATGAAAATTTTATAACTCCATTATGTAGACGGTCAATATAAAAGACTAGAATCATTTCATTCACAAAGTTGACGGGTAGCAAAAATCTATCTGAAAGTCCAAACAAAGGACGGACGTCTAAAACTTTTCACTGGAGACAGGTTACCAAAATTAGACAAACATGCGACGGATAAATGATCAAAGCAAATAAGCAATAAATGATTCCATAAGTTAAAATGTAGCAATTACAAGCGACGGTTCAACATGTTTGTTTACAACGGAAATAATTTTTACAAGTACTACGCATTCTTTTGAGAGTCGTTCATTTGGCCATCGTCTGGCTGACTTGGAGGCTGAACTTGACCTTCATCAACTGGAGCCGTGACGGGCAATACTTCATCGGTACTCTCTGACCTGACGGATTGTGCAAGTGTTTGCCCTTGAGCATCGATTGAAATATGGGAAACATCCAAATCAGGATACGACGACTTCATCTGACGGATGGCGTCGTCGAAACCGTCAGCGAATGAACTCCCAAGCTCCGTCAGAAGGAGTTCGGAATCGCGATATTCCTGAATGGCTATCTGTTTTACGTTGTCAAGTTTGGACATTGCCTCCGTCAACTGCTTCTCCTTGTCCTTCAGGATTTCTCGCAGATGCCCGTTCTCCTTTTCCACCTCTCCTCTAACTTGCTCCGAGTACTTGAGCTTTCTGTCCACATTGATCTTGTAGGTCTTCAGCTCGTGTAGTTCATCCTCCATCGTCTGGTTCTTCTTTCTAAGACGGTCCATGGTTGTCTCATGATTGAGACAACGGCCAAATAAGCCTTTCATCATCAACATGGCCTGGAAGTATAAAATGCAAACATCGAGGTGATGACGGGTAGAAAAGAACTAAGTAAAATAGTAGACGGATTCAAAGTTAC
This sequence comes from Castanea sativa, assembly GCF_040712315.1. Classification (NCBI taxonomy): domain Eukaryota; kingdom Viridiplantae; phylum Streptophyta; class Magnoliopsida; order Fagales; family Fagaceae; genus Castanea; species Castanea sativa. The sequence continues at coordinate 43,540,302 of NC_134020.1, forward strand.
CTGTCCGAGGGTGAAAAGGCCCGTCTCACCCATCGCCTCCGTTGTGTGATTGCCAAGGTCTGCGTAATCGTCAGATGACCACATGGACGATATCTTTTCTAGGGCATAGCTGGAGTCCTCACGAAAGAGAACGGGTGGTTTCTCCTCAGTAGGGACGGGACCCTTCATCAAGCCCTTACCTTTACCGTGCTTGACGGGTATTTTCTCGGCTCCCAGTGCCACGACGGTCTCTGGTGTGGCCTTTTGTTTCTTTGAAGGACGGTCAATTTTTTCTGGTTGATTCCGCTTTGATGGAATGATTGGGGTCGTCTCCTTTGCTTGGCCCCCCTCCTGTTTTTTCTTCGCAGCTTGTTGTTTGATGAAGGCCCGTCTCTTGGCAGCGTCCATTTCTGTAAATTAAAGATGAATGAGAAAGCCGAAGGTAAACACTTCAAAAAAAAAAAAAGGACGGAGAGGGTGAAGACGGACTTACGTTTTCGTATTCTGTTATCGTAGTGACGGGCGGAAGACGAAGGTTCAGGTCCGTCACAATACCAGTGTAGCGTATCAAGGGTGACGAGCTGTGCCCACGTTCTCTCTTGCAGCTTAGTCTTGTTGAAAATTTTCTCTAGAAAATTCCACTGTTCTAGGTCAACTTGTGGACGGTCTCGAGCTGTGCAAAAGACAGTTATACCTTACAACATAAAAAGTTTTCAAAGATTAAGTTGACGGAAATGAAGAAATGACATACCCAACGGGGGCATTATGCCCCATGTAGTGTCGACGGGCAAGTGTGTCCTATCCCCTGGATGACACATCCATTCGTCCCCCTCTAAAAAGAAATACCGGCTCTTCCAGTCTCTATTTGAGTCCGGTGTGTCATTGACGAGCCTCAACAATTTGCTTCTAGCAGCAAAACTGTACATACCTTTTGACTTAACGATTTCTGTTGGACGATAGCAGTGGAAGAATTCTTCCACCGTCAACCTTCTTCCACCGTTAAACATTGCTCCGTATAGAATTTCTACCCCAATGAACACCCTCCAAGCATTTGGGGAGATTTGAGTGACGGATAGGCCAAGATACTGAAGAAGACGACGGTGAAGAGAACTTAATGGAAATCTAAGCCCCACCTTTAAGGCTTGCTCATAGATCCCAACACCGTTGACTCCCTTGTAGTAACATTTTTCTGACGGTTGGGGAAGGCGTAGACGGACGTTTTCTGGTATTTGGTACTTGGTTCTAAGTGTTCTGAGGTGGGACTCAGTAATTGTGGACCTAAAGTCATTTACCGTCCAAAGGGGCAGCATAACGAACTCCCTCAGACCGTCCGGTCCAATCGAAGATTGAACGGGGGGATCCACACCGTCTAAATCACTACTCGATGACTCTGAGCTATCCGTCTCCAGACCTTCGTCTTGGGAAGAAAAGGTACTGGACAGACTCCTTTCTTCACTTGAAGCGTCAGGATCTCTCGGACCTGACTGTAATTTTTCATCGTAGTCCGCCCCGTCGCGGACAAACGATTGATTACTTGACGCACTAGACATGACCTACATTTATGACGGTATAGCCTAAGACACTGACGGGTCTAAAGTGCACGTATATAGAACAAAAACCATAAGATAAATAAAAATGACGGAAGAAGGGTCTAGAGTACATACCGGATTGAATTGACTCCCGATGTAAGACGATGGACGAGATTGGCAGGATGACAGGAATGCACAACAATACTGACGGTAGCGCTCTGCTCACAAACTTTTGATAAGAAAAGAGAATGAAGGGAGAAATGACAAGTTTTTATAGAGTGATGGGCACGGAAAACGAAGCGTCGCCTCGTTTTGGGGGAACTACCAATCTGTAACAACCACGTGTCCTTCGTTAGAAGTACATGCCACGTATCTTCCGTCATGACCGTCCAATCTCAATACTTTGCTTTGAATCATTCCGTGAATCCGTCAGGTTAAAAAGACGGATCCAAGGACTGAAGGGGGCAACTGAAGGGGATAAAAAATGGAAGATGAATATTCCCATATTATTTGAAGGGACGGAGATCATGAAGACGGTTAGGGCTTGAAGGGCGCGACTATGACGGTTAACTTTTACTGAGTACCCGTCATGTATGTATTAATTGTAGTTTCCAGGTGGCATGTAATTTGATATGCTTCAGATGAACTTTTGCGTTATCCCCACGCAAACGTGCGCACTTGGACTTCTTACGACACATGTTTGAGAAGACTCCTATATGGAAATAAACTTGAGAAGGAAGTTGTATCCTAAAAGAAAGGTAATTCCACTCAATATAAATACCTGAGAAACCCTAAATATGAAGGTACGCATAATATTCTTAACTCTGGCACTCTAGGGTTAAAGAAACAAGATTCTAACTTGACATTCGGAGGGTATTCGGCCGACACCACACCGGTGCTCTCTTCTAGGTCCTTTGTTTTCTTTTTGCAGGTATTGCTTTCGTTTGAGGAGCGCTTGCAACTCACTGGTGATATTTTCAGCTTCATCAGAAGTTACACCAGGATAGCCTGTTTTCTAAACATACAATTGGTCATGTAAACAATGGTGTTTCAAAAAGAAAGATTCCAAGCACATATAAGCAGAACGTATGAAGACCATTAACAAAACTAAACAACGTAACCTATCAAAAAAGGAAACATAATGCTACAGTGGAATTTTTCTTTCTTTTTCGAAAGAGTTTTAGTGACTTATTATTACATTGATATCATGATCTATCATGTTTTTCTTTATAGGTGTATTAGAGTTGCCATTGAAGCAATGACAAAGATTGGTTTGATTCCAGTGAAAGATTTTACAAGTCACATATCCCCCGTCACAATAAAAACTTATCCAACCACAAATCTTACGTTGAAAAGTATTTCTGAGTCTTGATCAAAGAGGTTCATCACTAGGAGTCTTAGCAGGCTGAATGAAATTGGACTCCGACAACATCTAAAGCTGCATTCTCGAATTTGCTACCCAATGCGGCCATGAATTTTCCTTGTTGTAACTAGCTTAAACTTTGGGCAATAGACACCAAGGCATCTCCTTAGGCAACTAATCCAGTATGAAACATCAACAATCCTCCAAAACCTCAAGCATGTCTCATAAAATTAGAGCCAATTCCTTCTAGGCTTAAGATGCTTAATATGCATTATAATACCTCACTTGCCCCTCTTAAACCTTCATTACCTAAAGGGCCAAAAAGAACTAGTCAAATTGTTTCATAATTTTTTCGTAATAACAGTTGAGTTGAGACCATGCTAAAAAGCCCAATGAGTAAGCACATGAAACAAGCAAAACCCATTAGGATGAACTTTTTATACCTTTACCGATGACTAAATGTGATACAACTCATACAAGAGCAACTAAATCACTTGTGCATGTATGTTCCAGTTAGCTTAACTGGTAAAATATTTTATAATTGAATAAAATATTTGAGATTCAATCTTTATCTACACCAAAAATCGATCGGTATCTTAATTTGATGATGGAGAATTATTATTAGGAGCAAACATCATAAGTTAAAACTCTAAAAAAAAAAGGAATATTATTCATAAACTGAAAAATTATTCGCTCAATGTTTTTTATTTCATTGGACCACGAAATTCAGTATCTTTCACTAGACGAATTTAGGCAAAAATAAAAATAAACATCATAACATTTTCAACATGTTACAATGTTGCATACATCACCACTATTGATTTTGAATACACTAATGCTCGGTTTGGCTGCACAAAAAAATTCTTGTCTTGGTCTTGTTTCTTTCTTTTTCTCACTTTTTTAGTTTTTTTTGCTTCTTTGTGAGATGCCGGTAAGCTCAAAATAGCTCAATTACATACATTAGAATTATTAATGTGTTTTTTCCCATATCACGTCCTCTATTTGTCACAGCAACCAAACAGACTTCAATGAAGTGACTAAAACAAAACGAAGCCTAGCATGTGAAAGAAATAAGGCCAAGTAAGAAAGGCAGGTAATCTAACTTTCTTTCACAAAAATGACAAAACGGATACTTACTGCCAATAACAGGTGCAGAAAGAGCAAACTAGTCGTTTCCTTTTACATACTCACACACATAAAGAGACCCCTAGCACGTGTAAGATGATTCTTCTTCTTCTTCTTTTTTCAATTTACTCGTCTAATTTACCTATTTTTTAAACCCACTATTTTGAAAAGTAAAGTTGAGCAAAAAAGTAATCACGTATCGCATCAATTTGTCGCATCAAAATCATTACAAAATTTGTGTCCACATATTTTATCATTACATTTAATTACCTAACCTAACTATTTACACCAAGTACTATCATATAAAATTGTAGAGAGAAACAAAATAGGATCCAACTTTTTCTTTTTTTTGGCAATAAATAGAGTGATTGTTTATCATTTCATCTATCTTTCAAAAAATTGTGGTAAAAAAGTTTTGTTTTGTAAAATTTTGAAAAACACTCCAAGAAGTATCTCTCTTTCAATCAAATCAAAGACTTCTCTATTGCTTTGACAGATTGACTTGACAACTCAATTTCACCAAGGAGCCAGAGTTGAATCACATTACCTAAACCACCGGGACAGGCGACAGCACTAAAAGGTAAAAATTCTATAACTATAACAAAAGCCACAATTTTTGCCACGCGATTAAAGTGATGACTTTGTGGCTTGCTGGATCGTCCGTTTGGTATTAAATTCATATTTTTAATTTTTAAATAATATTATATATATTTTTATATATTTGTTATTTATATTTATTTTAAAATAATAAAAAAAAATATTATTTAAATACACGTATTAAACGGGCTTCTAACTTCTTCAATTGTTATGATTTTAGTTATTTTAATTTAGAAAGTTTTTTATACTTGAATAAAAGACTAGGATTTAATTTTCACCTATATTAAAAATTGATTAATATCTTGATCAAATGATATAGAGTTATTATCATAAACGAATATTATAAATTGAAAATTAAAAAAAAAAACAAGATAAATTATGTTATGAGTTTATTTAATGGTCTTAGAGGGCGTTTGGATCCGCGTTTGTGCGTCCACGTCCGCACTTTTCACGTTTTAGTAACTTTTTCATTAAAAATGAGTCTCACAGCACTATTTACACATTTAAAAATTATTTTGCTACAGTGTTTTCAGTTTTCAGTTTCAGCAAAATAAATTCTATCCAAACGGACCCATAATATTATTGAGCGGAATAATATTACTAATCAAAAGTTGGCATTGCAAAGTTTACTGCTAATAAATATAACTAATTAAAGAAACAACTCCTCAACCATTATTTTTAAAGAAAAAATGTAAAATTTTATTACACTTAAATTTATTGTTTGTTTAGGGGCATTCATGGAAGACTCGGTTGCCTTTAAATTTTGTAGAGATAATTAGATGTTAAATTTTATATGCGTGTATTATTTTCTTCTTGAGAAAAAAAAAATACTTTTATGTACTTTTTACTTGTGATTTGAAAATATCTTTTTTTTTTCTACTTAAAATTAACTCTTTTAAGCTCCATAGTCCATTTTTAGACTGTTTGGGATTTTTTTTTTTTTAACCTTTTGTCTTAGATATTTTTTTGCAAGTAATCTCTTTTAGTTTCTTAAAAAAAAAAAAAGCTAGTTTGTCACACATTTAACATAAAAATTACAAATATATATTGTGAGGGTAAATGAACCGAACAGGAGTGTTGGGCCGTGGGCTAATCCCGAGGACACATAAGAGCCCGAGGATGGTCAAAAGGTTTAATAAGTACCAAAGTCAATGAGTCGAGTAGAAGGAAAAATAATAGCAAGCTGATGGTGTCTCCCAAGGAGCCGAGCTTTCTCGGGAAAGTATTGTGGAAGGTTGGAACTCGACCACCAAATGAAGGCAAGACACCGCAGGGAAGAATAGGCTTGGGGTGTACCAGGGGTCTCGCAAAGGGAAGGTTAGGCGCTCCATGACTTCCTATGACTCGCCCTGTACGGAATCAGAAGAACCCTCGCCCTCAGAAGGGCTAGGAGTATGCTCCCTCCTTTTTCAAGAGGAAGAGGAAGCCATCAGAATAGCAAGTGTGCTAGGGAATGGCAAAGTCAAAGGGATGAGGAACACGGAAAGGAAGACAAAGAAGCAGATTGAAGATAAGCTTAAAGATGGAAAGGTCGAGGAAGTAAAGGAAAAAATAAATAATAAAAATTTGCAATAATAACGCAAAGAGAAGTTGGAAGAAAACGATGTATGGAAAGGCGTGCTAGTTGCCAAAATTTAATTTCAGGGGTGAAGTTATTGGTGGTTATTAATGGGAGTTACGGGGAACGTGAAAATTGGGTGGAGGAAGTTTTTCACTCTAAAAAAAAAATGTAACTACCACATCTCGTGCAAAAAGAGGAAGTTACGAAAGGGTGAAGCACAACACACAAAGGAGACCAGGATACCCAAAATCAGCAGGAAGTCAAGACCCTGAAAGAAGAGAGAAAGGAACCCGAGAATGATTAAAATGGAAAGGAAGGAAGTCCTACGGAAACTAAAACTCTATATTACTCACACGCAAGCTGCAGGCAACCCACGAGCTCTGGGGGCTAAATGTTGAGGTCTAAAAAAAAATCATGACACAAGGCCCAATAGAATAGCACATTGGGCCAGCCCATGGAAAGTAAAATTGAGAAAAAAAGGGGGTTGGGTTCACAAAAAAGAGAAGGATGGTAAACCCCATAAATTTAAGACTCAAGATCCATGAAGGGGGGCTGGTCTTAGAATCCCTAAAGCAAAGGGAAGAAAGAAAATGGCTCAGCCTACCAAGATTAGAGGACCAAGAAGAGTCCAGTAAAAAGAGCTGGACTGGGATCCCAGAGACTGCCAAGGGCCCGGGATCCTTGGGGCATGCAGCATAGCCAAAGCAGGATTAAGACAACTTAAAAAGGGAACCAAAAGGCACAAGGAACGAAGGACTGATATGTCCTTCTCAAGCACTCAGTGACACGGTACAAAACCAGAGGGTGGGGAAAGCAACAACTCATGAGCAAAGGGTCGATATCTCTGGGAACCCAGAAAGAAGAACCATAAGGGGAAGTAGCTGGGAAAACCTTCGACATGGCAGAAAAGAACTTGGCTCGCTGGAGAAAAATGACAAAAAAGGAAGGGCGGCCAAAAGGCTAACTCTGGAAAAAGGAAGATAGAGAAAGCTTGGAAGAAGCGAAGTTGTAGGTCAGCTCCCCCGAAGACACCTTAGAATGGAAGGTCAGTAGAGGGCTTTCGGAGAAAAAAGCACCAAAAGAAGAGAACTATGAGGAATAAGGAATGGGTCAGGCACCAAAGTTGTTAGCACGCTACGGACTCCGTTATCAATGAAGGCAAAGAAAGGAAACTAGCGGTACCCCAGAGCCCTAAGGCAACGCTATAAAAGGAGAAAGCAGCAACAGTGAAGGGGACAATTTTAGCAATTGTGAAATCAGGATAGAATCATAAAATTCTATCAAAAAACTTTAAGAAAACAATAAAATATCTCCCGGTATCCCAAAAACAGCCACTATAACACATACTTGGATTCAAAAATGACTCAAACTTTGCAAGTCTTAGAGACTTAAATAGCCATCAAAGTCTGTAATTTTTGAGCTTATTTGGACCTTGTATCATGTCTTAGTAAGCACATTATGATCATTAATTAAGAAAAACTAACAATACACTTCTTGTTAAATTGAGGATACTGAACAATTATTTTGTGTTTCTTTATTACTTTGTCTACCTTTGTTATTTTCTTGTTGTTCAAAACCTATATTCTTGCTTACCAGTGTATACGTATTGCAGGAGTCTTGCCCCGTGCACCACTTGGTTTGTAAACAGCCTATTTAGCTGTGGTGAACCAAGCCTAGTCCCTTCAAATTACAACAAGAGGGCCCAGGGTCCTTACTTAAGCTTAGGTCGGGACATTGTCCAAAAAGCGACCATCACAGAGTGTTATTTCTATTTAAAGTGTTCTTTCTTATTTTCTTGGCTTGAATCTAATCCATGAAGGCACATACTTGATTTACAGATTCCGTTTTTTGTAAAATCCATTCTCTCACAAATACATTGTTTTGGGTTTGTTGGACCATCTTCCATTGTTTTGGATTCCTCATACTCTTATCTCAGACAATGGACTCCAATTTTATAGTAAGGCCTTTAGGAGGTATTGTGGTGAGTTTGGCATTAGGAATAGGTACTCAACCCAAGCCTATTCGCAAGGGGGCAAGCTGAGGCATTCAATAAGGTTATAGTTAGTGGGCTGAAGAAAAGGTTAGATGATGGATTGAAGAACTCCTACGCATTCTTTGGACATATCGGACAACTCCTTGTCATTCAACTGGGGAAAAACCATTTTCCATGACCTATGGTTCCGATACCGTGATCCCTTTGGAGACAGGATTTCTAGCGTTAAGGACAAGCCTATTCGATCCTGACAACAATGATCAATTACTACGGTAGAGTCTAGATTTAATTGACAAATGGAGAGAGGTGGCTATGGTCCAGTTGGCACATTATCAATAGAAGCTTTAGCAAGGGTACGACATGAGGGTGAAAGTCAGACCGATATCACCGGGGGATTTGGTGTTGAGAAGGGTCGTAGGAACTGCAAGAACCCATCTTGGGAAAAACTAGGACCTAACTGGAAAGGGTCATACTGCATCACTTCGGTGGTTGGAATAGGAGCTTACTTTTTGGAAGATTTAGATGAAAATGTTATACCACATCCATAGAATGTAAATAACCTTCAAAGATATTATTACTAATGAAAGGCAATCTTGTCATCTTTTATTTTGATTATTATTGTCCAATGTTCTTTTTATTTATTTAAATGTTAAACAGAATCTTGGCCATGTCTAGTTCCTCGGACTACGTGTTTTGGATAAATTAATATTATTTATTTCTTTAAGTATTAAATAGAACATTGGTCATGCCTGGTTTCTCAGACCACATGCCTTGAGTAAATTAATATTATCCATTCTTCTAAGTGTTAAACGAGACTTCGACCATATATGGCTCCTCGGATTATATGCCTCAAGTACATTAATACTCTTTGTTGAATTAAGTGTAAGCTTGCTACTTGCTTGGGTTTATGTAAATATGTTGAAACAGTGTTGTGCCAGTTTTCAATCTATAAGAGCTTGCAGTTTTGTTTTATGATTAAAACTTAGTCATGTAAAAAAGTAGACCATTACCAATATAGATTACGCTTAAGTAGCACACACTTGGAAGAAATTGAAGCTTTTCATTGAATTGTGCCTTGATTAAAAAAAAAAGGAGTACATTTATGCTTTCTTTAAAAAAAAAAAAACCAACAACAACAACAAAAAAAAATAAACCAATGTCTTAGCTGCCAGTAAATGGTGGGGGGTCGTTTATTGCTGTTGGTGATGGTTTGGAGTGTTTAACCTCTTTCCCCTTAGAAACTCCTTTTTCCTTAGTTGGTGCTTTTGTCAGCTTTGAGGATATTTTAGTGGTGCCTACATCAATTCGTTGAGTAATTGTAGGACCTTTAGCAGCAGGCTGGGTAGCTACAGGAGCTTTAGCAACAAGTTGGGCGGTTGAAAGAGTTTCAGGAGCAATGGATGTTTGGGCAGCTGGCTGGGCTGCAATTCAGGGTGCTAGAGGATAAAAAATGTTCCCCGTTTTCCTCAGGTCCGAGGAAGCCTCCACTTTGGCCATGTTCAATGCTTCAGTCCATACTTGAAGACAATACCCACGGCAGACTCCTGTGACTTGAGCCCTAAAGCATCCTCAATCTCCTTCACTCCAATATCAGACCAAGATTGCTCAGCCAGAGCAAGGGCCTCTTCTTTCTTTTATGGCTCTTTTTTCAGAGCTTCAATCTACTCTTAAGCAATAGCCAGCTGATCTTCAGTCCTGCGAAGTTGCTAGTGCTGATCCTTAGCCTAATTTTTAGCATTGGCTAAAGCAGCTTCAATTCTTTTCATTTCTCTGTTTGCCTCGATCAGCTTTGTGCCAAGGTCCTTAATCTTCTTTTCGGCCACAGCCAAAGTCTTGACAGCAGATACTTGGTATGCCTCTTCGTCCTTCAACTGGGCATGAGCTCAATCCACCCATTCCTTAGCAACGTTTATCGTTTGAACTGCCCAAAAGATAGCAATAATGTGAGGAATGGCCTAGAAGTAAATTTTTAAGAAAACAATAATAATAGTAAGAACATTCATAGACGTGGTACAGAAAGTAAGTTGGGATGCATACCATGGCCAGGTCCCTTTTTAGGGTTAGGAAAACCTCATGCTTTTTCAGGGTCCTGAGGTCAGCCATGTCTTGTGGCAAGAGTAGGGGCTACTCCAAAGCATTGGCCACGTAGCCCGATTTCCCTTTTTGGAAGTCTCTAACGGGGGAGTTCAAAGGGAGGGGGGCTCTATCCAACTCAAGCGAAGGGTTCCAAATTAGAACCCTGGGACTGTGCTCAAAAACCATCTCCACGCCTGAGCCCTTTGCCATGTTTTTTCGTGGCACAACTTTAGCAGCTTTTACCCCTTTTTGGGGCTCAGGGTCTTTTGAGGGAACAACTTCACCCTCATCAGTTACTTCTTTACCCTTTCTATCCCTCTTCCTTTTCTTTTCAAGTTGTTCAGAAGGGGCAGTATGGGTAGGATGGGGAGTTGGGAATCGAGGTTGGATGGCTATCTCAGGAGTAGACCCCCTGCATGTGACTCTAGTAGCTCAGGGAGACTAGTGTCCTTCCTATGGTGGAGTACCATAGCTTCGAGAATATCAGTCGCCTCTTGGTTAGCGCTAATTTGAATGGAGAGTAGAGGCCTAGAAGTGGTGCTTGGAGACTCTGTAAGGTTTGGTTGGTCAAAGACTTCAAAGTCTTTTTCAGAGTCTGTCACCTTAATGATTTTGACCGCTTCTTCGTCTCGTACTGAACCCCGAAGAGGTCTCTCTTTCCTTAGCTGTGGGTTGAATGGGCAGCACAACCTGATAAGTACCTTCAGGAGGAGGACCAGTAAGGAATTCAGGTATTGCAACGTTTATTTGCTTTATCCAAGGATCCTTTGCTTTGATGACGTTCTTTGGGGATTGAAAACTGGATGAAATCGGCTTGAACCCAAGGATTATGTGGGCGGCACACAGTTGTCCGTCCGTGTGTAGAAAAATCTCAAACTGGAGAATTCTGGTAAAGTCCGCCTCGTTAACCAAGCTGAGGTTAGGAGTGGTGTGGTTCTTGTCTGCAGAAATCCAAAAACAAAAGAACAATTAAAAGAAGAAAGAGTGAAGACATTTAGGAGCTGAAAAGAAAAGGGGATTCAAGATTAAAGTTTTTACTATTTGAAGGGGTTGCTTAAGCCTAGGAAACCCCACTTGGGTGCCCATCTCGCATTGGACAATGTAAGTCATTGTGTCATTCACCCAAAACAATTAAGAAGTCTTGGTCCAGGCCTTTGTTGGATTCAGGGAGACACGAGATGAGTCTGATCGAGAGAACCCTAGTTTTAAGGTAATATCCAGTGTCCTTAAGGTATTGGAAATTATATACCCAGTCGACATCGTGGTGGGTAAAGTTCGCCCCTATTTTTTGGTTAAGGGCATCAACACTACCTAGTATCCTAAATAGATTTGGGGAACATTGGGTCAGAAAAAATCTATGGGCAATTAAAAAGTCCCTAGTCACCCTTCCCATGGGGATTTGCATTCACCCCTCTATAAAAGCTATCATCGGGATCACCACAGCCCCTTCTGGCCTTAGAACATGCCAATCCCCCAAAAGGCAATGTTGTAACCTCGGATGACATATTATATTGGGTTTTAAAATCTTCTATGCCCCCAGGAGTATCTGACAGACTAGCAAATCTACCCATTTGATTAGGAGAGAAAGAATTGCTAAAGAATAAGGAAAAGAATAAGAAGAATAGGCCGAGGAAGAATAGGAACCTAAAGTCAGTATACAAACTAAATGGTACTTACAGAGAGGTATGAAAGGAGCACCTCAGACCGCTTCTTTGAAAGTCTGAAGATTCAAGAAATGGAAAAAAAGGACCCCCCCACTTCCTTTATATTGGAAGGCACAGGGTGCGGGAAATTTCCCGATCGAATTCTCATGAAAAATCTCCACCATATGAATCTCATCGTACCGTAGAATGTGGGGGACAGAGCGCCGTGTGAAGCAATTAATGGGGCGTCGCGGATACCGAAATTTCAGGAGCGCGTTCAGAGCAGCTGAAAAGACGTTGTCACTTGGGATTGTTCACTAAGTGTGTGAAGTTTGAAAACAAAAATCAAAACCCCACTTTCTTCAAGAAATGAAAAAATTTGAAGTTTTGAGGGGCTATTGTGAGGGTAAATGACTCGAGCAGGAGTGTTCCGTCGTGGGCCATGCCCGAGGACACATAGGAGCCCGAGGATGGTCAAAAGGTTTAATAAGTATCGAGATAAATGAGCTAAGGAGAAGGAAAAATAATAGCGAGCTGGTGGTGTCTCCCGCGGAGCGGAGCTTCCTCGAGAAAGTGTTGTGGAAGGTTGGAACTCGGCCACCAAGAGAATGTTGTGCAAGAGGTAATCATTCTTTTGAGGATAAGCTTTAGGAAAAGAAATCAACAATAAAGGAAGAAATATCTGAGAAGAAGGCTAATACCACCATATTAAATGCTCTGCACCTAACCAACTGACTGCATTTATGTGAAAATGACACCTGCACAATAATATTTTAGCTTACAGCTACTTACAAAAGCTTCCAGGAGGTTTCTGATGGGACAAGCATCCATGAGATCACTTACAGGATCAACAAGTGGAAGGTTGGGATGAAGGATGGAAGAACTATATAAGGAAAATACCTCTATAAAAAATGGGGCATGTAATCTGGGGGGGGAAAAAAGAAAAGAGAAAAGTAAAACATCTTGTACTTAGATAAACTTAAGTAAATATTAAAACACTTCGTCCTTGGATTTGAACGGGAAGTGTTATTTATGTTTAAAGTGTGTTTTCTTATCTTCTTGGCTTGAATCCAATCCATGAAAGCTCATACTTGATTTGCAGAGTCTGTTTCTTGTAAAATCCACTCTCTTAAAAATACATGTTTTGGGATTGTTGGGTCATCCTCTATTGTTGGCAAATTCTAGTCCTTACGTATATATATTTAAATAAACATTAAACAAATAAATTGCCAAAAATTAAAGGCAGTCAAATGGACACCTAATCAGTAGTAATCACCTTTTAACTATAAAAATAAGGATAAAAAATGTATTTGTTGGATTTTTGTTTGTTTGTCTCGGTCACCCTGCCACAGCAACAAATTGGGAAAAAAAGTGATAAAGCTTATTGTGTCGGTCCTTGTAGGATTGTTGTTTTATGAAAGCAAAACCAAGTCCATGCCAACATGTTGATGCATACGGGAGTGGGATATGCAGAAAGTACAATTTGTTTGCCTCTCTTGTAAGTAATATGAGCATTGGAGCAAAAATATACATTAGGTTGTAGGCCTAGTCGTTATGTAAAACACTGAAGACAGGCAGAGCCGCAGAAGACAAAATATGTTTTGACCGCAACAAAATTTATAATTTTTGTCACAATTTGTCCCTGTGTCAAGTTATGAGTGGTGTGTATATGTGAGTCTATAACTCCATCACTCACAACTTACCACGTAAACAAGTTGTGAGTTTTATTGTGATTCTAAGCTTCGAGCATTATTGAATAGAGCACTACTAATCAAAATTTGGCACTACAAAGTTTAATACAAAACATAACTAATTAAAAAAACAACAAATCAAATATTATTTTTGAAGGAAAAATAAAAAAATTTATGATACTAAATTTATTGTTTGTTTATGTGCAATCGTGGAAGACCTGCTTGCCTTTCAATTTTTTAGACATAATTATAGGTTATTCACATGTGATTCAAGTTATGATGATATATGTATGGACTATCTTCTTCTTAAAAAAAAAAAAGGCGGGTGTGTTGTTTGTGATGAAGATGGGAATTGGGTGATTGGGTTCTCTAGGAAAATAGAGAGAACCTCCAACTTCATGGCTGAAATGTGGACCTTACGGGACGGGCTAAATATTTGTTTATCAAAAAACTTTCTCGCTCTTGAAGTAGAGCTAGATGCTACGATTATTATTGATGCTCTAACCGACCCACACCTGATTTATTTTAACGATTTCACTCTCATGGAGGATCGCAAGCGGTTGGCCCATCGTTTCAACCAGATCTACTTTAAGCACCGCTAACGTGAGGCGAATAGATGCGCGAACAATCTTGCTAGGAAGGATGTCTCCCAGACATTAGATTTTCTTACTTTTAACAATCCGCCTGAGGACTATGATTTTACTTTTATGTCGGATTTGAATGGTTTGTGCTCGGTTAGACGTTGCCCTGAACAGTCTAATGCTATTTTGCCATAGTTTTCTTGAATGAATTTCCTTTTATACCCAAAAAAAAAATTTATATGTACTTTATTTACCTATGATTTGAAAATATCATTTTATCACCCTAAAATTAACTTGGTTAACCTCCATAATCCATTTAGAGAATGTTTGGGAAAAGTTTTTTTGTTTTCGTTTTTTGCCTTTGGTCTTGTATTTTTTTAATTCTTTTTTTAAAAAGTAAGCTAGCTTTTAATTTTTTTGTCACACATTTAACATAAAAATCACAAAAAAAACTATATATTTAAATAAATTACCGAAAATTGCAGATACCCAAATGGACAACTGGATAACCAGGGGTCTCGCAAAGGGAAGGCTGGGCACTCCATGACTCCCTATGACTCGCCCTGCACAGAATCAAAAGAACCCTCGCCCTCAAAAGGGCTAGGAGTATGCTCCCTCCTTTTTTGAGAGGAAGAGGAAGCTATCAGAGCAGCAAGTGTGCTAGGGAATGGCAAAGTCAAAGGGATGAGGAACACGGAAAAGGAAGACAAAGAAGCAAATTGACTGAAAGAGAGATAAGTTTAAAGATGGAAAGGTCGAGGAAGAAAAGGAAAAAATAAAAAATAAAAAATTGCAATAATAACGCAAAGAGCAGTTGGAAGAAGACGATGTATGGAAAGGCGCCAAAATTTAATTTTAGGGGGGAAGTTATTGGCATTTATTAATGGAAGTTACGGGGAACGTGAAAAGTGGGTGAAGGAAGTTTTTCACTCTAAAAAAAAAATGTAACTGCCACGTCCCATGCAAAAAGAGGAAGTTACGAAAGGGTGAAGCGCAACACGCAAAGGAGACCAGGATACCCAAAATCAGCAGGAAGTCAGGACCCTGAAAGAAGAGAGAAGGGAACTCGAGAATGATTAAAATGGCAAGGAAGGAAGTCCTACGGAAACTACAACTCTGTATTACTCACACGCGGGCTGCAGGCAACCCACGAGCTCAGGGGGCTAAATGTTGAGGTCTAAAAAAAAATCATGACACAAGGCCCAAAGGAATAGCACATTGGGCCAGCCCATGGAAAGTAAAAGTGAGAAAAAAAGGGGGTTGGGTTCACAAAAAAGAGAAGGATGGTATACCCCATATATTTGAGGCTCAAGATCCATGAAGGGGGCAAGTCTTAGAATCCATAAAGCAAAGGGAAGAAAGAAAAAGGCTCAGCCTACCAAGATCAAAGGACCAAGAAGAGTCCAATAGAAAGAGCTGGGCTGGGATCCTAGAGACTGCCAAGGGCCCGGGATCCCTGGGGCGTGCAGCACAGCCAAAGCAGGATTAAGACAACTCAAAAGGGGAACCAAAAGGCACGAGGAACGAAGGACTGATATGTCCTTCTCAAGCACTCAGTGCCACGATACAGAACCAGAGGATGGGGAAAGCAACAACTCATGAGCAAAGGGCCGGTACCTCGGGGAGCCTAGAAAGAAGAACCATAAGGGGAAGTAGCTGGGAAAACCTTCGACGTGGCAGAAAAGAACTTGGCTCGCTGGAGAAAAATGACAAAAAAGGAAGGGCGGCCAAAATGCTAAGTCTGGAAAAAGGAAGATAAAGAAAACTTGGAAGAAGCGAAGTTGTAGGTCAGCTCCTCCGAAGGCACCTTAGAATGGAAGGTCAGTAGAGGGCTTTAGGAGAAAAAAGCACCAAAAGAAGAGAACTATAAGGGATAAAGAATGGGTCGGGCACCAAAGTTGCTAGCACGCTACGGACTCCATTATCGATGAAGGCAAAGAAAGGAAACTAGCGGTACCCCGAAGCCCTGAGGTGACGCTATAAAAGAAGGAAGCAGCAACAGTGAAGGGGACAATTTTAGCAATAGTGAAATCAGGACAGAATCATAAAATTCTATCAAAAAACTTTAAGAAAACAATAAAATATCCCCTAGTATCCCAAAAACAGCCACTATAGCACATACTTGGATTCAAAAATGACTCAAACTTTGCAAGTCTTAGAGTCTTAGATAGCCATCAAAGTCTATAATTTTTGAGCTTATTTGGACCTTGTATCATGTCTTAGTGAGCACATTATGATCATTAATTAAGAAAAACTAACAAAGCACTTCTTGTTAAATTGAGGATACTGAACAATTATTTTGTGTTTCTTTATTACTTTGTTTACCTTTATTGTTTTCTTGTTGCTCAATACCTATATTCTCACTTGCCAGTGTATACGTATTGTCACACATTTAACATAAAAATCACAAAAAAAAACTATATATTTAAATAAAAATTATATAAATAAATTACCGAAAATTGCAAATACCCAAATGGACAACTGGTCAGTCTTCACCTTTAAAAATAAGGATAAGAAAATGCATTTGTAGGGTTTTTGTTTGTTTGTTTAGTCACACCCTGCCACCGCAACAACTTGGGAAAAAAAAAGTGATGAAGGTAATTATGTTAATACTTGGTAGGACTAGGTAGGATTATTGTTTGGGAAATGTTAACAAGCACCCTTGTTAAAGTTTCTTTTTTTGTGTTTCACTTAAAAAAAGGAAAAAAAATTGTCAAAAAAATTGCTAAAAGAAATTAAATTTTGTTTTTGTTGTCAAAAACTGAAAAACTACCGAAAGCTGAAAAAATTACCTAAAAGTGTGTTGTTAACAAGTACCTTCCGTTAACACAACCCTCATTGTTTTATGAAAGCAAAACCAACCCAATGCCAATATATGTTCATGCACATGGAACATGCAAAGAATGTACAATTTGCTTGCCTCTGTTGTAAGTAATACACGAGCATCTGAGCAAAA
This sequence comes from Castanea sativa, assembly GCF_040712315.1. Taxonomy (NCBI): domain Eukaryota; kingdom Viridiplantae; phylum Streptophyta; class Magnoliopsida; order Fagales; family Fagaceae; genus Castanea; species Castanea sativa. The sequence goes on from NC_134020.1 coordinate 43,557,396, forward strand.
AGACACTCCAGGTTGTAGGCCTCGTTGGTATGTAAACCACAGGGACAGGTAAGTACCAAAAATGTTATGAACACAATAAAATTCATAATTTTTGTCTCAATTTGTCCAAGTGGCAAGTTGTGGAGGCAAATTTTTAGCTATTTAGCACCATAAAAAAATCACTTTAACTATTTTACCTTTTCACATCCAGCAATAGTGGTTTTATTTTAACTTTTAACACAATAAAATAATATTTCATTCAACCACCAAAACATAACCACAACCACCATCAAAGTCATAGAAATCATTGCATAGCCACAACCTTGCCACTATAACCAATGCCCATCAAAAACCAGTGAAGAAGAACAAAAAAAGAAAGCAGAAAAACCAAAAAAAAAAAAAAAAAAAAAAAAAAAAAAAAAAAAAAAAAAGAAAAACACAAACTCGAAACCGAAACCCATACTTGAAATAAAAACCCAGCCCAAAACATAAGCACAGCCCAAAACGTAGCCCAAAATCCACGCCAAAACACAAGCACAAACGCCGAAAATAGAGAAGAGAGGTCAAGATGGGTCAATGTGGGTCAGCGACCAAGCATGGGTCGACGATGATGGATCTGTGGTGGCTGGGCTTGTGCAGATTGGCGTGGAGGAAGAAAGAAGTAGATGGAGAGGTACAAAGGAGAGAGACATGAAGAACAAATGCACGGAAGAAAACGAAACATAGAAGAAAAAAGGAAAATAAGAAAAGTAGTGTGGACGCAAATTTTTTTTTATATTTAAAATTACCTTTAAGTTATAGTGCACAGCCAAAAGTAGTTGTGCACTGTAGCTATGGAGCAAAAAAATATAGCTTTAGCTCTACTATTGTAGGACACATTTTGGTATTTAGTGGTGCTAAAAAACCACTAAAAATAGCAAAATAGCTATTTACCACCATTGCTTTAGATGCTCTAAGTATATGTAAGTCTACAACTACCGCTCATGTGAATTTTATTGTGGTTCTAGCAAGGACGAACACAAGATTTTAAGTTAGCGGAGACCTGAATATAAAGAAAAAAAAACTTCAAATAAACATCTATATAATATTAAAAAATTTATAAATACACAAAATTGTTATTTCTAAATACATTAAAATGCAATCATCTACCAACAAAGAAAAAAAAAACAAAATAATTTTTTTTTAATACTAGGCTAGTTGGGGTTTTTTATTTTATTTTATGTTGAAGTTAGAGCATTTACAGTGATGGTGCTAAAAATTTTAGTTTTTAAAACCTAAAAAACTATTTTATCTATTTTATCACCCCACTTTACAATACACCTAATAATAAATATTTTACTTCATTTAAAATAATATAAACAACTCATTAAAATAATAAATTAAGAAATTAAGAGAATTTGACATTTTTAATTGAAGGAAGAGATATAATCTTAATAAAATATTTTATTTTATTTTTAACAACTTGCTACAGTCTACTGGTATTTATATCGATTTACTATAGTTGCAAAAAATTTAGCGTTAACTTCTCCAATAACACATGATTTTTTGGTTCTTTGGTGGCAAAATAGGTTTTTTTTTTGTTGCTAAAATACAATCAATATTGTGAATGTTTTTATTATTTTTGTTAAATTTTTAGATTGGATAGTTGTTGTAAGGGCGCGAGTTGGTTCCTAAGCCCAAAAGGAAATAAGATTAAGGCCAAACGAGTCCAATACAATGAATTTGTAGAGAATGGGTTGGAAACAAAGCTTTAATAAGTTGGACAACAACTATAATGAATCCAGATGACAAGAAAAACCAAGGTAAACAGGTTTTATGCAAAATAACTCTTCCTCGGCAACGTTTGAGGATAATAGCTCTTGTATATATCTTTCTTAAACTTGATTACAATTTCAGTTTTTGTTGCTACAGTGTTTTTTTTCACAGATTCTCAGATGAACCTCTTCCTTCTCCTGGAAGATTTCTTATATTATATAGCCTCTTCCAGCTGATCTTGGCCCTTCATTTGTTGATCATGTAGGTCATTACTCGAGTGCTTGTCCTATCAGATGCCTTTCCAAATCTTCTATGAGTTGCGGCAACCAAGACAGCACTGTTCATGGGTCTTCTCCACATAAATGTAGCCAGAGGGTTTGGTGGAGTGCAATAAATGTGGTGGCAGTTACCATCCCTTCAGACACGCTAGGACTAACCCCTTCTCTGAAGCCCTTCCTCTACAGTGCGACCTCCTCTGGTAATGTGTCATGAACGTGGCCAAGGCTCACCTCCTTGCCTTGCCATCCGAGGGTATGGTATTCTTAGAACTGTATCGGCCTCCTCAGTATCAAATATGACACATGACATTATTACACTATCAAATTACTGCATCCCACAGTTGCCATTTGGGTTAGGTCAATTAGGCTGATTGGGGAGGAGGGGGTTTGAGGTTTTGGAAGGGGGCTTACCTATAAAAATTGTTAGGTTCTAAGTACTTAGGAACTAATGTATTAGAACTCTAATGTGTATTGTTGGCAAACCATGATCAAAACAGGTGTCTAGTTATGTTTTAGACTTGCACAAAGTATGTTATTTATGTAAAGTTGGAATCGAGTTAACTGTAGAAGTTATTGTGCATTTCTGCCTGACTCGATCAATCGAGAATTAGACTCGACCGATCGAAAGTCGTGCAGATTATTTTTTTCTGCAGAATTTCTAACTCAGCCCTAAGCCCATATGATGTGTAGGGTTTTATGTTTTGTCCTAGGTATAAAAGGCAAATCCTAGTCACGTTTTTGAGGTTGCTCATATTGCTGTTTGTGTGAATCTCTTGTGAGATCTGAGAGGTGCTTGCCTTCGCACAAGCTTAGGATTATCAAGAAGGAGATTTCTTCGAGAGCTTGATGATCATTCAGTTGCTGCCACAAGAGCTTAAAGATATATAAGTGGGAGTGCTTGTACTTGCTGGAGAATCCAAGAAAGAAGGAGTTTGTGGTCTCGGAGTCTGTGGTCTCGGAGTTTGCACGTGGTCGTGTCAGTAAGTTTTCTAATGGTGGGCAGCAATAGAATGTTAGTGGTTTAAGTCGCTATTGTACAAATTTCGATTCTTTCATAGTAGATTTAGTTTTACCTTGAGGATAGTTAGGCTAAATCCTCTCTAGGTTTTTTACCGATTTGGTTTTCTTGGGTCATCCTATCTTTGTGTTTTTATATTCCGCACTTTACATTGATATGATTATATGATTGTGTTAACCTAGATCTGGAATTTGGACTAAGTAATAACTTGACTTGTTAACTAGGTTAATCCAATTGTGTTTTAAGGGGTCTAAATAATTCCAACAAAAATTATATATATATATATATATATATAATATAATATATAAAAAAAAGGACCTTGTAGGGCCTGGGCCAAACCCCATCTGGTCTGTCCCTAAATTCTAACATTATTGGACAAAGCACTACTAACCAAAATTTGGCACTAACTAATTAAAGAAACAACTGATCAACCATTATATTTAAAGGAAAATTGAAAAAATTTATGACACTAATGGTGTGTTTGGTAGAGTGGATTTTAGGGAGGATGGGAAAAATGAGAAGGGAAAACTTTATGGAGAGTGTGTTATTGGGAGAGGGAGAGGGGAAAATGGTGGTGGAGTCCGGATGTTTTTTCTTCGTACCAACCAAAAAGTTCTCTCCCCAAAATGGGGAGAAAATTGGATGAGGGGAAATCTACTGGCAACTGACGAAAATGCCCGTGTGCACTTGCACATGGACTTCATTCAGTATATTGCTCTTTTTTTTATAACCTTCTTATTTCCTAGATGTTGCATCTTCCTCGTTGTCTTTTTTCTTTTTTCCTCTCTTTTACTTTCCTGGATGTTGCCTTTTCCCTTTTTTATTCTTTTTTCTTTTGATTTCCTTGGGTTGTCGCCGTGACAATGCTTTGTTTTTTTTTTTTTTAGACTCAAATTTTTTTCCTGGACATGATTATTATTATCTATTAAATTTGGGTGATTGTTTTGTCTTTTTTTATTGCTTGTCACTTTTTTTGTTTTAATTGAGCATCATTTTTTAAAAAAGGTATATGAGTAAATTTATACAAACTCACTTTTTCTATCCCTCCACTTTTTCACTCCCAATCAAACAAAAATGAGAGAAATTATAATTTTTTTTTATTCTCTTACTTTCCATCCCTCCAACCAAACAAACTCTAAATTTATTGCTTGTTTAGGTGCATTCATGGTAGGGGTGGCAATTCGTGTTCGCGTGTCGGGTTCGTGTCGTGTCAAGTCATGAGTATTCGACTACATAGGTCAACACTAACCCGACCTGTTTATTAAACGGGTCAAGATTTCTCAACCCTAACACGACCCATTTATTAAACGGGTCAGTCGTGTCGACCTGTTTATCAGATTTTATCAAAATGAAAAATAAAAATTAATGAAAAAACAAACAAATAAATATTTTTAATATAAAATTTAGAACTAACCAGTAACTGCATCACAAATAATCATTCAAAGTTAAAGCATATCCCAATATCACAAATAATCAATCACAATATGTCAAAGAAAATAAATCACAACAACTAATAAGTTTATATACCTAGAGTTTGAAGGGTATATTGGTAAAATATCATTTAATTAAACGGGTCAGACGGGTCAAACAGGTTCTATGTGTTCAACCCTAACCCAACCCATTTATTAAACGGGTTAGTCGTGTCAACCCGAATATGACACGAACCCGTTAAGCCTCAACCCATAACCTGCTAATTTCGTGTCGTGTCGTGTCGGATTCGCGGGTCGTGTCAAATTTTGCCACCCCTAATTCATGGAAGGCTAGCTTGCCTTTCAATATTTTAGGCATAATTATATGTTACTGATCCCATGTGATTCGGGTTTTTATTTTTATTTTTTATAATGCTATTGTTATGAACTTATTCAATTTATGAAAAGTTATAATTTTATATGTATGGAGTATGGACTATCTTCTTCTAAAAAAATGTTACTTATATGTACTTTATTTACCTATAATTTGAAAATATCATTTTATCAACCTAAATTTAACTTTTTTAACCTCCATAATTCATTTAGAGAATATTTGGGTTTTTTTTTTTTCGCTTTGGCCTGTTTGGAATGAGGGGAGAGGGAGGAGTAGAATTGACTAAAAATAAGCTAATTTTGAACCAATTCTATTTTACTTTACTCTACTCCTTCTTTCCCTCTCCCAATCCAAACGAATCATTATTGTTATTTTTTTTTGCAAGTAATCTCTTTTATTTTATTTTTTTGAAAAAATAAGCTAACTTTTAACATTTTTGTCACACAGTTAACATAAAAATCACAAAATAAACTATATATTTAAATAAAAATTATACAAATAAGTTGCCGAAATTTATATATTCCCAAACGAACACCTAATCACCCTTCACCTTCAAAAATAAGGATAACAAAATGTAGATTTTTGTTTGTTTAGTCACACTGTCATACCCTGCCATCACAACAAATCGGGAAAAAAAGTGATGAAGTTTATTGTGTTGGTAGGATTGTTGTTTTATGAAAGCAAAACCAACCCAATGCCCAATATGTATGTTCATGCACATAAAATATGCAAAGAGAACGTACAATTTGCTTACCTCTCTTTGTAAGCAATGCTCCAGGTTGTAGCCCTTGTCGTTATTATGTAAAACCCAATGCCACGCGTTCTTTTGGCGCCACATTCCCTTTTCGACCATGATCTCACTCACACAACTCTCGTTTCCTTTGACTGAAAGCAACGTGTCTAGGTCAGCCCAAAACCAAAGAAAATTAAAGAAGAGGGTTAAAAAGATTAAGGCAGTGTGGCCGACCACTATTTTTGGATCATACTCCTTGGTCCTTTTACTCCTTTTCAGTTTCCACCTCTGCTTCTCTATCGCAATACATGACAAGATCTTAAAGAAGGTTATCCTAATCAATGACTTTGACGAAGACATTACCAACCCCTAAATATAAACGTTATAATTGTATGGGGAAAAAAAAAGCATTTAATCATTTATGATTGGGATAGTTCATAATTCTACTTTTATTTTTAAAATCAAATTTATCTATTTATATTTAGAAAATAAGAAAATATTTAAATTTGTTACTTTTTTCAGTTAAATTTAACAAAATGTTTTGAAAAAGTTATTAATTGTATATCACAAATGAGAGAAAAAGTTAACGATTATACTATTATTTTCTAAGATTACATTTGTAATCATTGTAATTTTATTGGATTTAACTGAAAAAGTAACAGATTGAAGGTATTTACTCATTTTTCAAATATAGATGGAAAATTAATTGGTGTCAAAGATAAAGGGAGGGGGAGATTGTGAACTACTCCAAACATAGAGAGGATGAATGTATTTTTTCCCCTAATTGTAATGTACCTTTTTATTTAATCAACACTATAAGTTTTATTCAAGAACAAAACAAAGCAGAGGAAAAGTCAAGTTTAAGGTATAGAATAAAAGATTAAATTAAGAAGAGTAAGGTTATAAAAAAACAAAAAAACAAAGAAGGATTCTAGTCTTTCTAGATAAGCATTGTGGAATAAATGATTAGGTGGGTCTTACTAAAAAAACAAAGAAGGATTCTAGTCTTTCTAGATAAGCATTGGGGAAAACATGATTAGGTGGGTCTTACTCTTACATGGAAGTATATTTGATGAACTTGAAATCCAAGTGCTAATCTAGTATTAAGTCACCATATCTATAGTGTCGGCTCAATGGTATAAGCCATTGATGTGGCCGCTTAAGGCTCCGAGTGAAAAAAAGGTCCCTAAATTTTAACCAATAGCAATAATTAAGTCAAAATATTAGCCAATAAATAAAATGATATTTTCTTATCAAATGAAAAACAAATTAAAAAGAGAAAAAAATGCTATGTCCACAACATTTTTCATAACATTTTTACAAAAAATCCTAAATAGCAAATTGTTAAAGGTTGTTATTGACAGCAAAAAAATAATTTTAGTGGTTGGTTCAACTAGAAAACAAAAAACAATTTAACACCTAAGATTTATTATGAAAAATATTCTGAATGTAGCACTTTCAAAAGAAAAAAGAAAAGAAAGAAAGCAATTCACTTAAAAATTCACAACATTTTTTACTATAGTCGAGTTAGCAAACTTTTACTAGTTTTCAATTAGATTCACCACTAACATCACTTTTTTACTTACTACTATCAATCTGCCACATCAACAAATGTAAAAAGTTTTGTCAAATCTTTTTGTGTCTATAAACTTTAAAAAAAAAAAATTCTACGTGGTTCATGTTAATTAATGGTAATTTTATATATGAAACAAGATAACTAATTTTCACCTCAAGCCCCCAAATTCATCAAGCGCCCCTGCATACTTGTTACTAAATTTTGTGGAAATTTGGGGTATTATTTATAGGTTGCTCCTCTGTTTTTGGGGTGGGGTTTCATAATTGAGGTTTCATGTTTATTAGTTTTTTTTTTGATAAGTTCATGTGTATTAATTTATGCAAAAGAAAAAGATCGCTTTTCCATACACAATTAATCCAATCGACAACAAAGGCTGGTTTTAATAGAAAGCAATAGACATGAAACAAAGCATATAACATTAAAAGAAGTAAAGCACTTTGAACCATTTCTTCGGGGTAAGGAGGGAAAAGAATCCACTAGGCAAACTCTTTATAAAACGTACCTTGTAAGTAATTTTGCATAGCTATTCTAAGAGCTTTTTGTGTGTGTTATGCTTTGATATTTGGAGAGGAAGATTAGAATATTAGACGTATTCGTCAGAAATACAAAAAATAGTACCAATTTATACCTTCACAACATGAACAACAAAACTAAAAAGGTCATGGCTAAAAGGGAAAAATGCTCTGTTTTGCTTGATCCATCGTGCCTCCCGTGGGTTTTCTTCACTTGCAAATGGGATGGGACAAGTACATGCCACACGATTAAGTGTCCATTTGAAACAGTTTATTTAGTTAACATTGAATTTTTTTTGCTGAAAGTGTAAAAAAAAGTTAAAAAATAAGCTAAATAGTATAGTGAGACTTATGAATAGTATCAAAAAATGCAGTGAGACTCATGAATAGTAACAAAAATAAACTGAAAGTAGAGATAAGCTGAAAATTTTAGCACATCCTAAACGCACACTAAACCCTTAAATCCAAAACAAATTCATGAATTAAATTAATATCCTTACTAGAATTTTGAAATCCACCCAAAAAGGAATAATAGAAAACATTTTTATTTATTTATTATTTTTCAATAGTCTTAATGCACAAGGGGCCACAACCACTAAATTATAGTAAAGAAGTTATATATGCTTTTTAGATACTACTAAATTAATACATGATGCACAAGGGACCACAACCATGATGCCCAAGGGCACAAGGTAGGTTTCATGGACCTGTGATTCAATCTTGTGGCGGGCAAAAAGTGAAACAATGACCTTAAGTCAAAACTTACTATTTTTGCTCACACAATTAATTTTGAAGAGATAGGATGCTTACTCAACTTTGAATACCCTTAACAAGATGAAAAGATTTAACTGTAGTTGATTGAATTAAATCAGAGTGTAAGTGTACACACATAGATAAGAAACAGCCTTGAAGGGCCTATATTGAGCTCCTCGGGTTTAGTTTGAGGTAGTGATTACAAATGGTTTTATTTCTAAAAAGTGAATCCCCTTCTTCCAAGGGCTTCTCAGCCTTATATAATCAACTAAGGTATATCTGAACCCTACATCTGGAGGGTCAGGGTTCAATTCCTTTGATAATTGTCCCGTCAAGGTCTTACTAGAAGGCTTCCACACTGGATATGAGTTATGCTGACATTATTCAGATGCCATTTTCTCATTAATGCGGTCAGCTAAGTGGATGCAAAGTGTTGAATGCAGACGTGACGAATGCTTTATCTGTTATCTATCCTTTTCCTTTCCTTCTTAGCTTGATGACAAATCTTTCTCCTCATCCTTGGTTTGCACCCTACAACCTTTAGCCTTGGTTCTTGATCTCCCGATGGCATGTCGATATCCTCAGGGTCCTCAGGTGTTATGGTGTTCCTGTACCTATAAAGGGTTACTCATATTTTCCCAAGGATGTTTTGTTAGTGCTTCCCGAGGTTCGTACTCCTGACATTGTCCTTAGTTTATCTGTCTATATTCTTGAATTCTTGTCCTCCCACAAATCCCATCCCACTTAATTGTCATCTCTAGCCATAGCTTCTTGTTTATAAAGACACTTGTTTATATGATAAAATTGGTGTAAGTAGCGGGTACATATAAAAATAATTTTTTTAATTACAATTTTTTTTATTTAATAAAAATTACAAGTTATTATCTTAAGAAAATATAAAAAACAAATTATGAAAAAAAAGTAGTGATAAAAAAATAATTCTAGATTGTCTTTGTATTTGACCAAAAGGCCATTTAAAAATTAAAATCATGATCTTATCAAATAAATAAATATAGAATCATGGTGCCATCGAATTTCACTTTTTCTCTCTTTATTTTTTTGAAAATATAATAATGCGACAAAAGTAATTTTTTTTAACAACTTTTTTACCAACAATGTGAAAATGAGTAATTTTTAGGTATTATCAGAGTATGAAGAATGGTGTTTCTTTATTTTACATTCATGATACAGTCTACTCCTTAAATTTATAATAAGGTTCACAATAAATGTAAGAAGATGAAGTACAATTTTTCCATATTCTGGAAGCACCTAAGAATTTTATCATGATAAGAATATATCATTTTTTTAGAGAGTTTCAACTTATAACATTTGCTCTTAATAATGACACTTTATTATTAGACCAAAACACCAATCAGTTTTTGATGTAAGCAGAGATTGAACCCCAGATCTCTTATACAACCGTTAAAAACTTTGCCAGCTGAGCTAACTAGAACCCACTCAATATGACATATTTGAATTCTCCATTTCTGGGATTGTTTCAAAGTTAAAAGAGTCCTCCCAATGCAGTCCTAGTCGGCTATACAAAAAAGTGAAAAACATTTTACCATCCAATCTGATATACAAGGAATAAAGTGAGCCCACTTCCCAACCAATAAAATCAAAATATTCTCTTAAAAATTTTTAATAAGAAACTTAGGAGAAAGGTACAAGTAAAAATTTGGATACATGAATAATTTCAAATGAAGCATTCTTTTTCTACTTTAGATAAATATGAAGAAGCCATTGAATGATATTCCTTTCCCACCAAAAAAAAAAATTCCTAGTTTCCTACACTTCACTTAAAAGCAAAAAAGTATCAAAGATAATTTATATACATATGAAGTCTTCTAAAGTATAGGATATGCCCACAAATATGAAATGATAGGAGGAATTGAGTACTTAATAAAAAGAAATAGATAGACTTTAAAACAAGTTTACTTAGTGAAAAATGTTTAGGATGCATAACGACAAGGAATATGAAGAAAAAAAAATGTATTGTGCTCTGACTCTCTCAATCTCTCAGCCCTAATTTTGCCAATAGTCAAGAGTTCCTTCCATGCTAAGTCTAATACATATACAAGTTTATACTAAATGATAACTGGTAATTTAAGCCAATAAACGTGGCCTGAAAGTTTCGAACACGTAAGTCCTACTTTTTCAATGGCATTTTCTTCAACATAGATCAAGGTGGTCCAAAAGTTGGGGTATATATAGGACGAATAGAATACAAGAATCATTATTTTAAAACATTTTATTCTGTTTATAATGTTCCCACTTTTTCTCTTTGTTCTTTTCCCACACAGAACTTACGTGTTAAGAGCCTAAAAAGCAAATGAATGTCCAACGACACTAAGCAAAGGATTGTACGGATTTTTGGGGGTCCACTGAAGAGCAGTTTTTTTTTTTTAAACAATTGGTGGGGTCTCCCTTGAGTCCACCAACGACCTAGGAAGTCCTATTTCCCAGATCACGTCACGATTTTCTTTGTACAACATCGCCGCCTAAAATTTATATATCGTGGGTAATGGCTTGGACTTAGGAATTGGATAATTACTGGTTTCTTCTTGGGCACATCGTATGGTAGTTTGGTACTCACCATATATCCAATACAATTTCTTCTCTGTTCCCAATAAACCCACTCTTGACTATTTTACCCCTTTGGTTTTGTCTTAAATTTGCCACCAGAGTAATCAATGCCGGCACTTCCTCTCCATGTTTTAATGGAAAATGTTAACCAGCTGGATAAATTATTTTGTCCACGTGACAACGTGAAGTTCATTATTTTATTAAAATTGTTGAAAGAAAGTAAGTTTTTATTTATTCTTTTTAATCTCAAACTGACTCAATAATGTTAAATAGATCTGAGTCTTTTAGTGAAATGTTAAAAAATGTCGTGGTTCTATTATGATAACTGTATAATTTGTTCTACTATTGTAATTGTAAGGTGTCTCCTTCTCAAAAAAAAAAAAAAAAAAGTATAGTAAGGTGCCGCTAATAAAAAATTGATATAAATTAATGAAATGAGCTAAAAATACTGCTAGGGTAATATATGAAACTAAAAAAAAGTTGACTCTACTAATTCTACTATCTACACTCTATAAAACAGAACCTCGGACATAAAGCGATATTTGAAAACCAATAATTTAAGCCGATATTAATTATTTATTACATTAATTGCACCCACTTTTCAAGGGTATTGAACTGAAAATTCTCTAATTAAAAGACGATTAATAAATTGTTCGGTTCGTCATCCAAAACGACTTGTTATGGGTTAAGTGGTTAACAACTACTCGTCTTCCCCACTCGCGGCATTTCAATGGTTTTTAGCGGTTTTTCAAAATTTTAAAATTGGATTAGTTGAAAAGGTCATTTAAACGTTCACGATAGGATCGAATTGGGTATTAGGATAAGAATTGGAGGGTAAAATTGTCAGAAAAGAAATAAACCCCGCCGTCGCCCAAAAAATTAAATGCTTATTATTATATTTTGATTTTTCCACACGTCTTAAGGCATTTCTTCCCTCTATATTTTCTACCTGACCAATTTTCTTCTTCCCTGCCTCTCCCACTACTATTTTCTCACACTCTCTCTCTCTCTGTTTCGCTCTCTCATTGAAAGTCGTGACACTTCACTGAGTTTTCTCTCTCTCTTGCTCGCTCGCGCACACAATGTCACGACGTGGCGGCGGTAGGCAACCGGACTATCGTCGTGATCAACCGTCGCCGGCGTCTCAACAAGGCAGTGGAAGAGGCAGAGGCGCTGGTGGCGGACGAGGCGACGGCGGTGGACGTGGCGGACGAGGCGACGCTGGTGGACGTGGCGGACGTGGTGACGCTGGTGGACGAGGCGCCGGAGGTAGAGGCGCCGGTGGAGGAGGAGGAGGAGGAGTAGGCCGCGGTGCTGTTCCTTATAGTTTCTCTCCGGTGCCTGCTCCGGTTGTTTCACAACCATCATCGTACGCTCCACCTTCAACTTCGGCTCCTCCTCCGCCTCAGCCTCGGCCTCAGCCTCAGCCTCAGCCTCAGCCTCAGCCATCGTCGTCCACGGTGGCTGAGCTTGCCAGAGGTGTCGAAAGGACAGTCACATTGCAGGAGCGAGCTCAGCCTTCGTCCTCGAAAGCCTTGGTCGTTCCGAGAAGGCCTGGTTACGGAACCGTCGGAAAGAAAATCCAAGTCCGAGCAAATCATTTTCTCGTCGAAGTCGCTGATAGAGATCTCCACCACTACGATGTGAATATCTCATACACAAACTTCGTCTCCTTTTTTTCCTTATTTATTTATTTACATTTTTTCCTTTTATGCCTTTCTTTTTAATGCTCCAAAATTATTTTTCATCATCCTGTTTCATATATTTTATTTTGCTCTTATATTTTAAATCTTCGTTGATTACAATTTATTTTCTTTATTTTTTGTCTTTGAACTTTCGGTTTATTTCAATATTTTTTAAATGTGCGAAGTTGATGTTTGTGTTAATGTAACAATCGGTCCAGAAATGGAGTTTTGTTTCTTCTTCTTTTTCTGTGTTTACTTATCTATTATTTATTTACTGTCGAAGAATCTCGTTTCAGCAAGACTAATAGCACAATGTTGATTTTTAGTCTTTTTTTTTTAAAAATCTGTTGATTAATTTTTTTTTTTCCATTTTTTGTGTTCTTTGACCCTTTGTTTTCAATTTTTTTTTAAGTGTGTGAAGTTGATGCATGTATGAGAGTCAGTGAATGTAAAAATGGAACCATTAATGGAGATATTTTTTTTTACTCTCATTTCAGGACTAATGGCTTTCTGTTGGTAGTAGTTTTTGTTCTTGGGTATTTATCTCAGATTCAATATGTGTAGAATGTAATGCATGTGTATATTTTGTGTTGGTTTAGGTGACTATAGCGCCTGAGATAACTTCAAAGAGTGAATCGGAGTTGATGTTTGTGTTAATGTAACAATCGGTCCATGAATGGAGTTTTGTTTCTTCTTCTTTTTTTGTGTTTATTTATTATTTATTTCTTGTCTAAAAATCTCATTTCAGCAAGAATGATCACACAATGTTGATTTTTAGTCATTAAAATAAAAATCTGTCGATTAATTTTTTTCAAATGTATGTGTTCTTTGACCTTTTGGTTTTCAATTTTTTTTTTGAAGTGTGTGAAGTTGATGCATGTGTGTATTTTTGTTTTTCATTTCCGGACTAACGGCTTTCTGTTGATAGTAATTTTTGTTTTTGGATATTTATTTGAGGATTTAATATGTATTAAATGTAATGCATGTGTATATTTTGTGTTGGTTTAGGTGACTATAACGCCTGAGATAACATCAAAGAAAGTGAATCGGAGTGTAATGACTCAGCTAGACACAATGTACCGAGAGTCACATTTTGGTAACAGAAGGGCTGCTTATGATGGCAGGAAGAGCCTTTATACTGCAGGAGCATTGCCATTTACATCCAAAGAGTTCATTGTCAAGTTACAAAATGAGGACCATCCTACATCTTCATCTTCTGGTTCTGCGAGGTATTGTTCTTTCATTTTCTCATGTTGGGTATTTTCAATTTTGTGGTGGTTTAAATTTTGTCTGATATGAGTTGCCATTGCTCTGTTTGAGGTGCAGAAAAGAACGCCAATTCAAAGTGGCAATTAAGTTCGTTGCTAAGGTTGACTTGCAGCACCTGAAAGAGTTTTTAATCAGTAGGCAGTCAGATGTTCCGCAAGAAACAATTCAAGCTCTTGATGTGGTATTCAGAGCAGAACCATCATTGAAGTAAATTATATATCTACATTTTTCTTGTATTGATATGGATTTTTTTTAAAAAAATTCAAAACTGTGTTAACCTGGTGAAAATTTGCCTATATAGATATACTGTTGTGGGGAGGTCATTTTTTCATCCTAGCTTGGGTACTCAAGGTGAATTGGGTGATGGTATTGAGTTTTGGAGAGGCTACTACCAATCTCTCAGGCCAACACAGATGGGGCTTTCTCTAAATATAGGTATTCCTCATTCTTATCTATGCTTATTCGGTATGTTTCATTCAAAGTTGCACTCGTATTATATTGCTTCTAACATGTGATTGGTTTTGTTGCAGATGTGTCAGCCAGAGCGTTCTACGAACCACTTCGTGTGACTGACTTTCTTGTAAAACATTTCCGTTTTAATCTGTCAAGGCCTCTGTCTGATCAGGACCGTCTTAAGGTTATTTTCTACGCTTTATGATGTGATTGTTGATGAATAAATGTGACTTTTGAATGAAATGTAGATGATGATTGAAGTTAGCTTCCATTGTACCCCAACAAAAAAAAATTGAAAAACATTAAGAGTGTTTATACTCATGTACCCAAAAAAAAAAATTCATATAGTTTTGAGAATTTTGAAATTCACCAAATAGGAATAAGAGAGAACATATTTTTTAATTATTTTTCAATAGTCTTAATGCACAAGGGGCCACAACCACTAAATTAATACATTACTATTCCCAAGGGCACAAGGTAGGTGTCATGCACCTATGATTCAATCCCATCCCACTTAATTGTCATCTCTAATCATAGCTTCTTGAATATAAAGACACATTAATATGGCTTGTTATTATGATAAGATTTTTTTTTGGGAAAAGATATTATGATAGAATTGGTGTAAGTAGTGGGTCCATATAAAAATAATTTATTTCAATTACAATTTTTTATTATTTAATAAAAATTACATTTTATTTTCTACGCTTTATGATGTGATTGTTGATGAATAAATGTGACTTTTGAACAAAATGTAGATGATGATTAAAGTTGGCTTCCATTGTACCCAAAAAAAAAATTGAAAAACATTAAGAGTGTTTAATATGCAACAGTGTAAACATGTACAACCACATATGCTTTCTTCAGATATTCTGTTGGCTATTACTAGAAGTTCTACTCTCAATGGCTTGTTGATGATGTACTTATAAAAAAAAATGGTTTGTTGATGCATAGATTTGCTCCAATGAAGTAATTCTGTTTTGTTTGTGAATTTCAGATTAAAAAGGCTTTGAGAGGAATAAAGGTCGAGATTACTCATACGGAGTATGCAAAAAGTTACAAAGTCAATGGTGTTTCGCCACAACCAGTTAGCCAGACAATGTGAGTAACTAGGGGTGCATTTGTGTAAGGCTTATTGCATTTGCGTTTTCCCTAGTTGCTTTTTTTTTGGTTGGTCCATGGCACTGTTCAAGGACCAGCTAAGTGCTAAAAACGGGTGAACAGTAATTTGTAGCAATAAAAAAAATTTGCCAAAGTGTTTTCAGCAAAAAAATTTTAGTTTTCAGCAAAATAGGCGGCATCCAAACGCAAACTAGGCTTTTGTATTTGTCCTCTTCCATTCTCCCCCTCTTTTGCATCCCTCTTTTATTGGGGTATTTAGTATGTAACCATAACGTTGTATGTAGTGAATATAAATGCCAATTCAGCTAGGTAGACTGTGTTTGCATTGCTCTGTTGTGGTTGTTGCTGGTTTTTTTTTTTTTTGTGAGTTGAATACAAAAATTGAAAAATAAATAGGATTTTATTTAATGAAAATGCCATGGTTTCTTGAAAAATCATAAGTAACTGCCTCCCTCCCCCTTTTTGCCTCTTTTTCTAAATGATATCTTTTATGACGTTTTTTGTTTTGTTCTGTTTATTTGCAAATGCTCTTAGAAACTATCCTTTCTCATGGATTTAAGTTTGCTTATACTGCAAATTGTTTTCTAGTTGTATTAAGTTAGCAATTTAGGTAAAAACAACTTTTTGATAAGAATTTGTTGACTAGTGACTTGTTTATTTGTTGGCTGTTTTTTTTTTTTTTTTTGTGCTTTGAAATTGTCTTCTTCAACTTATGTGCGTTTTTTTTTTAATAAAATTTTTGGACTAATTATTGTTCATTTTCCATCAGGTTTACCCTTGATGACAAGAAAACAAAGACATCAGTTCTTCAATATTTTCGTGACAAATATAACATTGTTCTCCAGTATGCGTTTTTGCCTGCCCTTCAAGCTGGTAGTGATTCAAAACCAGTTTACTTACCGATGGAGGTCTGTGTGATTGCTGCTGGACAGAGATACACTAAGAGATTAAATGAAAAACAAGTAACTAACCTATTAAGAGCAACGTGTCAACGGCCAATTGACAGGGAACGGAGTATCACAGGGGTATGTTAATGTTGTAAATTGGCAATAATTTGTTCATATCTCTTTTGATTGAGCTTGTATGATATCCAATATGGATTTGTTGTTGGTAATTTGGTGATGTATGGTTCTCTTTTATTACAGATGGTAAAGCATAATGATTTTAGTAGAGTTAAGCTTGTACGTGAGGAATTTGGAATTGAAGTACGAGAAGGACTTACAACAGTTGATGCTCGAGTGTTGCCGTCTCCAATGGTAATTTTGTGGTGGTTTGTTTGTTTGAGCTATTTAGTCTATATAATACAGTAAAATTTAATGTCATTTCTGTTTTTGCAGCTGAATTATCATGAAACTGGGAGAGAATCAAGGGAACATCCTAGGATGGGGCAATGGAATATGATAAACAAGGTCAGATGGTGGTTATTTGGTTGTGTAGCTGGTTACTAGATTCTGGTGTATTATAATTGTTCCATTCCTCTGACATTATTTAGCTTGAAAATTCTGTAAAATTGGGTTTAAGTTGGCTTTAGAGCACCGCCCAATGAATAATGGTAGCCCAAAATAAGTGGCAGGTAAATGATTAATCTGGGTGTTTCTCAAGTATCAATGGCCGTCTGCCTGTATAATGTGAATGGCTTTTATTATTCGAAAATGTTATTTAAGTTTGATTAACCTTTATAATTTTGATTTTGTAGAAAATGGTCAACGGTGGTAGAGTGTCATATTGGACGTGTGTGAATTTCTCTACTCGGGTGAACAGAGATTTTCCGTTCCAATTCTGTGAGAAATTGGTCAACATGTGCAACAGCAAAGGAATTGTATGAGTCATATTACCTGGTGTTACATGATGACTTTATTGAATAATGTGTAGATCCTTGCTGAATCTAGATAATTGACTCTAGACATTTTTGCACATTTCACCAGGATTTTTACCGAGACCCTTTGATACCAATACATTCAGCTCATGCTGGTCAAATTGATAGGGCTCTCATGGATATTCACAAGCAATGTGCAGCCAAACTTAAAGAAATTGAGCCAGGAAAACAGCTTCAGCTGTTGATAATTATTTTGCCTGATGCTACTGGGTCATATGGTGAGCAACTCAATCAGTATTCAGATTTTATAATTAGAATTGGGTTCTTTTGCTTAAAATAATTTTTGTTGCTTTTAGGGAAGATTAAACGTATATGTGAAACGGAGCTAGGAATTGTTTCTCAGTGCTGTCAGCCCAAGCAAGCATCAAAACTTAGTATGCAGTACCTGGAAAATTTGGCTCTCAAGATCAATGTGAAGGTTAGTTCTATATGATTTCTGATTGACTAATCTTGTTGAATTCATTGGTGGATTCAAATTTCTAAACTGACAATTGAAAACCTTTATAGGCTGGGGGACGTAACAATGTGTTAACTGATGCTATTCAAAAAAGAATTCCTCTTGTATCTGATCGCCCTACAATTATATTTGGTGCGGATGTGACACATCCACAACCGGGAGAGGACTCTAGCCCTTCAATAGCAGCGGTATGTCATGTAGTTTTTTAACCCCTTTATGACTTTATCATGTTAAATGGTTTAATTGATTGATACAGGTAGTGGCTTCTATGGATTGGCCGGAGGTAACCAAATACAGAGGACTTGTCTCTGCCCAGGATCACCGTGAAGAAATTATCCAGGATCTCTATAAATCAGTGCAGGATCCTCAAAGGGGTTTGGTTCATGGAGGCATGATCAGGTAAGATCATGCATGATTCTTTATTACCTTAGTGGAAGGAAATATTATTTTATTCTCTCATTTTTTCTTTGATTGTGTCACTCCTTTTTCAGAGAACAACTTATTGCTTTCAGAAGAGCAACTGGGCATAGACCCCACAGGATTATTTTCTACAGGTATAATTTATTTTATTGGGCAAAATTGGATTCGTTTATTATATCTATCTGATGTTGTTCTATTTTACTCACAGAGATGGTGTTAGTGAAGGACAATTTAGTCAAGTTCTGCTTTATGAGATGGATGCAATAAGAAAGGTATTATAGCTATTGCTGTGAACTCAGGAGTCATTGAACCGGGGTGCCCTTATTTATCAGATAGGCATTTGTCAGGAGTACAAGGATGAAAAAGATTCGAACTCAACATGACTTGATTGTTGAATATTAGTTTTTTGTTGTCTCTATGTTGACACCTTGGTCTCTAATTTTATAACTGTTTCTTTCAGGCCTGTCTCTCACTAGAGGAAAATTACCTGCCGCCAGTTACTTTTGTTGTTGTTCAAAAAAGACATCATACACGCCTCTTTCCTACAGATAATCAGACGGACAGGAGTGGCAATATCCAACCAGGTTCCCATTTTGTCACCATAGGGTCAATTACAGTTTGTTGATTTTACAACAACTGACTGTGTATTTCTATGTGTAGGTACTGTTGTCGATACGAGGATTTGCCATCCAACTGAATTTGACTTCTACCTTAACAGCCATGCTGGTATACAGGTAAAACTTTGGTTCATTTTAGAATTAAACTTTGAGAACAGTTTGCTTTATTTATAGATGGATTTTGATTTATAAATAGACATACCTTTCTTGTAGAGGAATGATTTGAATTCATTTGTATTGTACTTTCAGGGGACTAGCCGGCCTACACACTATCATGTGTTGTACGATGAGAACAATTTTTCTGCAGATCTCTTACAAGTGCTAACCAATAATTTGTGTTACACGTAATTCCCTTCCAATCCCTGGTTTTTTTTTTTGAATTCCTTTTATGGATTATAAAATCATTTCTGTTGTGTTATTTTGTAACTTGGATCAACT
Source organism: Castanea sativa (assembly GCF_040712315.1). NCBI lineage: Eukaryota > Viridiplantae > Streptophyta > Magnoliopsida > Fagales > Fagaceae > Castanea > Castanea sativa. The sequence continues at coordinate 43,576,723 of NC_134020.1, forward strand.
TCCTTTCCAGGTATGCAAGGTGCACTCGATCAGTTTCCATAGGTTTGATATCTTTTGTTTCCTTTTATTTATTTATTTCATTTAAATTGCAATTAGATTGTGCATATGCATGTTTCTCTACTGAATTGATAACTCCTATTGCAGTTCCTCCTGCATATTATGCCCATTTAGCAGCTTTTCGAGCACGCTATTACATTGAGGGTGAAACATCAGATGGTGGTTCTACTGGGGGTGAGAACAGAGCAGAGTTCCGGCCCCTTCCTCTGATCAAGGATAACGTGAAAGATGTCATGTTTTATTGCTGAGATATGTCTTTTGTGGGGTTTTCTTTGGGATGATAATTCTCATAGTTCCCTCTTTTGTTTCTCTTCTGAGATTAGTTAGGCCTTTTGTGGGGTTCCTTTTGGATGACGCTCATAGTTCCCCCTTCTATGTTTCTATCTTTTGTTAATACACTCTTGCGATTGGTGCTTTGGTATAGTTTCCATTGCCCAGAGGCTTTAGGCTTTAATTATCTTTTGGGCATATATATATGTTTGTGAAACTGCTTTCTTTGCCACGAGCCTTTGAACTGTGGTGAGAATGGTATATAATTTCCATAGCAAAGAGAAAAAGTTCAATACTCAATATATTGATGTTGGTGTTACTGTTGGCTTTTACTTGATGCAGTTGAACTGTGGTCATCGAGTTGCCAGAACTGGGAACTTGGGTCAAGTTTCTGGAAATGGCAATTGTGGTAATGCAATGGTCAAGTAATATGTTATGGTTCTGCTAGTTAATTGGGGCAAGAATGGTATTAGCCACTTCAAGGGGATTAGAGAGAGATAGAGAGAAGACTGTAAACATATTATTCATCAAGGAATCTGTTGCAGTGTAGTTCATCCCTTATATCCGTAGGTACACTAACTCACAGTGCAGTGATATTACTCTCACTCCTAACCGCTAATCAAATCTATTAACCAGTGTGGTAGCCTTTAACCCAATAGTAACTAACTAGTAACTATCTGTTACAACCAATTAGCTCACGTGTAATTACAATTCAATTGTAATAGATTCCTAACATTACCCCTCCCATTCAAAGCACCTCGCCTACAAGGTGATGGAAAGAGAGTTGGAGCTGATGAAGGGGTTCCCAAGTGGCATCTTCAGGGGAGTCACCTAAACACTGGACCAACACTTCAGTGATGACCCTAGACCTCAAGAAGTTAGTCCTTTTTTGTAGAACATCATCAGGTTCTGTGATCACTTCACCTGAATCATAAACAGGAAGCAAGGTGGGTAGAGGTGTAACATGCTGGCTTAATTTCAGCTGCAGACAAGATACATGAAATATCGGGTGGATTTTTAACTCGGGGCAAATCCAAATTGTAAGACACTTCCAATTCTCTACAACACCTGAGAAGGCCCAAAATATCTTGGTGATAACTTCCACCTACCCTTGGAAGCCAATGACTGCTGTTTGTAGGGCTGCAACCTTAGAAAAACCCGATCCCCCACTGCAAAGGACCTATCCTTCCTGTGCTTATCAGCTTATGTCTTCATTTGAACTTGAGCAGCAGCCAAATGAACTTTTAAGGTGTCCAAAACAGCTTGCCTCTGACTCAACAAGGAATCCAAAGCATCCACAATCTGTCTGCCCATCTGTTTGAGGGTGATAGGCAGTAGACATGGCCAAAACAGTGCCCTGTAGCCTAAATAACTCAAACCAGAACAAAGAAGTGAAAGTGGTGTATCTGTCACTCATAATGGAAGAAGGCATTCCATGTAGTTTGCAGATGTATTGCATGTAAAGAGAAGCAATCTTAGCTGCACTATATGGATGTGAAACATGAACAAAATGCACATACTTTATTAATCTGTCCACTACCACCAAAATAACCTTAAACCCCATAGACTTAGGAAGGCCCTCCACAAAGTCTAAGCTCACATTAGTCCAAGGTGTAGTAGGGATAGACAATGGTTGATGCAGTCCAGCTGTAGAAAAGGTATCAGACTTGATCCGCTGGCAAGTATCACAATCTCTGACAAACTTCTTGAGGCCAGTCTTCATCCCATGCCAATAATATTCACTTTTGGCTCTCTGATAAGACTTCAAGAGCCCTGAATGGCCCGCCAAGAGGCTACTATGGGCATGATGCAAAAACTGAAGTTTGAGTGAACAAGATGGACCAATGTAGAACCTGCCCTTGTAGAATAACAAACCATTTTGAAAAGTGAAGCCATTAGGTGGAGTACTCGCTTGGACAACAGCAGTGATCTGTTGGACAGACTCATCCAAGGAGTAGCTATCCTTCAACACATCCAACTAAGTGGGGTCGGGGACTGTTGGGAGCATCAAACAACTTGCTTTGGAATCAGGGTTAGAAGCAGACAATATAGAATTGGATCCAAATTTCTGAGACAAAGCATCAGCTACCCTATTATCACTACCCTTTTTATATTCCACCACAAAGGCATATCCCAAAAGTTTAGCAAGCCATTTCTGCTAAGATGCGGTAGCAATCCTCTATTCTAGCAGAAACTTAAGGCCTTGGTGATCAATTTTAACCACAAAAGGTCTTTCATTGTAGAAGCTAAGGCCAGCAATTCAGTTTCATAAGTGGATAAATGGAGGTACTTGTCTTCCAAAGCCTAACTGTGAAAGGCTATAGGTCTCTGATCTTGCATCAGCACCGCCCCTAGAACTCTCCTTAAAGCATCACGCTCAATGACAAATGGCCTAGAAAAATTAGGAAGAGCCAACACAGGGGGTTAAGTCACAGCCTCTTTCAACCTTGTAAAAGCTTCCAAAGCCTTATCACTTCAATGAAAAGAATCCTTCTTAAGGAGATCAATTAAAGGTTGGGCAATGGTCCCATAACCCTTAATGAATTTTCTATAATACCCAATCAACCCTAGAAAACCCTTCACAGCCTTAACAGTATTAGGTAATGGCCATTGGATCATAGCTGGGATTTTCTTGGGGTCTACCTTGACACCCTCTCTAGATATGATATGACCTAAGTACTCAACCTTAGTACAACCAAACACATACTTGGACTGCTTAGCAAATAGCTGGTTTGACAATAACACTTCCAAAATAGTTATGAGATGAGATAAATGAGCATCCATGGACTAACTAAAAACTAAGATATCATCAAAGAACACTAGGACAAATTTCCTCAAATAGGGTCTAAATATAGAGTTCATTAGTGCCTGGAAAGTGGATGGTGCATTAGTCAACCCAAATGACATGACCAAAAACTCATAATGCCCTTCATGAGTTCTAAAAGCAATTTTATGAACATCCTCACTCTTTATCCTAATATGATGATAACCTAACCTTAAGTCTAGCTTTAAGAGAAGATTAAGGCAACTGCCAATTCATCCAGTAACTCATCAACTACTAGAATTGGAAATTTGTTTTTAATAGTAGCTTTATTAAGAGTCCTATAATCTATACACATACGCCAGCTACCATTAGCTTTCCTTACAAGCAAAACAGGTGAAGAAAATGGGTTTTGGCTTGGCTGTATAGACCCTACTTCTAGCAACTCATTCACTATCTTTTCAATTTTAGATTTTTGAAAATGAGGGTACTTGTATGGTCGTTCACAAACAGGCAGGGTCTTTTCCTTAAGGTTGATGTTGTGCTCATAACCTCTGATAGGTGGCAAGCCAGTGGGGACAACAAAGACCTTGGAAAATTCACCCAACAAATCAGCCAGCACTGGTGAAAGATGAGGTTGGACAGAGGAAACATGATCTGTAGCAGTAATCTGCAGCATTAAACCATTCCTTATTGACCCACTGAAAATCTTGTTAGCATAAAAAATGGTTGAGGAAGTAGGCTGCAACCCTTGTAGGAATACTCTCTTACCCAAATACAGAGACTTCATATTCAATAGTTGAAAATCCCAGCTGATTACCCCCAAAGTGCTCAACCATTGGATACCTAAAACTACCTCACAACCTCCCAAATGCAAAACATTAAAATCCAAGACAAACTTATGCCCTTGCAAAGTGATAGTGACCCCATGACAGCTCCATAAAGTCTTAATAATTGTGCCATGAGCTTCTTTAACCTCTATGAGAGGTATCAAGGTGCAAGTGCAGCATTGGTAACACAGATGCATCCAAGAAATTATGGGTGCTCCTGGAATTAATGAGAGACACCACATCATGATTCTGGATTCTTCCTTTTATCCTCATGGTATGTGAAGTAGGATTCCCTACTAATGAATACAATGTGATCTCAGTAGGGTTAACTTCTTTTCTTGAACTAACTTCTTGATTATCTAACAATACTTTATCCTCATTAATCTCCACCAATTGTACCCCTGAAGTTTTAGGTCCCAATTCCATTATCTCTTCCAACAAAAACAATTTAGCTCCTTTACACTTATGCCCCATCTGCCACTTCTCCTCACAATTGTAGCACAACCCTTATTTCCTTCTTTCCTCCATTTGTGCTCCAGTCAACCTTTGTCAAGGAAATTTAGTTCTAGACTCCACTCTAGCTTCCAACTTAGGTGTTCCCAAGACTGAAACTTTACCATTGTCAATTATATTCAGTGAGGGTGATACCGTACCGTACCGGCCGATACGGCCGGTATATATCGTACCGGCCAGTGAACCGGTACAGTACACCTCATGTTTCGTACCGGAAAAAATACCGGTCGTACCGGCCGCATACCGGCCGTACCGGCGAAATCCGGCTGTTTCGGCCGGTAAATGGATACCGGGCTGAAACACGAAATACAAATCTGAGTAAGCCAAGAAAACCCAGCAGAAAGGAGAAAAATGAAAAAAAAAATGCAAAAGGTAACCAGTGAACATATATAAATTCCAAATTTACAACATATATAAACTCAAAAAAAAACAAACACTCCTCGGCAGCGACACTGGTACCGTCCCAATTGCGCCGCTTGCCATGGCCAGTTAACCACGCTGCCAGTGTTCTTGCTAGGAGTCTGTAACGCCACTCCTCAGCGGCAACACTAGTACGCCTCTTTCTCTCTTGCCACTCTGCCATGGCCAATACACCTCTTTCTCTCTTGCTCTACACTAGTTAAGACTTAAGAACTGCTCAACACTGCTGTGAAGCAGTTCACTTTGACCGAACTAGTAAACTTCTTTGAGAGTTGAGAGAGCTGGAGATGGCGGCGGCTCTTTTCACAGAGAATGCAAAATGGGAACTAGTAAACTTCTAGACTAAGGGTTGAAGTGTTGTACAGCTGAAGTGTTGTACAGCTGTTTGGTTTACCCATAAGATAAAAATAAAAAAAAGTGTTGTACAGCTGTAAACTTCTAGACTAAGTTTTATCTTTCTTTATTTTTTTTTATTATAATAAGGTATATTAGTTTTACAACTTTTGTTCCGGTGATTGAATATTCTTTACACAGTACACCACAATTAATAATAATAATAATAATAATATATAATAATGTGATTTATATTAGAATATCTATAAAACATTAAACATACCAATAAAATAATATTTATAACTAAATGTTTGTAAAAAAAAATCATTATAACTTTGTATATTGTATAAAATAGTAAAAAATAGCGGTAAATCCGAAACGGTACACCGGTATTGACCGGTACCCGAAATATATCGTACCACTAGCTAAACCGGTACAGCCTCCGGTACGGTATTGACTTCCTTGATTATATTCCTAATTCCCTTCCTACTACTGGTTAGGTATTCCTCTTGAATTTTTGTCAACCCAAAGGCTTCATTAAGAGTTTTGGGAACTAACATCCTAAATGGTAGTCTTATCTCATCCTTCAACTCAATTTATGTGGAAGTTTGTTTGAGTCTAGTTAGTGAGTGCCTCCATGGGATCATCATAGGCAGTGACACCAAAATGAGTTTGCAGGGCTTTGATGAAGACCTCCCAGCTAGTAAAACCACTTGCTTGCTCTGTATCCTGGAACCAAATAAGAGCTTCTTCCTCAAGATGATACGAAGCCATCATCAGCTTTCAATGCTCAGGATGTTGTGATATGAAAATAATTGGTTAGCTCTATAAACCCAACAAGTTGGGTCTTCTCCATGGAACCTTGGAAAATCCAATTTCAGATTCTTGATAGAATTGAGAGATGAAGACTCTAAATTTCCCCCATTATTGTTGATGAGAAGAGCTTGAGAACTTGAATTTGGAATTTGTTGGCGCTTATCCTCTACTTTAGCAACCCTTTGCATGAACCCAGTAATGGTTTGCAATTGCTTTTGGATTTCTTGTAATGCATGTTCATGATTCTTAGAAACCCTAGCTAAAGCTGCAATTTTCTCTAAATTCTATTTCTCGAAATTTTGTGAATTGGAACGAGTTTCTGTCATGGCGGTGTGGAAGGATCAATGGCTCTGATACCAAATGTTATGGTTCTACTAGTGAATTGGGGCAAGAATGGTATTGGTCACTTCAATGGGACTTAACGTTCACGGAAGATTAGAGAGAGATAGAGAGAAGACTGAGTAAACATACTATTATTTATTCATCAATGAATCTGTTACAGTGTAGTTCATCCCTTATATTCGTAGGTACACTAACTAACTCACAGTGCAGTGATATTACTAACCCTCACTCTTAACCACTAATCAATTTATTAACTAGTGTGGTAACCTTTAACCCAATAGTAACTAACTAGTAACTAATCATCTGTTACAATGAATTAGCTCACATGTGTAATTACAATTCAATTGTAATAGATTCCTATCATAATATTCGCTTTCAGATCCAACTTAGGTCAATATGACCACTTTGCTCAGTAACATGGAGATTTAGGGGTTGTTGAGAAATTCCCCTAGGTAAATTTATTTAAGATAATAAAATGGTTGGGCTTGCGAGCCAATACACATGCAATTGCACACGCACGGATAAAGCATAGGCAATCAAGCCCTGAAGTATAATCCCCAGCAAGAAGGCAGTGGCTCGAATTGAAGGCGTTGTCCTTCGTGAAAAATGGGATAACTTCAAATTCACAGAAGTGCAAGTGTTGCTCAATAGAAACTAAGATCACTCTAGAGGCAACTATTTTTATGGCTGTTTCTCCATGTATGTATATGGCTTTAGTAATTAAATAAAAAGTCGGCTAATTAATTGTTTTGCTTCCCTCTCTGCACAAGTAAAACTAATTATACTTGCTATTTCGATTGCTTGGAACAAAAATAAAGTGAATGGTGATTACCAATGTGGCAGACAATTTTTTTTTGTGTTGCAAGTATCATTTTTATTTTTCTTTATAAGATGGTATTTTAAACCTACGAAAAGTTATAGGCATATGCATTTAGTATTTTAAATAAAATGTGATATGAATAAAAAAAGTCAATTCCCTTTTTTTGAATAAAAAAAAATATAATTTCTATACCCTAATTATGTGTGATATACAATTATGTAGGGTGAGAAAAGGTGAGATAATATTGATTTGTTGTTATTCCAACAATCTAAATATTATATAAGTATGGGTCATTCTACAGTACCCCCTATTTTTTTAGGGGGGTACAGTACCCTCTTTAATCTTGGCCATAGATTTTACACACTTGGATCTTGACCATTTATTTATTTTTAATGAAAACTAGTTACCAGTTAAGTAGGTAATATATAAAAGCAAGAATGCATAGACAAACAAACTAGTATGCTCTCTCTTGCGTCTTCTCTCTCACATCTTCTCTCTCAAATTGAAAACCTAGTGGGTGTTCCTTCTTTTACTTCAAAATAGGATTTTTTTTAAAAATAACTATAAAAACCAAACTATATTATTAGTTAGCTAAGGTTTGAAACAAATTTGGTATCTAACAAATAGAGTCCTTTGGACTTGATTTTGGAATGCTAAATCGACTGCACTGAACTCGATTTCAACATCGTCTATAGCTGATGTGGATACTTGGTCCATGTAAGCATGAAAATTGAGTATGTAATGCTCGATTTTGGTATAGAAAATCGAGTCTGTAAAGCTTAATTTCATTACTCAGCAATACCGACAAACAAAGCACCAGAGAACAAAGCAACCCAGGTGGCAAATGCTTTAGGCGATGGCGGCGAAGGCTGAACACGTCGGAGTTAATGTGGGTGTTTCTTGCCGCTGCTTTGGTGATGTTGCTGCGGCATTGTTAGGGCCGCCAATCTGGGTCACAGCGTCCACAAACCTCTCATGGAGCTCGGCAGTCCATTGCAGTTGGGGCTTTGGATTCGAAGTGAGAACAAAGCATGCATCACTCGATAAGTTCGTTGAGGAGAAGCAACCCAGGCGGCGATCTGATCAGGTATTGGGTTTTGTATTTGGTTTTGTTCATGGATTTTTGGGGGCTTGGAAGAACAAGCAAGTTTCTGCAGATGTTGAAGCAGAGTACAACATCTATTTGATAGAACTCGAGTCCATTTGACTCGAGTTCCATACCTACGTGGACAAAGTATCCACATCAGCTGTAGACAATGTTGAAATCGAGTTCAATATAGTCAATTTAGCATTCCAAAATCGAGTCATTTGGACTCGATTTGTTAGATACGAAATTAGTTTCAAACCTTGGCTAACTAATAATATAGTCTGGTTTTTATAGTTATTTAAAAAAAAAATCCAAAAATACTAAACGATGCATCTCTGCAATGCTTGGCTTCAACCACCGATGGCCCCAGAGAGAGAAGGACTCATTCTCTCGAGTCGTGTGCTTCGTCAATAACTCCTTAAAACCTGATGACCTAGATTTTGTCTACTCCACTCTCAAATGGATCTCTATCATTGACCTGTGAGATTTCTTCAATTCTCTTTACTCTTAATATTTTTTTTAGTCTTATCAATTTATATTCGATATTGGGTCTCACTTTTCTTCTTTTATTTTATTTTTCTCATTTTGACTCTAAAATATTGGGTATCTTTAGCTTTTTCAGTATCATTTCAATTCTGGGTATGTTTTCTTTTTCCTTATCTTAATTCAAGTTGAAAATTAGTTTATTTTTGTATTTGTCTCTAGAATTTAATTATGCCTTTTGTTTGCACGAGTAAATAGCAATAATTTTCTGGCTCTGAATTGTGGATTATTAGATGCCCATTTGACTGATGATTGAGTTAAGAAATGAATCCCTTACAGTGAATATTGGGGTTTAAGGTAAAGTGAGACTACATAAAGAGTTGTTCTTCACTTATGGTTTGGCGCTTTTCCTTTTTGTTTCATTTTTCATATAGAAAGCTAGTTTTGCTTATATTTCATCCTACCTAATGTGGGTTGTTGGGGGTATTTGGATGACATTTATCTATGGAATCGGGCTGATTTCACTAGGAAAAAATGTATTTTTTTTTTCTAAAGTTAAATTAATTAAGCAATAGTGATAGAAGACCTTTAGGGGTTGATTTGTGAAATGCAATAGATAATGAACTTGTTTATCTTTCTTGATATTGAGAAATGGAGGAATTTCTAATTATCTACTGAAATGTTAGCTGTAAAGTATGCCTTAGCTTGAGTCAAAGAGCAGGGAAAGTTGCGAGGGAGTAGAGGGATGACTACTGCAGTTGTGAAAAATTTGTAGCCATACCATTCATTTGCCTTGTTTTGATGGGTTAGTTTTGAAACTATCCTAACGGAATTGAATTGAAAACCTTGTGAAACATGCCATTCAGTAGCTTTGTTTTGTTGGGTTAAATTTGAAACTATTCTAATTGGAATGAACTAAGTTCCTTGATAAAAATCTACCCCATTTATAAGTTATTACTAAGAACCTACTCCTAATCCAGTGGTGTAACCAGAGACTAATCCTTTATTGATGGGTTTATTAAATACGTTTAATTATTTGCTTACTCTGTGTATTGCTAATGTAAATGGGTCCAAACACTTCTAACATGTTTTTTAAAGTAATATCTAATTTTAATAACTTGGCTCATATATAACCATTTCATTTTTCCTATCAAGATAACTCAACTTATCAATATGAATAATTTATTCTTTGTTTCCTTTTCAGCCTCATTTATTCTTGAGCTGTTATATGCTACTCCTTGGAAATCCCAACTGTTAAAAATACACAAGGGTTTAAAAGCAGAGAAAATGAAAAAGCCTTGTAGTTAATTTGGATAATTATCATGTTATTTGGGGTTTCCAAGGAGTAGCAAATAACAGCTCAAGAATAAATAAGAAGAATTAGTTCGATAGATTTTGATTATGGTTTTATTTCTTCATAAATTTGGCTGTTTTTACTTGTTTCTTCTTTTCCCCCCCTTACCAGAGAGATGCAAATAGTGCATTGGAGCAAAAATAGATAAGAGGGAGAGATAATAAAGTTATCTTTGTGTTTATAAAATTCTATTAAGAGAAAAGACAATGTAGTCCAAGGATGCTGAGTACTTTTAATCAGTTATTCAAAATATTGCTAGTTTTAGCTATTTCATGTCTTGTTATTTAATTGTAGTTGTTCAACAATTAAAACATTGAACAATATTTTAAAGTCTCACTTGGTCAATTTTGATTTAGCTTTGATTTTATCACTTTTAAAGACATGACAAGCATGAGAGGAAGGTAGAGTTAATTGACAATATTTTTCTGCCTCATGAAGCAAAGATTATAAAAGGGATACCCCTTAGTGTTTATGAATCACAGGACAAACATATGTGGTTACCCTCAAACCATGGCAAATATACCACTCGGTCAGCCTATAAACCGCTAGCAAGGAATGGCAGAAATTTGATGCCAAGCTACTCATCAGGGGAAAGGAGTACACAGTTATGGAAAGGGATATGGAATCTACAGCTCCTTACAAGGTGAAGCACTTGATTTGGAGAGCAGCTAGTGAGGCTTTACCAACTTTGCATAACCTATTGCGTAGAGGTGTGGTTAAGTATGCTTGCTATCCGAATTGTAAATCTGATGGTGATAATTATCAAATCACTGTTGGCCAGGGATGTCTCTCATCCAGAGTATGGCCATGTTATCCAAGATGTTTTGTTTATTGGTTCTGGTTTTCTGGTCTGTAACTCTACCCATGTCAAACGCTAAGGCAACTCCGTTGCCCATTTTCTTGCCAAACGTGCTAAGTTAGGAAATGAGCTATAGGTTTGGTTTAAGTCTATTCCTGATGATATAGTTCCTCTATTTTAGAGATGCTTTGTAATTTATTTCATCAATGAATAAAACAAGGGCCTCTCAACCTAGATTCTTAAAAAAAAAAGAAAAAAAAAAGACGTGGCCTGTGTGTTCCCCTTAAAAAAACTGCAACTTTATGCAAAATTGAAATAATGGATTCCAATGACCACTCGTAGATCAAGTTTTCCATATAAAAATAATTATCTATAATTAAAAAAAATGTTTCATATCACCACACATAAATTAATTCAAATGACCATCAAAGCACGTTGAGCTCACATGTTGCACGAGGTCATGAATTATCTTCTATATCATTCTGATTTAATCTCTCGTGTTTGCTAAAGGATTTTTTCATTTCCGGCATAGAATGATGTACTTTGATCCATTTGCTCTTTAATTTCATTATAAAAAAAGAAATAATCTAAAACATTTCTCTAGCTCTGAGATATTAATGGTGATATTTTGGAACTTATATAAGATCATTGTCATGGGTTTTATTAAAATTGATGAATAGCCACCAATTCCAAAGAGTTACTTGGAGAGGTAGAGAGTGTAAGAGTGATGGACATACTAAAACTCCTTATATAATCCAATATCTTTTTATCAAAATATGAAATTTAATTTTTTTTCAAAAAATTGTAAAATATCTCAAATGCAAAGATGGCTAGAAGGACATGAGAGAGAGAGAGAGAGAGAGAGAGAGAGAGAGAGAGAGAGAGAGAGAGAATATTGTGTTGGTACCATCCAATCCAATGTGACTAAAAATAAATAAATGAACTACCAAATGTGACATTGGTACTGACTATTGTAATGTTAGTACTATCTAATGAGACAAACACATGAAACGGGTTTGAATTTTTTTTCCAAAGAAAGAAAGCATAAGATACTTATCATTAAGTTTTGTGAATGTGAGTAAATATTGCACATTAGTATTTATCTCTCATCACAAATAATGAATGTTGCACATTAGGATTCCAATCTCAAAAATCCCTATCCTTGATTCGAAACATTCAATTACGAAATGGAAAATATTAATTAAAAAAAAGTTCAAATAAAAATTAGGATTCCAATCCCCCCAAATAATCAATAAAAAATTAAATTTCAATTTCTCAGATTCCAATCTCCTAAATCACCTGAACCTAGATAAAATTCACAATATTAAAGTCAAATCTAATAAAAATGCCTAAAAAACATGTAGTAGCGTTGATTGATGTCTATTTTATACTGGATCTGTATTTTCAATTTAAAATTTTCATCAATCTTTGGATTGGATTTTTTTGCATAACTTGCTAATTGTATGGTCACCCTATTTCCAACCTTAGACAACACAATAAACACACAATTGTGATTAAGTTGCAAATATTGCATAAGAACAATTAGAGAGCACATAAGGTTATACATCTTTGGTATTATAGTATATATAAATTAGAAAAAATAAACATCAAGAAAGTGACCTCAACTATGTTATTTTATAGGGAGGTATGGCCCTGAATGTGATGGGAGCTACCAAGGGAGATACATAGGAAGTTAATTGGTATATTCAAATATTTGTGGAAGAAACCAAGATAATTCCATCTGATTTTTCTTGTGAACAAAAATAATTATTGTGGTTGGGCTAATTTCTTGGGATAATTTTTTTAAAAAAGATTTTAGATCTAAATTTTTTAATGACTTTTAAAAAATTGTCATTGTAATGAGCGGTTATTAGTAAGTAAAAATGTGACTTTAGTGGTAGGCTTAAATATAAAATTATGGTCAGATATGATATTAGTACCACCCACTGTGATGATTGAACTGTCAAATGTAAGAAAAAAATAAGGTACCACTGAATGTGACAAAAGTACGGTCAGAAGTGATGTTGATACTGCCCAATGTAATAATGGAATTATCAAATTTGAGAATAAAGAATTGGGCACCACTGAATGTGAAAAAAGTAGAGTCAAATGCAATGTTGGTACTATCTAATGTGACAATGGAACCATCAAATTTGAGAAAAAAGCAAGGGAACTACCAAATGTGACAAAAGAATTATCAAATATGATGTTGGAACTGCACAATGTGAGAATGAAACTATCAAATGTAAGAAAAAAAAAGGGGAATCACCGAATGTGACAAAAGAACTGTCAAATGTGATGTTGGAACTGCAGAATGTGTAAATGGAATCGTCAAATGCGAGAAAAATAATGTAACCACCCAATGTGACTAAAGAATTGTCACATATAATGTTAAAACTGCACAATGTGAAGATGAAACCATCAAATGTGATGGAAAAAAAAAGAAAAAAGAGAACCACCAAATGTGAGAATGAAACAATCAAATATGAGAAAAAAGTAAGGGAACTACCAAATGTGACAAAAAAATTGTTACATGTGATGTTGGAACTACACAATATGATAATGAAATCATCAAATGTAAGAAAAAAAATAAGGGAACAGCCAAATGTGACAAAAGAACTATCACATGTAATGTTGAAACTGCACAATGTGAGGATGAAACTGTCAAATGTGAGAAAAAAGTAAGGAAATCACCAAATGTGACAAAAAAACTGTCACATGTAATGTTGGAACCACACAATGTGAGGATGAAACTGTCAAATGTGAGAAAAAAGTATGGGAACCGCCGAATATGACAAAAGAACTGTCATATGTAACGTTGGAACTGCACCATATGAAGATGGAACTGTCAAATGTGAGAAAAAAAGTAAGGGAACCACTAAATGTGACAAAAGAATTGTCACATGTGATGTTGAAACTACATAATGTGAGGATGAAACCGTCATATGTGAGAAAAAAGTAAGGGAACTATCAAATGTGACAAAAGAACTGTCACATGTGATGTTGGAACTGTACAATATGAGAATAAAACCGTTAAATGCGAGAAAAAGATAATCAGATATAGCATGTTACCTACTAGTGGGTACCGTATCCTCCTTTTTTGTAGTTACGGTAGAATTACCCTATGAGTAGTACTATTACAAATTATTAGTTTTTCATGTAGCGAGGGAAGTGATTCTTGACAACGGCCTCAATCTATATAAGTCAGATTTTAGAATAATACGTATTCTAATCAATGGTGAAAGTCAAATTTTAGAATAACCATTTGGAAACAACTTCCTTTTACCTTTTATATATATATATATATACAATAGATTTAATATATATATATATATATATATATATATATATATATATATATATATATATATAATAGATTTAACCTATCTCTATGCTAATTGTTTTTTATCTTCAATATAAAAGTCTTTAAATTTCTTTTTATCATCAATATAAAAGTCTTTAAATTTGAAAAGTTAAATGCCAAGCATGTAGTAGTGGATTTTAATTCTAATAACAGAAAAAACTATAAAATCCACTTTTGGTATTGTAAAGATAGGATTTTATTAAAAATAGTATGCATAAATTGTCAAACAGATCCTACTTTTAACTTTTAGCATGAATAATAGCCAGATCCTATTAGTTGTGATTTGTGTTACTTCAATCATGTTGATGACTAATGAGTTATAATGTTCTTGGAAAGCTTGCAACCTGTGCATCTTATTATAGGAGTATAAGGACTAGATAATTGAACAACAATTTGCAAATGAGTCATGTTCTTTTTGTTATTCTTTCATGTGTAGGAATTTTTTTTTTTTTTTGGGTGCAGATTGTTGCAATGGCAGCCGTAAAGTTTCCTACGTTAGAAGTGAACTACTTGATTCTCAAAAAAAAAAAAAAAAAAGTGAACTACTCTGATGGTACAACAGTGAAGGTGCCAAAAACTTCCAAATGGAGATATTGTTGATGTGGACAAATCAACTATCCCAAAGGCATCTTTGCTATGTCTTTCATTCCGAGAAAACTCGTAGGTATTGAACTATAGTTATGCTTATTTGGATTGCTTATTCACTTAATATCTTGTACTACAACCTTTATGTGCAATAAAGCATGTAACAAGTTAAGTGCTTTATGAACTACTTAACATGGTTTCATACATGATATTCGTACATGAACTACTTAAATTGGATTTGTTCATTATATCTATCTGATCTTGTTCTGTTTTACTCATAGAGATGGTGTTAGTGAAGGCCAATTTAGTCAAGTTCTGCTTTATGAGATGGATGCAATAATAGCTCAGGAGTCATTGTACTGGGGTGCCCTTATGTATCAGATAGGCATTTGCCAGGAGTACAAGGACAAAAAAGATTCAAAATCAACATGAATTTTATTTTTTATTTTTTTATACAAGATAGAATTCTACTCTAGCCTAATCTAAGTGTATATGTATGTGAAGCTCTCTCCTGGAGACTTGAACCCGGCCCTTGCCCCCTACACTCTATAAGCACTTATACTTGTGAAGTGACTATCGCACCAATGGTGTGTGGTGGTTAACATGACTTAATTGTTGAATATTAGTTTTTTTGTTGTCTTTATGTTGACACCTTGGTCTCTAATTTTATAGCTGTTTCTTTCAGGTCTGTCTTTCACTAGAGGCAAATTATCTGCTGCCAGTTACTTTTGTTGTTGTTTGAAAAAGACACCATACACGCCTTTTTCCTACAGATAATCAAACAGATAGGAGTGGCAATATTCAACCAGGTTCCCATTTTGTCACCCTAGGGTCAATTACAGTTTGTTGATTTTACAACAACTGACTGCATATCTCTATGTGCAGATACTGTTGTCGATACTAAGATTTGCCATCCAACTGAGTTTGACTTCTGCCTTAACAGCCATGCTGTAATACATGCAAACCTTTGATTCATTGTAGAATTAACTTTCAGAATAGTTGGCTTTATTTATGGATAGATTTTGATTTATAAATAGACATACCTTCCTTGTAGAGTAATGATTTTAGTTCAATTGTATTGTACTTGCAGGGGACTAGCCAGCCTACGCACTACCATATGTTGTACGATGAGAACAATACCGTAGATCTCTTACAAGTGCTAACCAATAATTTGTGTTACACGTAATGCCCTTCTGACCCCTGGTTTTTTTTAATTCCTATTATGCATCAGAAAAACATTTTTGTTGTGTTATTTTGTAACTTAGATCAACTTCCTTTTCAGGTACGCAAGGTGCACTCGATTAGTTTCCATTGGTTTGATATTGTTTCTCTTTTGTTTCCTTTTTCATATTTTTTATTTATTTACTTTTTCATTGAAATTACCATTAGAATGTGCATATGCTTATTTCTCAACTAAAATGATAACTCTTATTGCAGTTCCTCCTACAGGTTATGCCCGTTTAGCAGCTTTACAAGCACGCTATTACATTGAGGGTGATACATCAAATGGTGGTTCAACTGGGGGTGAGAACAGAGTAGAGTTCCGACCCTTTCTTCTGATCTAGGATAATGTTAACAATATAAAGTGAGGTAAAGTGAGAGAGAGACTGAATAGTCTGTATATTAATGTGTATATAACAATGTACAATAGAGAGCCTTATATAGGCTAGGTATGTGTGCAGTACAAGTAATATGAGTGAACTACAAGTACAGTATCCTGGGCTAAGCCCAATGGGCTAAACTAGTCTAAGCTATACACTAACATCCCCCCTCAAACTCAAGGTGGCAAGGAGGAAGCCAACTAGAGTTTAGATATAAGATCTCGAAGACGACCTGACAGGTGAGTGTTGGTGAAGATATCAGCAGGCTGGTCAGTAGAGGAGATGGAGAACAACTTGAGAATTCCTTTCTTGAGATGCTGGTGAGTGATGTGGCAGTCGATCTCAATGTGCTTGGTGCGTTCATGGAAGACATCATTATGAGCAATGTAGATAGCACTACGATTGTCACAATAAAGAGGAGTTGCAGTAGGCTGTGGAGCATCCTTGTTAGCTAAAAGCCAGCGAAGCCGGACAAGCTCGCAGGTGGTGTTAGCAAGGGCACGGTACTCAACCTCAATATTGGAACGGGAAACCACATCCTGCTTTTTACTATGCCACGAGACAAGAGAAGTACCCAACAAGAAACAAAAACCTGTGATAGAGCATCAATCAGTTGGATCACCTGCCCAATTTGCATCTGAATAAGCATGAAGCTCAAGAAAAAATCAAGAGGAGTAATAGAGACCATGATAAAGTGTGCCCTTAACATATCGGAGAATCCGAAGAACGGCAACATAGTGGACAGAACGAGGGGCATCCATGAACTTACTAGCCATATCCACGGCGTGTGAAATATCCAGACGAGTAACAGTGAGATAGATCAGACTACCAACCAACTGACAATAGCGAGTAGCATCTGATATAGGTTCACCATCCAAAGGTGTGAGCTTTGCATTGTATTCCAAGGGAGTGGAAACAGTCTTGTTGTTGGTGATACCAGCTTTGGAGAGAAGATCAGAAGCATATTTAGCTTGGGAAAGATAGTATTCATCAGAGGAGGAGGTAACCTCAAGCTCAAGAAAAATAGCTAAGAGTGCCTAAGTCTTTCATCTCAAAATGTTGACTAAGGAAGTGCTTAAGAGAGCGGATACCTGTAGAATCATCTCCAGTAATAATCATATCATCAACATAAAGAAGAATAAGAGTGATACTAGCAGAGGATCTTTGGACAAAGAGAACAATGTCATAAGGACTCGAAGTGAAACCCTGCTGAGCAATAACTGAGCTAAACTTTTCAAACCAAGCTTGAAGAGCCTGCTTGAGGCTATAAAGAGCACGGCGAAGGCGGCAAACTTGACGGCCTGAGTGTGGATAGCCAGGGGGTGGCTGCATGTACACTTCTTCTTGGAGGTCTCCATTAAGGAAAACATTCTTCACATCCATTTGATAAAGAGGCCAGCGGCGAACAGCAGCCACAGCAATGAGACATCGAACAAATGTAAGGCGAGCAACAAGAGCAAATGTTTCCTCATAGTCAATGCCATACTCCTAAGTAAAGCCCTTGGCAACGAGGCAAGCCTTGTATCATTTAACAGATCCATCAGCCTTGGTCTTAATCTTGTAAACCCACCTACAACCCACTACAGACTGACCAGGAGGCAAATTAACCATATCCCAAATGTGATTCTTATGAAGGGCATTTAGTTCTTCGTTCATAGCTTACTGCCAAAGAGGGTCAGTATGGGCCTCACGATAGGTGTGAGGTTCATAGAGGGTGGGAAGAGCAAAAAAGCAGTGATAATTAGTGAGATAAGGGGGAGGAATGCTTACCCGAGTGGAACGACGAAGTTTAGGACCAAAAGGAGACTTAGGAGATGGTGGTGCCATAGGATCCAAGATAGGCGGGTCATATGCCGAGGACAGAACTGAAGATGAGTCGTCTGGAGAGGCAGTTGATGTTGAAGAATCCTCCATAGGTTCAGGATAGAGAGGAAGGAAAAGATCAATAAAAATGGGAGACTTTGAGGAAGAAGACGCAAGAAATTGCTAAAGACTCGTGAAAGGACGATGTTCCCAAAACTCAACATGACAAGAGACACGAAGGCGATGAGAAATAGGATCATAGCAGCGAAACTCCTTTTGAGATACACCATAACCAAGGAAACAACAGAGACGAGCACGAGGCTAGAACTTTGTTCGTTCATGAAGAGGAAGAGCGACAAAGCAAGCACAACCAAAAACCCGAAAAGAGGAGTAGTCAGGAGTTTGACCATAAAAAAACTCGAATGGTGATTTGTTATGTGTAGTTGGTGAAGGAATATGATTAATGGTGTACACAGCAGTGAGTGCGGCCTCACCCCAAAAGCGCTCAGGAAGAGAGGCAGAAATGAGAACGGTGCAGACAACATCAAGAATGTGACGATGTTTTCGTTCTGCACGACCATTTTGTTGAGATATGTAAGGATAAAATTGCTGAGGAAGGGTACCATGACTGTCTAAAAAGGATAGGAAAGATTTATCATTATATTCTTGAGCATTATTTGATCGAAAGACTTTGACAATGCGATTAATCTGTGTTTCAATCATTTTATGAAATGTTTGGTAAATAGACACAAGTTTAGACCTATGGTGAAGCAAATAAATCCAAGTATATTGAGAAAAATCATCCACAAATATGACAAAATATTTTGATCCCCCTTCGGTAGGAATAGGTGCAGGACCCCAATTATCAGAATGTATAAAATCAAAAGGTGCAGAAGAAAAAGAGTCACTATTATTAAAGGGCAATTTTGTTTGTTTTCCAAAATGACAAGAAGTACAATCAAATTTTTGAAACTGAATTGAACCTAAGTGACCTTGAGAAGCTAACAACTGAAGACAAGACAAGGATGGATGATCAAGACGAGCATGCCATAGATCAAGTGAGAGGGTGGCAATGGTAGCAGCTGCAGAAACAACTTGTGAAGGAATCTTCAAATCTTTCACCTCAAACATGCGACCAACTTTACGGCTTGTCCTAAGCACTTGACCCGTCCGGGGATCCTGCACATCCACACCATGATTAGTAAATAGAAGATCTACGCCTAATTCACAAAGTTGACCAATAGAAAGTAAATTAAGGGATAACTTTAGGATATGAAAAGTGTCACTAAGGGATAAACAAGGAGAATAGATTGTTCTTTTATGACTAACAGGCATAGGAATTCCATCAACAGTGTAAATGGTGATTGGATGTGCTAAGGGTGCCTTATCGAAAAAATTGGGATTCATCAGGAGTTATATGGTTACAACATGTAGTATCAAAAAACCAAGGTTGTTTACCTGAGGCGACAGAAAGAGCAATGGAAGTGCGGGATAAAACCTGTTGAACAACTGCCTCAATATCAACCGTAATAAGTGAGGAAGCTAAAGATGGATCTGTAGGAACTGATGGATCTGAAGGACATACAGCAGCTGCCCGAGGAAGAGAAGCTTTATTCTGCTCTTGCACAAATTTCTGTAGTTTGCGACAAACTGAGATGTCATGGCCTTTGGCACGGCAAAACTCGCAACGAGTACCTTTGGAAGACTGAGAGGTGGGACGCCCAAATTTTATTCGTGGAGGAGCAGTGAATGCAGAAATTGGAGGTTGTGGAGATAGTGTAGCCAATACATGATCAGATGATGACATGTGATGAGTAAGCCGACGGTTCTCCTCAGAAATGAGCTCCTTGACTGCAGCATCAAGAGAAGGAGTAAGAGACCGGCTAAGCAAAGAAGCTCTAGTAGGCTCAAAATTCTCACGTAAACCCATCATGAAATGCATAAATTTACGGCGATCTCGATATGTGACAAAGAGCTCAATGTCCTTAGAACACACTAGTGGAGGATTGCAGCAGAAAGTTGTTCCCACATAGTAGAAGTCTGAGAATAATAATAAAAAATAGACTGACCTGTCTCTTGGCACATTCGATAAAGCTTTGATTCAATGTGGAACTCCAAGCTTGAATCATTAGTACAATTATAGCGATCGGCTAGAAATTTCCAAGCAGCCTCAGCAGTCTCAAGACGAGGAAGAAGATTATGAATGGAGGGAATAGAGGTATTGATAAACCAAGACAAGATCTTACTCTGAATACTCTCCCATTCCTCTAGGCATTCTTCATAATCATCCGTTGTAACAGCAGTCTTGGAGGCATCTTCAGCAGCTGTGGCTTTGGACTTAGGGTTTGGCACTGGCTTAGAAATTGAACCAGTCACATATCTCCATAGTTTACGACCCTTGAGGAAGACAGTCATATTCAAAGACCATGCATGACAACTAGTGGGACCATCCAACATAATGGTGATAGGTCAATCATTTTGTTGAGCCATAATGAGAAAAATGACCAAAAAATGGGATTTAGAGACCTCAAATGCAAAAACGGAGCCCAAAATCGGAATCTACGCAAAAAACTGAGCAAGACAAGTCCTGTTGAAATTTTTTGACTTCGGTCAAAGTCAACAGTCAATGGTCTGGTCAAAGTCAACGGCTCGTGTGCTGACGTGGCAGTGTGACGTCACCCTAGGGATGACGTGGCAGTTTTTGAAACGGAGCAGGCGCGTGATGGCACTGTCCTGGCGCGTGAGAGTGGCTGGCGGCGCGTGGAACTCGTGCTTGTGAGGCAGAAATTTCAGTAGGCGCGTGTGGGCACGTGGGAGGTGGTTTCTGGCGACGCTTTGTTGGGTTTTGCTTGGGATCGGAAGATCTGTCAATCTATGCCTTGACTTTGGCAGTTTGATCAACAAAACCGGCGAAATCCGAGTGTTCTAGGGATTGTGGGCGTGACGACGGTGACTCGCTTCTGACTGTGACTATTGGATGAAGGCAAGGGCAGCGGAAGAACACCAGAGATGTCCACAGGACCAGAAAGTCAGAGGAATGACTTTGATACCATGTTAACAATATAAAGTGAGAGAGAGACTGAATAGTCTGTATATTAATGTGTGTATAACAATGTACAATAGAGAGCTTTATATAGGCTAGGTATGTGTGTAGTACAAGTAATATGAGTGAACTACAAGTACAGTATACAGGGCTAAGCCCAATGGGCTAAACTAGTCTAAGCTATACACTAATAGATAACGTGAAAGAAGTCATGTTTTATTGCTGAGATAGGTCTTTTGTGGGGTTGGATGATAATGCTCATAGTTCCTTCTTATGTTTCTCTACTGAGATTAGTTAGGCCTTCTGTGGGGTTTCTTTTGGATGATGCTCATAGTTCCCCCTTTTATGTTTCTTTCTTTTGTTAATACTCTTGCGATTGGTGCTTTGGTCTTGTTCCCATTGCACAGAGGCTTTGTGCTTTAACTTTCTTTTGGGCATATTTTTATGTATGTGAAACTGCTTTCCTTGCCACGAGCCTTTAAACTGTGGTGAGAATGGTATATAATTTCCATAGCAAAGAGACAAAGATCAATACTCAGTATATTGATGTTGTTACAGTTGGCTTTTACTTGATGCAGTTGAACTGTGGTTGTAAGTGGTAACATTCTTGAAAAGGTCGTCAAGTTGCCCGAACTGGGAACTTGGGTCAAGTTTCTGGAAATGGCAATTGTGGTAATGCAATGGTCGAGTAATATTCGCTTTCAGATCCAACTCAGGTCAATATGACCACTTTGCTCAGTAACATGGAGAGTTTAGGGGTTGTTGAGAAATGCCCCTAGGTAAATTTATGTAAGATAATAAAATGGTTGGGCTTGCAAGCCAATATACATGCAATTGCACACGCACGGATAAAGCACAGGCGATCAAGCCCTGAGTATTATCCCCAGCAAGAAGGCAGTGGCTCGAATTGAAGTCATTGTTCTTCATGAAACATGGGATAACTTCAAATTCACAGAAGTGCAACTATTTTTATGGCTGTTTCTCCATATATGTATTTGGCTTTAGTAATTAAATAAAAATTCGGCTAATTGTTTTACTTCCCTCTGTACAAGCAAAACTAATTATATTACTATTTTGATTGCCTGGAACAAAAATAAAGTGAATGGTAATTACCAATGTGGCAGACTATGTTTTTTTGTGTTGCAACTTGCAAGTGTCATTTTTATTTTTCTTTATAAGATAGTATTTTAAACTTAAAGTTATATAGGCAGGCATATGAATTTAGTATTTTAAATAAAAAGTGATATGAATAATAATAAAAAATTAATTCCCTTTTTTTTATGGGAATTAATTCCCCTTTTTGAATGAAAAAATAAAAGTAAATTATATACCCTAATTTTGTGTGATCTACAACTATGTAGGGTAAGAAAAGGTGAGATAATATTGATTTGTTGTTATTCCAACAATCCAAATATTATATAAGTATTATCACAAATTATTAGTTTTGCATGTACCGAGGGAAGTGATTCATGACAAATGACGACCTCAATCTATATAAGTCAGATTTTAGAAAAGTTAAAAGTTTTAGAATAACCATTGGAAACAACTTCCTTTTACTTTTTTTTTTAAAGATAAATATAATGGATTCAACCTATCTCTATATTCTATGTAATAATTGTTTCTTATCATTAATATAAAAGTCTTTAAATTGTCTTTTTATCATCAATATAAGTGTCATTAAATTTGAAAAGTTAAATGCCAAGGCATGTAGTGGATTTTAAATCTAATAACAGACAATTAGCAGTTTAGCATATTTGCATTTTGATTGATAGTTAGGAGTATAAACCAGTTTTATCCCTAAAAATAAATGCTAATATTTAAGTTAAAATTAATTAATCATCATTTTTTTGTTCAATTTAAGATTCAATTTTTTTTTTTAGACAAGTCTAGTCGAATTGCAATTGTAAAATAACAACGACAATAATATGTTTAATTGACACTTGGGCTTACGCAAGTGTTATTTTGACCACCATATGAAATCTTTGTTAAAGAAAAAAAAAAAAAAAAAGCTCAATAACTACTAGGAGAAAAAATTATGAACAGTAGTTTAATATTGTAGCTCAATATTTCATTTTCTTTTTACGTGTAACTGAACTTTTGGTCCCTACATTTTAGGTCATTTTTCGATTTGGTTCCTAAACTGATTTTACTCCTAGGTCAATCCCTGACTTTTTAAAATTGTTTTTAAAATGGTTCCTACCGTCAACCCAGTTACGAAAAAAGCTGAGATGGCAAACGTTCTACTTGCTGACATAACATCGACGTAGAAATTAAAATATTATTAAAAAAACTTATTTAGCATTTTTCAAATACCACGCCATATTTAAATTAATAAAAAATTAAAACCAAAAATCCAGGTCAGAAATTTTAAAATAAATAAATAAACATTAATTAAATTAAATTAAGGAAAGAAAAAAGCTTTTTTAGCTTAAAAAATTGAGTTCCTATCCCCAAAAAAAATTAATCTAATTTTTTTTTAAATCTTAAATTTTTTTTTTTTTCAGAAGAATATATTCATGTTTTTTTGTGTTCTTCCTCCTAGTATGATTCATATTCTTAGCAAATTAATATTTATTTTCTTATCATTTTCTGTATCTTTCTTGTGCTTTCTTTATAACTAAATACATCAAAACAAAATAAATTAATTGAATGTCTTTCTTGTCTTCTTTTTATTTTTTATTTTTTTTTTATTCCTTTCATTATTTTTTCTAAACATGTTCTTGTTCTTTGGGTTCTTCCCCATAATCAATCTCCAGAGCAAAAGAACCAAACTCCAAACCCAGATCTCAACCAGACCCCAAACCCATATCTCCAGCAATCAAATCCAAAAACCCAAGCAACCAGCAAAGCACCACCACCGAATCAAATCTTCCAAAATTTCCTAGCAAAAGTCATGAGGGCAAGGTTGTCCAGGTGTACCGTCGCAAGTGGGTCATCCACATCGAGCGAATCACCCAAGAGAAAGTGAACGGCTCCATCGTCAATGTCGGTGTCAACCATTCCAAGGTCGTCATCACCAAGCTTCGCCTCGACAAGGACCGCAAGTCGCTTCTCGACCGCAAGGCTAAGGGTCGTGCTGCTGCTGATTTAACTGGGTTGGGGTTCGTGGGATTTTTTGTGATAGGAACTCAATTAATTTAAACTGAAAAAAGCTCTTTTTTTTTTTCTTAATTTAATTAAATTTTTTTTTTTTAATTTATGACCTGGATTTTTTTGTTTTAATTTTTTATTAATTTAAATCTGACATGTCATTTCAAAAATGCTAAATAAGTTTTTTTAATAATATTTTGATATCCACATTAGCGCCATGTAAGCAAGTAGGACGCGCTGTTTTCCACAGCTTTTTCTGTTACTGGGTTAATGGTAGGAACCATTTTAAAAACGATTTTAAAAAGTTAGGGACCAAATCGAGAAATGACCAAAATATAAGAAACAAAAGTGCATTTACGCCTCCATTTTATACATATTTTCTTTCCCCAAAGTCTTTCTAGTCTCTCCCACACCAAAGCTCTCTCTCTCATATAGCAGATTAGCTGGAACTCGAGCTTTGATTTGTCACTTCAAGTTGAAAAAC
This sequence comes from Castanea sativa, assembly GCF_040712315.1. NCBI lineage: Eukaryota > Viridiplantae > Streptophyta > Magnoliopsida > Fagales > Fagaceae > Castanea > Castanea sativa. Next base: position 43,601,578 of record NC_134020.1, read on the forward strand.
ATTGATTTGAACCTACAACACGATCTCCAGAATCGAGTCGAAGATGAGCTTGTGAGAGAAGATAAGGTGGTGGCTGTCTCTTCTTTAAAGTGGACAAGAAGTTTTGTGATTTTTGTGAAGGGTTTATAACTTTATATGCAACTCTGTGAAAATTGTCTTTGAATTTGTGATAACACACCCCCTCTCTGGTTTTTTGTGAATTGTGAATGAAAAAAAGAAAAGAAAAGAAAGAGATTGATTTCGAGAGAAAAAATATTAAATTAAAATAATATTTAAATGAAATGGGGAAAAAATAAATAGCCTAATGCATGCACATATGAACCAAGTAAAGTATCCAAAAAAAAATATGGGCTTTAATTAGTTACTATTAATTAAGATTGATATGAATCCTGTTAGCCCAATATGTCCTAATAAGCCTACAATTTCTATATGTCAATTATGGATTTGCAGTTGCACATTGCATCCTCTGAGATCTATAAAACTTTTTGGATCTTAACCTTATTAGCCGAAGAGATAAGTTTTTTTTTTAAAAGAAAAGAAAAACCAAAGTGATTAGTTAGCTCAACACAAATCAATAATCTTCCAAAGGAATTCCTCGTTGAACCCTCAATTGCTCAAAACAAACTTCTAAGTCTAACACTTTTTGGAAGAACTCACATTATATGTCTAAATCTTGATTTTTTTTCCCCCTTCTTTTTCATTTTATTCCTCTGGGTCAATATTTCATTGATGAATACAAACAATAATGCCAAAACTAGCATTTTGTGCGTATTAGGGAAGAAAAAAAATATCATTTAAAACAAAAAAAAACAAAAAACAAACAATGACTGTCAGTTAATTAGGAATTCAGTAACCAATTATAAGTTTCAATAAAAAGTTGCCGTTTAGGTCAATAAGAACAAAATGACATTTAGATCATAAATAAGGGCAGCTGAACAAGATGCATTTGAACAAGAAAATATCTCATGAGAATATTGAGACCAACTTATAGAATGTTCCTCTCACCATTGGTGTGCCCCACACACTTGTGAGAGTCACATGTTATGAGATGAACGCTCCATAAGCCGGTCTTCAAATTTATATTTTTCCATTTGAACAGGTCCCATCATCAGGTAGTCTAATGGTTGAGAACAACATAGAGCATTCACAGCAGTGGAGCTAAATAGCTATATTGTTATTTTAGCTCCACTCAAACCCCAAAAACCCACCTGCAGCAGTGGAGGCAAAGCTAAAAAATTTTAGCTTTGCGCTACAATGCTCATGTATCAATACATGAGCACTGTAGATGAAAGTTATAATTTTTTTTTTTTTTATTCGGGCATGATAGATCACTCTCTGAAGCATTTCACTCTCTCCTCTCCATTTCACATTTCACTCTCTCCTCTCTCTTTCTCTTCACAATCACACTCTGAAGCTCGCTGCTGCTGACGCCGCCTTCAACGTCAGCTGAGAGCTACGCTGACGCCGCCTTCAACGTCAGCTGAGAGCTACGCCGACGCCGATCAGCTGAGAGCCACGCCAACGCTGATCAGCTGAGACCCACGCCGACGCCGATCAGCTGAGACCCACGCAAGCTCACCGCCGATCAGACCCACGCCGATTCAGCTCCACGCAACACCGATTCACCGCCAATCCGCCGATCAGACCTCCGCCTCAATCCACTTCTCTTCCGCCGATCAGACCCACGCCGACATTGTCCTCCTCACCGAAGCCCAGCTCTATGATTGATGATTTTTATTTTGTTTATAATTGGTGATTTTGTTTGGTCTAGGTTGAGGGAAAAGATTGGAGATTTCGGTTGGTTTTTTTTTTTTTTTTTTTTTTTGCTGCTGTGGACTGGTGGTGGTGGTGGTGGTGGTGGTTGTTGTGACTGTGGCTGATGGTAAAGGTGGTTGTGGTTGTGGTTGGTTGTATGAATGTTTTTTGAGTTGTGGGATATATTATTTTATTGTAGGAGGTATATTATTTTATTGTGATGTTTATATTATTTTATTGTGTTGAAAGCTAAAATAGATCCACTGCTGCAGCATATGTGTAGATATGTATAGGTAAAATAGATAAAGTAACTTTTGGTGAAGCTAAAAAGCTAATTTTTTAGCTCCACTGCTGTGGATGCTCTAAGCTATCAACATGTAGTAAAATGCTGAACATTGCTTCTAATAACTGTAAAATTTTCAAAGTTCAAGTACTAAACCAATCAGGTCTTCCATTTGGGTCTGACTATTATAAGATAGCCCATACATGGAACAAGTCATTAGTGCTTCGTAATAGAGGAGGCCCCTAGAACTTAAATTTGTGTTATTCTACCAGGCTACAAGTATAAAATCAAGTAAAATGCATGGAATATGATGTCATATATGTAAAAAAAAAAAAATAATAATAATAATAGTAAAAATATGTTACAGAAGTAAGAACACAAGAAGTTTGTATAAATTAAATCTGCTATTAAACAAATAATATGTGAAAATGTAATATACAAATGCTGCCAATGGAGCAAGCCCTAATGGACGAACGTGTAATTCTACATGGCTGACAAAGAAAAATCCAGCAGCCACAAACCTATTCCACAGTGTGCAGTGACAAGTAGAAACCTAAACTCTAACAGCAACACATGGTCATCCCAATTTCTATAAATATAAACTGGCAAGGGAATATAAAATGAACAAAGAATGCTAGTCTCAGATCTTTTTCCATATATGCTACAAAAATAAGAAGCTGCCAAGCAGTAATATGTGCATTAGGAAAGAAATCATGCTTATTACTATCCCCTTGTAAGGCTCATTCCGCGGTGAACTGTTATCGTTTAGCTGCCCAGCATTGACATATTCACTTTTCCCAGTTTTCATAGTTGCAGTGACATTTACTGACGTTGAACCTGATTGCATGAATTCAAAAATGAAGGGATTAAGAATTCAGTACACACATAAACTCACATAAGCCCAAGGGCAATTGGACACCAGGGAGTAACCATAGCCTGTTATCATTATAGCATTTTAAATGTGCCTGCCTTTTAAAAATAAAAGAAAAAAAAATCCATTTAGCATTTGAATAAGTCTATTCACTTTTCATAATGCATACTTATAAAAAGGTCATGGAAAGTTTTCAAAAAAATGACCTTATCATTAATTTATAGAATTATTTACATAAATAATCATTTAGGCATTTAGCACAATCAACATGTCCCTTTCAATGTGGTGTCCAACAGCCCCATTCAGATAGGATATTGAAACTTACAGTCATAGTTAGCCCAGCCAATCCGTTGACCAGCCAAATCATAAACAAATATTTTGTCTTTTAGGACAAGGTCTGCAAAAAGAGATTGAAATATTGTTTTCTTAAAGCACAAGAATAATTAAGTTTTTTCGAGCACATTAGACAAAAGAAAATTTAGAATATGCCATAATTCTAACAAATCAAATACGATAAATTTAGAACTAGCCCTAACTGGCAGAGAGAGAAAAAAAAAAAGGGGTGGGGGGAGGGGGTGTAGGGGGCACCTTATGTGCACATGTAGCTGAAAAGGCAAATTGCTGATCATATTAAACTTCTGAGCCCCCCCCCCCCCAAAAACCCAAAGATAATACAAAGGAAGTTCCTCACACAAATTGCTGTCTACTAAGATTTAAAATGAAAAAGAACATGCCTTGATTGAGTTTAAGGTTTCAGGAAAGGTCTAAAACTTCATTATTTGACACAACATGAACATTCAAGCTAAGTGATTTCAGCACAGGTAATCAATAAAAGCAAAGTTTCAAGTCTGGCCATACCTCCTAAAATTGTCAGCCCTTGACCCTGTAGTTTCTGTAGGCCAATGCACCACACTGCAGAGCTACCCTGAAAAGGATATTGACCGAAGTTAAAAGAATGAAAATAGTAAACCATTATTCCACGTGTGGTGATAAGATAGAAACAAAACTATGTATAAGGACCACTACAAAGCTTCTTAGCTTGCTTGGGTTATTTTAACTCCGCAGAAGAAACCACTGCCAATGATTTGATGGCAATAGTTAATAAAAGAAACAGTCAAAGAATATCAGCAAAGATGGATTCTTGGGAATAGTGAGGCAAGGCATTAAGAAGCCAGTAATACTTGAGAATCTTCTATCAGCATGTAAAAGGATCAACTTGAATGCAAATAATTATGCCAAGGTGGGTTACTACACAATATGGATTACAATATTTCTGAAACAAGATTTATACGTCAGAATATCATGGAAATTGCATTGCATAGCCAGAAGTATGCTCCCGCACAATTGGGTAATTGAAAAAAGTGGTTAAAAAGTCACAGCTGACATTCTAAATAAGACTTTAAAAGAAGAAATAGAATACAGAAAGCCAAAGTCAGTGCATGGAAACAATGGAAGGATTATTCAAGTAAATAGGCTAATTACATCTCACATCAACTCACCTGCTATTTCCAAACAAAGGTAAAATATGTAGACAAGTTCTCACCAGTTATAAAGCTAGAGAGAGAGAGAGAGAGAGAGAGAGAAGAGAAGAGGGGAAAAAAATTGTATACTCACAACAGAATTTTGTTGTAAGAGGTAGTCCTGAGGTCTTAAAATCATGGATGCACCACCAGCAAAGTTTAAACTAACTTGAGGAAAGACATCAGTGACACTGAACATAAGAAAAGAAACATTTCAGAATTAAGATCATCTGAAAAGACTAATACCCAGGGAAGAAGGAACTGAGACGATATGAGCAGAAAGTGAACCTGGAGGTAATTAAATAACACTGATTTCCCTTGGAAACAACAGGTTGAGCAGATTGTGAAACAGCATTTGTTACCTGCATGACAAGAAAATAACATACTTATATTATCATTCATGATTAAATAGTAAAACTATGCAGTTTAAAATATTTATAATGAAAATGGAATTCTAAATAGGTTAAGTAAACACAGAGAGTTTGCTCAACAGGAACATACAGCAGTGACAAAAGGATTATAAGCTGCTTCTGCAAGGTATGCCAAAGTTGTCCCAGAATCAATTATGGTCCCTTGGTTGTTTGATGTTGTGAACACCGATGGGTTAATTGATAATGTTTGCCCACTGACAGAAATGCTCTGCAGATTCAAATTATAATGAGGCCTGAAATTTTGAACAGACAAGTGATCAGTCAAACCAAATGCAGTGATGTTTTACACGGTCCAATCCTCACAAGCATTTATTAGAAAACAAAAAGGTAAAATATCCCAGAAACTTCAACATATCAGATCTGAATGGAAACCTACAAATGTTGTTTAAAATTAAAGGTTTTTATGTGTAACAAGCTACATGTGCATACAGATTTCAGTAAAGAAGAATCTTTTAACAGGCAAAAACTTTTTATGTTAAACTGATGCCACCAACCATATCACCTCTCATACACATTTATCAAGTTCATGCAATTCCAAACAATAATCCAACTTTGCAGTAGTATAAAATCAAAGTTAATCCTTATAAAACTATTAAAAATCAGGAGGATGAGAATGCACGGCTGATCATAAACTATAAAACAATTATTTAGAAGCGCCATAAAAAGTCAAATGAACAATATAGTTTTGGTTTTGAACCTGCCATAAAACAAATTGTGAAAACACATGATGAACTCTAATGACAACCATTATCTGTCACTTTCATATAATTTACAACTCATTAAATTGCACTCAACATAACTCCAAGTAAAATAAAGCATTTAATTGGATATTGCATAAAGATTTAGCAGATTACTCCTGAGGAAAAGAACGTACTGTGATGGAACAAGTGGAGTATAGACTATATTAGGCTCCAAGATTTCCCCAAGAACCAATATGCCTCCACCAGCTTCATCTCCTCTCAAACAGTGTGAGAATGCTTTTGGTGCTACTCCCTGCGAAGCAAGTTGTGAGACAACAGACATTTCCTGCTGCCCAAACCCAAAGATGCCATCAACCGCTCGATCTGACTTTGTCAAGTCTCCTGTCTGTGAGGTGCTACACCTGTTTCATGATCCACCATCTAAGGCACGTATTCCAACTTCAAACCAACAAAAAAAGAATACAACTAATATCTCAGGCTTGAAAAACTAATTATAGCTCACCCAAAGGCAATAGGAGCCGAAGAATTCGTGGTCACAGACCCCCCAAGAATTGTGTCGAAATACAACAAGTCTGATACATAATATCCAGAGGTCCCACTCCCATCTCCATACTGGAAAGCATATGCACACTGATTGGTCTGACTAGAACAAATGGCATCTGATGATTGAACTCCAGCACTGCATCTTTGGTCTGAACAAGAGATCAATGAAGCTGTTGACGAGCTCCCAGTATCAAAGAAATTGAGCGGAATCTATAAGAAATCAAAGCACTTGTATTTAAAATCCATAGCAGCATATTGCCTTATTGTTTAAGCAATACTAAAGGACTTAAAAACCATATATAAGAATGAATATGGATAAGAAAAGGGAATACTTGGAGTCCACTCGTTGTTGGGCAACCATTGCATGAGTTACAACTGACCCACAGAACATCACTTCCTGTATCAATCTGCACATAAAATTCTTTTGGAGGAGAACCCAATTGCACTTTTGTATAATAGAGCCTGTAATAAAGCCACAATTAATCCATCAAAGTTTGATCAAAATAAGGAATATATTTGTAAAATTAACCAAACACCAAGATAAAACTCCCAATAATTCCAACATACTAGAAAGCAACACAGAGAAATGGAAGCCATATCAAAACTAAAAAAAAAGCACCTAAAGACAATGAATTTCTTTCACTCCTATTAAAGAGCAAACCAATGTAGACAAGAATTTAGATAGCACAACCAAAAAGGAAGCAGAAACCCATAATTAACAAAAACCGACAAAAGAAAACTACTTAACAATGAAAACCCATATCCCAAAATCAATGAAAAGACCACACAACACATACAAACTTATCCCAACGCACACAAACAAAATATAAAAGAAAACCCATAACTCAAAGCTCCAATTCATATTAAAAACACACACACACGCACGCACAAATTGAAAAAACAGAGTGAATTATAGAATTACCCAACAACGAACGGATCGTAGGTACCAGCTACAGGGAAATCAACGACGCCATTAGAAGACTGCAACATTCTTCCATGCCTGACTGAGTCACGAGCCCTGAGTTGACTCAGTTCCACTCGTTGGCTCAACGGAAAGGCCCTTTCCAGCTTCAGTGTCGCCGGAAAACTGCACAGAACCAGCGTCGCCTGAAACAGCAGCGCCACCGCAAACAGAATCCCGGCCGGCACAATTCCTCTCATCTCCTCTCTCTCTCTCTCTCTCTGAGTTTTTCACTTTTTTCTTCTCACAATGATGGAAACACGTGTATTATATATATCTATATATGTGTGTGTGAAAGAATGTTGTAATTTAATATTTAAAAAAAACAATGTTCTTGTTCTTCAATTTTTGTTTTGGTTTGGGTTTTTTTTTTTTTTTTTTTTTTGGGTGAAAGAGTTTGGAGAGAGAGATAAAGTTTGAAGCTAACAGCCGACGAGAACAGATGTTTCAAACAAAAAAAAAACAACAATTATGGATTTGAGCGATGTTTGTATGTTTACGTTACTATATATATTCTTTTTAGTTTTTTTACTTTTTTTTTTATTATTATTTTATAAGGTTTTAGTTGCGACCTTGGTGGAGTTTGTGAGAGTTTCGTTGTGTGTTCCTATTTGGTAAGCCACACAATCATATTGCGCGTACTTTCTACGCTCTTTCCTTTCTCAGTTTATATATATAAATTTATTTATTTATATTTATTTTATTACATATATAAGGGTAGAAATTATCATAATGTTCATTCAAAAAAAAAAAATTATCATAGTTTGACGTGACCAAGCTACTGCCTCAACTTTGTCGCAGGAGAAAGGAGAGGAAAGATATTTATTTATTAAAAAAATAATGAATATTTATTATAATCTAGACCCTTCAAGTGAAATGTTATTCAATGTCTATTTATATTTAAGAAGTCTATATTTATTTTTTTGAAAATGAATTAATTTTTTTCCTTATCTTTATAACTCTAAAATCAAATTCTATTTATATTTAAGAAGTCTATATTTATTTTTGTGAAAACAATTTTTTTTTCCCTAATCTTTATAACTCTAAAATCAAATTTAAAAAAATATTAAAATAATTATTCCTAAATTTTGGAAAAATAAATCGAACCAAATGAGCGCCTATTAGTTTGTCTAACATAAAATCTTCTTTTTAAAACTCTCGCCTTCAGAGAGAAATGTACTATCCATAATATTTTTACAAGAAATTTTATGTGATAAGGTGTTACTTGATATTACTTGTGGACAAAAAAATAACTTTAATTATAGATTCAAATTAAAAACCTAAATAACCTGCAATTTAATATTTTTTTGTGTGTGTTTAAGAGTCAGTTTCTAAAAAAAATAAAGTGGGTGTTGTCCCACATAACTTGAGTGTAACTCTTTCCCATTACTTAAATCCCGACTTAACTATTACAAAAATGAGGTTATTTTGTAGCGGTGATTTAGGTTAAGTAATGTGTTTGAGTTTGGTGAGAGGGTGTAATTAAATGTGTGTTTTACAGTTAGTTTGTTTATTAAAAAAATTTATAAAAATATTGTGAAAGTTACATTTCTCTACCTTTAAAGGTTTTTAAAAAAAATTTAAAAAAAAAAACTAAAAATTAAAAAGCTATGAGTTTGGTGGATCAGGTGCTCTTCGTAACTTACCATGGTCGGTGATGATTTAATAGTTAATACATTATTATGATGAGTTGACCATGTCCAATCATGAATTATATAATAGGCTAATAGCCAAGAAAAAAATATATATATATATATATTAATATGAAAATGAACAAATGATGGTCAACGACCGCATTATCGAACTATCATTATAATGACTTTTTTTTTTTTTTTTTACTACTATACGTTTTAAATTTAATTCTTGAAAAAAAATTACATTTTATATTTTAGATGATATTTACAGGGTTTCCATTTTAGTGTTTTAACCTTACTACCTTAGTAATATATAAGCAAATCTATGTTAGGAGAAATTATTTAGTGTATCAGAGTGCCGCATCAACAATTTTGTGGAATGAATACGTTGACAATGTTTTATAGTCAATATTTTTTTTTTTTAAGTTTTTCTTCAGTAGTAAAAAGTAATAGCTATGAATTAATAGAAGTCGTATCATAGGTTTGAAATACATATTTTATAAAAAAGAAGAAGAAAATCCTCGTATTTTTTAATAAAAATGGTAATGGGTCCAAAACGGATGCACTTTTAAAAAAAATATTTTTTGGTGTCATTTTTTGTTCCCTTCAAAGAACAAACCTCTCATTGACATTATCATATTTTCACCATTTTTATCTATTCTTTTATTTATCAAAAAAAAAATTCATCATTTTTTTTCTCAAAATTGTTTTTGTTTTTGTTTTGTAATTGGGTAATATATAGAATATAAGAATTTCAAATGAATTTGACTTCTATTATGATAGATGGTTAAGTTGAAATGTATTTAAGAGTAAAGAATTTATATAATTTACTTTATTTACATTCTGTTAGTGTTAAATAAATCTTACTCTTATTTTCCATGTTTTTATTTAATCTTGAAATTCAATATATTTCTTATTTTTTGAATTTGTAGACCTTTTTTTTTTCCATTCTTTGAACTCTTGAGTTGAAATCTAGTTATGGTCATGATTAGTAAGGATGGCAATAAGACGAAACGAGGTCAGATTATGAGTACTTATTTCTTTCCTTGTCCATTTTTCAAGGTGGAAAAACTCATGGGGGAAAATAGAGGCAAGTTAAATTTTAGATATTTTGTCATTTTATAGTGAGATGAATCTAACACTGATGAGATATATATATATTTCAAGAAGTAGTAAAATAATATACGCATGCATACATTCAATGCAGAGTGAGCAACGAGGCAAAAAAAAACCCCACTTAGGGCGGGGTATTTTTACCATCCTTCTAAAAGCATCCATAGTAATGCTCTTAAAATAGCATTTTAATTATTTTATAACTTCAAACAAACAAAAACACCCCACAACAACAATGTTGCTAAACTTAAAATATTTTACCAACTTGTTACAATGAGCTGTTTGTAGTAGTAGCACACTGTAGCAAGTTGTTACAAATATTAAATTATTTTATCTTTCTTCTCTCGTTATTAAATTAGCTTCTCTCTCTCTCTCTCGTTTATTATATTTATATTATTTGTTTGTTTATATTATTTTAATGTATTTTTTGTTAAAATAAAATTTTAATTTGATGTTGAATATATTATAAAATGAGTTGTTAAAATAGATAAAATAGGTTTTTGAGTTGTTAAAAACTATATATTTTGAGAACCTTGCTGTAAATGCTCTAATTAGTATAGTAGGCATGAGAATACCCCCAAAAAAAAATCCTTGTAGTGCAGAGATATTGTTTAACTTTTATCTCACATAGGCACACACAACTAAAATATTTTTCCCCCCTGGGAATCAACTAAAATACTATTTACATCCTCTACGTTGGAAGTTACTTCTAATGGATCCCTTTATCAGATTTACAAATTCACACTATCAATTATTACAATAATATTAACATGCTACTATCAACATACCTAAACATGATATAGCTTTTAAGCAGGTTAACGATGAAATTGTAACAGACTATAATAAAATGAATACATTGACATTGTTGTAATAATCGTGAAATGTAAATCATAAGATTTGAATTTTATATATATATAAAGTTGAAGGACTGATTTAAAACTTAAAAGCAATCTAAGGTGTGAAGTGTGACGTTACCACCAAAATATAAAGCTTCTTAAGTCTTAACCTAGCTTGTCTACTTTCTGAAACCATTGAATTTTTTTTTTTTTTTTTTTGGGGGTAAGTAGACCACTATATACTAAGTTGTTTAATGCACTCTAGTCTATTCTTCACGTTAGGCAAAGAATTCCCCAAGTAGTTTGGCTAATAGTAGCTAGTATCTAATGTGAGAATTTCTCTCATTTGGTTGAAATCTGCGATGAAGTACATTGTTGGTGCCATAGATGATATATTTAAACTGAAAAAGAGAATGACAGAGATAGTGAAACTCCCTGTAGTTTTGATTGATCATTTCATTTCAACCTCCATTATAAATAAACCCTACCCAAATCAGCGTGATCTGCGTGCTTGTTTCTTTTGGAATCATTTCAAAGCATTAGGTGCTTCACTTTCTTTTTGGCAAGTATAGTTTCCAAAAGATATAAAGAAAAAAGGTTGTGTTTGGATTTGAATATTTAAAATCAATGTATTTAAAGAACAATTACCAGTATAAAATATAAATAGATTAATATAAATTTAATAGCACATGCTGATGTGGATTTTGGAGATTTTATTCAAACAAAAACACTTATATTATTTTTTATTATTATTATTATTATGGATTTGAAATGATATCTTATATATAGTCATTTAAAAATCAACATATTAATAAAGTTCAAATCTCTCCATAAATTTTATTAATAAATTAAAATTCTAATACTCTCTTTGAATTCTTTTACCCAAAGGAATTATAAATTGACCTAAAATGACTGGTGAAACTGTGACAAAGAAATAGATATTTTGGGATCAATTTTTCATAATTGTCAATGGGCTTGCACTGTGCTTTGTCGACTCTTCCTTCATCCTAGTCGTTTCAATTGGAAAAAAGTTTGTTGTCATTCGCAAAGTCAGTAGTGGGAGTTCCTATATTGATCGCATTCTTCCAGAGTTTCCTTCTCAATCTAACATTAACAGGGGAAAGAAAAAGTTATAGTACAATAATTTGAGTACTTATTCCATGCAACAATACTACCACGTGTCACCGACACAATTATTTTTATATAATTTATTGACTTGTATGATTATGAATGATCAATAAAAAATTATTCATATGAACAAAAAAATATATACTACTCTTAATTACACAAATCATTAATTTGTGAAATTTGGATGTATGAGTCACAGAATTATTCAAATACTAATTGACAAAGTAAAGAATGATAAAGTTACAACATTCTAAAGTTGTAGCTAGGATGGTTCGATTAGCCTTTAAATAAATAAAGTGAGGAAAAGTACAATTAGTACATGGAATGATACACATACAATCCCCAATGCAAGTATGAATTTCTTATATTCCGTGCAATTAATTATCAGAACAAATTGAACTATAGTTGACCCTACCATAGCTCAACCCACTTTCCTTATTCTTCAACCATTGTGGGCCACCCTTTATTTCAGAGGGCACGGGGCCCATCCTTCACTGTTCACCATTAACCCTAAAAGCCCATGACTTCCAAATTCCTTTCGAAATGCCACTTAGCATTTTCCCCTCCTTAAATTTGATTAGAAAAAAGTTAGCCAATACTCTAATGGTGTGTTTGGGTGACATCATTTGGACATTTAAATTTAGATTTGGGCAATTAAACTTTAAATAACTTTATTGAAAAGTTTAAAAAAGATTAAAAATCTGGATTTAATAAATTTACCAAAGATTTTAAATATTTAAAATGCTTAAATTTGAAATAACTCATAAAATCAAAATCAAAATTCAAGTTCTTAAAAGCAACTAAGAGTATTGGTTTAAAGAATTTTATTAAAAAATTTCATTAAAAAAATAAATTGATCTTTTAAAAATATATATATATATATTTTCCGTAAAATTAATATCAAACTTTTTTAAAAATTATTTATTAACAATAACTTTAATAGAATCCAGCATCCATTAATCGGATCCAATTTTATTTTGAGCATAAGCACTAAACACTTATTGAAGCACTTTAACAGAGCCACTTCTTTTTGGCAAGTACTTTCGCACAGCCCAACGCTCAATTATTTCGCATTTTACTTTACATGGCCGGTTTTAAAAAGTATATAGTCCACGTTCTTTGTCTTCTTTTACTTTCTAAATAATTGTCAAAAAAGATGACCCCAAAATAATATATATAAATTCTCAAAGGGCAAGTTGGGGCTGCCCTTTCTTCACAATGACTAAATTGCCCTAAATGCTATCTGAATTTAACGGCATATTCACACATATTTTTTATGAAATTGTTGGGAACAAGCTTGGCATTATTGTAATTGTGTGGTACTGTGGTATACATCTTTAAGATAGAAGTGCTTTGATTTTCGCGGCTAAACAACTTTGACCAGAGACCGCAAGAGGAGCAGGGATGTGGGCCAAGCAAAGTACTGCCTTATACATCACGGCGGCTGTGTACCCTATTTTCCTAAAGATTTATTTAAATTTATTTATTATATTTTTTAAAGTTGGAGATCTTATTATTGGAGGAAATTGAAAGTAAAATTCATCAAACAAACATGATCCTTGATTTGGTGTAATAATATTCTTAGAATATTTGCAAAATTACTCCAATAAAACTGCAAAAGAATTAGAACCTCTCTATATCTACATTTTTTAAAAACTCAAGTATTTTTTCTTTTTTACAACTTAAAAGTTTTAAGCATCATTTTTAATTTCATAATTTTAAAAGGGCAAAGTCAAGCTTCAAATTTTTTTGAAGTAATCTTCTCCAACTTATTACTTAACTATATGACATAAAAATGAATGAGATTTAAACATTTAATTGATGGCCTTATTACATTGAGAGAAATAGCATCTAGATCTTTAGGTGAAAGTGATGTTAGGGACCTTCCATATTTTTTATTACTAGTATTATTCACGTGTGATGCACTGCTTGATGAAGATTCATATGTAAGCTAAATTTTTTAAAATATAATTAAAACAAAATTATTAAATAAATAGTAATAATAAATTCTAAAATAAGTAAGCACTTTTAATAATAAAAAAATTATTTTAAGTTCTGATTGTTTAGAGTTTGAACTTTATCGGTGTTTATCTATTTTTATATATTAAGACTCTTTTTGTGCTTTGTGTTAATTTTTTAATATGAGATATAGAATGAGTTTGAACATTCCTATTTAGGTTATATTTAATTTATGCCATAACTAACACAAATAATAATAAACAAAATAGTTCCTCAATACAGATTTTTTTTCCTAGTGACCGTCTAATTAAAAAAATTAACATACTCGAAAAATAAATAAAATAGTCAAAAATCAAAATCAAAACATACACCAAAGAGTTAAAAATTTTGAGAATATAAATATGAAAAAATTAAAAACTTACATAAGATAACCAAAAACTTAAATGGGTGTCCATTGTTTTGCTTTTTAATAGTAAATTTCTTTTGGCATAATTTCCTTAACGCAAATTCAGAAGCAAAGAACAATAAGTAGGATGAATATATTAGATTAAAACATAAGCTTAAGTTGTATCTGGGGAAAAAAAGTGAAAATAATACAACAATGCGGGGTGTATTGTATGGGATTCAATTATAGAAATGACTTTATTGGTCTAAATTTTTTGATAATAGACTATTATTTGGAGTAGAATTTAAATTTCTAAAACTTAGATTATAAATTTTTATCTAAATTAAATTATTGTTAAATCTTATTCTTTAATCAAAAGTGTTGTAGCTTAATATCCTAATAAAATATTAATCTAATAAGATGCAACTTGATGAAAAAAACAAAAATAAAAACAAAAACGTGAGTTGTGTGGTATTTATATTAGAATTTTTTGATGATAGACTTTTAGTTTTATTTAAATTAAACAATTGTTAAATGTTATCCCTTAATTTGAGAAAATATATCATAACAAATAATATAAATTAATTTACTAATTAGTTGTTCTTAAAATGTTAAAAATAGACTTTTAGTTGGAGTAGAAGTCAAAATGTTGTTTTTTTCAAGAAAGAAATCGTGGGTTGTTGTTTGGGATTTAATTTTGAATTTTTAATAATAGACTTTTAGTTTGAATAGAATTAAAATTTGTTGAAATTTAAGTTTTATCTAAATTAAATAATTGCTAAATATTATTGCTTAATTTGAGGAATTATATCATAACAGATAATATAAAATTAATTTATTAATTAGTTTTTATAAAATATTGATAATAGACTTGTAAGTGCACAATTGCACCTGGCCCCAAAAACAGTTACGGGCTCAGGCCCAATGAGCCTTAAACAATGTAATTTGTAGAGTGTGGGCTTGGAACCCAGGTTAGAAGTGTTTGAGGATTAAATGGCAAGCCAAAGATTATAAACACTTGAAAACAACAAAGAATACTGTAAGTCAACCTGC